>NW_025091269.1:649265-1249265 GCF_001078395.1 Aspergillus udagawae
CAGCTCGGCCAAACTGGCAATGCATTAACGTGCATTATTGTGATCATCCCCGATATGCGTAGCGAGCAGCATGGCTGCTTTAGGGAACACCTCCGTACAAAAATCATGATGTCTCGCCTTGCCGTTTCATCGTTGCGCAACACCCATGCCACTCGCCAGTCCCAGTGTACGGTTCTCTTTCCTAGAAAGTGTCTTTCACCCGTCGGGGATGGACATGAATTCTCCCGATCGCTCCACTCATCCAGCCATGAAGACTTGGATCCTTGGAAATATGCTACCTTTAAGTCTCCGGCTCTCAGCGGCTGGGTGCCACCCCGCTGCTAAGGAGCCCCTCGGCCAGGCGAGTTGCCTAGGTACTTTCCATATTTTTTGATTTCTCAAGAAGCTTCCCTGGTGTTCGCTGCTTGATAATCCAGGCAGATTTATCATTATTCAACATCGTTGAATTTGACTCTGCCCCGCTTATCTTTTGGAAAAGTGTGCTACGTACCTAGGCTGTTAGGGAGGTACAGTATATAAATCAGATCCGCTCTTCGTAGCTACAGACTAGCTATTTATTATCGAGACCCCTCTAGAAGCTTTCTATACACATCATTCCCCCAATACTCTCCATACACTTCATACACTCACTGCCAAAATGAGCTCAAACAAGGCCCTTATCTTCAAGAAAGTCCCTCAAGGATACCCCGTCCCTGGCGAGCACCTTACCATCGAGCCTGTCGACTATGACGCCAACACACCCGCCCCCGAGAATGGCGTTGTCCTACAGTCGCTCTACACCAGCTTCGACCCCTACATGCGTGGCCGTATGCGCGAGCCTCACGTAAAGTCCTACTCTCCCGCTCTTGAGCTTGGCAAGCCCATCGACAGCTCGACGATTGCCAAGGTCCTCCGCTCCAACAATGCTTCCTTCAAGGAAGGTGATCTGGTCATCGGATTCGTCCCCATCCAGGAGTACATCGTCCTCGATGGCGCCCAGGTTGCCCGCATCCGCCCTCTAGAGAACCCCCTTGGCATTGAGGACATCCGTGTGTTCCTTGGCGCTCTGGGTATGCCCGGTTTGACTGCCTACTCTTCCCTTTACGAGATTGGTAAGCCCAAGAAGGGCGAGACAATCTTCGTCTCCGCTGCCAGCGGCGCTGTCGGACAGCTAGTTGGTCAGCTAGCTAAGCACGAGGGTCTCAAGGTCATCGGCAGTGTTGGTTCCGATGAGAAGCTCGAGTACATCATCAAGGACCTGGGCTTCGATGGCGGTTTCAACTACAAGAAGGAGAAGCCCGCTGATGCCCTGGCCCGCCTGGCGCCCCAGGGTATCGACATCTACTACGAGAACGTCGGTGGCGAGCACCTCGAGGCCGCTCTGGACGCCTTGAACAACTTCGGTCGTGTCGTTGTCTGCGGCCTGATCTCCCAATACAACGCGGCTCCTTACCCCATCAAGAACATCCACAATGTGTTGATCAAGCGTATTGATATGCGTGGCTTCATCGTCAGCGACCCTGGAATGGGTGACAAGTACACTGAAGAGCACCAGAAGAACGTGCAGAAGTGGATCAAGGAGGGATCCTTCAAGTCCCTCCTGCATGAGACCACCGGCATCGACAACGCCGCCGAGGGTCTGGTGGGCATCTTCCACGGTAAGAACAAGGGCAAGGCCGTTCTGAAGTTCTAGATGGGAGGTAATTTGGTGGAAAATATAATCATCTCATAGACACATTATGACGAGATATGAGCGAAAATGAATTACATATGCCTGGCGCAAAAACATTATTCAGATTTGGTTCTCCGGTTATTGACGTCCGAACACGTGGGACAGCGACTTCCGCTGCGATTGTCAGTGAAAACATGTAGCCCGGAAATAGCTCTGTAGCCTCAGTATCTGTAGACAAATATCGACATACTTAAGTCCGAGTACAATGCTGAACAGTTGACAGCTGAAGCATTCAAAAAGACCAAACAAATCCATCTGCCGGAACATCGGCCATTTTCGGCTGGGCGGAGAGCCACTAGCGAATCAGAGTGCGCACAATGTGATGACCGCATCCCGAATCGGATTCCCGAGGTTCCAATTCAACCTCACGATCTCAAGCGTGCACATCGAATTACTACCTAAGGTTCAGGACTCCTAAACGCCCTCAGGTCTGCAGTGCAGCTCGCTTTAGGATATTGTTTGGATTGAGTTCTCAGCAGATCGTCACGATGGCTTCGATTGCGCGCCAGTCGCTCCTTTCTAGGCACTCTTGCCTGTCTGCCTTCCGGTCGCCCTTGGTGAACAAGAACGTGTCGCAGGTTGTGGCCTTCCATGCTTCTGCGAAGAAGCAGATCCTGCCTCCTCTGCCTCGTGAGTCACTCCTTGATTTGCTTATGAGGGTTATGATGGTGATAAGTGGTGATTGTGGGAATGTTGCGTGGATCAGGAGGGGTGTATTGAATGAAATAGAGCTAACAGGTTGTGTACAGAGGTCATTCAGGGAACAAGTATGTCGAAGACCCCTTTGGTTAACAGCATCAATGCTTTTTCGAGATGCGGGACCGAAATACACGCCGCTATGCAGCCAAATTCGCAGTCCGCAGCATTCGATACATGCACCTTTCATACTCGAAACAGAAGAACGCTGGACTGACACAAGACTCTCCCAGTGAACGACCCTGCTCCTATTCCCAAGCCTCATCCTTCGGAGGGTAGCTACCACTGGACGTTTGAGAGGTGCGTACGGATGCGTAACTCGGTCTATGAAGACCCAGATGGAGGGGTATAATCTAGGCAATCGACGCTGACACGGATGTAGACTCGTTTCTGTCGGACTGATCCCTCTGACCATCGCTCCCTTCGCTGCCGGCTCCCTGAACCCCGTCATGGACTCCGTCCTCTGCTCTCTGCTGGTCCTCCACTCCCACATTGGTTTCCAGTATGTTCTAGCAGCTCGACCTTCCACAGACAGTCGGAACTAACACGTCACAGAGCCTCTATCATCGACTACTTCCCCGGGCGCCGCGTCCCCAAGACCAAGACGTTCATGACCTGGCTACTGCGTGCTTTCACTGTTACCACCGCCGTCGGTCTGTATGAATTCGAGACAAACGACGTTGGTATCACAGAGGCCATCAAGCGGGTGTGGAAGGCATAGACCGATCTTTGAGGGTGTTTTTTGAGTTTTGCGTTTGATTTCGATGATTCTTTCCCAGGCGTCTGCCTATGTACATGTGCCAAATTTTCTATTTGTCTCGTCAACCCTAGTCTGCTAACTGGCTGAGCTGTAAAATGTAAACCGAAGACTTTCTCTATACCGTTGCCCTTGTCACATCGATGGAATCTATAGCGAACGACCAGCGTAGTATCATACCAAAAGGATATCATCAACTCAACCTGTCTATTCCTTACTCCTCATCCTCCTCACCCTCCAACATCTCACCCCCATCATCATCATCATTCGCCTTCGCCACCACCTTCTCAATCAACTTCAACGCCGCCTTCAACGGCAACCCAACAACATTATCCCAGCTCCCCTGGATACTCTCCACAAGAATCGACCCCAAGCCCTGCAACCCATACCCCCCGGCCTTATCCGCCCCCTCTCTCGTGCGCACATACGCCACAATCAAATCATCCGTAACCTCCCGATCAAACACCACATCCGTCTCCTCGATGTGCGTCTCAATCGCATACCCCGGCTCCCGCGCGCTCTCCAGCGGCGCCATCGCCACCATCGCTGTGTACACCTTATGCACCCGATTATCGCGCAGCATCTTCAGCATGGCGATGTGCTGCGCCTCCGAGCGCGGCTTCTCCAGTATCGATCCGGAGAGATTATCCACCACGACGGTATCAGCGGCCAGGATCAGCGCCGGCTCGCCCTTCTCCTCGTTGTCGATTTCGGCGGAGTACACGGCCTGTGCTTTCTTGGTTGCTGTTGCGAGGACGTACTCGAAGGGTTCCATTGTCTTGGGGAAGTCCTCGGCGGCATTGCTGGGGATGACTTCGAAGGGGAGGCCCAGGAAGGAGAGGATCTGGCGGCGCCGGGGGGAGGACGATGCGAGGATTACGCGTTTTGTGCGAAGGGAGTTGAGGACGGGGAGGGAGAGGGGTGGTGGGCGTGGAAGGCGAGGGGTGGGTGCGGCGCTGGCATCGTAGGCCGGTGGCGGGTCGGAGGTGGTGTCGTCGACCTGCGACAAAATGGTTTCCTTGGAGTCGGCCATTGTGTTGTTTGCGGTTTTGTGGAATTGGGAGGTGTGAGAAAGCGTGCGATAAGCAATGTTGTCTGAAGCAAAAGTTGGCCTCGTATGGTGTGGGGTACATGAAAGATAATATACCCCAATGGGAGTAGCGCTTGACTCTTTCGGTAGCCCGATTGATCACTTATATTTTGGATCCTCAGCTACTTTATACATTGGCAAGTACTAAAGCTGTGACTATTTGTTTTTGGATATGTGTGGTATGCTAGTAGGAACAGTACTCGAACTATGTACAACAGCAGCAAAGAGAACAACGCCCTGAGACGTCAATAGCAACAGGACATTAGAGAGTCGTCTGAACAAGACATGGTATGCTCAGCCTTCGATCTAGATCGTAGACGACAGTAGTCCAGTTTAATTAGAAGCATGTGTGACCGTGATGCATTCCTTCGTCTAGCTTTGAAACCATAATAGGGTTTGCATCGACTTTTTGGTTCAACAAATGGTAAAGATACATCAACTCAAGGAACTTCGGTGTTCAAGGAGGTAGCACTGCTCCTATTCAGAGGACAGTCTTTATGTACATTAGGCTGGCAAGTCCTGCATATCTTGTTGCTACCTCCATTTCCGCTTTGTTTCATGTGACAGAATCTCCAGGCTCGCCGCGGAGCAAGATTGAATGCTTCGAAAATGGTGTGCGGCCCACCACTGTGTCTGAGCGAACTGGCCATGGCATTATCATGAGCAATGTCCCTGCGCAGACTTAAGCAACGTCAGCACATAAACCGTGAAAATTCCTGCGATAGACCATACGCGAAGAGCTAACGGTATCTCTAAGCTTGCTCAGTTCTCAAGACTGGATTCTTGTTTTCAGCCGACGGCCGCGATGATTCAGTCCTCTCAGTGGAGTTGGCGTCATCGGTATTAGAATGATTCCTCTGGCGCTGGCCTCTCGACCTGAGACCACAGATGCAAGTAAAGTAAGAGAAACTGCAGCCCCGTCGTGTAGACCAGTATTCGGAGCATGCAAGAGCAGTCATGAATATGCTGCAGAGCACAATTATAGGGACGAAAACTAGGACGACAGCGAGAATGGTAGTTTGGTATCGATAGAACCAGTCGTTGGACATGATTAGTGTTATCCAAAACGTCTCTAAGATGCAATTGGTACTGGTTTGCTGAAAAGTGGAGGATGCTCCCTGCATTTGGGAAGATCAAGAGTGAGAGAGGTGTTGAAGACTGTCCTGGGACGAATATTAAGGGCAAGTGCGAGTTGGGATGTGCCCTAAGTCTGGGAAGGATATCTCCCAGGCAGCGACGCCAGGGTAATGTATTCGCCGCTTTGCAAGGATACCGGCAGTCGAGGACCAGCCTGCACTAGTGGAATCATATCCGGAAATGAAACTATTCATGTGCGTCCCCGACTGAAGGAATTATCATCTCTTTGATCGAAGCCAACGTGGCATCATCCAAACGAGAGAAGCGTATCTACCGGGTCGGTGTCAGTACGTACCCATAGAAGATAATCGAAGCATACATACCATCTCATCGGTGGCCCCGCGAGCATTTCCAAACAATATTTGATCCGAATGACTAGCCTCAATCTCATAGTGAACACGCTTCGCCCAAATACCGTCCCAGTGCCAATCACCAGGAAGCCGAGCCTGCGGACTCCCTCGTTTGGAATTGCTCGTCGCCGATTCACTATTTTCTCTTCTGTGTGCCTTCCATGCGTGCCACGCGCTTGGGTTTCCCGCGGCCTCGAGAGGCAAAGTGTCGAGGACGTTCTCATCGTCAAACGTTGATCTGATATAGTTCAGTAGCACTGCTACTGGTACCGTTTTTCTTGCGTCCGAAGCGGATCCTTTGTCCTTGGTGAGATTCTCGCCTTCCTCTGCACCATTGGGCTGACGTGAGGAGGGAGAAGAAGGGCCATCCGCCGTTGTCGTCTCCTCTTCACCAGCATTCCGTCCATTCGCACTCACTGGCCTGGATGAACCCGTTGACTGTCGTCCTGTCTTCCTTGCCCTCCCAAACCAGTGAGGGAAGCCATGTCGGAGACTGAAGCCACCGGGGGGTAGTCGCTCCTCGTCCGTCGCGCTAACAGGGTCTTCGGTCGACGCGCCCGTACTGAAGGTATATGTAGTAAGGGGTACAATTAAAGGATGGAAAACGTCAGTCGAAAAGGTGACGAGGGGTGGAAGCTCGGGATAGGAGTCGGGAAATCGAATCTGGAATCGGAGGACAGCAGAGGCATAGGGGCCTGTGATTGAGTCAATTCGAGTCTATGCAGACAATGGGGTCAGGGCAAATATACCCGACCGCACAAATATCACGCCAGACCACAGAGTAGGATCGCCTGGCGTGATGGAAATGTAGATTCCCGGGGGAGCTGCATGTTTCAAGCTGGCACTGCAGGAGGGACGTTTAGCAAACACAACATTGCCGGTACCGTTCAAGGGAGAGGCAGTCATACTCACAATTCAAGCAGGAGTTGTTGTCTACGTAGAGCAGGGATATGTGGTAATCTGGATGAGGACATTGTGCTGATGGGTTGGTCAATCGTCGAAGTGAATTTCGGCATATATTCCTCCTGTACGAGTAGCTGATGCTGAGAGACGCCATTGTGGACGTTGGCCCCCACAACCAAGATCCTAAGTCCGTTATCTCCGCGGTCATATCAAGATAAACAGAGGAGTGTAGAGAGTGGTTTGAAGTCATCAATTCGTCTCAGATTCTATATATAAGTCTATGTCGTTCTAATAGATCATAATCTACGACTGCACATCGGAATCACCGCCCCTGCATCTGAATAGGCATCCTCTCCCACTCAGAATTGGGCCGGATCAGCCCCAAAATCATCATTCCTTCTCCAACTCCCTCATAGATTCCACCAGCAAATCCCTCCACCCACCAGGCTGCTAGATTCGTAAACGCTGTCCCGACTTTCCCCTCGTTCAGTCGAAGCACCGTCGACCCCAAATTGACACTCCCCTTGCCCAGACTATCAGCAGCATCCAATGTCGCCGCCACAAGACGCTCCGTGATCCGATGTGATCTCTCATATCGGTACACCTGATGCAGCAAGATCTTCACATACGGCAGCAAGAACTGCACGATGAGAAAGATCTGCACAATACTCGACGCCAGCAAACGATGCAGGTACGAGCGCTCCGTCGGGTACCGCGTCCCAGCGCCCTGATTGACCATGGTAACACCGGCTCCGGCTCCGGGTTGCGCAGCCGCGGACGTCGCAAGCGTGGTCTTGACCCTGGCTGGAAGATTGTGGTGAATGGTCATTGATTCCTCGTCAGTCAGATCTGCCGGCAGAGCGTCGAGCAGGTACCCCAGCGCATTGATGTACAGGGAGCGGACGAAGCGGCCGTCGCAGGTGGATTGCTGAGCTTCGTATCCCGCGTTGCGGAGCAGATTCAACGCTGTTGTCGATATGTTAGCATCCTTCCACATCACGACGACCGCTCATGGCATGTGCGAGAAGACGTAAGACGCATACCAGGAACCACCCGATTCCACCGCAACCCAGACTCAACCTCGTACTTCGCCAGCATCGACCCCCTATCCATCGCTTCGCCATCCCTCCCCTCATCGAGATCCATTGCCTCCAATGTCTTCCCCGACGAAGACGAAGCCGAGGACCTCGAATCGCACGACTCCGGACAAACACTACTCCCCGCTGTCGCGGGGCGCGGAGGCTCTTCGGCCCCCAAGTCACTCGCCGCAGACGATGGCGGTCTGCAATAACCCAAGTCAGGTGTTGACAATGGTGCCAATGTGCGAAGACCATCCGCTTGTCGCGTCGGCCCTACCAGCCCATCAGTCGCTGTGTCCGAACGATCGCGATCGGCCGATCCCATGGCCCTGTGAAGAGAGGAATAGAGGCGCGGGATCCGCCTCCTAATCGCAGCAGGAAGTGCGGGAAGTAAAACAGGAAGACCAGTTGAATATGCCATGGTAGCAGTTCTTGATATTGTTGGATCCATTTAGACTTTTCTCTCGGTTGAGCTGATTGACACAGCTATCAGACTCTGGCGAGTACGGAGTACAGGACATCAAAAACGTAGGTCTCGCAAGTCTTTCAGAAGACGGTGAGACCTGGATGATTCAACATATTGAGAGACCACATGTGAAAGAGCGAGGAATTTTAGCTGCAGATGTCAAGCAACATGGAAAATGTCCGAATATGCAGGTAAAACCGTTGGCGCAACGGCTGGCTTTCACATGTCAATCACCACCCAATCGTGGCAAACAAAACAAAAGCGACTAATGCACTTCTCGATAATAAACAGGGAGCGAAAACCAGCACCTATATGACTAATAATTGCTATCAATAGTTAGAAGCAGTGGAAAAAGTGTAACCACTTATCCAACATGACTAAGGCAGCTACTGAGTTAACTAACTAAACATCTGTGGTCAGAGGGTCGAGCACGGTTTGTCACTTGCGCGCCCTATCAATGACAGTGGTAGGCCGCCCAATCACACAATGAGCCTGGGGCATTCTCTGCGTGCTTCTACGCCCTTGACATGATCAGGTCGAAGCATATTAGATAAAAGAAAATCTAAATGGTATATAAGGACTAACGCTGCAGTTTATAACGACGTACAATTTTCTCATTCAATGCATACACGGGGAAGACAAGAAGAGACAGAAGAAAAAGGAAACTTTTCCCACGACCTCTCTCGACCAAGTCATGTCCAGATTGCGTGACACGCACTCATCAGACGCTAATGTCTCTCATGTGGACTCAAATCCCACTAACGCTAGGATAGAGCGGATCTCTGATCGACGCTTGATCTTGATGGGTGACGACTCCAGTTTGTTTCGGACTGGGAATATCGATAGGTGCCGACCCAACGCTAGAGAGCGGTCCAGCAGCATCTGTAGAGCCTGCCAGCTTGTACACCTCGCCCCCGGCTACCAACGCGCTATTGCGCGTATGTTCTTGTTCTACTCCCAACATTATTGTATCCATTCCGTCAATATGCATTTCACCATACCGATCATTGAGTTGTTGCAGAAATTCCGGCTCAAACCCCATCTGAACGAACTGGTCGACTGACCCACTGGCAGGCGTGGAGAAGGAAGAAACACCGGCCGAGAAGTTGCTTCCCCAGTCGGTCGAAAGGCCAGAATTGACCCCAGACGGCGCAATTCCGAAGCTACCAGCAAAACTACCAGCCGAGCTTCCAGGCATACTCGGAGCAGCTGATGATCGACGAGTCCCAGGGAACGTAGGACTTTGCAGTGCAGGACTGAAATTCTCGGGTTTCAAAGGCATTTTGTTGCATAATGACCTTGCCAGAAGATTGCCTTCGACTGGCGGCTGCCTTAGGCCGCCATGAGCCGCGAATGGGGGCTGCATATTCAAGTTATCTAATTGAATATGTTCCGAATCAGGCACCACTTCAAGACCCGTGTCACGCTTGAGGATACTGAGCCAGACTGGATTGTCGGCGCTGGTTTGGTTCCAAGGATCAGTATTGCCATAAATCACAATCCGAGCTTGGTCCTGTATCATTTGATCCGTCGGGATGGAGCCTTCTGCAACATGCTTGCGGATGAATGCAGTGAGCTCGCGCTGAAGACGATGAAAACAGTTCACGTCGTTAGGTTCAATGAGACCAGAAGACGCAGTCGTTGGCGGACAACATGACTGTCCGAGAAGCTTGGAGGTTGTGTAAGGGTTTAATGTTTTCCGATCTTCGCCAATAAGGTAAGGGGGCATAGCATTTTCGACTAAGCCTTGAACAAATGGTTCAAAGCCCCAGTCCCCTTGCCATTGGGTCATATCAGCACCATTCTTGAAGTGCGCAGCCAGGTGTTCCACACGATCCTTCCAGGTCGTGAGGACGATGCCACAGAATCCGCAGCGTGATCTTAATTCTGTGGTTGAGCTTTGCCATTGCTCCATATATGAATTGAATTTGACATTGTGCATCAGTCGAAGGTGCTGGTTGAGATGGTCCTTGCGGTAAAATGTTCGCTCCGCCAGGGTCTTCTCTTGACAGGTACTATAGCAGTGAGATTCCAGATGGTCGGTGTCTGGGTCACTCGCCATGCAAAAGACACACCGATTGGCTCCGTTGACGTACACCACACCGCCCTGAGGTGAGCAGGTCCATTTGTCGAGGGCAAGGTGCAATGACTTCTCGTGCCGCTGCCAGTCATACTTGGTAGCAAAGGTTTCAGTACAGAAAGTACATTGGAATATACGAGAGTTGCGAGCCTTCTGTTGATTGAAAGGGTTCAAGGCAGTCGATGGCTTGCGACGACGACGACGTTCCTTCCTTTCCATTGAACCAAAGGACTCCAAGGACCGATGGGAGAAAGCAGAGGCAAAGGACAGGTCAGAGACGGATGAACGACTGACAGACCGACTTTCACCCAAGCTGCTGATGGATGGGGCCTTGAATATATTGGAGTTCGCATGGCTTGAGTCATTGCTGGATCCCTTCCGAGAAAGGGAACGCACGTGACCTGGCTGTCGTGCCGAATCCAAAGGGTTGTTCACCAGGGCTCGCAGAATATCGGTCGTGGAAGCAGGTTCGTTTTCGGGTGGAGAGTACTTCCATCGCTCAAGGGGCGTCATGAGCGCGATGTTTGGTTGCTGCTGTTGCTGCTGCCCGGGAATGTCTATGGCCCCAGGAACCGAAGAATTGCTGGGCGGGGAAGGCCGGGCCTTTCCACGCCGCCTCGCGTTGGCAAGCCAGTTGCTAATCTGGGTTCTCTTCAAGCCAGTGCGCTTTTTCAAATCGTCTTTTTCTTGCTCGGACGGGTAAGGATGGTCAAGATGCTCCAGAAGCCAGGTCTTGAGGATCCGTACGGCGTCGCGGGAAAGACGAGAACTGCTTTTCCTCCCCCGGCCGTCCATATCTTCAGGCATGGTCATTCCCGTAAGTGATTTCAGCGTCTTCCTCCCCTTTGGACCAACTGTTGGAATATCTGCATTCTCTGAGATGGCCTGCAGAGTTTCCATGTACTTGCCAGGCATCTTAACGTGCGTGAAGCTGCACTCTCGGAATAATGTTATGCAGCACGTGCAGCCATTCTGTAAGGCTCCTCTGTCTGAAACGAAGCAGTCCAGATTCATATGTCTGCAAAAGTCGCAGGGCTCTTTGGCTCGATAAATTGGAAGAGCATTGATAGATTGCGCATTGACTGATGGCGGTTCAGTCTGCTGGTTGAGATCATCCTGCTCCGGCAGGTCATTGGAAAAGTCCAATGGCTGCTCATGTAGAAGGGATTCGTAGTTTTCAATTGCATCGTTCTCATCGAGCTCAAACCTGTCAGAAGCCACCTCGTCGTCTGGGGCATGGGAGCCAAACGAGGCTCCGTCGAAATCGAAGTATTCCATTTTCAGGGATACTTTACTCCGATGCCGTATCGACTCAGTGCTGGTTAATCGTACCTCGAATAACCGAGATCAACAGTATCGTTCGAGTTGACTCAATATGGGGAATAGAAACGAAGTAGAATCAGAGCAGGTCTGTGATTGAAAGTTAGGTGTGGAATGGAGGAGCTGACGGAGGGAAGAGGGACAGATAGGGCAGTAGTCAAGGTCCGATATTATCTTCGTCCGGGGTATCAGAAGCATGCCGAAGTACCGACGGACCAAGTCAAGCACTCTTTGTTCTGACCACCTTGCAGAAAATCGCTTGGACTGGAGGCTTGGAAGTTGGAACAATCGTCTACGTCGCCTTTGGAGGCAGTTGACTAGCAAGGATTCAGAGAGCCTACTCTGTGACCGTTAATTTTGATTTGCTCAGTTGCCAGTGGGTTGTCTGGGACCGATGATCACGTTCGGCCTAGTAGGCATGACCGATGAGTTTGACCCCCGCCGAATTGCATGGTGAAGGGCCACCTGTTTCCACAGTTTCCAGGGTTGAGCAGCCACAGCGTTACCCATGGACAGTAGTGGAGAGATAGCGTGTCATGGTCACTGACATGATGGCTCCCAATGCGAAATGCGAGGGAAGAAGGGGATTGCCTGTTCGGAGACAGACGTGCGAGTCCGGACGGCTGCCTGAGTCATCTGCATGTATGGTTAGTGCGCGCCCTTCGGTGACAGCACTATGCCTGATTTAGACTAGGTTTTGGTTGCGGGGACGCGCCCTGCCCCTCCCGATTGGGTAGGAACGAATCAGCTCATCGACGATATCGGAGGAGGGGACTGTGGATTATCATCATCGATATGATAAGACTCTCGTATCAATGTGTGCGACTATGAGTCCAGATGCTTGGCGTTGTCGACTTGATCAATGAGGCTGATCCCTTCTGGTCTTGACGTATGTCGTTGCTTTTTATGAACTTTGGTTTGGCAATCCATCAATCAGATTTACTTAGAACTACAGTTATTCCGACTCGTGTCATCAACACGTCTGAGACCCAAGCAGTCGGCATTTGGAGCTTTGACATCTGTTGCACTTGCATGCTTTTCATATCCACAAGACCATCTCACCGACATGTCCAGTCCGTAAGGACATGAAACTAGCGTACAAAGAATGTGAAAACCTGTGTAATTAACTGACTACTACTAGGGCCATTTACGGCTGCACCTACCCTATCTTAATAGTGAGCTGCTGCTTTAAAGTATATGACATAGTTTACACTACCATTCTGCACGTACTAAGCATTGTTTAGTTACCTTCCTAGATAATGTTGTTACTTAACCTCAGTAAGTGCCCTGCGTAATTTAACCTCTTCCTAAAGTAAGGCTAAAAATGGCCTCCTCTTCAGGCTGACTGTGGTGTATGCACTCTACCTGTGCAAGCCTCTTTACCTCATTACTGTGTTTGGGGGCAATTCAGCACTGGTGACTGCAGATCATTGAGACTGCGTATGTGCTGCAGCTCCACTTCCTTAGCGTTTCCCTCCTTAACAGTCTTTTGTTCTCAACAGTCTTCTCTCCCCTGATATCTTCCCACCTAACAGCCCTCTCTATCCTGCATGATTCAGCTGCTGTCCTGACCTGTCTGCTGTCTGTGGTTGGCTTTTGGGTCTCTTTACTGGAAGATGGGCATTCCACCACTGCCCAAAGATGAACCTGGATTTCCTTTATATCCGCCCTAATGATTGCGACAGTTAAAGGTAGTAGCGGGCTTCTCATCATCCTGGTTGAACTGGATTGTTTCCAACAACGGATGTAGCTATGTAGAGCTACTGTACAAAGGAGCTGACCCGCCACGATCTTCACGCGCATGCTTACAGCAATTGGCAATTGTCTAGATATTTATACTCCATATACCCAGTGAGACTACTCCCATTCTATCTTTTTTAACATAAAGTAGTTTGCTTCAACTGCAGGAGCCATAAGACTGACCCTTACGCGCACGTCTCAACAGATACAGTTCAATGAGCTCGGGTAGAATGTCCAAGATCCGAGCTATCCAGATGAGTAGTAGGAATTCAGACTACTACGATGAGACAGGCTGATAACGCTCGAGACTACAACCTGAACTAACAGTTAGTGCTCGCATCGCGCCATTATATATATATATATATATATGTGATCACATCTGCACTAGGTCTTGATCCATGATCCATAAAGGAAGCTGCAATCTCGAGGCTGATATGAACGCATGAGGCATTACTAACGACCAAGCGATATAACCGCTCTGCGCCTCCTGCACGTGGGATGTTTAAGACGGCTCGGTCGAGACGGACTCGTCGAGCTCGAGGGGACCGAAGCGGAGCGAACAATAAAGTAGTGTTCTTGGTTATCGTATATTGCACCGCGGTTTCTTCATGACCTGATACATTTGTCATGTTCTTGTCTTTGTGCTATTAGGGCTCTGGACTCCCCTGCAATCGTTTATTATGAATATTTTTTTGGACATAAATTGATACAATCAGTCTATTAGTACTGGTAAGAACTTGAGATGGAGTGTCGAACTGCGCCATGATTCCTCAAACTCCCAGGCAGACATAATAGTCCAACTTCGACCATCCCCGACTGCAGGATTCCCCGCATAGAACTATTCATCAACCATGCGTTGGCATACATTAGATCCCTCACAATTCGAGGAGAAAGGGAAGGCACATACATCATCCAGCGAGATTTCATAAGCCGCAGCCAAGTCATAGCGCCCGTCTCTGTAAACAACCAGGTGGAACTTAACGCATCCTGAAAATAGGTAACATTGTACGCCCAACAGAGTGGCTCAGCAAGTCGAGCTCCAGTCGTCGAGATAGAGCCGTAGTTCAGAAAACTGTCTCCGCAGCTTTCATGGATATTCTACAGGAAACTCTACAAAGATTTTGCGCCGTTGGTCGTGCAGAGATCGATCAGGTCTTCCTTGCTGTGTAGTACTTGCCCTGTGATCTTGTTGGCTGTGACTAACTGAGAGCAGGTGATGTTCTGGCTCAAGGCAACACGTCATGCCTGAGGAATAGTATCAGGCAGGTCATCCGTTGAATACCATAGTTGAGCGAACCAGACAAGGTGCTGTCCCTAGAGACAACAGAAATGCCATGCGGCTGACATTAATGTAGGCCTTCATGCTGGCAAGCCCAACCACTACTGGTGTGAAAGACTTACCTTGAGCATCAAATCGTCGGAGAGAGGATTGATAAAAAATACTCCTAGTTCATGCGATCGTCTCTAGCTACTGCAAGGATGGCAATCAATGCTCAATCCACTCTGCAAATTATACTAAAGAAACACGCCAATAGCGCACATACCAATCTAATGGGTATTTGTCAGAATTAAAGAGGATTTTTCCTCCATAGTACCGAGGAGCAGGCTGTATATTGAAATAGACATATGAATAGCTAGAATAGAGTAGCTTAGAATAACATATATTTTTAAGGGCAAGGGGCACTATACCTAAGTAATGGTAGATGCTGTTCAGGAGGAAGTAGAAGCTTTAGGGCCTTAGGAAGGTCTAAAGGAGAAGCTTAGAGGCTAATCTCAAAGTGGGGATTTCGGGGATTTCTAGCTTTCTCTGCCGTTATTTCTTTATGATAAGTACCTTAGATGCACATCCAGGGCTCGTGTTGGTCTCAGCCAATCGGAATTGCTGTAGGACATTGTGTGGTCTTACAGCTGAAAACCTCCTTAGAGCAGACTACTAAAGCCGCCATCAGACAAATAAAGTTTTGACCACTAAGTCCTTGGCCATAGGTCCATAAGGCTGCGAAATAAACCCACTTCGGGGTAACTGGCGAATAGGCATAGTGACTGCACCTTGCCTGATCTACTCTGTATACTGAGTATCCTTGCACCTGGATCTTGATGAATCCAGTCTACTGTAGAAGGATAGACTATATGATCCGCATTTGGGAATATTGTTCAACCCAGCCTTGCAGCTTCTATGTAGCCAGCCGGCAAGAAGGACATCCATGTGCCATTGATAGCAATAAGACGGTGAAGTATTATCTGAAGCCCATAGGGCGGCCCCCTAACACCTCCCTCGCGATAAGCAGCAGTATTCATCCGAATTCGTTAGGGACCCACCCTCGCGGTAGTCAGTTAGAATCAATCATGTAACCACTACCCGTCGCTGCAATCCTAACTTTCGATTTACTGCTATAATATGCATAATCGCAGAATGACCTGACCAGAGGAAGACTGTTCACTGAGACACTGAGCAATGATATGAAATCCTACATCATGGACAACTTCAACATCCAAGTCTCTGAGGTGCTGACTTTCCGGGCTCTAATTAGGTTGTCTTACTGTATCGAGCTCATAGCAGGAGGCTACGATATGGTGCCAACACTCTTATTCTGAGCGCTGGCTCTTCTGCCCATCCTGCCCGTTTCGGGGTGTGATGTGCTAAAGGTACACCAGTCTATCGGCTTCTCCTGTCTTCGCTGCTTCCTTCATACTCATAAATTCCAATATGGAGAAACAAGCTATTTACACCTTAAAACAGCCTTCATCTCTCGTATTTGGCATTGAATTCATCCGCTACCTTTCTCGTCGTCCTGATGATGTCAACACATCCAGGAGAGTCAGAGTGGCAGCAGATTGAGACCGGATACGTTTTCAGTGGCAGTTGTACAACAGTTCCATCAACGGCCGTCACCGACTGCTCTTCGACCTGCTGTCTGACGTGTTTCTCAACATCTGTGAGGTTCCAGGGCTTCTTCTTCCGGTCAATCACAAGCATGCCGTTCGAGTCGTATTTCACATCGCCATATAGCTCGGCCCAGAACTCGATCCCCAGATCGTTGGCAGCTTTCTCCATCTGAGTGCCCGCCAGTCCAAACACCGGCACTCCGTTTGGAACTCCCAGCATAACCGCCTTGGCAACTTCGTAGTCCCGGCACATCATACCGTACAATACCCCATGAGGCTTTACATGGTGCAGGGGAACCCCTTCACGGTCCAGGAAGCCTTGGAGCGCCCCAACCTGGTAGAGTGTGATTGCCGTGAGCTCTTCTAGAGAGAGCTTCATCTCCCGACGACCGAACCCTTGCAGGTCTGGAAGACCGGGGTGAGCACCGATTCGAACATTGTGAGCTTTGCAATTTTGCACCGTTTCCATCATAATGAGCGGGTTGCCTCCATGGAATCCGCAGGCAATATTGGCGATATCGACCATGGGGAGGAGCTCGAGGTCAGGACCGCAGGTCCAGTTGCCGTACTATGAGTACATCAGTAATGCTACCACAACGAGCGTGTTAAGCTCAGGGAGCGTATATAATTACAGCTTCCCCCATGTCACAATTGATAAGTGCCTTCTGCTGTATTGGTGCCATTGTGCAATATATCGCAATCCGAACGAAGTTAGGAAAGCTGTGAAGTCCCTCAACAAACGGATGACTCGCAGAGAAAGCTTGGGGGAGCAGTCAAGCAATGACCAGGTGGCAAGCAATATAGATATGCCCCAAAATTCAGTCTCTTTCAACTCGCACGGCTGAATGGAACTTTGGACTGAGGGGTTCGGAGCTTATCAGTCATGACAGCATAGACGGATGCTCCGCATTTTCTCCAAATCTCCAACAAACGGCGATCACGGCCATACCCCACGACGATCATACCTTGTTATCTGGCATTGATCCTAGGATTTACTTTCTTTCATTGGAGTACAGCGCCGAGGTGTTCTCCTGCAGTGCAGATAATGATCCTCTTAAGCGGAGGGGGCCCAAGTTATGTTGCTCCCAGTCGCATCGCTAGCTGCTGCTCTGCATCACGATGGATTGTTTAAAGACTCTTCTCGTTGCCAACAGAGGCGAAATCGCCGTCAGAATTATCAAGACCGCAAAGTATGGTTACGCAAGCTGAAGCTGCTGATTGTCTCTGACGTTGTGATCCAGGAAGCTGAATATTCGTACAATTGCGATCTATACCGAGCCAGACGCTGCCTCTATCCATGTTCATTTAGCAGATGTCGCCGTTCTCCTCTCTGGTTCTGCCTCAAGATCATATATCGACGGGTGAGTCTTCTTTCCTCTTTTCAAGACTACTCTAACTTAGGAGTCTCCAGTGATCAGATTATTCGGATTGCAAAGCAGAATAATGCGGATGCTATTATCCCAGGTTATGGATTCTTATCTGAGAATGCAGATTTTGCTAGGGCTGTGGCTGCCGCTGGTTTAGTATTTGTAGGACCCTCACCTGAGAGCATCGAAGCTTTTGGCCTTAAGCATACCGCGCGAGAACTTGCGACGAAGGCCGGAGTTCCCATCGTGCCGGGATCACCTGGCTTGATCGAGAATGAAGATGACGCTGTGGAGGTGGCTCAGAAGTTGGGGTATCCGGTATGCATCGTGAAACCGGAGAGAAGTTTGCGGGGCTAATTGACGGAGTGTAGGTCATGCTGAAAGCCACCGCTGGTGGTGGTGGAATGGGCTTGCTTACATGCAATTCCGAGGCCGAAGTACGCAAGTCCTTCGCAACTGTCAAGTCCCGAGGTGAAGCATTATTCAAGAACGCGGGCGTGTTCATTGAGCGTTATTATCCATCCAGCCATCATATAGAAGTTCAGGTGTTTGGCAACGGGGATGGTAAGGCGATTTTTATTGGCGAAAGGGAATGTTCGATACAACGAAGGCATCAGAAGGTGATTGAAGAATGCCCGAGCCCTTTCGTCTCCAGAAAACCAGGGTTGCGAAAGAGCTTGGGTGAGGCTGCTGTTCGTCTGGCGGAGTCGACAAGCTATGGTTCAGCAGGGACGATAGAATATCTTGTCGATGATGAAACTGGCGCATTCTTCTTTCTGGAGATGAACACTCGCCTACAGGTTGAGCACGGGATAACCGAACTCTGCTATGGCATTGACTTGGTTGAACTCATGCTAGATCAAGCGGATGCCCAGCTTTCTGGGAAGAAGGGCGTTGAAGCATCTTTCCTTGCAAGCTTACCAGTGGAAGCCCCTTTCGGCGCCGCTATTGAAGCAAGAGTGTATGCTGAAAACCCGACCAAAGATTTTGCCCCTTGTCCCGGAACCTTGCAAACCGTCGAATGGAAGGAAATGCCAGGTTCAAGGATTGATACATGGGTCTATCGAGGCATCAAGATATCCGCCAATTACGGTATATCCCACGAACAATATCCTCTTCTTGGGTACTTTGGCCGGGCTGACAGAAACATTAGACCCCCTCCTCGCGAAGGTCATGTACCACTCGCCAGATAGACAGCAGACTATAATAGGAATGAGGGAAATTCTAGGAAAATCACGTATCTGCGGGCCTCCAACCAATCTGGATTTCCTGGTTAAGATTCTAGAAGAGGAGACCTTTGTTGCAGGCAACACATTGACAAGATTCCTGGACGATTTTCAGTACACCCCGTCAGCGATCGACGTCATTTCGGGTGGCGCCTATACGCTCATCGAAGACTGGCCCGGGCGACCGACCATAGGAAGGGGGTTTTGTCATTCTGGGCCAATGGACCCGCTAGCTTTCCGCATCGCGAATGCCCTCGTCAATAACCCCATGGGTTTTGAGGCTCTGGAGATTACCCTGAGCGGCCCAGATCTACGCTTCCTCGGGGATGCAATCATCTCCCTTTGTGGAGCGCCGATTGAAGCTAAACTCGATGGAGATGCTGTTCCAATGTGGTCAAGAGTCAAGGTAGCCGCTGGTCAACGTCTGACTATTGGTAAAACTACAGGAAACGGCTGCAGGGCTTACCTCGCAGTGTTTGGTGGATTCCTCAACGTGCCCAAATGGTTTGGGTCAAAGTCGACGTCTCCAGGTGTAGGAGTTGGAGGTTATCAAGGTCGGCAGCTTTCATCGGGAGACCTTCTCGCAATCACAAGCGTGATTCCGGAAGTCAGTAGTGATCTCCGTATACCAGAACACCTCATCCCCATTTACCCAAGTCACTGGGAGCTGCTAGCCATGCCAGGACCCTACGATGAGGCTATCTTGTTCACGAGAGCATCGATATGCTGTTTGAGTCTCAGTGGAAGATTTCACACAATGCGGCCAGAGGAGGCATCCGTCTCATCGGTCCCAAACCACGGTGGGCTCGCTCCGATGGGGGAGAGGGCGGCGCACATCCTTCTAATGTGATAGAATACGGATACGCAATCGGCTCGCTCAACTGGACAGGCGACGATCCCGTTATCTTTCCACAAGATGCCCCGGACTTTGGGGGATTTGTGAGCAGTCATACGATCGTAAAGGCAGATCTGTGGAAGTTAGGACAGGTGAAAGCGGGGGATACCCTGAAATACAAAGCAGTGTCTTTGGCTGATGCCCTGGATGCACGGAGGGATATGGAGAGATTCGTCGACGAACTGGTCCATTGCTGCCACCAAGGGCATGGGTTCAACGACGTGAAACAGCTGAGAGGCATGCCTGCCGAGCAGCCAGCTGAGACTCGCGGCAAAGGCGTGGTGCATCGGATTGAAGAGCAAGGAACCCAGCCCCTTGTGTCTTACAGACAGGTATGGTGCACTTATCGTTGGGTCATAGGGGTCCCAGCTGATCAACTACTTCTCTAGGCAGGGGACGACTATCTCCTCATTGATTATGGCCACGGGTCATTTGACTTGAACCATCGCTGCAGAGTCACTGCACTAAAGAAGGCACTCGATGAAGGAAAAGAGATCACGTTCTCGAATGGGCTCATTTCAACGGTTGGATGCGGAAATTGTAAGAACTTGTACGGGCAGACCAGGACTTCATAACTAACTCACTGTTCGCAGCGCTGATGCTGTACTACGACGGCATGAAACTCTCTCAGCAAAGACTAATCAGCTATCTCTGCGAGCTCGAGACAAAACTCGGAGATCTTAGTCAAGCAAAGATGCCGAGTCGGCTGTTCAGGCTTCCTCTCACGTTCGAGAGTCAAAGACAAAAAGATGCCATTCTGCGCTATATGGAAACACAGCGTCCGTACGCTTCGTACCTTCCAGACAACATGGAATTTGTAGCCAGAAACAACGCTTTCACAAAGGAAGAGTTCGAAAACATCTTCCTGACAGCCAGCTTGATGGTTGTCTCTGTCGGATTCTTCACTGCACTTCCGCTCGCCCTCCCTGTGGATCCTCGTCAGCGCATGAACTGCCCTAAAATGAATCCAAGTAGAGTATATACTCCGGCCGGCTCAGTATCATGGGGTGGAAGCTGCATGGCGTGAGTACTGTTCAGTAATACTGAAGTATCTAAACGTTGATCGCAATCAACAGGTTGTACAACGTCGATTCGCCTGGTGGATATCAACTGACCGGAATGACCATACCGGGCGTCGACATCTTGGGCTCGAAGAAAGGCTACAGCGCCGACAGACCGTGGCTCTTCGAAGAGTTTGATCAGATAACCTTCTACCGAGTCTCCGAAGAGGAATACGAAAAACAGCTGGCGCTGTTTAATAGCGGCCAATACGAATATCAATGGGAGGAGGTTGTTTTTGACATGACGGAGCACAATCGACTCTTGCAGGAAACCCACGACGAAGTAGCAGCCATTCGAGCACGCCAGCGTCGGGCGCAGGCTGAAATGGATAAAATCGAAGCAGAGTTGCTCGAACGCTGGGCGAAGGAAAAGGCCGAGAGGGGAGTATCTCAGGACACAATCGAGAGTTTACTTCAAGGTAGGCAATTTCAAGGACAATCGAAGAAAGTCGAGGCTAACATTGTACGTCCCGTGACACAGACCCCGAGATCATCGCAATCGAGGCCCCCTTGAATGCCAATGTGTGGAAAGTTGAGGTCAAGCAAGGGGACAAGCTGGAAGAAAGCCAGGTCGTGGTCATACTAGAAGCGATGAAACTCGAAATCGCTGTGCGCGTCGAGCCTTCTGCAGCGGGTGCCATCGTGGAGAAGGTTTTGGCACCACCAGGAGAACCGATCGAGGCTGGTAAGCCACTATTACTCGTGCGGAAAGTCAAGACCTGAAAGAAGAGTCGATAATGGTACTGTCTCATTTGGTTTGGCCCAAGACGATATGTAAATTATCTACGTAGCATACCGTAACCACAAGTACAAATTCTGGGGATCTCCAAGTCTACGACCAGTTAGACAAATGACAATCACAATCATTTCGTCGGTATGGTATCTCATCATCGTTCATCAAAGGGAAATGGAATTGGCTCGCTGAAGCGTCTATTCCCACCAGAAACTGACGCTAAGTCCAGCCTTGATGCCACGAGCATAATGCCACGAGGTGTTGTCAGCCATCAAACCACTACGCCAAAAAGGTGTCTAGACAATCATGCAAATGTGACAGAAATCAAGGATTGCTTTACTGGGTATTCTATCGGCCCACTGCCTTATCCATAAGACTCTCTGTATGACCCCAAACCAATTCCGGTATCCCCTGTTCCCGATACCGTGTCAGAACTTTTGTGCTCGGTCTAACGTCGCCCTTCCAATCCAAAAGATAGGCACCACTCCCGGTTTCCCCAGTAGTACCCGTAGCTACATCCCCAGCCTCCAGCGGAACTCCTTGGGACCCAGTGCCCTGCTTAGCTGGGTAGCGCGCAGAGCTCAGATGGAATAAATGTCGCTCGCCACTCTCGCTGAGATTCACGGAAAAGGGCCACATGAATGGCCACATTACGTAGTTGTAGAATGTTGAAACCGGTGCAGGGAAGCTATTGGTGTAGATGTTGGTGCCAACAAGACCGGGGTAGACGTGAATGAAACTGATGGCAGGGTGGGTGCTGGCGAGGTGTTCCATGCTCAGGGAGGTCATGGTAATGGAGTGCTTGTAGGCGTTGAGCAGGGAGAAGTTGTGCTTGAGGTCGAGGTCTGATGTATTAATGGAGTACTCAAAGCCTCCACCATAGACACTGACCACCCGGCTTGGTCCAGACGACTCGAGGAGAGGGAGGAGATTCTGGATAAAACGCATACGGGAATAATAGCGGAGAGCGAAGAGGTAGTCTATGCCTTCAACGGTTTCTGGTATCCTTTTGTCAGCTTAAGGTACTCCCCGAAACAATTCCCGTCCGCATACCATTTCGTCCCCCCAGAGAAATACCTCCCGGAGTCATAAAGAGAAAGTTCAGCTGCTTCTCCTGCTGGAGAATCTGCTGGCACACGGCATCCACATTGCGCACTAGCGATACATCCGCCTCAATAAAGTGGAAGCGGCCCTTGGGACTCAATTGCCGCAGTTCAGATAAGAATGGACTGGCACGAGCCTCGTTGCGACCGATGATATAGGCTGTAGGGCTGTCGGCATTACGAGCCAGTTGGCGCAGGGTGCTCCGGCCGATGCCACTGGTGCCACCAACAAATAAGGCAGTGATATTGGGGAGGGCCCGAATACCGGCGTTGGATGCTTGTACTGTCTTCAGAGATACCATTTTCAGATGTCAATGAAAGGAAACGAAGACCACCGGAAGGACTGTGCTATTATTTACATTAGACTTCAGACAAGCCACATCGGTGATCCACCGCCGAGGGATCAACAAAAGCGGGACCGCGCGATCCCTCCCGTCCGACGGCGCGAAATCCTATCCCCATCAACAGTGGCCATTCATGCATCATTTATCAGGCCTTGATCAACGTCTGGCGCCCGTTGACTCGGGTGAAGCGAGACTCCCTGATGGTGGCTGATACGGCCGAGATGCCGCCCGAGGACCTGCTCCTGATCAATCGGAAGTATTACAACGGACTGCATTCGTCCAACTTTGTCATTAAATATGATGGCCGATGGGGAAGGCCCGACGGATGGGTTGAGCAGTGATGGGAAGCATAGCTGGTGGTATATCGGAGATCAGGAGCCAACCGAAGCCTCGATTTTTCCCTCTTCAGGCCTCCGAAATGGAAGGGTAATCATCGGCACGGCGCATGGTGCGTTCTGTTTACCCGATCAGGATCAGTACCCAGCTCGTCAGAGCATCGAGTGTCGGTGTGTTGCTATCTATTGATGGATCATGTACTGGACCTTGGGCGATTCGATTTTCACATGCTACTATCCAGAACCCGTGAAATAGATGCATATGAACGCAAGAATGCTAGCTCAGTATATGGCCATCAGGCAGTCCCAGATACAGAATCGATCATCCATTGACATGTTGATGAAAATGGAGTGACACATTGCTGGACAGCTCGTGTGGCTACAATTGCTAGCTGATGCTCTAGACGATTTCTTTCTCCAATTCGGATACTGATTTAAAAAGAGACCAAGGCCAGCCATAGTGTTCTCGTCACCGACGACATCGCCTGGCAGCCTCATGCGCGTTCCGGGCCGAGCTGCGCAAGAAAACCGCATCACAAAAGGAGCATCGCAGCTTCGCCGATTCTCCCCTTCGCTCCCGCTGATGTCGGATCAAGTTACTTCGATTAGAAAACAATCGGCCATTGCAACAGGGTTCCCAACAGCGCAATGTTTCCGACCTCTCGGACCCTGGTTCTCGAGGGGGGAGAGAATTGTCTGGTTGGGTGGTGGAGGAAAACGGCTCAGGTTGGTCGCTGATTTTGGAATTTTGGTTGGGATGACTTGAGAAAATGGAATCAGTGAATTCTGAAAGTGAAATAGAATTGTGTTTATGAGCGAATGCTTACCTGGCAGACTGTAGCTCTTGTAACTCTTGTCGAAGACGCTGAAGTTCCGAGACGAGTTCTGTTTTAGAAATTGTACTTGATGCTGCGCTCTGATCTCGGCCGATCATCCTCATCCCCGGTCCTGTTCCGCTGGACAAACTAGCGGTACTACTGGAAGGGAACATAGGTTCATCTTGGAAAAGACCCCAAGCTTCGCTATGAAACTGTGTTAGCTGCTTGTCTCTTATTGCGATCATGGTAGGTCGTACCGATATGTGGCCATTGTGGTGGTGGGGTAATCTGGCAATAGACAATGTGGACAACAATAAGACAGTACCAACGCTCCCGCGGTAGCTGCATGGACTAACTAATGCTCCTTGTACAGTCTACCCTATCATGACTCCTTGAGTAGTAGTCCTCTTGCTGCCTTGACTTGTCTGCAGGGTTAACTAACAACTATTTACGGTAGGCTAGAAGCGAGTTACCAGATCCCATTTCTGGACTCCAGTCATAAAGCCTTCTGGACAACTTACCGCCGCAGGATATAGGATTGCATGGTTACATGTATCCTTGGCAAAGTAGAGAGGTATGACAATGACAAGGCCCAACGGGTTGCTTAGTGAGTGAGTGAGTGAGTGAGACGTTTGTCAAGCCAACACTTAAGACGCAACACTACTCGCTACAAAGAACGCAGTCAGCAATCAGATTGCCCATGCACTGAGAAGACCGGACGGGCTCCTCGAGGTTATGTTCGGCGGCTAGCTGCAGTATCCGATGTGTAGTGTGGGCGGATGAGGCTGAAACTACTTAATCTTTGTCTTGCCTGAAGGAGGGGAATGTGGCGTGCGTAAGTAGCACCTTGCTTCAGCCAGCTTTCGATCGCTTCTCTTCTCTTCGTCCATTCTGATCATTTACTCTCTTGTCCCATCAATATCACAACATGCCTCCGTGGAGTTCGGGAGGGAATTTACCTTTTTTGCCTCCTGACAATGAAGGTGCAGAATCGGCTGATGTGAGCATGGGAGAAGAGCAGCAGCAATCCCAGCAGAGGCAGGCTCAGTGCCAGAAATTGTGAGTAAACGTGTCGAGGCCGATGAGATCACCAACGCATTTTAATTACCAAGCTTTTCAACTCAACAGCAATAATCTGCGAGCATGCCAGTCATGCCGTGCCTCTAAAGTAAGATGCGACCAGGCTAACCCTGGCATGCCGTGTCTCCGCTGTCATAAATCAGGCAAGCTTTGCATTGATGCCGCGAGCCAACCAGGGAAGAGACAACGCCAACTCAACAACCGCATCCTGGAGATGGAATCGCGAATTGAATTGCTGTTGTCGTCCGCAGAAGTGCAGGACAGCGCTGTCCGTTCGCCTTCAGAATTGTCGCACAACACCCAACAACATGATCGGAACCCGTCCATGGGATCTGTGATATCGTTCAATGGTGGGTCTGCCCGGCACCAGTCCGGAAGTCGCGAGTGGCATTCATCGCTAACATGGCCAACCATCCGTCTGCCTGGGTAGGTAATTCTGGGATGGAAGATCTGAAATCTAGCATACAATTGTGGCTGGATGACAACATAACAGACCTGGATGATCGTACCACGGAAACAATATTCAGTCGTTATGTGACCAACATGGCGTCCACATTCCCAGTCGTCGTCTTTCCACCAGGCACCACAGCGGCTGACGTCCGAAGTAATAACCCTGTTCTTTTTCTAGCGATTCTCGATGTGGCATCGTCGGGATTCTGTGCGCTTGAAACTCAGAGGAAACTCCGGAAGCTGATTGTTCAGGCCTATGTACATTGCATGCTCCGAACCGAACAGTATACTCTCGGATTGCTCCAGGCCTTGATTGTGTCTGCCACATGGTATCGCACGATTGAGCCTGTCAAGCCTGGGGAACAGATGGACATCTACCAGATTAGTCACACCGCAGCCAATATGGCCCTGATCATGAGATTAGGGGAGAGTTTGAACGCCAAATCTTGGGGCGGCCCCATGTTTCCCCGGCGGGAGAAGAAAAAGGGTCCTGGCAGCGCCTTCCAGGCGGAGTCGCTGGAAGCTCGGCGAGTGTGGCTAGGGTGTCACTATATTTGCTCGAAGTAAGAGAGAGAAAGGCATTCCCGGAAAGCGCCCCGGCGTTAACCTAGTCTATGCAGTACCTCCATGTCCCTCCGCGCCCCGAACGTCATGAGATGGACCCGTCTGATGGACGAATGTCTGGAGGTATTGGAAACTTCCCCAGTGGCCCTTCCATCGGACAGGCTTCTGTGTCAGCATATCCGGCTGCAGCATATAACTGAAGAATTTGTGATGTATTTATCCACGGAAGAGACTTCTGCTCCTGAGAAATCACGAGCGATCCGGATCCAGGTGACCCATCGTGCTTTCAAACGGCAGCTCAATGAATGGCGCAGAGACGTTGCTGATGGTTGGGATGGTGCTCCTTCCTTTTTGTCCTTGATTTCCTGCCCGTCGACTGACATAATGTTGTGAAGAGTCCCTCGAGTTTTCATATTTTTTCTCATGCTTATACATGAACGAAGTGGTCCACTGCACAGCGATGAGTGATGATGTTTCCCTTGAAGATAACACCCAGCGCTTGACGCCACCACCACTGATCATGGCGATCGAGCCACATGCAATTACCGAGTTTATGGAAACGATAGACAACATCTTTCGAGTGTTCACCTCGCTGGATATGTCAACCATTCGAGCCCTACCCACAGTGTACCTGATTCGGATAATCTATACATTCATCATCCTGGTCAAACTATACTTCGCGGCAGCCAAACTACCAACTCAGGACGCTGTGTTGCAAGTTGACCAACTCAAGGTCTCTGAGCGCCTCAATCGCGTTATCCAGATGACCGCGGGATGGGGCCCTTTGTGGCCCGCTACGAAACTAACCACCGTGTTCATCAGAATGCGGTCGTGGATTGAAAGCGGAGAAGAGGGCAATCGCCAGAGGTTGCAGCAGGCCGGGTCGGGGCTCACTGTGTGGGAGTTTAAACCCCCATCCCATAGACGAGACGCGCACGCCATGAACATGGTCGAAGCCGCCTTGGATGATGGATCAATAGTCGCTTCCAGTTCACGAGGTCCGGCGTCCTGGGTTCCATCGCTGGCGTCCACGGATGTGGATACTCTGGCCTTTTCGCTTGAACCACCCCTCGGCACTGATTTCTCGATTGCCCCTCCACCTTTCCAGTCAATGTCCCGGGCTACCGAATCTTGTTTTCCTCGGAAGGAAGGCCCTGATTTTATGCAGGAGGAGGATGTACCGCTTGCGGCAGGTCAACGACTCGGTGACCTCCCGGATATAGATCAGATGGACGACTCTGCGTACGTCGGTATGGACTGGAGCCAAATCTCAAACATGGGCTTTGACTTGTACAATTTAGACGCGCCATTCTCCCCAATTCCTCCTCCTGGCTTTGATCCAGACGCAGCAATGCAGGAGACTTTCTCAGATAGAAACAAATGATCAGATTCTAGGAGTCTGTGTATGTTTTGCTTCTAGGTGCTGGCGGTTGGTTTGCTTCACTTGGCGTCCTAAACTTTGTATGTCTTTTGATTAGATCAACCAGTTCAAGACCTTTTAGATAAATAACAATCACAATCATTTCATCGGTATGGTATCTCATCATCATTCATCAAAATGGAAATGGAAATGGCTCGCTGAAGCGTCTATTCCCACCAGAAACTGACGCTAATTCCAGCCTTGATGCCACGAACATAATGCCACCATCCCACTGGAATATACAAGCACTCTCCTTCCTTCAGCACCGTCTCAACGTACTCAGCCTCCAAGAACCCAGGCCACATCGCATCCCACTGTTCGGACTCGGCCGGGGAGAGCTCAATGGCTGCCAGGTCAACCTGCGAAGTATTGGACATGTCGATGAGCTGAGTCTGCTTCTCGACCCTGGCTTCCGAGCCTTTCCCTTGCAGCTGGGCGGTATCAGACAGGCCTGCTGAGGCGTTGGACCCGGACGATGAATTCACTGCCTCCATGCCCTTCGGATAGATCTGCGAGGCCGGCGTATGAGGCGAGTAGAGCCGAATGTACTTTGCACCGACAACCTGGACCAAGATGTTGTGGTATGGATCGTGGTGAAGAGGAGATATGGTCCATGAGGGGCCAATCCAGGTGTTTATGATCGGGTCGCTGGGGACTCCCAGGACGGAGGCCTCGTCATCGGACGCTGCGTGATCATGTTGTTGCTGCTCGTGCGACTTGGTATGCGTTTCGCTGCCGCCTGAAGACGCATTGCTGGAATTCAGTTTCTCTTCTCGCTCTCGCTGCTTCTTGAGATAGACTGGCGTTCCTGGCTCCGGAACCGGAGGCTCGATGAAGCAGTAATCGGGGATGCAGATGTCCTTGCGCAGAGCCGGGACCTGGGAGAGCAGATCATGCTGGGCCATGTACCCTGTTTCACCTGTATCGTTGCGGTCGTCCTCGCGCTCCTTCCCAAGCCCAGACGTCTTGTCTTCTTCCCTCCAGAGAAACTTGTCGACGAATTCTCGAAACTCCATGATTCGCTGGCCCCATCCTTCGTCCGTGTAGGATCTGCCCACCTCCACGGGGACGAGCCTGCGGCCGCCGAGGGTGCGATCGAACCAGTAGTCGCGTGACGCCCAGGGCCGGGTCGACAGCGCAGGCCAGTGGTCCACCGCGTCGGTGATGACCAGCGGTGTTCTGACGTGCTGGATATGGTGTTCGATGGCATCGAAGGAAGGCGCCGAGATCCGGGGGATAGGATGTTTCAGGGTCGCCGTAGGCACAGCGTCGGGGGGGAAGAGCGGCGGGGAAAGCTTCCTGCGTTTGAAGGCATGGCCGTCGATTTCTGACTCACCGGCGTGGTCTTGGATGGAGCGCGGATCCGTCTTCCCTTCGCCGTAAGCTTTTGTAGCGAGGTGAAGAGCGGAGAAGAGCGATTCGACCAGGTTCTCGCGCAGGGGCGCACCCGTCATAATCAGTGCATTGTCGAGGGTGTGGATTGACGACAAGAGCCATGGCGCGTCGGGATCAAGTTTGTACTCGGCTTGCTCCCTTACGCCTGGAATTTGGTCGAGCTTCGACGCGTTTTCAGTGCCATCTGAGAGTCTAGAATCACTGGAATCGTTGTCTACTGATGTTCCATCGCACGAGAAGCCACAGTTGTTGCAGATAGCCAGGCACACTTTCGCAATGCTCGCGTCCGTGTAGAGTCTTCGCCAGCATGTCTTCACATCTTTGAATGGGAAAACGCGTAGTTTCGCGTCGGCAAGTTCGAGGGCATGGTCTGTATTCTTCAAAAGAAGCTCGCGTAGTGCAGCAAGATCGTTGTCGCAGCATTCGAGGATGGGATCTTGCGAATCTGGATTGGTGAGGGCGGCCAGCGCGTCGGCGATCACGGAGGTGAGATGCGTCATCTCTGCATAAGGAAGGATTAGAGAGTCATGAAGGCAGACCCTATCAGTTCTAAGTGAAATAGAGATCAGTGAGATGATAGAAGTAGGCTGAGGGTATTCTTACTGCAATTGTGCTTTTTTAAGTTGTGTTATCTCTCCTCTTCGCTCCACAGATTAATTGGTGAAGCGACGTCATTGCAAAGCGAGTACGGTGGAAGTGAATCACCATGCTACCAGTGTTTACACTCTGTGTTTCTCTTTTCAATGGAGGTAATAATATGTAAATCGGTTCCTCAATAAAAAAAAAAGCATTGACTTTCATTAAAATGAATTGAGTCTGAAGGGTGAATCCAAGTAAAAGAACACAGTCTAGTGAATCATACATCTATATATACACATATCTGAGAAGGAATTCTACCATATAGACCATTTCTACATATGGTACAAAAATCATCATTTCCTCAACTCCTCCCCGATACCATCTCTGATGCAACATAGGCTCAGTCTAGCAGCTCCAACACAAGCTTTGGAATTCGACTGACGCCCTCGCCTCTGATGGCACTTACGGGAACGGCGCAGACCTTCTCTTTCCAACCATCTTGGTATCCTCCTGGGTGGTCAACCGCGCCATTTTTAACGGCAGCGAGATAGTCTTGCAGGGCATTGAATCTGTCCTGAGTTTCTGGCAAGTCGGCTTTCGTAGCCACGACAAACCAAGGTTTTGTGTGAATAGGTGGAAGTTCAAGAGAAGGGAGCTGCCCTTTCGCGTTGTCAGGGGTATTCGTCGTAGAATTCCATGGAGAAGCCAAGTCGTCCACGGGATGTTGTGAAGTGAGTTCAGGCAGACCTCCTGTCGGTTGCCATTCATCTTCGCTTTCAAAGACAGGGTCAATGTTACGTATCCGTTCATATTCCCCAAGCTCGTGCCACAAATTTTGAACGCCTTGCACAGGGTCTCCTGCACTCAAATCTACCACGAAGGCCAGAATACCCGCCCGCTCAATGTGTCGCAGGAAGCCTAATCCAAGACCACGGTCGAGATGAGCGCCTTCTATCAGACCTGGAATGTCTGCTATGGTGAAGTTGCTTCGCATTGCCTTTCCCTTGGCCTCAACAAGCGGCCTTCCCTTGTGGTCGTCGATAACGACAGTCCCGATACTGGGGGAGAGTGTGGTGAACTCCCAATTTCCAACACGCGTGCGGCTGTTGGTCAATGAACGAAGAAGCGTGCTTTTACCGGCATTCGGCTTCCCGACTAATCCAACATCGGCAAGCAGCTTCAATTCAAATTCAAGCTCCAGGCGCATACCCCCTTCTCCCCTCGACGCGAACTTTGGCCGAGTGATCGAACGAGATACCCAGTGAGGATTGCCCAGACCGCCGACGCCGCCGGCGGCAAGCAAGATCGGCTTATCCATGGGCTTTGAAAGGTCGAGGTATATGGGCGCTTTGGGTTCCATAGCGGCAATATTTTGCCTTCGAGGAGGATTCCTTGGAAAGACCGTGGTCAGGAAATCAGAAGGATTGGAGCCCGGGTAGAGCACCCAGCGATCATGACGGACTGAGGGGAGCCCAATCTCATCGAGCTCGTCCACATCCACTGCAGGCACCTTTCGACGCTTGAGTTCCTCCGCCACTGGGTCGTATCGCTCTACCTCTCGCACGACTGTCCCAACGGGAACTTGAAGCAAAACATCCTCTCCTCGCCTGCCTCCTTTGCTCTTTCCTTGTCCATTCTTGCCCCTTCCGGCTTTGATTACTCCTCGACGAGCAAGTTTGTGCAGACTAGTAATGCCCTCGACAGCTTGGATATAGATGCTTCCGCCGCTTCCACCGTCGCCACCGTTTGGTGGACCTTCCTCGATGTACTTCTCACGCAGGAATGAGACACATCCATTGCCACCCGCCCCAGCATATATCGTGGAGCGACATTTGTCCTGAAATATGAACCGAGAATAATCGTCAGGCGGTGGATTCAGGTGAGAAAGGTCAGGCGAATTTTCGGCATCTTGAGCGGTGACTGATCGTTCCTTCGGTTGCGATGAGCCCCGGTCGCTGCTGTACCATCTACCACGTACCGAGGCGACTCTCAAGTAGGATATTTCTGTGGTTAGTGGTCGCGCGCTTCGTTGAAGGATAGAAGGAAACGAGAACAAAAGACTTGTTCTTGAAGTCATTATTTCAGATCGCAGTTTCGGCGTGGTTCATCCTGGAGAAGGAAATCTGATCTAGGACACAGACATTGATTTTGTGCAAGATAGCGACATTCCTGAATGTCCACTCGGAAACAAAAACTGCGATAATATGAGGCAAAACGTCGTTGGTGAAGCTTCGAAGCTCAGTTCTTGCGATAATGGCACGTGATAACAATCATTAACATCACGTGTAGATAGCGGATATACTGGTGCCTTGCAGCGTGACTGTAATCATCTGGCTTCAATCTCAAGCAGTTGCAGTTTGCATTGGATTTTGCATCCCTGTTCGTGAGCATGAAAATGAAAACCCCAGGTACCTGGTCATGATTATTGTGGCTCAACACAAAATGCACGAGCAAATCCAATCAGACCAGCAATCCTATGTCCTAATTGCTTGCTGCAATAGTAACAGAGTTATCACACTCCGTCGAAATTCTACATGTCAACTGCTTGGCATACGACCTTTGGGCCTAGCTTGGGGGTTTACACAGCTCTGATCGGACAAGATGTGATGATGACAGATCAATGGGACCAATCAATTGCTGATCTGCTCAAGCCCGTCAAAAAAAATCCTGATGTCAATTGAATATGTGACCTAGGATTCTACGTTGCTCAGAGCCTGGGTCTATCACTGGGCCCAGAATCATGGTCCTAACTTGCAAGGGCTAGATGCATGTCTAGCTCACCCTAGGTGCCCCGGACCTAGGGGAACCTCGCACACAAAAGTACGTGATTACCTTGCAAATACACCAGCCATTCTGATCGAAGATGGGGAAGTGGAAACAGTGATGCCAAGTACTTTTGTCTAGTCGATGGTGGACGCGAGGATCGACACAGCACTCCGAACAGCCGGGCTCAAGGCTAGAGCTGTCAGTGTTTCTCAGCCAACCACAATGTCAGTCTGTGCTTCACTATCACAGAGGTTGCTTACTCAGAATGCTCCTCGTACTTGCGTGACGCGTCTCGAACTTGACTTGTCATTGAAATAATGTTGTCTCGAATCACTTCCACATCGAGTCTAGACTCACTATTTTTGGATGGAGTGCTTGAGATACACACGGAGTACGGAATTCGTCCGGTGAGATAAGAGACAAAGGGGATCAGGCAGAGTGACTACGATTTTCGCCTCACCCTACAATGGCACTGTGGGACACTATTGCCTAGTTTCCGCAACCATGCGTGGAGACAAAGCTCGCCTGTCTTCGCCTTGATAGTTGGAATTATCTAAAACCGGGACTTAATGAATCCACGCTTGTTTTGAACGGGGCTTGCGCTGTAAGGTCTATTTCAAGGTGGTGCTCGACCAGCATCGCAGTGCAGACGCCACAGAAGAGTTATCCACAATGTAATATGGCTACATTTTCCTCCGGCAATCGCGATGAAGGACCAGTTGCCAATGCCACACAGAGTTCGGTAACGATTGTCTATGCAGGACTTCCAGAACCATTAGAGCCGGAGTGTCGGGACTGCATCAGCCCAAGTCAACCTGTCAGATAAGCTGACCAGACCATCCCTGTCATCGCATGATCTCAGTGACCGATGACGAGGTGGTGTCAGCGCTGATGTTGGCTGCAGATGCATCACGAAGGATCACCATTGAGATTCCGACTTGGTTGCTTATGGATCTTAAAAAAAGAAAGTCACACCAAGCTTCCTGCTCATGCCACCAATGACTGAGACCAGCTATGCGACACTGGCGTGCGGAGTCCACGTTCTCATCTGCTGACCTTTTTGCTGGAGACCTGAAGACATGGACGTGGCTTGTTGATGATGTAGTGGTACAGCGTAGCAGTGTTGTCTAATACTTGGGCTTATCCTCTACCCATGGCGCACTGTGACGTTGACTATAATGAAATATGACTGTGTCTGACATCCTTGCAACAAAGTCATAACAGATTTTCAGCCTGGAGAGATCAACTCTCAACTACGCATTCTGTAGTCTGTCTCGACATCTAGGTTGGAACCTATCTAGAACCCGACCCGCATCATATCCAAAAGCTCTCGGCGATACTTCCATGTTTCCGTCCATGATACTTGGCTGGCTCCATAATTCCTTTTTATGCGTCCCACACGTTGACGTCCATAGCCTGCACAAATTCCTGGCATTGAGTTATCTAGACCTTGTCTAACGCTGTAGTCTGTCGGGGATAAGTTTTAGGCTCAAAATGTCTTTGAGTATGGAGCACTCAAGCTTCCAATAGGCAGTCATTCCATGTCTATGTACCTGGTAACTTGATTGACAACCTGGGACGGAGTAGATACCGTTGGAAGGTTTCAACCATCGACGGATCCCGATAATCCAATAGGAGAGCGGCCCTGACACCGCGGGAAAGGGAAGGTTGGATGGTCCTTGATTATCCTGGCATGGTGCAGCTCACATGATCGATGGCAGGTGGAATAGTCGCTGGACTAAAGAGGGCCTAAAAACAGGGCGGAACTAGGAAGGGGGGCCGGGGGAATGGAAAATTGTACCTTTTGCCGCCCTAGGCAGAGACATAAAAACACAGGTCGATTAGACTCTTGAGAATTCTTTTCTTATTTGGAAAATGATTATTATTATTAAAAGAGGTACTGTTGAGTAAAAGTCGAGACCCACTATCAAGATGATCTAAACTAGGTAGCACTAAACTGTAGTACTAGTCTCAGAGAATGTTATCCATCACCGCGGCACCGGATTGTACTTTCCGCTGCTGGTACAAAGTCTCCAGTTTGAGTCATACGTAAGTACGGAGTTCCCTAGTAGAATGGGTTAATTGAGCTGGAGAGCTTGTGGCTGACCGCTTCACGATCCAGGATGCAGTTTTGCTTGGAATATTCCTGGCCCAGTTGTAGTCAATAGAGACAACTGCCACAATGGTCACCTGAGGCACTCATACGGTTCTATCTATTGACTGTATAGGAGTAGAAGGAGCTGCCTGACCATGTCTCTGCCGCCATAGCCGTCGTTTTGACTGTTCCGCGTTCTGGGACTAGCGTGGGATGAAAGGACGGGATGGTCAATAGTATATGGAAATTGGAGGAATGAAACCTCGTAGCCATTACATCGTTGACAAGCTAGAGTTGCCGGTGTTATGATTACTGCGTCTGCGCTCCCCAGACATTCTAACTTCGAGCAGTATCAAGTTCTATCAATCCGAGCAATCGAACAGATAACAATAATGGACAACAGTCTCCACCATCTACACTAATCCCCCTTGGGATGTGGGGAGACGGAATGTTCATTGTATGATTCTCAGAGTACAAGGAACAAAAATACCATGGACCGTACTTTTCGCTTCGAGGACCTGTATCGGGCTAATAAGAATTGGATGATGGTTATCCCCTTCCCCCTGGTAGGTTGTCATTTGAGTTTGCGACGTCCCGAGAAATCTTGGAGTCTGAGAAAGTGGATCTATTCAGCCAATTAGAATCTAGAATACCAGATTCTTGTTCCATGTCAAACTGAGATCCAAGGACGTACCCGCTTGAGACCAATTGGGGAGATTGATTGGTGCGGGGAAGCATGTCCGGTTGTTAGGTAGGATGTACAGGGGGCCCAGTTTTGTACTTCAGCTGTGTAGGATCATCCCTAGGTCCACCTCCCTAGATAGAATTCAATGTGTTACTTTCTAATTCAGAGATTATCGAGGGCATCATCATTGCCTCATTGTTCTGTCGCAGTGACACGTAGAGAATCCAGGAGGCATAAACTAGAAGTTGGTGCTGCAGAATGTGAGGCCATCCGCCTTTAGAATCGAGTAGTTCAATTCATCTTGACAAGCTACAAGGGTCTGGGTGGTTTTTATTGTCAAACCAAAGCATGAAGACTTGAAAAGATCGCGACATGATTTTGGAGCTCACGATATTTTGAGTAGATACTGAACTGAGGTACCCTGAAGACTGGAAAAATTTACAGCCAGCCACTCAAGTCCGCCACATCCGCACATAGGTGCTTCAGTGTTAAATTGTCGGACCTCGATCAGAATGCCATTATGCCCTTATTCATCGAGGGTGGATACTAAATCAGGGAGCCGAGACGTGAATCGCGATATTATGGTCTATGCTGACATCCACCATTACCTAAGTAGATACGGAGTGGATAGTCCTTGCCTCTCGCTGGTTCTAGAAGGATTCCATACATAATGGACCGTTCTGGTAAGACCGGAAAGATAGCACCTAATCATCATGAGAGTGAGACATGTCTCCTCAATCAATATCCACCGATGACTCCGACATTCCCATACAGACCGCTTTTTGCCTTCTTGTCTGTAAGTACTCTCTCATGAATATGTCCAATCAAAGCGGTATTAAAAGAATGTATCCCTAGAACCATGTTTGAGAACCAAATCAAAGCACAATTCTCTCGTTCTGATCGGCAACGACGTCACCTCAGGAAGATCTCCCTGGACCCGACAGACTGGTGTGGCAGCGGTTTTACCATAGGTGGAGATCCACCGGGCACGGCTATCTTCCGAGGAAGAAGTCATTTCCTTGAGAACTGGTAGGATCATGTTTGAGGCGTCTCATCTCAACTCGTAGACTTGATCGTATGACACTAATATCTGAGTACCAGCTGAAGCATGAAACATAAAATAGGCACTATGCTAATCACTGTAGTTGAAAGAGCTCCAAAGCCGAGCGTCCTGTCCTAATCTTACGACATCTGGTGACGTGCCTTCGATTTTTTGTCCACCGAAGCGACGAGAAAAAAGCTTGGGATGGACAGCTGTCATTGCTTTTGATATCAAATGATGTAAGCATGAGCTGATGAGGAGCCAACAGTGTAGAGTTATTGAATCCGATCCAGCGTATCACAAAATGCTGAACAGCCGTTGAGCCGTGTGTAAACAATCAAACAGTAAGGTGCCGAGGGTAGGTACAACCATTGATGTACCGCGGGGCAGTTCAGTGCCCCGCTTCAAGAGAAACAATCGAAGCTGCCTTGCATGAGAATGGAAATTTGAATCAGCTGTCCAGTGGAACAGAATCATTCGCGAAGATTGCTACTACCTGTCGTGGCTGTGTTGATCCGAACGCGTGAGTATGTAGATTGGCCCAAGGCTTTGTCCTCACCGTATATCTTTTGGGTTGACCTTCTGCAAGGCGAGCAAGGGGCTGCTCCTCAGGCACAGCTCATAGGCCAGATGCATGAAATGTCCGCCATTTGATTTCTGCCCAAGCTACCGTGATAGACACACGTTGCTCAGCAGTCAGCTAATGCCAACAGTGACAATCTGGTCAGGGGATCGAGGGTAAATGTAGTCAGTCAATCAGCTCATGTTGTTGAATGTCCTGCATATGCCCCTCTTGCCCCTCCCTCAAGCGCTTTCACCGCTTACTATCGAAGCCTGCCAATCCTGCCTCTGCCTTCGCATTCTGTCCGTCGAATAAGAGCATCACCATGACTGCACACAAACTGACGATTGATCATGACAGTTTTATCGATGCGCTTGATGCCAAACTCGATCATACCTTACACCTCCGTTGTCTAGGATCTGAACGCGTCCAATGAGCTGGCCGTGACCTGCATCAGTTACCTAGAGGCTAGCTCTTGAGGACAATGTTCACATGACCACGAGCAGTACAGCTTAGTAGATGCATGGCGATGACATTTCATTCTCTCTCTGCTCCGGGGTGTCCGAGTGGACATCAGGATAGACACGACTCTGACAATTCAAACGACCTAACAGAATATGTGTCGGGTGATTCCATCTACGCCTCCGTGCCATCAGAAACTTGGATCTGATGGGCATGTCGCGCCCGACAACGCCAGGTCATAACACCGTGGAAATACTTCGGATTAATTCAATCTTGGAACTTCAAGCCGCTCCGTCAGGGGCCCGTACTCGCCTTGCCTATCATATCTTCAACGACCGCTGATGAATATCAAAGATATGCAACTCGTGCATACATGTAGAAGCCCAACACTGCATTACAGCAGGGCACTTCTCGAGAAACAAATCGGAATCTTCTTGGAATCAATGACATTGGCTTCGCTGTAACGCTTGACACTTGATCGGTGCTCATGACAGCATCCTTGGACAACATGTGTCTCCACGGGAGACTTGGATACCCTGTCTGTGGCGAAAGAGCTTTCCTGCTTTACCAACAGTATCTGACCTCACGAGCGATAGTTTTGGACGCCAATTTAGGTTGCATCTCCCTCGCGTGGGGTACCCTGTCACTGTGCCCCCTGTTACAGATATGAAATCTTGTTTGCAATACAGTAACACTAGCCTGATACATCTATCTACGCAGCGTTCCAGCATTCATTAAAGACTATGTTGACGCCAATTTGCTCATTCAAAACTGTCAAATACTATGACGTCGCCCACTGGCCATTATCAACCCCGATGTACACCTAAGTACGGACTATAGAAAGTAAGATTGAGATCAATCTTCTGTACGAATTCAGCTGCCTAATCTCACAGTCACAGCGAGCAAGGAATTTGCTTGCATTCCCTTCTCATTCTACCTGATTTCTCTAGATCTTCGATGCAATTTCCATTTGCTCGAGTGGCTCCAGATCTCAACTGCACCAAGCGAGTCCCTATGCAGTAGTGAAATCTAAAGTAGTCCACTCGATAAGATTCGATGTGTATGACTGTAATAATACCACAAGAGGTACCTCAAGAATATAATTGATCCATAATTCATTTTCGCCAAAGACTAAAGATCTGCCTCAGCGCCAAACAGGTAGCTTGATTCCAGTCCCTTGGTACCTTCCAGCGCCAACCCGCTATTAGCGTAATGGAGTCCTGGACAGATGGATAACCTTTTGACTAACATTTCTCTACACATTATAAGTAATTTGGAATAAGCACAGAAGAATGCATCTATCTATGCTATTTGATGCTGGAGAAATGACCTAGAGTATGAAAGAAGTATATCAATTAACATGATTTATTTGATGACAACTTGATCACTTTCCATTTGATTGTGTTTTGAGATAGAGCGGAGTGAAGGCTGTATTCTGATCGAGGCTACAATATAAATCACTCAGGACATGGATATAAAGAGCATAGCAGTGGATAAGCTTTGGGAACCTGTTGAGAATTTTCTTTTCCCCCTCCAACTCTGGTGACATCTAATTGTCCATAATAAGTTCTTAATGCTCTTGTTAATTGTGATTGTGTGATCATACTTCTAGGCTTCACTCTTTAGTAACTTATTTATCTATTACTGAATAGTACAGTAAGAAAGATCGGAATCAGCCGCTGTCTCTTTAGCTGTCCTTACTACTACTACTACTACTACTACTACTACTACTACTACTAAGTAATCGCTACTGTATGGAAGTTGACTGCTCAACCTTAGTATTCGACCCACTTATTTAGACGGCATGACTGATATACTTTCGACCAGTGTACTCCGTACGGAGTGAACTAAAGATCAATAATAAGACTGTTGAGACAGTGCCCCCTCTCTTTTTCCGGTCCTTTCGAAATTTTATTGATTTTTTGGTTTTAATTCCTAATTTTATTTTGGCCCCCTTTCATAGCTCCCTTCCTGTCTCATTTCTGGAGATAACCCCCTTCCTCCCTGAAATGTACATATCTGGCTTCCGTCCTTGGCCTGGCTGACCGCTTTTGATGGTAGCACACATGATACAGGTACACCGCATCTCTATTGTCACTTCCTAGAGACGTGTGCTTGCTTTCCCCCTTTTCTCTATTGGTGCTCTTCCTCCTTTGCTGTGCATGTACCAAACAAATGGAAGCCAAGAAGATTACATTCAAAGCAAAGGAAAAATACTTGCATGGATCACTCAATCTCCTTTCAGGGATGTTGAGAATGCAGGATCTCAAAATTGATATGCATGTCATGAAGGGCAATACATCATTGCCCAGCTTCTTCCTACCAGTTTATACATCGCTACAAATGGTGGTTAAGCAAATTAGTCCATGGTCACCTGTTGAATTCTAGTATGGACTATCGAGTAAATCGCCCCAGGTTCCAGTGGACTAATTATCCCAAACTGGGGAAGAGATTATAGGATTAACGTACTCCATACTCCAAACGCGATTTGTCTACTCCGTATGCAGACTGGGAGACAAACGCTAAACTGGCTACAGAAAGGGGCGGCAAAAAGACCATCTGAAAGGTGAGTGGGCTTCAGTGGGTACTAAATTGCTAAATGAGATCTATCATCTTGACTAAGTCTCACTAAAACCATACTCTTGGAAAGCCGATCATCTATTGCCTTATGGGTCTGTTTTAGCGCGCTTCTAGATACACGCCTACTGCTGTTCCCCGGAGCCCGGGGCTCAGGTCCATGGGTCATTGGGCCGACCGTTCAATTCTGCGTCGGCGGCTCTCAACTGGGGGCAAAGTTGGGCTATTTGTTCGTTTTTTTTTGGGGTTATTATTATTATTATTTTTATTAGCTCAAGGATTTTGTTTCATTTTCCATTAGATACTGCTTTTTTTTATTATTTTTTTACAGTATTTTGTCCATACTCTATTAAGATTATTTTATTCCTAGCTTTTTTTATTTTGATTTAATTTAATTTTAAGATTTTTTTTTTTCCGTTTAAGTTGAATTATGTGAATTTCTTATCTGCCCTTTTTTCCTTTTCCTTTTGTCTGCCCCCCCTGTCTTCCTCGTCAGGGATCCGGAAAACAAGACCGCTCTTTCGATCAGTGGATTAACAGAAGGATCCAAGGAGCAACCGGGCCATTTCCAGGCCCTCTCTGGACCACGGACTTACGTCGTACACCTATAGCCTTTTACGAAGCTCTACTACCTGGAAAGGAATCCGGACTGATTGTCTTCGGTTTGGGTACCTGTGGATCGAAATGATTGACTGGAAACCGGCTGTTAGAGAGCGGCTGCCATTGGATCCACATCCCTTTTCGCTTTGCCCTTCATTATTATCCTTGGTACGGAGAATTTGTTTCTAATCTCTGTCATTAATATTCTCTCTTTCGTCAGTCGAGTTGCTAGCATAGGTCATTATTTGCCTGTGTATGTAGGACCCAGTCGGATGCCCCCAATTCCAATGTCCTTTTTCTGCTGTACGTGTGTCTATCCACTAGAGACATCATAGCTTAAAATCAACAATATGAATGTGGATCCTATGTGCTAGTGTTCCTTGACTGTTTGCTGTTGACTGCGTCCTGCATCATCCTCTGTAGTCTGTACAGCTGTAGCCGAAATGGGCTCCATTGTGATTCTTCCTGTCCCAGATGCTGAACCGTTGACGTTTTACCTTTTCCCTTTTTTATTTCTTTTTTGTTTGAATCATAATTCTTTATTTTTTTATTTTCCTTTATTGATTTTCTTTTCAAAATGATTATTTACTATTTTCGCCTGATCAGTGATCACATATCTTCTTCCTGTTATCCACATCAGATACTTCATTTAATTCCCCTTCCCGTCCAGATCCTCCCTTGAAGATTATCTCTTCTCTCTTCTCCTGCTTATAATTAAGCTGCTGCCTTTATTCCGACAATATCCCCTTCTTCTATCCTTCTATGTCCCATTGAATCACTTCATTGTTCTGTCTTCAACCTCATCTCTGCCTTCAACTTCTACTACCAAACACATCTCCATACCACGTCTTCCCCCAACAGCTCATTTCTTCTCTTGGTGTTGAGCATTGTTGCGCTCTACTCATAGATTACAAGAAACCCCCATAGTTCAAGCAAAGTCACTTTGTTTAGACTCCCTTGCAGTGAACTCGAGTGATCGAGGTCAGTGGAACGGAGCTAAAAGGAAGGGAGACGACAGAATACAGAGAGACGACAAACTTGAAAGGAGGGACATCTGGAACGAATTGAAAAGAAAGGAAGCAATGCTGAAGTTCCTCTAACAAGAGGTCCCTTTCTTCTTCAGGCCCGCAATCTCATCGCAATCGCATTCAATTTTCTTTTAGCCTAGAGGCGACATTTCGGGCGACACATTGCTCTCGCTGTCGGCCTCTTTTCGATTTCTGACAGACAAGAAAAAGACGACGGCACACTGCTATAGCCGTTTCCCGTTCTCCCTTGGCCCGAGGACATTTCTGTTCCGAGACGACGAGATGTTCAAACGGCCGTCATTCTTACAACGCCAGCAGCATAATGGTGGGCGCGATGATTGGTCCGCCTTTCCTGTGCGCCAGCTTTTTGTGCTAGGTATGTTCTCCCTCAGTCGCTCTGCTTAGTGCCCAATCTCGATGAGAATGATGGGTTCATGTATGACAAACATGGATCTGTGCGTCTTTATTGGAGCAACCATTTCTTCACTGCAGTTAAAATTTCCTATTGGACCTTCAGAATGACTGACAGCTTTTCAAGCACTATGCCGCATCTGCGAGCCAATTGCATTCATGTCCATTTTTCCGTATGTCTACCACATGGTAGAGGCATTCAAGGTGACAGATAACGATCGCAAAATCGCTCTCTATGCTGGCCTGATCACATCCTCGTTTACTTTCGCGGAATTCTCGGCAGGCATGTTCTGGGGCCGGATGAGCGACAAGATTGGTCGAAAGCCTGTTTTGATTATGGGTCTGATTGGAACAGCTATCAGCATGATTGTTTTCGGATTCGCTCCGAATCTGCCAACTGCCATGATTGCTCGAGCGCTTGGGGGTCTCCTCAACGGAAACATCGGAGTTCTTCAAACGACGGTGGCGGAGATCGTGACTGTCAAGGAACATCAACCTCGGGCTTACTCGATCATGCCATTTGTTTGGTGCTTGGGGTCGATCATAGGACCAGCTATGGGTGGTGCGTTGGCACAGCCCTGCCAGAATTATCCCGGGTTGTTCCAGCGCCATACAATCTTCGATAGCTTCCCATTTCTGCTGCCCAACCTCGTCTGTGTTGTCGTCCTGGTCTTTGGGGTTATCGTCGGCTTCTTGTTCCTTGAGGAGACTCATCCGGAGAAACGATATCGCCGTGACCCTGGTCTCGAGCTGGGCAATTGGCTCGTCGCCCAATGCTCGGGCTCCCGCGTGCAACTGACAGAGGATAACACGGACATCAAAGTGGAAGCCAACGAAGCTGACTATTTCGACTACGGCGATGTCCCTCCACCAGAGTACAGAAGCACTGAAACCTCGCCTCAACTGGCCCCGGTCAAGAGTGTGGGTGCTCTCTCAGATGATGACGACATTGAGGGTCAGGTCAAAGGCGAACAATGCGGGACACCTAAAGCTTTCACAAAGCAGGTGGTCTTCAACATCATCGCGTATGGTATTCTTGCCTAGTAAGTTCCGACCGATTCTTATTCCTACGACGATCGATTTCTGTTTTCTAACAATCTTCCAACAGCCACAGCGTCTCCTTTGATCAACTTATGCCCGTTTTCCTCAGCACCCCTAAATCGGACGGCAACGTCGTCCTGCCGTTCAAATTTACCGGTGGCCTTGGTCTTCCCACCAAGACGATCGGTTTTATGCTCGCAGTACAAGGCGTTTACTCTATGATTGCCCAACTTTGGCTATTTCCTTTCGTCGTTCGACATTTTGGAACACTGCGAACCTTCCGATTCGTTCTGCTCGTTTGGCCGCCACTCTACTTGCTCGTGCCATATCTCGTTCTCCTGCCTTCAATACTGCAGACAGCAGCAGTCTACCTGGCTCTCATCATCAAAATTACTTTGCACGTCATTGCGTTTCCCTCTACTGCTATTTTGCTTGCCAATGCTGCTCCATCTTCCAAGGTCCTCGGTTCGATCAACGGTGCTGCCGCCTCTACTGCGAGTCTCAGTCGCGCCTTGGGACCAACAATCACGGGTCTGTTGCACTCCAAGGGCCTCGAAAGCGGCTATTCGATTATCGCATGGTGGGCCTGTGGCATCGTTTGCGTTACCGGTACCATCCAAAGCTTCTGGATGGAGGAGAGCGAGCCGCGGATAGACAGCGAGAAGGCTGGCAACAGTGACTCGAGTGCTTCAAACCCTATGCGGAGCTCCTTCACTGCAGGCAAAGAGTATGCCACGCCCGAAGAGGAACGCAGATTGCTCTCTTCTACGCGGACAAGTGTCGATGATTTGGACATTGCCAACCTGGATTTGACGCAAGTCGAACCAGCACCCCGGTCGAATCAATTTGCATTTGCCGAGGACTGAAAATGATGTCCTTCATGCATTAACATGCGCTAAATTCCTTTATGCTCGTTTCCCTTCATAATGCATCCTCGTCGGGCATTATACCATTTTTACTATGAACTTGTGGTTGGGTGGTGTCGACATGCTCCACTCTCCCTTTTGCTGCTTCGCTGTTGTCTCATTTTCTTTGGTTTGAGCCATACATTCCTCATCCTTTTTCCCTCTCTTACTCTAGAGCATGATTCCAAGATTGGTGATGGCGCTGTTTTCTTTTTCTATAGATTGCATGCATTTCAGAAGCGCGGGGTCTTGTTTGTTTTTCTTGTCTTTTGTTCGGGATCATCACCATGGGCATCATCGGGTACACATCATGTCATGCATCTGGGCGGCTGTTGTCATTTATATCATATCCTAGCACCTTGAGCGCTAAATTCACTTTCTGTTGAAAGGAAGACTGCAGTCGGCCCTCCTTTCTTTCCGGTCACCGAAACTACTTCCACTCTGATACCTATCTGTGTTGACTGGTAGTGCTCGATACAGTAGTCCATCTTCCGCTCTATCCTAGTTATTTGAAGAAATGGTCTGATAGCGATGGAGATGATGGATAACTCGAGTGGAGCAGGTCAAGGCTTGACTCTCCATACTCTTCCCCTCATGCTGCCCGCCTCTCTCCGTAACCTGCTATACATCACGTGACTATGAAATGCGGGGTTAGCGGCAAAGTGTCCAGATAACGCGTTGCCTGTACAAATATTTCGACCTGCGGACTGACCTACTAAGTGACTGTATCCAATCGCTATTTAAAATCGCTCAAGGCGACGCTTCAACTACTTCAATCGCTATGATAAGGGGAATGGTAGCCGCAGAATAAGCTACTCTACTCAATATCTAGTACTGCTGTTTTGCAATACAAGATTGACTTATCAACAGCCAATCATCTCTGAGCATTTTTCCTTCTCACGTGGGGCAGCAGTTCGGCTACTGTCATATATTGTTACCAACCAGTACCTAGGTACTACCTTTAGGAACCGAGAGAAGCAGCAGGAAGTCTTTTACAGATCCTCCTGTTGATACTCAGGCGATAACCAATTGTTTCAGTTAGCTAGCTCTACAATTATCTGCTGTTGTTTGTTGAAATTGAACACGGAAGAGTGCTTAGCGAGGTGGTATTCTCCATACGTACTTACAGCATGGGCCACTAAAGTCCCAAGGCAAAGAGTAGGAAGTCCCCACAGTCTGTCCTATCTCCAACCTTCATCGACATTTTTCCCCGTTCGACCTCACAGTATTTCCAATTCCACTTCTTCTTCCTTATTCTGTCTCTGAACGCTTCTTTTGGCCGTGGCAAGTCATTTCCGACATGGTTTGCGACCTTGCCCTGCGACCAAAACAGAATCGACCTTTGCCTTGACTGTCATCTCGGAGACTAAAAAAGCCCGCGGATCGGGATACAACTGAGGAGTAACTTTCCCGTGCGACGTGATCTCGTTTATCGAAGCGAAATACTGAGCTGCAAAACGGCCAAAATCATCAAGCCGTATGACTTAACATGAATGCTGATTCGTCTCGGAATCTTCGGCACACTATATCCTCGTTTCACTTGACCTGCGACAGACCTCCGTCCTCGAGACATGGTTGTCGCACCTCTACGCCCCTTCTCCCCGTCTCGCCTTTCCCGTCATGTTGAACCCTGCTTCCCCGGCCTCGCCTACCTCCCTTGGGAGGAAACGACCGCACCCTCCCGCTGAGTCTTCCTCAACCCAACCGCAGTCTGCGGCGCAAGCGCAGCAGCAGGCCTCTCGCGATGGCGCTGCCAAAGCACCACTGGCTACCGTGACAACTTCCTCGACCTCGTCCTCCTTCCGTAATGTCTCTGCCTGCAACCGATGCCGGTTGCGCAAGAACCGCTGCGACCAGCGACTCCCCCGGTGTCAGTCCTGTGAGAAAGCCGGTGTCCGCTGCATCGGGTATGATCCTATCACTAAACGCGAGATTCCGCGCAGCTATGTCTATTTCCTCGAGACCCGCGTGGCTTATCTGGAGAAAATATTGAAGGACCACCAGATTGAGTTCAAAGAGGCTGTGGCCTTTGATGAAGAGGAGGCCATCAAGGTAGAGGCGGGATACGATCAGGCTCGGCCGCAGATGGCTGGCTCTGAAGGGTCGGTGGGTGCCGAGACCTCGACCACCACTGTTGTGGAAAGTGACAAATGGGCTCGGCAGAAAGGAGAGAAGGCTGCGCTGGTTCAGCGACCGGGCAGGAACCCGGAGAGTGAACAGGATGCGGAGAACAGCCAGGATTATGAGAAGGAGGACAACTGGCGCATACATAATCTCGTGTCGAATATTGGCATGGTATCGGTGCAAGGGACTTCTGATCCACGTTATCTGGGGTCGACTTCAGGAATATCCTTTGCGCGTGTCGTTTTCGCTGCGGTGAAGAGCTCCGTTGCCAGCAACGTCGCAGAGCGCGGACCTATGCGGCCCACTGAACGCTTGCCGCATAGTGCCACAGGTACCGCAGGGAGTACCATGCGGGATTCGTTTTTCGGTCTTCAGACAAGGCCAATGATGAAGTGTGCGGCATTCCCCGATCGAGAGTTGGCGGAGAAGCTTGTCAACCTTTATTTCGAGCATGCAAACCCACAGATGCCTATTCTCCACCGGGAGGATTTCATGGAACTCCTCGATCGGACATACTCAGTCGAGGAGAAGGACCGCTCTTCTCGCAGTCTTTATACCCTGAATATTGTCTTTGCCATTGGCGCAGGTATCATATTCGAAGATAAGACCAGCTCAGATGATGAGGACAACAAGCAAAGCAACCGCAGCCGCTCACACTCCTCGTCCACAGCAAAAAGGCCGCGGCTTTCCAGCCATCAGTATCAACCCGAAGAGTACCATGCCTCTGCCATTATTCACCTGGAATCTTTCCTTGGCGCTTCATCATCGAACGACGGGTTCGGTGCGCTGGAGGAGCTGCAAGCCGTCCTCCTGTTGGCCAGCTTTGCCCTTCTTCGGCCTGTTGCGCCGGGCCTTTGGTATATTGTTGGAGTCGCTATGCGGCTAGCGGTTGATCTTGGTCTTCATTACGAGGACGGAACGGGTATTGACTCGGTTGGCGAAGAGAGTCTCGGTCGTTCTTCTACCACGGGTGAGAATAAAGCCAAGCCGCGGATACATACTAGCGAGCGTGGCCGTCGAGAATGGGTTCGCGATCTTCGCCGGCGATTGTGGTGGTGTGTTTACAGCTTTGATCGTCTCGTCAGTTGCTGTGTTGGTCGCCCTTTTGGAATCAGCGATCAAGCTATCAGCACCGAATTCCCGTCCCTATTCGAAGATAAATACATCACCAAGTCTGGTATTGTCACGCCACCCGGAGGCGCCCCCAGTTACAAGTATGCGGCACATCATTACTTCAAGCTGCGAGTGCTGCAATCTGAGATTCAAGATGTCCTTCAACATCAACAATCCCGATTCGTGCGGCAAAAGGTTCCTTATTCGGCCAATACGGTTATACGTTCTGACCTTGCGTCTCCCTTCCTTCAAGGGTTCGACTCATTCCGCTCATGGCGCAGAGATGTTCACCGGCGATTGAGGGAGTGGCAGGAAAGCGCGCCCACCCGTAGAGAAACAGGCGTGCAGTTTTCGGTAGAGTTTCTTGAACTCAATTACTGGCAGGCCATCATCATGCTCTATCAGCAGAGCCTGACAGTTCCTGCGGAATTAGCCACAGAGCTGACACCAGCGGAGGATGTATCCAGCCCTTCCTTTTCGAATGTGGACGAAGCTGAAGACGAAGATGACATATACTACAAGGTTGCAGAGGCAGGGCAGAAAGTCATCCGTATATATCGCCAGATGCACCGTGTTCGACTAGTAAACTATACATATCTTGCAACACATCATATATTTATGGCGGGTATGATAAAGTCCCTCGCTCTATTTTACGCCGCTGCTTACACTGTTCTAGGTATCTCATTTTTGTATGCGATATGGCACTCACCTTTCGTGCGAAGTCGCTTGGTATGAATCTCACGGCTCAACAGGAAGCGAAATAACCGTTAACTAACTCGGTTGTAGACATTAGACGAAGTTGATTTCACTGTGCTTGCCGCCACATCTGTGCTTGGGGACTTGATGCACAAGTGTCCCCCAGCAGAAGCTTGTCGGGATGCCTTTGAACGAATGAGCAAAGCCACTGTTCAGATGAGCTTATCGACTACCGGATTTGGATCTCAGGTAGATTTATCTGGAATTAAAACTGCATCTCAGCAGCATCATGGCTATACGGGCCCGACAAGGAGTGCTGGAAGATCCGGCTTGGACCAACGACAGCGCTTTACTCATGTCCCTCGGCGGCAGACGCAGGTACGCCAGTCTCGACCGTTGCCGAAATTCGACATGGATCTTGGCGATCTCTTCAGTGAACCTGGGTCCGTTCCGGATCGCCCCGGCAGCGGTGCGAGGAAGTTGGTACAGGCGTATCCAATGCGGGCCGAATACCCAGAGCCGTCGGCACCGAACTTTGGCTCCGACCTTCCACCCCGGCCTCATCCTCAACGAACACCATCTATGGAGTATTATGGAAGCTACGAAAATCCTGTCTCTCCGCAGACACAGCAGCAACAGTATTTCTATAGCAATTCTCCGCAGCATAGCGTGTCCTCAAGCGGCGCGGCCCCCAATGCGGGCCATCCTCAATTTTCGGCGGCGGACCAAGAGAGTGCGGCAGGGATCAGCCTCGATTTTTTGGAATTTGAATCCACAGGGGCGGAGAACACAGTTTCCGTGGGCTCAGACGGTAATCCCGAGTATACCATGTCAGCCGTACCCTCGCTGGGCCACGGGGCTGGCCACAGTGTTGGAATCGACCTCGGATTCGGCTTGGCGGTCGACTTCCAACATGACTGGAGCGAGAACGCCAATTACGATATGCTCGAAGGTTACTTCTTCGGGGGATCGGTGGGAAATCCACCAGGCGATGGGTCAGTCTGAGGTTCTCGTCTCCGTTCCTCTTTCTTCGTGTTTTCGTTGACGGCATCTTGCTTGCCGGTCTTTGGGTCTACCTGGGATGTGATAATAAAAGATGACATGAATTTACGACTCCTCGCTTGTACATTGTCCAAAACATTTTGTTCTTGCGTGTGGTGATAACAGTTCTTATAATTATATCCTACGTAGTATAGGATAGTATCACATATTCCATTTCATCAGATGATGGTGGTATCTGGCTGATTTCAACGTGTTTGGGTTATTAACAGGGATAAAGAAGGCCAACGCCATAAAACTTTGGGCAGCAAATTCAGTATCTACTATCTACCCCTTACTAGTGATGAGAGGAGTTTGTTGACGCTTGGGTTGTCCTGTGGAGACCAACCATGTGGGATGCATCCAATCACTAAAACAGATTAATGGTCGCAGCAAGCCAACGCACAGCTCTCATGGTTATCTCGTGTGTATCTATATATCTTGCCTGCAGATTGTGTATCATTATTTAGTGTTCCCCTATCTTCTTTCAAAAACTCGTCCCTCTAGGAGTGCTTGAAATGTTCGCTGGTGTCTGATTAGCAGAGATTCCATGCACATTATTGTGTCCATCCCGTGAGGTTGCCGGGGTGAGGATCTCCAGTTCCACTCTTGACGCTCTGCCACTTGGATCGAGTCAAAGTCATCAACGCGAGCTTAGAGAAGATCATTCAGACGTGTTTTCTCCTCCTCATCATCAGATCAGTGCGATCTTCATTATATTTCGATAGAACCAGGCCTGTTGTCACTCCCTTGCGGTCACTGCACCTCTCGTACACTGCGACCGTGACTAGGTTTCGGTGTCTGTCTGGTATCTTGACTCTTCGAAAGAGACCATGTACAAATCATCGCCAAAAAGGAAAGATTGACCGGCTGTCCACAGTAAATATCGACTACGCCTTCCCCGTAACTATTGCACTGTTTGGAGCTTTCTGGTTCCGGTTAGGCTGGCGGAAGCTATCCCAAATACCCGACTGTTTTGTGTGGACCCCTTCGATCGCGGGGAGAGCAATCTTTTTCCTCACTGCGGCAGCCTGTACGGATAACGGAGTAGAGTGCAGGCAGTTTCTGCTTGTATTACTCGCTTCTACCTGCCCATCGGTCCTTTGCATATTTTTTCTTGCTCTAGGTCGTTCCCTTTTTTTCCCTCTCAGGGCCGGTAGTCTTTCCCTTGACATTTCTCACTTGCGTCGAGAGGTGTGCCTAACCTGTCTGCCACTCTTTTGATCGAGACCACTTCGTCCTACGAATCTTACGATCGTGCGTCTTGTTACGGGCTATGTCATGTGCAGTACGACTGGACTTTTGAGCGACACGGCTAGAACCCGCTCATTTGACAATACACAATATTGAAGGCCGTTGACGGTTACGCTGCTTGCCCACAATGGTCAAGGCGGACGTGCGGAGGGATTATTATGCGGACCTGGGTTTGACGCCCAGCGCAGACGCTGAAGACATCAAGAAGCAGTTCAGGAAATTAGGTAAGGCGAGGACATTGCTTGCAGGGCTTTGTTTGCGAGTCTTGTGTGGTTAACATAATTCTCAGCCCTCAAGTACCATCCCGATCGCAATCCAGGCCGGGAGCTCGAGTTCAACGCCAAGTTCCAGGCTATCCAAGCGGCCCACGAAATTCTCAGTGACCCCCAACAGCGCCTTCGATACGATACAGATCGACTACGTGCTGGGTACGGCAAGCTTTATGGTCCACCGAAGGCGAATACGTCTCGGAAAACTCCTGCAAACCCTTACGCCTCCGCATCCACCGCGAAGCCTCAGACTCCTAAACCGCCGTTCTCAGGTCGCCCGCAATCTTTTCATAATGGGCCCTCGACCGGTGCCCAGCGATATGCGAGCTATGCGAGAGCGGCTCCCAAGCAGCCTTGGGAAAAGACGCAGGATGAAGGACAGACCAGGGCTGATGCGTATCGAGGGTTTCAGGAGATGAAGGGGAACTCGACACCTGGATGGTCTCATTTTGATCCGCGTACTGGACGAGCAGGATATACGGGGGCTGCCCCTCGACCGGATGCCACTCCTAACGGGCACCCCACTAGGCCGAAGTCCGCATACGAGTACTTCAAGACATCCCCCAAACCCACAACCAACGAGTCATCCCGTACCCAGTCTGCACGGAAGAAGCAAGGCTTCGCTCCCCGGACTGCTGGCGGGGACGAACCCATGGCTGCAAATACATCCTCCTACACAAGCGTACCTCGAAGGGAGCGCTTTCAGGCACCCGACAGCTTCCAACGGGAACCTGCCCCCTCCCCAACGGCGGAGAGACCTGCGCCAACGTCCGGCTATCGAGCTGAGAACACTGGGACTCCTGATTTTGAGCGAACAGGCAGTAAGTATGCCAGTACCGGCGGCGAGCGGACATTTTTCTCGAGTTCCTGGCTGCGTTCTGAAGGTGTACGCAATTCACCCAAAAGCTCCAGCGCTCAGTCGCGGACAAACCCCCCAAGTCCGACTCCTCCTCCTAGTGGGAGACACAAAAGCGCCAGCCCTAAGTTGCGTAGTGACAGAGGACGAAACTACGACTCCACAAGCTCAAGTGGCACCGAGGACGATTTCGTCTCTCGCAAACCAAAGGCGGTTCCCAAGAGCAGGCTGCAAAACCACAAATTTGCCAATCTTCGTTCTCAGAATGGTTCTACTCCTAAGACGGGTAAGCCTCCTCAGTTGACAGGCTCTCCATGACTTGTTTCTGCTGTCCTACTCCTAATGAATATCCCTTAAATCGGGGCATGAGTATTCGGGTGCTAACAGATACTACCAGACCCCGCCAAGCCAGCGTCGTCTGAAAATATTTTCGGTGCATTCTCGTCAAACTCGTATGAGACCTTCGCCTTGGCTCTCTCTATTGTAACTCTCTGGCTGACCTCTTCAACTGTAGAAACGCGGCGCCTAATGATGGTCAAGCACCACCAAATGGAACTTTCAAGAGTAGCAGTCACGATGATTTACGCAAACCATTTACTGCAGATAGCTGGAAAGGCGATTTTGGGTTTGGGTCATTCACATCAAGCACGGCAGAGAATGGCCGACCTGACTACAACCATCGTCCGAGCAGCCGAGGACGAACCTCGACAAGAGCTAGTCCTTCAAGAGCAGGCCAGCCGGGCCCATTCAGCCAGGATTCGTCTCGGTCGGCATCCGTTTCGCAGCAAGCGCCCACCGCGTTTCCTGAGGCAAAGTTCTCTGTGGACGAGTGGGCTGCGAAACTCAAGGATCTACGGTGGACCATGCCGCAAAACGAGGAAGTCTCTCAGCAGGCAAATACGCAGCGCCAACGAAGCCCTAAGAAGCAGACCAAATCCGGGTTTAAGATGCGACCTACACCACAACCTGCCAGTGTTGCAACAGAAGCGGAAGAGTCCCAGACGACTCTCAGGGGTAGCGCACAGCAGGAGTCGACCGGTGCAGGTGCGGAGGAAGTGGAAGCTATGGATCTCGATGATGATATCCCTGGCAAAAATACGGATGCAGCTTTTCAAGCAGACAAAGCATCCGAAGATCAAGTCCCTCAGCCATCTTCAGGTGTTGGCAGCAAAGACACCGGTGCCAATTCGAAGTCTCGTCTATTCAACCTGAATGACCTAGGCAGCACAGCGCCATTTACCAGCACAAATAGTGGTGGCATTGAGGATTTGCAAGATATCCACGCGACGCTACCCTTTGAGTCCCGCGCGAAGGTCCCAAGGACGACGGCACGGGATGTTCGTCCTAGGCGGCTCATTTGCCCAAATCCACCGAAAAGACCCAGCCCGCCGGAACTAGTTCCAATCAGCGCAGGGTCACAGCAACTCGGACTGCCTCGAGGCGCATGGGACCGTTATGTTGCGGAGATGGGTGCCTACATCCGAGAGTGGAACGCTTTCAGTCGTCGACTTCTGCGTCACTTCAATGCACGCCAGGATGCGATGGAAACAGGAATGGCCCCCAACTGGATTAGTGCTGTTGGAGATTCCGCACGTATTAAGATCAACGAACCGAGTGGCGAAGACGATGAAAAAGTGGTTCATGAAGGCGATGATGATGCTGAGAGCGACGATGCTATGGTGGCCGGAAGCGCCAAAGCAGGATTCAGTGCTTATTTGCGTGCATTTGACGAGGATGAAAGAGTGCACAAACATTGGGAGGTTGCTCGCGAGAACCATCGCAAATGCATAATGGAGCTCGGCGGGATGCGCGAATGGATCTTGAATGGAGGAAAACTGATTTAGGCTGGAGAGATATACCCCTACGATTTTCTTGCCTACAGTCTTTTCGCATGGCATGGGTGTTGGCGGTTCGGCGTTCTGAAATGGTTGGGCCTGTTCTACAGTTAGGTAGCCTGTTGTGTCAGTCATGTATTTTTAGAAGCGTCTTCCACCACAGTTAGAGAGGGATGTTCTCTGGGACCGAGCACGATGAGTTGGATATGCTCACTCTACCCTCAAGGAAATCTGATATCTTGAATGCATTCCGAGCCCTAGCCCTGAGCCCCGAGCCCTTACTTCCGATATCGGCAACGTCTGACATCCGCCACCTTCCCGATTCAGCCAAGTGCCCCTCGACCAGACCGGTAACAGTGTGACCGAGTGCTGGGGCCAGATTGGCTCGCCGATGACGAGGTAAGCTGTATGGTATTGTACCAGACCCTGATTCGCTGCCTGCCGCTGAGTCACTGGGAGAAAAAAGTGAGACTCATATATTCGCCCGCGCCTCCGCGGTTCCCCCTCCGTCCGTTTTTTCGGCTTTTGGATCTTTGACAGTCGCGAAGCCTTCGCTGCTGCTCCATTCACCTTCCCTGCAAACGGGTCGGGAATTATTTGACGTTCATCAGTCAATTGACATTTCCTCAATTTGCCTCTTGAAAAAGAGCCGATTCAATTCGTGCAGTTCCGGTCTAAAACTACAGCTACACCCCGCCTCTTCATTGCAAGTACCGAAGCCGATCTTTTGACGTATACATACCATCGAAGCCATCTGGTCATTGTCAATTGATCTCTTGAAATACAACATACCGCGGCAATTGCACTAATAAGATTCTCTCTGCCACAATGGGTGTCACGATCGTTCTGGGTAGCCAGTGGGGTGATGAAGGTGGGGATTGAACATTGTTGCGGTTGATATGGACGGCATGCTGATGGACACTGTTGTCGGATAGGAAAGGGGAAGATCACAGATATGCTTTCGCAGCAAGCTACGCTCTGCTGTCGTGCTGCTGGCGGCCACAGTGAGTATAAGACCTCTCCACGGAGTTTGCAAACCTTTCTAACTTTTATTTTTCCCCTTTCGTCAGATGCGGGCCACACCATCGTCCACGACAACATTACTTACGACTTCCACATTCTTCCGTCTGGATTGGTGTCTCCCTCCTGCGTCAACCTCATCGGCGCTGGAACTGTCGTGCACGTTCCCAGCTTCTTCAAGGAGCTGGCCTCGTTGGAGGAGAAGGGGCTGAAGGATGCCGGCAAGCGCATTTTCATCTCCGACCGCGCGCATGTCTGCTTCGACTTGCACTCTGTTGTTGATGGTCTGGAGGAGGCTAAGCTGGGTGGTCGCAAGGTCGGTACCACCGGTAAGGGAATTGGTCCTTGCTACAGTGACAAGGCTGCCCGTCGGGGTGTCCGTGTTGGCGAGATTCTGGACGAGGCGATCTTTGAGCGCAAGCTGCGATCTCTGCACGCTGGATATACTGCGAGATTCGGTGATCTGGATTATGATGTCGATGAGGAGATTGGTCGATTCAAGGTATTTTAACTTGCTTTCCGGCAGGTACATGGTTTGAGGCGTTTGATGATACTGACGAAATGGAATAGGACTACCGGCAACGCTTGGTTCCCTACGTTGTCGACCAACTTGCCTTCTTCAAGCAGTACAAGGACTCGCCGAACACTCTTGTTGAGGGCGCCAACGCTCTCATGCTCGACCTGGACCACGGAACCTACCCCTACGTGACCTCCTCTTCCACCGGTCTGGGTGGTGCCGTCCAGGCTCTGTCCTTGAACCCTGCCAGCATCACCTCCGTGATTGGTGTGGTCAAGGCGTACACGACCCGTGTCGGCTCTGGTCCCTTCCCTAGCGAACAGTTGAACGAGTACGGCGACAAGCTGCAGTCAGTCGGCAGGGAATTCGGTGTCACCACCGGCCGCCGTCGTCGCTGCGGGTGGTTCGATCTCGTTCTCTGCCGCTACTCCCAGGCGATCAACCACTACACCGCGCTGAACCTGACCAAGCTGGACATCTTGGACGACTTTGACGAGATCAAGGTCGCAGTTGCCTACGTCCTGCCGGACGGAACCCGCCTGACCGACACCTACCCGGCCGACGCCGGTGTCCTTGAGAAGGTCAAGGTCGAGTACGTCACTCTGCCCGGCTGGAAGAGCAACACAATGGGTGTCAAGAAGTACGAGGACCTTCCTGCCAATGCGCGCGCCTACATCGAGTACATTGAGCGGGAACTCGGCGGTGTACCTGTAAAATGGATCGGTACCGGACCCGCCAGAGACCACATGATCTGCCGGGAGTAAATGCCTGAGCAGTCGAGCTGTCAACTGACGGTGCGGATTGATCGTTGATGACGGAGGCCTACAAAACTAGAAGACTTCCTGGGATATTATCTGTTTTTTGCTCATGTTTGTGTATATGAATGGATAGACGAATCTGATGAATATTGCTCTACTCTGACTTTTTGCCCCCCCTGCATACAACAGTATAAGCAGGCAGTCAATGTACCGTAGGTCCCATCATCATTGAGAATACACAAGATCAGCAGGCATCATTGGCCAATAAAATTAGGCAACTAATTCTATATTGAACCAGGATTGTCTTGAGACATCTCTGGTCAAAGAGGCATCTTGCCTGATATCAAATTCTATTAGCCCATAGCTTGTTCTCCAATGTCCACAGTAAACTTGTCAGTTTGTTCATGGAGGTACTAGGACATGCACCTTCACTGGTATTCGTTCGAACCTCCGTACCCTCGCACCTGATCAACAAACAGAGTTCTAAGCCTCGAGTACTGTAGAGGTTATAGCCAAAGAAGGTTTTCCCAGGGACCGCTGGGTATGGTTGTTATCGATCACCATTTACTAACTATTGGATACGATCAACCAAATACAATACGAAACTGCGCCACCTCTTGAACTGACTCATTGTTCGTACGTACAACTCGACCACATATATATATATAATCAATACCAGCATGCCCATGTATCTATCTTTCTATTTCCGATCCTTATATCACACTGTATAAACCCTACTCCAACATGGCCAAGCATCCCTGCCGACAAATCCGCGCCAAATATACCTCCACCACCATCACCGTCTACCAAGCCTACAGCCCCTCCATTGCAGCCGCCGCAGTGGACGCCCAAAAATTTGTCCCTCCGTTCTCTCGCACCCGCATGACCTGGATTAAACCCTCCTTTCTGTGGATGGCGTATCGATCCGGCTGGGCCAGGAAACCCAAACAGGAACGCGTCCTCGCCATTGAGATTACGCGGAAGGGCTTTGAGTGGGCGTTACAGCATTCCTGTCTGTCACATTGTCCTGGGCATGACGCGGAGGAGAAGGCGAAGTGGCAGAAGCGGTTACGAAGCAGTCCGGTGCGGGTGCAGTGGGATCCGGAGAGGGACTTTCAGTTTAGGCCGTTGGATTACCGGTCGATTCAGATTGGACTGAGTGCAGACGCAGTGGATAAGTACGTGGATGAGTGGATTGTTGGGATTACGGATGTGACGGAGGCCATGAGGCAGATCGAGAAATGTCTGGACGAGGGCAGGATGGAGGATGCGGCGAGGTTGGCGCCTGCGGAAGAGGTGTATCCGTTGTCTGAGGAGTTGAAGGACATTCTAGAGGCTAGTTGATGAGCTGCACCTCAGTACAATTGATTTATATCAGCTGAGCGGCGCTTTCTCTCAACGGCCATGTACATCCATCACCTGTTCGTCTTGGTTAACCCAAGGAATGAAACTGAAGCGTTGGTACCAAAGGAGATGGTTGGAACCGGGACCATGACTATAGCGGTTCAGAATGATACAGACATGACAATGCACGCGATTCTGCAGCGCAGGATGATGCCTATATCCACCTTTAGAAGGTAAGCTCAAGGAGTCAAGCAGGTGCATTTGCTACCGGGGGGGTTACACCCACACAGCTGGATGACCTTTTGTGCCCTGCACTGGTGGCGGAGCAACCTTTCCTCCCATGCCTACTATGTCACTCACAGTTGAAGAACTTTCAGAACATGTCAGTTAATGATTCATTACCTGAGTGATATCAAGTCCTCTGCAGACATTATTATAGACATCATCCACCTTCCCATCCATTTAAACTATTTCAAAGTAATAATACCTACTATATTAATCTCCCCTTTCTCCGTTGCTTCGCAAAGCGGTGTACCCTCCTCCTCTCACTCTGGCTATTGCCATGAGTCTTTAATAACAAGGGCTATCTCATCCCCTGAAGGTCAGGTAATCGAGGCTTTTACTCATCCAAGAGATCTAGCTGTATTAGGACTAGTTCAGTTGTATTCGAACATATATAATGGAACCCAACCCTGAAGTATCCATACCACTACCACAGCGTTATTTCACCATGGCTGAGAGCCAACGGCTCGTCCTGTCTACACCTGAGCTGCTCGAATATGTTCTCCTCTACCTTGATGTCCAGTCCCTGCTGACATCAGCCCAGCGAGTCTGCCGCTCCTGGACCAGGCTAATTCAAACCTCTCCAAGGCTGCAGCAGGCCCTCTTCTTCAAGCCAATTCCACCAGAGTGGTGCCCCGAAAAGTTAATTAATCCACTTCTAGCGCGACACTTCACAGGTCTCTTGCCTGCTTCCATGGACCCATATGGTGTGAGAGACGGCAGCTTGAGGCACCCCTGGTCGAAGCAGAGTGACAGGTGCCAAAAGTTTTTCCGCCGCGAAGCTAGTTGGCGCCGAATGTTGGTGCAGCAGCCCCCTGCATCGCTTGCCTATGTGGAAACTTCCCGTCCTCATGGGGATTTGATCTATAAGCGCTATTATCTCCCATGCAATGCCTCTCCAATAACCCATTTGACTGATGATCAGGTCCAGATGGATCTGATAGGGCTACGGATGAACATGCTCTATGACATAGTTCTTGAGTCTTGTTTTGGAGCCTCACGCCGGCACTGGATCTGCTGGGAGGGCCATATGCCTCCAAAGTTTCCTACGTACGTTTTAACAGAGCAGTTGACGCCATTTGTGGAACGGGCAATGCAGGAAGCCGCTGTAGTGGTCATTGATCATTGGCGAAGAAACTGGGCTGCGAGTAGGTTTATCTGTTGCCTAGAAGCAGATGAAGCAGATGAAGCAGATTGTTTAGTCAGCCCTCATACTGATCCCACGCCACATCTGCCTATCAAGACACTGAACAGGGCTGGCTCGGACGTCAGCCGTGATGACTTTGATCCTCGATCCAATCGACTTTCTGCTCTTCGCGCCTTGCAGTATCCCTATCAGGACTGGGGTGTTAATTCTAATTCGACATGGGTGTCTGGTCGTGCTTGCTTGGAGCTGCGAGAGGAGAAGTTCATCCCCAGGGTAGACAGCGACGATGAGGAATGATATTATCAAGTCCTTTATCTGTCAACAACAACATCGAGGACTACTATTTTAGTCTCAGATATTTGCAGCACCTTCCCTTCCACTTCAAACTTTAAGGCTTCACCCAATCCTGCGCGACGACGTAACCGGGATACTAAGTGATCTTATATTCTATTGAATACCAGTATGCAAGACAAAACATTGTATAGCTCTCAGCATTGCGTACCGCGTCTCTTGGCTTGGATGCGGCCAAGGTAAGGATATTAGGCAGGTCGTCTGTTAATTTGTTGATAACTGGTTAGGACAGACCTGGCTCTTGGGGAATTGAACGCTCACATGCAAAATCAAGGAGTTCAGGATCTGTTACAAAGTCATCTTTATCCAGGTTCACACTGACTGCGTGAAATACCTTATGTAGCAACAGGCGCTATGGGGCTGGATGTTTATAGGGTAGTTGGGCGTGCCATCAGAGAAGGGTGCTTGGGCCCCCTTCGAACCAAGCGTCGCGTCGGGGTTCTGTTTTTGAACCCCTCAAGATTGGAGGGCACATAAACGTCACGAACCCATGGCCTGTAGGCGTGTAGTCATTACGCTCCACGGAATCATGTCCTGCCACTGCACAGCCCAGCACAATCCTATCCGGTCTCGCTAAGTTAGTGCACATGTTGCTATAATCACCCGGGTTCTCGAACATGTAGGTCCCCAGTGTCTGGGACCACCACGCTTCTAAGTCATCTTCATATTCCTCCTCGGAGATTTCAGATAGCTCGATGGGCACGCCCTCCAACACCTTTCCCGTCTGCTTGTCGATCTTGGACAGCGGCAAGCCGTCCTTGACGAGCGCAGCTGAGCTCCAGGGGATCCAACTCCAGATGTTTCCATCACAGAGCACAATCCCGGGGCCTTTCATTGCTTCAACAAGGGTCCCTTGGTTGAGGAACCGATCGGCTCATCTAATATACTCTAATGGTACGGATATTAGGCCCTGCACCCAGGAAAAGAGCCCCAAGCTTACTCTGAACCTTCTTCCACCATGCTTTGGAAGCCCTGTCGACTGAGCACACTTTATCTGCCCCCTGCGTATAGCCAATGCCAAAATACACGGTCAGATGCTTGCGGGCCACTTGGTCCATAGCAACAACTCTAGAAATGGCTTGGCTGGCACTGGTTATTAGGGTCTACAACTCAGTATACCACAGTTCAAATGCGGCTCCGATGAGCAGCAGAAGATGGCTTGTTCTTGGCAATATCCTCTTCGTTCCCTCTGCACAAGCATGTTCAAAGTTGTCATTCTATGGTATCTGATAAGAAAATTAAAAATTAAAGCAAGCCTTCTGATTGCCTGCCCCCGGTACTGGCACACGGCCAACAGCCAATTACTGCTTTGGGGAAAGGGAATACAGCCTATGTGGTGTGAATTATAATCATGAGAGCAGGTAGAATAACAGGTCACCGCATTCCCCCACTCATTCCCCAAAGGACTTTGGAGGAATAATGAACGAGGTACCCCCTTCTTTATTAAACATGAAATCCTTCTGTCTTCTATCCACCCCTTCAACTCGAAGTGAACAATTCCGCCCTGCTTCCCAAACTGCTGCCTCTACAGCAACATCAATAGTGCTCACCCACCCCTTTCTCCAGCCCGTATGATACACACTCGCGGGCTTTTCCCATCTCCAAACACAGTCTTCATCTGCAAATAGCGTGTCTGCAGTACTTCCAATTACCTGCACACAGAACAGCAGCACTTCCGTGTCCATATCAGAAGACACATCTTCTATATCCTCTGGTGGTATCACTGATTTTTTAATTTGCTCCTCTAACCTTCTCACTAGTTGGGGAATCGCTGCCTGATGACTCTCAGCATCGTTACCTGTTGGGCAAAGTGCAATAGGTGTCTCCTGGATTAACAAAGATAGATAGTCATGTATCTCTTGCGGGGAGGATCGAGATTGAGGCAGTTTAAGGCAGCTCAGCTCACGGAACCCTTCAATGTAGCTGAGATTATCTATAGATAATCCAGTCTGAATCATTACAGACCGGCTCTGAGCTAGGATAGGATGGTCCCAGTGATGTATCGTGCAGTTCTCAGTAGCCTGTTGCTGGCCTGAGGTTGTGGTGGTGATCAGGACAGTGTGGAGGAAGGTTGATAGGTTCTCTTCTGGAAATATGGGAGGTTCAGTCTAGAAGAATTCCTAAGCAACTGGAAGACAGGCAGAAGGATGCAAAATCACAATATTGCTGATAGTGCATACCATAATGATTGTGCGCCCTTTGCGCCCTTGAGCAGGCCTTTCATTATCAGCAGACGCCATGGTGTTCCGGATTGGGAAAGGATAAAATAATGGAAACAACTATTAGTTTGAGGATTTTCAAGGTGCAAGGCATATATTGATAAAGTGATTACAGTGTGGGAGGATGGTCTGTGTGGGCTGTATTAGTCTAGTTAATAGTGAAGCTTGTGATTCATGAGGAACGATGTTATAGTCCTGCGGGGGAGTAGCCCTTTATAAGATAAATTGTTAATAATGATAATACCACTAGGCCAAAAAGGCGTCTGGGCTCTGTACTTGTCAGTCTAGGGTTTCATATCCATAATCATAGTGGTATAATATTCCAACGGTTGTCTTATAACCAAATAACGCTGATGATGGCAAACAGATAGCCTATGGACAGTTAGGCGACTCGGAAGGATGATTGGTCGTGATGAATGTTCCTCAGTCGTACGTTTAGTTAGGTGAAAGGGCCCCGAAGTGGGAATGGTATGTTGTTAAGCTCACTGAGCAAGTAAACAATATACGGGAGCATTGCAAGCTGTAGGCTAGAACTTCTCTGCATAGACCCCCGTAGCATGATCCTCACAGTCCGACTCGCAATCCGTCTCACAGCCTACAGCGTGGCGCCGCAGAGAACGCAACCCCTGTGCATCGAGATGGTCCAGCCAGCTGGCGTACCAATCCAAAAATTCCGGAATAGAATCAAAGCGCGCCTTGCGGCCGTACAGAACGCTCGGATTGACCATCTCGGCCTTGAAAATAACCACCCGCCATCCCCAGTCCCGGATGTTGGCAGCATCAGCAGCAACATCATCCTTATCATCTGTCCCCAGCCGGCAGTACACATACGCACTATACCACGCTGGGCATTCATACAGCTGGTTATATCCAACGCCGGTAATAAAGCCAGCCCGAGCCACCAGGTCCTCATCAATATACGCCTCCAGCAACTTATTTGATAATTCATCTTCCAGCTCTTGCTGCAAGCCCTCCTGCTCGCGCTTCAGTAGTTCTAGGTCCGCCAACTTCTCGTGTGTCTGTCCGTCATCAAGTCCCTCCAGTTCCTCATCCTTAACCCCGGTCGACCAAGCCGGTGTGAACGGCGCAATCCCGGAGTGCCGGAAGTCTACGTCCACCACCCCCTGCGCATACTTCAGGAACAGGGCTAGCTCGTCACACCGCGGGATAGTCACAGGCTCAAGCTCCCCGCCGTCGTCGTCTTCGTCTTCGTCTCCTGCAACAATTGCATCCGCCTGCCGCTGGCACACACGCTGAACTGTATCGAGGTACATCTGCCGCCACTGCTCCGTGCGCAGCAGGGGCGGGAGCACGCCGTCAGCGGGTTCATGGGCTGGCAGGGCGTTGAGAACAGCAGAGATGTCAACATCAGCAACTGCCGTGTCCTGTGGGATGAGATCGTCCATCCATCGGTACTGGCAGAGCAAGCGGCGCTTCTCCTCTTCGGTTGGTAGACCTTTTGCGTTGATTTCGTTGATGCGGTCCTGGAGGAACTGGTGGTTTGCGTCGGCCATTTTGCTGCGGAAGCGGGTGATGGCGAGGCGCATGGTTTCGTCTGCTGAGGCTGATTCTGAACCTTCCATTGCTGTTGCGTCCGTCATTATCGGTCTTTTTTGTTTGTTATTTGCTTTTGTTGTCTTGTTTTTGAGTGAGGAGAGGGGGAAAGTGAGAGTGAGTGAGAAATTGGGGGAGACTAGACTGGGGGTATTGACCACGTTCAAGCCACACGCCGGCCGGTTAGTAGTTGGGTAGGTGACCACCAGCGAATCCCGGCTGTTGTATGTTTTTGACGTATTTTTTGCTTGTAGGTAGTAGGAGATGCTTGATTGAGTCAAACTCTTCAAATTTGAAGGGGAAGAACCGAGACGAAGTCTGATGCAAACTCTTCAAAGCAGGAGCCTTGCCTGATCGACCGCACGGGAAGAGGAAAAAGAGGAACCGACAACGACGGCAGGACGACGAGTAGAGCCATACCAACAAGTGCAGTCTGTCGAGTGAACCGACGGGCAAGGTACAGACATCTCACATTCGAGAGCTGTGCTAATAGGAGAGCCACAGAAGCATCCATTGTACCTTGGCGCAATTCCTGTATCCAAAGGTCGCTATACGGGACTCCAGTCCCCAGGATAAATAGGATCAGTTCGTCCAGTTCAGCGCCGGAGACACGAACTTTAGGAAATATGAAACGAAACTTTTGGAGAATGTGATATCGCCGTCAAGGTCGCTCGCTGTACGTCTCTCCAAAAGCGGGCGTACATTAATTACAATTTAAACAAAGGGCTGGTATCATATATTATGCTGCTGCTGGAAACGAGAAAGAATATTTGTATTTCCCTTAAGCTAACAATTCTTGATCATGCTATCCTACTGCACCCGGAGAGAACGAGATAAGATCCACACAAATGTGATCATCTCGGAGAGAATGTCGCATCGTGCCATGGTACAGAAAGGAAACCGCTACCGTATAGGAATCGATCCCTCCTCAAAGAGCTCAGCAGGCCGAAATCCACGTAGCTCATCACCATCAACTTCCCAGCCTTCATTTGCCAAAAAGCTATCCAAGTCCCTCTTCAGCTCTTCAGCATCCACATAGCCATATTCCCAGCACTTCCGCACAATATCGCCTAGGTATTCCCTTTCAAGAACCGGCCATTGGTGTTCCACCACCATATGCCGCATCTCTGCATCCTGCCTGTCCCGTTCATGGCCAGGCCAGGACACTGTCATGAGCTGATAGACAAGACATCCCCAGAGAAACAGATCGGTATGAACAGTGGCCACTTGACTATGCCGTCGTGGTATATTGCAGGGATGAAATGGCTCATCTCTACCAGTTCCATTGATATATTTCCTCATTGTCTGACTGTCAATGTAAACAGCGTCAAGAAAGCTGAGTAGTGACAGTGAAAAAGAAGATGATAGCCAGCATAATTCAATCTGCAGATCACCAAAGAGAATGTTTTTTGAGTGCACAAAGGAGAGTGCTGAGGCCAGATGTAATGCCCATTGGTAGATTAGCGGGCGATATTTAGGCGTAATCCGTGTCTGTCCATCTGTGTTGGAGTACATAGATGACCCGTATTTAGCCACCAGACGGTCAACTGTAGTTGATGGCATGTCCAGAATAGGAACCCCAAAGAATGGGTCACGGCGTTGGAAGTGAACAATTCGTGGATGATTTTCGGTAAGCTGTTCATATACACAAGTGGCCTTCCACACGCGCCGCAAGTCCCCAGTCATTACTTGTGGGCCTGAAAATGCATCAGGCTCTTCATATCGCTCTAGATCATTGTCGAGCATGTCATTAAAGTGGTCCTGAGTTAAGAGAGCAACAGAATGGTCATCAATCTGCATCGCTGTGACGTTGTCTATATCCGTTTCAAATAGTTGCTCATCTGGAATGTTGGGTATGCGTGGGTGGCGCATCAGGCGCCTGAGCAGATCAGGACGAGACCCTGGAAGGGGCTGTAGAGTGCGCCCAGCGTTAGTAACAGTACGTGCCATGATGGGCTATAAATGAGAATAGAGAGATTGCCAGTGTCAGAAGGATAGTGTGAAATTATGGACCACTAAACAAATTTCCTAAATGAGTCACGTGTACAATATCCACGTGCCCCTGAAATGAAGTGAGAGAATATTTAGCGCCAAGTCTATGCTATTTTGCTAAATTCACAATAAGCCCCCACTAGGCTGTGCTTATTTATCAACCTAATGGGTGATTTGTTTAAGTTACTCATTAGCCCCCTTGGTATATTCCGCTTCCAATTTATCTACTTGAATCTATTTTTTATTGTCTGAGCCTATTATGCCTCTTGTTCCTTGTCTTGTTTCTTGTTTGTTGCTAGTCTCATGCTCTACTCGGTACATCAGATAGATATTGTCATGTGACTGAAGCTGGGGCCCAAACGTCACCACGAGGCTGAGTTAGCCTGCGTGATATGGCACATCATATTTGTCCTCAGAGCTTGACACTCCAGAGCGGAAAACAATTGCGCACGAAACTAGTTAGTACTACTGTAGCGCTTTGGTGGCCTTCTGAAAGCGGCTATGAGATCTGGCGTGCATTGTCTCAAAAGGTCAGAAACAAGAGACCGTCGGTGTTAGAGAGGTTGGTTCTGAGTGTGGTGAATCGAGGCTCTATCAAGTGGACATTAAAGCTCCGTATATGGAATAAATTCCGTGTAGGAGCAGATTGATTGGAAATGGATATGATGTTCATTTTGTATATGAAGGAACTAGGTAAAAATGTGCATACACTTCGGCCCTTACTTCTTCATTTTTCTCTTCAGGTCTTCAAACAGCTGCTCAACTGCCTCCTTCGCCGCGGACGCATCAGTAGTAATCGGAATATCCGCTTCTGACCATACTTTGTGGGAATTTTTCTTTTCCAATGTACTTTGAAAGGCTGCCCTTTCTTACTCCACAAACACCAATAACTATAGAGCATGAGCTAACCCCACACTCAACCCGCCAAATCCGTTCAAGGGTGCAGCTCTTACAACAAGCATCAGCAGTGAAAACATCAAAAAAACCCCTCTACAAGCAAGATAAAGAATAGTCGGTTGGTTCAGCTACATGTTCCGTAGGCGCTCTGACATCCACTTCCGCAGTAATCAGAATTTGAACCGCAATAATTACTGCTCGAACAGCAGGTTCCAAATGTTGATCCAGCACATGTATAGCCCTTTGCCCCGCCGCAGGTACCATCAGGACTAATTGAGGCACTATCAGCGTCACATGTGCCATATGTGCTTTGGCATCCTCCGCCACAGTATGCGGGCGTTGAACCGCAATATCCTCCCGACGAGCAGCAGGCGCCAAACATAGAGCCGGTGCAAATCATACCCGCTGCGCTGCCGCAAAGCCCGTTGGTACTGACGGGCAACGTTGACGCTGTGGATGATGAGCTGGTGCTGGTGGAGGGAGGAGGAATTGAGGAGGAAGATCTAGAGCCTTCGATTCCAACGCAGACGTAGTAATTGGGCCAAAGGCCGCTGCAATCTGTGCCGACAGCGGGGTTCCAGGCGTAGAAATCATTCAATGAGATGCTGTACTTGTTCGCAATAGCCCAGCATCCGTCGCCAGTTTGAACGTCATAGAACTTGTTGCAGGTGGAGATCATGCCGGACTGGATGGGTGTTGGAGTCATAATACCCGTGGAGGACGGTGTGGCAGTGGTTATAGTTGGCGAGAAGGAAATGGTGTTGGTGGCGGTGGTTGTTGCGTTGCTGGTGGCTACAGAGCCATCGACACTTGTCGAGTAACAATAATACGTACCCAGGACGTAGCCGAAGCAGTCAGACTTGACTGATGGGTTGAGGCTATAGAATGTAGTCAGATCCATCCTCAACAAGGACAGATGTGACGCGCAGTTGAGGATACCGGGAAACCATTTTGTACATCCGGCGGCCTCCCCTGAGGCACGCGGAGAAGGGGGCGCGGTCGAAATCTTTGCTGCAGATGTCGGGCTGGCAAGCGCCACGCAATACGACACGCTGGGCTCAATGGTACAGGGATAATTATATGCAGTAGTGACAGCGCCATTAGCCGTGTTGGTAATTCCATCAGAAGTTAATGTGGCATTGGCTTTGAGACTTGGATTCCAGAGCACGAGCTGCTCGCCGGTAATGTCAAAGCTGATAGCGAGGGACCAGCAGCTTGGTGGGGAGTTCAGACTTGACTTCCACCATAGGTAGTCCCAGCAGTCCGTGCGAGTGTCACTTGCCAGAGGAATTATTGTTACCGACCTATTGGAGGGGGCAAAGAGGTCCTTCCATGGGACGGGCGTACTATTGGCCGGAGTGATACTGAAGGTCGCCGTCGCTGACGTATAGCCGGGATATGTACTGATAGAGCCAACGGGAGCGACACAGTAGGAGGTATTGACCCAGAGATTGGTGCAATTCGCCCAAACTTGAGGGTTGAGGAAGAGGAAGTCGTCCAGGGAGATGGAATACTTAAGTGAGATGGTTCCGCAGTCGTCTCCAGCGACGACACCATAGTACTCGCCACAGTCTGTGTTGGTATTTGGGGCAATATTGGTGGGTTCGGGTGCAGGAGAGGTGAATTTCTCCGTGCTTGAGGCTGAGCTGCTGGCCACAATGTATGCATCACCCAGAGGATTTGACACGCAAATCGTTTGGTTCACTTGGTCCGCCAGGTTGTTGCAGAGGCCGTTGATCTGCGCGTTCCAGGAGTGAAGCTTCGCAAGTGAAATGGAGTTTGCGGTCGCAATGCTGCTGCATGTGTCATTGGCCTGCACGACGTAGGTGGAGCATTGATTGCGAATGCAGAGGGTCCCATTCGTGGGAAAGTCCGTTAAATTGTAATTTAGTCCATTTGCAGTAACGAGATCATGAGTTGCGACGTTCTGTGACTGGCTCACACTAAAGTATGTATCACCAGGTTTAATGGTATACTGTGAGTTGCAGGTATGCGAGCCAGTGGGCCTAGGCGATGCAGGTGTCAGCAAGGCCTGTCAGTCAAAAGCAATCTCCTTCAAGCTCTCTAGACTTGCAGCTCTGGCTAACGTCGCTCTCGGATCGTCAGGACTTACGAAGCGAGGACCAAGTTAGTCAAGGTTTTTGTCGCCGGGGGACCGGTATATTGGCAGCTGCTACTCATAGAGGAATACATTGATTGCATCTCCGCCGGGTCAGGGTCGATGGGTGACTCGGCCTGCATGTAGGCAGTGACTAGGTAGCACTCGTCACATTCCGGGTTCGTTGTCGACTCAACTCCTGTTTGAAACCAAATATTACAATACTCTCCATCGCTAAACCCCACGTCAGATCGTCATGTTGTGATCTCAAAACTCTGTGTCCGGTGCTTACCTTCGTTTCACGCATGTGAGATTGTAGCCATATATGGCCTGATCGATTCGGTAGGTAGCTGGCCATGTAGAGCCAGCTCCAATATCATAGAAAGTCACGTTAGAGGCGCACTGTGCAGAAACGTTGCGCCTGTGATCTACGAGGCTCTGAAAACAGTCTTCAGTGCAGAGGCTATCAACTACCGTCTTATTGAAATTGGGCCAGAGGTCCGAGTACAGATACCCAATCGCCCGGGTGCAGGAGACGTTGGCGTTATACGCGTCCAGACAAGCTTGACTCGCCCCAGTCAACATACTTGAGTCTGCATAATTCAGGGCATAGAGCGCTTGAGCAGAGGCTGTCGCCACCAACGATAAGATTGCCATAAAGAAAAGAGCAAACTTGGCACGCCAAGTGAGAAACGGCCCCGCCATTTTGAGTGGTCCGGTCAAGGGAGAGATAGGTAGCAACGAGGGACGAAAAAGAAAACCAAATGAGCGGCGAAGGGTGGGAGGAATAAGAAATAGAACAATAGAGTCTTAGAGGAGAGGACAATTAGGGGAAACGGTCTTAAAAGGTGATCGCGGTGAGTGAAGACTCGAAGGGTTCTAAAGTAGTCCCAGATATGATCTTCTTTCTTCCCCTTTTGTCAGTCTTCTTAGCCACTTGCGCTGTAGGGGTTGCTTGGCTCACTTAGCGGAATTCGCTAATGGAAGAGTCGGAAAACCCAGGATGTTTCGGGGGATTTGGGGGAGAGGAAACAGGGAGAATGGAAAAGGGAAAAGTGACAAGGCCCAACACTGGTATTACCGTCTGTTCGTATTATGGAGACTTTGTTGAGGGGATTGGATGTGTGCAAGTACCACTTGGGGCATGCCCTAGATCGGCTTGGGCTGAAACATCCGTTGCTTAGTAGTAGTTTATCAGTTGCCTAGTCTTGCCAAGTGCTTGGTTTAGTTTGCACTGGGGAGCACTAGAACACGAGCTCGATCTACAAGATTGGCCTCGATCTACAGTATTAAATGGGTCGGGATCGTCTTCTGCTAAAGTAGTTTTTTTAGCAGGCTCACTCATCCTGACGCTTGAGCCACAGGCCAGTCAAGTGCTTTTACTACAGAGAGAAAATCTCTCAATACCCATCTGGTACCTGAGCGACTGTCTTACTGATGGTTAGGAGACCCGTGCGTAGTAGGTAGAGATGTTTCCACTTTCCAGTTCAGTGATTCTCTTGGCCTTCCTTATGTTCCTTTGTTCCCTCCATTTTCTTTCCGTCTTTCTCCCTCTGGAGAAATTGCGCCTGTAGTCAGTCATTTGTGAAGTTGCTACTGTGCCCACGATGACACTTCACACTCTCTTCAGTTTCCTATTGCTTTTTCCTGTTGTCACAGTCTTTGCATCGGCTCACTTTCATTCCGCCCATCAGCATGGGAGAATTATGGACCACCGTCGGGGTACCCCCGCTCAATCGACTGAATCGATATCTTCTTCTTCTATGAATGATACATTATATCTAGCGTCAGTTCCAACTAGCGACCTTCTGGCTGCCAGAGACCTTGCCATCCGTGCAAGTGGTGGACAATCTAGTTTGTCCACGTCCTCTGGGGACTTCACTTGTGGCCCTGATAAGCCATGTGCCAATGGAGCTTGCTGTGGTGCCAGTGGCTGGTGCGGGTGAGTGCCGCGCTTAGTTCGACATTGAAAATGGACTACTGACGGATTCAACCAGGTACGCACCAGAGTACTGTGGCGATGGATGCCAATCCAACTGCAACGCGACCGCGCAGTGTGGTCAGTATGCAAAGGATCCCGGGGCCTCCTGCCCTCTGAATGTTTGCTGTAGTCAGTTTGGTTTCTGCGGAACGACCAGCGAGTGCGTTGATGCTTATTCTCTTTCCTACAGCCTCTTGCTCAATCCGATTCTGACCATTTCCGTAGCTTCTGTGGAACTGGCTGCCAGTCTGATTGTGACCAGCCAAAACCAAGGGTCCCAGAGGGCAATGTTCGGAGCAGGATTGTGGCTTACTGGGAGAGTTGGAACAGCAACCACGCCTGCGGTACTATGGCTCCAGACGAGATCCCTGTATATGACATAACACACCTGGTCTTTGCATTTGGCTACATCGAACCCGATGACTTCAAAATCACCCTTATGGATGGCGTGGATGCGCAGCTCCTTGACGATGTCAGTTTTCTGAAGAATAAAAACCCTGACCTCAGTATCATGATCGCCTTGGGTGGCTGGACTTTCACTGACCCAGGGAAATGGCAAAGTGTCTTCACAGACATGGTGTCCACCTCCGGGTCAAGGCAGAAATTCATCAAGAACGTCCTAGGCTTTCTCGCCCAGTATGGGTTCGACGGCGTTGACTTCGACTGGGAGTACCCCGGTGCAGATGACCGTGGAGGGAAGCAGGGTGATGGGGAAAACTATACCAAACTACTGCAGGAGCTTCGAGCGGCCATCAACGCTGCTGGCAAAGACTACCTAGTAACCTTCACAGCACCGACTTCATACTGGTACCTCCAACATTTCGATCTGGAAAATATGAGTCAGTATGCGGACTGGATCAATCTCATGGCCTATGATCTTCACGGGGTCTGGGACTCCAACAACCCGATTGGTAGCACGCTTCTCGCGCACACTAATATAACCGAAATTGATCTAGCCCTCGATCTTGTGAGTCATTGTGATTGATCCCTCTGTTGCCCACTGATCCTGGATTAACCACGGAATCTGTAGTTTTGGCGCAGTAACGTCCCGCCCCAGGACATTGTCCTCGGTATGGCCTTCTACGGACGATCGCTCAAGCTCAGGGATAGTTCTTGTTGGAAGCCTGGCTGCCCATTCACGGTGGCGGGTGACGAGGGAGATTGTACCCAGACGGCGGGTATACTTTCCTATAAAGGTTTGATCCTTCCACAAGAGTCCTATCAAGAGCGTGACACTAATATAACGGTGACCCCCAGAGATCAAGGACATCATCCAGTCAACTAACGCTAAGCCCTACCACGACGAGGATGCTGCCGTCAATTATCTAGTCTACGGCCAGAATAATTGGGTCTCCTATGATGATAACAATACATTCCAAGCCAAGATTGACTTTGCCAATAAACGTGGGCTGAGTGGCTTGATGATCTGGGCTATTGATTTGGACGACCCGACACGTTCTGCTCTGAGCGCGCTGACCGGAAACCCGGTAGATGATGCTAACCCCTTGGCTCTTGCAGACCTGGCAGGATCCTCGACAGTTGGCCATTCGACTAGTGACTCTTCCCAGTGTCGGGTCACCGTCTGCGGTGGCTTCTGTAATCAGGCGGAAACTGCCGTTGGCAGAGTCAAATCCCTCTATGGTAAAGATGCGTGAGTGCAGCACGTCTCGTAACTATTGAAACTGAGCCCTGTAACTGACTCTTCACAGATGCAGTGGAGATGCAACCAATTCACGTTGGGTCTGCTGCCCAGCATGGACGAGTATCACCAAAGACCAGTGCTATTGGAATGCCGGCGGTGGCGCCGTGAAGACTGATTGCTCTGGCCAATGTAAAACAGGCGACATTCAGATGTTTTCTGATTCTTGGGGTTGGAAGGGTGACCTGCGTTTCGGTTCATATGATTATAGATGTCTCCGGTAAGGCCTCCAGTACTACAAACGCGAATGAAATTTGGATCAGTCGCTGATTTAACCAAAATAGAGGCGGTAAAGTCTTCTGCTGCAATGTTGGAAATATGCAACAGTACCTGGACATCTGCACATGGACGGAATGCGGAGGTTCGTGTCCATACGACAAGCAGAACGTACTGACCATCGACTCTGGCGGCCCCAAGGGTGCGGGTAAACGGTGCGATGACTACGATCCCAACGATATCATAACCAACCCCGCTGGCTACAGTGATGATGACTATGATCCCAAAAAGGGCTCTAAAGCTCATCGGAAGCTATGCTGTCCCGAGAAAGACTCATTCAAGAACTGTAGTTGGAAGAGCGGCAAAGGTTGCTCGCAACGGTGCGACAACGGACAGATTACCCTGGATCTGGATCCTCAGGGCAAAGGAGGCCGCTACTGTGACAATGGTGCGTGATTTTTGTTAACTTCCATCAGTAATACCTTTCTCATCCACCCTTCACAGGACGGCAGAAGGTTTTCTGCTGTGATGCGCCTGGCAGGGCAAACCAGCCCTTTCTACCTGTCGACTTTGACAAGATATTTCCGCCTGAATACCTTCCCTCTGCAGACGCCCAACCTCAGTTTGAATTGATCAATTTCGGTGGCGCCGCCGGTATAGGGGATGCTCATCCCGATCTTACTGGTGTGGCCTTCTTCCTCATGGCCGGTTCTAGTTCAGCGGTGTCGTCTATGTCTAAGCGGGACAATCCTGGCTTGCATTTTCTCGACTGCCCCGAAGGTATTCTTGACGCTCCGGTTGAGACCGCGCACACTGCTAGGGTGATTTGCGTGGACCGCGATGTGGAAGAGTGCTACCAAGTACAAGAGAATGGTGTTGAAGGAACTATCGTACACATGCCTCGAGAGTGCGGAGGGGGAGGTTATGTTAGGGCTGTGTCTCTGCAGCCATCGCATAACCAGTCTGTCCCCGCCCACCTGGCCTTGCGGAATCCCACGTCCGTGGTGTATGACTTCCGCTTCGACTACAATATGCCTCTGGTCCGCAGAGATGCCGGCACAATTTCTATTCGCATGGATTACTCTAATGTTGCCGGGTACTGGAATGCGGTCGTTAACTCAGCAGGTACAACCTCAGGGGGCACAGACTCGAAGCGCGACCTCAAGGAACTTGTCGAACGGTTTTATTCGGACAACAAGGACAACTGGTTTGCCAAATTCGATGCTCTAAGCCCGGATACAAAGGGTTTCAGTGACCTTTCAAGCAATATAACTATCGACCACCTCCTGTACTATAACACTGAAATGTGTCCAACTTCAGACGGCCAGCAAGGCGAAGGGATCGCGGTGACAATAGAAGGTGCACTCAACGCCGGTTTCTACTACGGTTTCTCGATGATTGCGACGTGGGACCCAAGCAGTACAGTCAAAGTCCATGAATCGGCTGGGTTTCTGAATGTTGATGGCTCGACATCTGCCACATTCACCGTCGCTGGGATTGGAACCCTGGACTCTTCAAAGATGAATGGCGAGACCATCACCAAGTCATCTGGAAAAAGAACCCTGGCAGGTCATTCACTTTATCATGGTTGGGCCTCATTCGTCAGCTACATGGAACAAGCCGTCCAGCTCAAGACTATGGGCGAAACCAGCCAAGCCGTTTCCTTCAATGGATATATGGAGTCAAAGGCTGTGGCGTAAGGACCCATAACCCTCCCTCCTGTAGGGCGAGACTTGCTAATGAAACGCAGTAAATGGGGGATGAAGGGATCGGTTTCGAACGTACACTTTCCAAGCGCTCCATCTGGGATTACAGCTCCGCCACTACAGATCAGCCAGAGAAACAGCATGACTCCTGTCGGCGATAACATTCCGTCATCCGACATTGCTCTTGGTCTCGATATTACATTGGGGCTCAAGGTGACGTTGGCGTTTTCCAGACCTTGGTCATCAGCAGTGGACGGGCGTATGCCTGACATGTCTGTCAAGCAGAGGCTTGCTGCCCACTTTGAGTTTTCGGGTGCCGGAAATGAAGTTTGCCTGAAGTCTAGCATATACCAGACTCAATATGCTCTCCTTGCCGACGGTGAGTATGTTGGTTGGGGTGGGAATTCACTGAATCAGTACGTCACCAAAGGTTCTCAAATGGATCAGCAGTGCTTCACACGTAGCTCAAACAGCCTAGCCTCTCGTTCAAGCTCAGATCTTCTTGCCCTTGAAAATATAGGAGGCCATAAGAAGGAAGGAGAGGAAGAAACAGATGAGGAGGAGGAAAAGGAGAAAAGAAAGAAAAGACAAACCAACTCTACTCCGCGCGGAGATTACAATGGCTTTGAAGGACTTCCCCATTTGACGGACCTTATCAACAGTGAGGCAGCAGGCAGTTCGCGCCTCTCAGTTCCTGATATCAACTGCAATGGCTGTGGTTCTTGTGTCATAAGTTTGAATGCGGATAATGACTGCTGTGATTGTGCCTGGCTGGGGCCCGAGGATCTCGATGACGACCTGTGGGGGTATGTGTCAGTCTCTGGACTCCTGGGCTCTTCGGTATATAAACGAGCTATTGAGGAGAAATTCTCTGATCTGGTTGCACGCGCCGGCGGCATATCCACTGGGACAAAGGAAACCAAATTTTGGAATCCAGCGGTGGATCCCACCCATCCAGACTCCTCTAAAGCCATTGTCATTGAGTCCGAGCCGTATCCGCAATACCCTGATTACTGGAGAAACCCACAGACAACCAAAAACTTCGATACCTCTCCCTATACGGGTGTCAAGAAGTACTTTCACAACTCCAGCGACTCATGCACTTCCTTTGATGTGGCGCAATTTCCCAGCTACGACCTCATGTATCCTTGGCCGAAGCCTGACAACAATGGAAATGCCCACAAACGTGGGGTTGGTTACCATCAACTGTACCAGACGGAGCATGTTTTTGAGGCTCAAACAATTGCAAGATTCTTCATGGCCTGGATGCCATACCATGCGACGAACACCCGGCCAGCTTTGTGGAGCGAGAGATATATCCTACAGGATATTCCTACCCAACCTCTGAACGGCCAGGCCTGGGTCCACCTGATGATTGATGAAATCGGTTCGGTTGATAATCAAAATCGCCTGACTGTCTTTCTCTCGCGCCCTAACTCCAAGAAAGGCAAATTGTTTGGAGGACACGCATCCATCACACAATCAAGGTTCGGCCAAGATCAGAAAGGCGGCGATCAGCTCTTAGAGGCACGAGAAGTGGGTATGATATTCACTTACATGAACTTGGACACAGTATGGCAGTCATTCTGTGACACACATAATGGTGTTATGGACGTGCTTCGCCGCTTTGATTCTTGGTATCAAAGCTACACTGGTACTGTTAGCAACCTGGCCGATGAATGGCCAAAGTTCATTCGAAGTGAGTTGGATATGGTAGTAACACAAGCGAGAAGTGATCTGAAAATGATGAACGAGAAACGGAAGTTTGCAGGAGCTGCTTATACGCAACGATGGGGCACAATCATGGCTGTTAATGGGGGAGAAATTCAGAAGGTTAAGCTGGATCGTACTGATAAGTGCACAAATCTTCCAGCCTCGACCATTGGAGTGTTTACAGGGTAGCAGAGGATTTATATAGCTTTTCCTTGTGCGACTCCCTATACTGTTGTTTCATACTCTACAGTGCCGGTTTATACTCTGGATCGGAATAGTGAATAGATCGGAGCAGATGAAGTACTCTATGACTAGTACAGCTCAATTTATTTCCCTCCTTAAAACTCCTGACTGGTCAAGGCTGTTTCTCACCTGCTCGCGCGAAATTGGTGAGTGGCCAAGGCGCCATTCATCCTTCGCGCTGAAACTAGTCTCGGATTGCCAAGAGGCCGTCAAATCTCCCGTATGGGCATATATTCCCGCTGCACGGTAACTGTTGATCAGCTTCTTCTTTATAACTGGAAGCTAGCAATAACCTCCCTTGCTGAGGCACTTGACTCTACACTACCCTCTTTACAAGGCCGCCCGAAGGAGCTCGCCGGTGGACTTGCTGCTAGATCTATACCTTGGTTAAGGTTAATCCATCACAGCTGAAACTGCCCTAATCGCCTACAGCCTATCTTCAACCCTGTAAGTTCTTACTCTTTGACAGTAAAGCTAGCAGAATCCTGCATCACAAGGGGGATTGGCTGCATCTCACTGTCCCCTACTAGCTCTTGCTGTTGTTTGGTAAGACCACCTCTAGCACCCTGTCCCTCCAGAACCTGCTCCTTTGGTCCATATCGATACCAGGATATTAGATCAGCTTATTCCCGAACTCAACACGATACATTGATCCCACTTCCAAATGTGTGACATGAGAAAAGCCCGCTGCAACTATGGCCTCATCCTCATTAGTTATAAGTAGCTCCCCACACTGCTCAGGATTATCTTTATTGTGTGGCTGGTTCCTGGGACAGGGCCTTAAGGTGAACATCACTTGGTGAGGCACACCAGGCTGAAGGATGATGAAATATCGCTCAAACTGGGGTTTGATCGGGATATCAGACACCCCACCAAAGCTATAATGTTTGGTCAGGTTTGGACGCTTCGCGGGAGCGCCTGTGTCAACGTTGAATAAAGTCAAAGCCGTTTTCATAAAGGGCTATGCCGCTAGGGTCTAGAAGCGTGCCAAATACAAGGATGGTAAGCGGCTTGTCAGGCGTATTCGGGATTTGAGGAAGAGTTGCCTCGAGGGTGATGTGGAATTCATCGTCAGAACCATGTTTGTGGAGTGTGGATGATGAGACAGTAACAGCGACATTGATGTGGGTTGGGGGTGGAATTTCAGAGTCGCCAGAAAGAAAAAGCTTTCGAAAAAGGTTCGCCATGATGATATTTAGACAAAATTGGACTTTGTTAGATTGAATAAATTGAACTTGATGGTTGATCAGAGTTGCTTTTATATTCGCAGGCAAGATCCTGGCTGGTGGCGAAACAACAGGCAGATGCTCTCTTAAGACCTCTGCAAAATTTAGTTAACTTGGTAGCTACTCCTTAGGTCACCAGTCAAATGTTAACTATAATTGGTCTAGGCCTGGAGCCGAAATGAAAACGAATGTGATATGTTTCAATCATAGGGGGACTCAGCCCTATCTATACGTTTGGGTTTTTGGAGATTACCTAATCTATGTTAGTAACTAGTTAAAACGGTTATTTCTCTATATACCTTAACCTAGATATACGTACAAAAATATCATCATATTCTATACTGGCATAGACTAGAGAACACGTATTTGAGTTTCAGCCCCGTTCACTTCAAAATTTGATGGTTAGGGCACCCTCTCTAAGGTAGTACTATCTGTCACTATGGCGGTCCTATTATCAATCCATCCAGTTCATAAAGAAGGGTAACCATGCAGAAATAACTGGCGGCTCGCCCGGGATGGCGACTCGGTTGGGATTTACGTTAGACATCAAACAGTACCTAAGAGTGGGAATACCAACAGTCTACTCCAGTAACTACTCATACTGCTTTGTTAGAGAGATATAGTCTACCATTGTTGCGCTAACACTCATAACTATGTAAGCTTTCCTAGGCTGACTGACCATCCCTGGTGGATTAAAACGAACCGGTTTCTCTTCTAATCATATGGCCCGTATAGCCTTGTTTATGAGCTGTCTTTAGCCACACGCCTCTCAAGTATCTCCTTGGAAATTGTTGCCTAGACCCTACTTCACCACACAGCCTGGCTTGGCTGATCCACCTCATCTGTACACCAGTCCGGGATCCTGCAGTAGTTCTTACCCCGCAGAGATACACGGAGCGCGACAGGGGTTCTGTCTTTTGCCACCTTGGATTGAAGTGGAGGCTCTATCGCTTGTGGTCTGATGTTCTCCCTTGGCTGGCGGACTCCGGTCAAACCTATCAACCAACCTCATTTGTCCTTCTTTTGATGCCCGGGCTGAGGCTTCTCAGGTATCCTGGTCTCGGTCGCCGTCGCGTTGGTCACTATCTCTACCAGCCTGCCACGGGTGCCCTCAGACCTGTCGCCAACCTGTTGCCTCTTTTGCTGCCTTCGATGCCTGCTCGTTGTCTTGGATGCCCTGGTGTGAGGGAATCCATTGAATGCGGAAATTGAGCCCACCTTCTCGTGCTTTGTCTGGAGTCAGTAGGGTAGTTTCCAGGATAATATCCTGATTGTTGGCCTGGGATTTGTGCTGCTTGTAACGCTTGACTGGAAGGTCACTACATCGCGTGACCAAGAACTTTGCCACGCGCTATACTAGGGACCGACGACGACGGCAGAGACGAGTAGAACGCTTCGAAATGGCCTTGACGGAACTGGGAGTGCCTCGACCGGTATCAGAGGCAGGAGCTTCGGCAGCAACACCAGACGATGGTCACTCTCGCTACAGGAGTATATGGACACAACTAGGGCTTTTTGGTCATATGATTCATATCAGTCATTATAAAACCAAATTATCTCTATAGTACAACTATATACAGATAGTCCGAACGCCGTCTATAAACTTGAATCATTAAACCGTCTACATACAACATTAAGCTGGCTTATGGCCGGTTAAGCTGCTCTTTACGGTAGAACAGGAGGAAGCCAAAGCTATATCCAGTTAGCATATAGCCCGTCAGAATATAGCGAGACAGAGTCTTACCTGGCCAAAAGCTGGAAGAACAGGGCAATCCAGAACCACGCATTGGCAATCTTATCCACCGACGTGCCGACATTCGGCGAGATACCGTCCGGCCCGAGTCTATTCGGTGCAAATCCGCGCGCGCAGATGGTAGCGATCGATCCCACGGCCTGCGCGGCCAGGAGGACAAAGCAGACATGCACTCTTGTCAGGGTCTGCAGGAGGATCATACCTAGACCAACCTGCTGGATCTCATCGAGGACGCCGAGCCAGAGCCATAGACATCTGGAGACGATGGCACCGGACGTCAGGCTCCCCGCCCAAGGGAGATAGTAGCCGATATTGGACGTTCCCCACCATGTTTGCGCCCACCGCGGGGAGCCCAGGCTGAGTCCGAAGACGGGGAGGATCCAGCTGTGCTCCTTGGACAGCGCGCGGAAGACAAAGAGAATGAGGACCCAGAGGATGATGAAGAAGCCGACCACGAGGATGACGACCTCCCATGTCGTGGCGTGTTTGGAGGACCAGAGGAACGACCAGTTGCGGCCGAAAGCGGCGGCGAGGAACCAGTTCTGCACGATAACCATGAAGAAGAACCATAGGACAATGCGGCGACGGAAGAGCGACGTGTAGAAGAAGAGGATCCGACTTGGCGCTTGGCGGTAGTATTTGGGCAGACCCAGGGCAAGGAGCACGCCGATGAAGAAGCATACCGCGGCAATCGGCATCACTACGGCAGTGAGCCTCCAGGTGCTCAGTGCGAGGGTGGATACGCCTCCAATTTCCGTGGTGGTGACTTTGGAGCTCCAGTACCATAGCGCGACAGTGTACAGCTGTGAAATTCCCTGGATGAGACTGGCGCGGAACATCCAATCCTTGACGGGGACGGCGCCCTGGTCGCCGAAGTTGAGGGCGAAGAACAACGAACCGCTGGACGACGCCGCGGCGTAGACGCCTGCAGCAACATTTTGAGCCCATCCTCGCCCAACTGCCGACAGTCCAAAGGGAGACACGCCGATTACGATGAACGCCAGGCAGTATATGAACCATGGGAGACTGAGAACGATCACCGCTGGCAGACAGGCGTACATGAACCACCATGCGATTGATGAGACGCAGTAGATCGCAGCGATCACATACAACTTGGTTGCTGTCTCGCCCACCTGGCCGACAAGCAGCGTAATTTGAGCGGAGTTGGTCGCAATGATCTGTCCAAGGCCTAGGAATAGAGCGTAGACGGGCCAGTTTCCGATCCGTCGTCGCATGAATCGCTGGACGGCCATAGGGCGCCTGTACCCCAGCCGGGAAAGCCAGCGATCGATCTCGTCGGAGTCGCTCGGGTCCGAACCGGCCGTGGCGGTCGAGAGGCGGTTATACTGCGTCTCATGGTCGAGCTGGTCCGGACTAGCCGAAGAAGAAATAGACTCCTTGGCGTGGTGTTTCTTGAGCTGTGCGTCGTTGTACATATTATAAAACTTGCGCTCGCTCTTCATCAAGTACGTCTCGATGCAGCAGTCCGTCATCGAGTTCTTCTTGTCCAAGTTGTTGAGCAGTTGCTCGAACCGCCGGGTGAAGTGGCCCATGCTATCCGTAAACGTCGGATCAACCTTTTGCAACTCGAAGACTTGCTTATTGTGGTCGCCCATCACCGACGGCAGAGACAGGACGGAGACATTGCGGGAATGAACGAACGGCATGCCCTCGCCGGAATTGAGTGCCAATTGAAATGGGTATTGAGGCATATCAGAAGGCGTCCTCGGCGCTGGAGACGAAGCCCGCGAGACGAAGTACGGTGAGCCTGGCATGGAATGGTACGGCGGGGTAATGCTGTTCCTATTTCCGTTTCCGTTTCCTACGGATTCGCCAGTGTCTTGATATTCAAGAGCGTGACTGACTGCCCTCATAGCCTCATCAGTGGAGATATAGTCCACCCGGTGCGAATTAGAGTCATCCTCATCGGCGTCGGCGTCGGCGTCGGTGGCCTCCTCATCCAGCTGGCTCTCGGCCACCTGACTGTCGCGCAGTGACTTTTTGACTAGACGGTTTCTGCCCTGGCCAGGTCCAGCTCGTCGACCCAGGGAGAGTTTACGACCCAGACTGCTCCTGTTTCCGTCGTCCGCCTGCAGTTCTTGAAGCCGCGACTCGGCGTTAAGCATCACTCCTGAAGGCGGCGTCTCCAGACCGTCTGGGACAGACTGAGCCAATCCAGGCAGACTCGCCGTGGAGTCCCGCATGTTCTGCATCTCCCAATAGATCTGGGGCTCCGGCATGGGGCCAGCGACAGTGTTCTTGTTCTTTGTATGATGGATCTGGATGGCCGTCTGTTGCAAGGTTTCGAGCTTCTGAATCCATTCCAACACAGGGAATCGTTGCTTGGCGGAGTTCGTGCGCATTTCTTCCCGAGTCTCCTGGTCCGAATCCAGTGCGGATTTGATGGCAGTCCTCAACTGGTGCAACAGGTGGCGGGTCGCGTCGGATTCCACCGTGTACCACCAACCGGGCATTTGGCCTAGACCTCCAATGCGGGAGCCAATCCCCAGCGCACCTTTACGACCGAACTCGACGGCAACCAACCCAAATGGCTCGTCCCGAGACGGAATCAGAGCAAAGTTGGCGCCGGAAAACACATATGGAGGCAAAATGGTAAACTCTGGCTTGGAGAACACGCGACCTGGGAACATGGCCATGATGCGCTCCAGCTTGATAGCAGCCAGCTTGCCATACAGGTCAATAATGGGCCCAACGCAGATCAGCTGGACGTGAGGTCTAGCTGACAGTATTGCTGGCATAACATCGGCGATCAAATCGACCCCCTTCTGCTTCGACCACCGTCCGACAAACACGAGAAGATCCGCATTTGGATCTTCCTTCAGGCCAGCCCACTTCTGCGCCTGCAGTTTGTCTCTAATCCGATCTTCAGGAGACGGGATTGAAACGTTTGTCTCAGCCCCCTCGCCAACGGCACCAGTATCCGAGGGGTCTGGGTTCGGCAGACTGCCGATTTTGTCAAGGCTCCAGAAGATCGGGTAGCGAGCCCATGAGCGCTTTCCGTACTTCTTGGACACGCCCACTGCACCGAAACCGCGCTGATGAAATCGAAGGTAGCTTGCGCCTGTATGAAGAAGATTGAGTACGTTTCCAAACTGACAGTATTTGGTCGCGGTTTCGATGGGAAGATTAAAAACTGAGCAAACTTCCTTCTTCTCTTGTTGGGTCCTTAACGGCCAGAGGCCCTGGAACTCCGCGTTGTGCAGTGATAGGCAGACTGGAACGGTTCGTGTCGGCAGCAGATAAAGGGGGGCCAAGCAGCCATGGAAATCGTTGATATGGTAGAGATCGATCGAAGGGAATCGCTTGATCGTCTCCGCAATACACTGGTTCCATGCCGAATAGTAGACTGCGCTGTCGAGGTCATCCATCCGTGGGGGGTAGGGCTCGGCTTTCGTCTGCTGCCGAAAGACTGGAGCATCGAGGAGGACATAGGTGATATTGTCGACGACGTGGTATTGCACATTCACCAGATAGGGCTTGTCAAGGATGGTGACGACCATGGGCTCCGCTGGTGTGTCTTCGGGGTACTCAATGTCACCAACACAAGGCACCACCCAGATAAGGTTCTGGTGCCTCAGGTGCTCAGACATTAGTTGGGCCATGACTCCCAGGCCACCAATCTTGACCTTGACCTTCCAGTCCTGGATGAGGTATTCCATAGTGGCGATCAAAACCGTACGTCGGTGTTCGGGGGCGCCTGCAATAGCATTGTCCGGCAGCACGGCCTTGTCGGAGATTGCCATTTCCGAGTCATCATCTCTGGCGAACTGTGCTTTGACCTTGCGCCAGAGCAGCGGCAGCTTATCCTCTTTAGCCGCAGTACCATCCGTGTTCAGCTTGACGCGGTAGAACGTTCTCATAAAGATAAAGGCACCGGCAAGGCCCATTAGGATGGGAACAACCCACAGGAGTATGAAGAGGACGAGTTGTACCCATCCAGACCCGACGGGTGTCATCTCGTATCGAAGATTGGCATCATTGAGAGAGATGGTCCAGCCGAGGTGCGGAAATGGAGGCAACGTGGTTATATTGATCACGTTCGACGAGAGATAGGACGGGGGAAGCTTCTGGACCACAGACGCGTTATCTACATCGCCATAGACCTCCGTAGGATCTGGGAAGCCATCAGGACCGACTCCCCAGACACTGATCTGTCCCACAGATGGCCACTCATACACGAAATCATACTTCCAGCGACCCTCCTTGGAGTCGTACCTCATTCTGCTATCCAGTCCGGCATCATAGCCGTACTGATTGTACGGTCCGTTCCACCACAGATGAGGAAATCTCCGGGGCGCATCGTCCTCCCAGTCTTGGTCACCTTCCTGGATATAGTCACTACTACCGGTAAGCCTCGAAAAATACTGCACGCGGACGTGAGTTCCCTTCCATTTCTGAGAATCCGTGCCGGTCCAAGGAGCAATGTCAATCGTCGTGTTCCCACCGGTATAAGTTGTCCAATTTGACCATGTCCGACCAAAGGTCGTCGAGTAGCGGAACTGGTCAGCTCCGGCGGCCTCATGCTGAATGTAAATGCTGCCGTTGTCAGACTTGTGCACGAGGCTGGTGGAGTAGTTGGCGAGTGGGGTTATTAGCGGGTTCGTTGGAGTTCCCATCCGGAACAGAAACCGGTCGACGGCGTTGGTTCGGACTCCGGACGTTGTCGTAACGTTTTTGACGGTCAGTTCGTGGACACCATGGTGAACGTTTTTCAGCTTGGCAGACCATGTCCAGACAGTTGGAACCTCCCCGACGTAGTGATGACTGCTTGTCCGTGGAGTGACGTTGCCGCAGTTGACGCTGGATGTATCGAGAGTCGGGGTGATACCCTTCTGGGTGGTAGAATTCAGGGAGATCGCCTGAGTGACACCATTACAGTCCATCTCCTTTGAGTATCCAAGCTGAACGTTGACGGTTTCCCCCGTGTCTTCCGCGGACAACAAGCGTGCGTCGTGGCCGGGAACGAACTCGGTAACAGTGGGACCAGGCTCAACAAAGCTCTCGGCCTCCACATAGGCACGATATTCCCATGGAAGGAGACTCATGTTGTGGGCGCAGCCGTATGACTCGGTGCTTCCCTGGACTTCAATTTCGCCAGGACCATCTTCCAAAGTGAGCTCGTCGTAAGGGGAGAACACATTCTTCAGCTTCGTTCCCGACTTGTAAGGGGCCAATAACGCGGTATTCCGATTCTTGCAGTCACCGCCGTATGTTTTAGTCTGGTTGTCATTATGATACACAAGCCAAATACTGTTGTTGCCCTTAGACGCCTCTGTCTGGACCCCGGGGAAGTAGCTTCGCAAGACCGACCACAGACCAGTCACTGTGGGGGTGGTTGATGAACCAGGAAGATACACATCCTTAGTAAGCTGGGAGAGGGTCTGGAGATAAAAGCCATCATTAGCAACGGGATAGTGCTCCCGGATTTCGAACATGCGCTTCATGATATTGCGAAGTGGGTGAGCAGGATTGCGCTGGTCGTAAGTGACGGTAATGTCGTGACAGCCGTGCAGGCCTCTTTCATTTGGGAAGTTGTAGAATTTAGTCGTATTCAAGTTGAAGCAGCCATGCGTCCACCATGCGGTCTGGTAGGTCATCGGCTGTCGACCAAAGAGATAGTTTGTTGCAGTGGCATCGAAAACATACATATCCTGCTCCTCGCCCCACAGAATGAGGGGAATGCCAGGGAGCTCCAGTGTGACAATGAAAAGGCCCAGAAGATACTTCTCCGTGCCGTTTTTGATCGCGGGCCAGCGAAAGTTATCTTGATTCGACACGCCATACATATGCCTCGGGTCGAGTTGGCCGGTGACGGGGTTTAGGAAATCGTTGGACACAAGCATCCCGTTCCATGCCTCAATGAAATCCGTAGGCAAGTCGAAGCCAGCAACAAGGTTACCGTCCATTCCCAGGAAACGGGTCATCGAGCGGTAGATAGTATAGTGGAACGCGGCGGAATCCAACGCCTGGTGGCCGTCCTCTCTGAGAAAGTATTGAGCGTCTGAATCGTTCTTCAGTTTGACAGCAGCACCCGCGGACTTAGGCCACTGATTAGGCTGGCGCCCACGACCCAGATAGAGACTGCCGAAGGTATTGCCAGATGTGATCTCGCCAGGTATGAAGAAATTATGCTTGCCATATTTTTTCGCACATTCGCGGAATGCGGCGGACATTTCACCCAGGGGCTCCAGGGTCGCCTGAACAGCTTTGTCATAGCGGAAACCATCGATATCCAAACTGGCAATTTGAATGCAGTAATGCCTGGTGATGATATCACGCACGGGCTTGTGCCATTCACGCAGCCGATCTTGCACCGAGGCGAACTTGGTGAGCTGGCGCTTCCAGTCAGGGAAGTTGCCAAATGCCTCTAGTTCTCCATACTGATCAAAATCACTATTATAGCAACCCTTCAATTCCTCAACCCCGCCGGACGCCAACGGAAAGCCAGTCTCATTCCAGAATTTCGGATAGTCACAAGTCTTGTTGTACTCGTTGCTGAACTTGAAATCGGCATACTGTCGATCCGTGATCCACTCAACCTCATATTCGTCTGGCCGGAAATCGGCTGAGGTGTTGAGGTGGCCTTTGAAACCGATCAGGTTGCTCAGGCTGCATATGAAAGTAAGCTTGCGGTAATACAACATTTGCCGGGGCATACACTTACGTTGCCAGCGTATTGTCCATGATCACATACATATCACGGTTGTGAATCTCGGTGATGGTCCGTCTCCAGTCTTCCAGTGTGCCATGGTGCATGTCCAGCAGAGTCGTATCGACCGGCGAGTAGCCATCGTAGGCCCAAGGGAGGTTCATCAAGCCTGTTCCAGCAAAGTAGATAGCCTACATATGTAAGTAACAAATCAGACACGAAAGCGGTTTCAAACGCACCTTGAAACCCATGCCCCTGATATAGTCCAGCGTATCAATCAGCCCAACCAGATCCCCTCCATGACGCATCTGGTTGGAGTTCAATACATGCTCGAAAGCCGTACCGTTGATATCGTCATTTGTTGGATCACCGTTGGCGATGCGGTCCAGGAAGATCGTGTAGACGGGGAAGCGCCAGTTGTCCGGCGAAGGGTGGTATTTATGATTTGGCCATTCTCCCCAGTAGTCAATCGGCGATTCCGCCGATCTGTTTTCGTTCAAGTTATAATCAACGAGCGACTCGGTATAGGGCCAACACAGTGCACTGACGCTCAGCAATGACAGGATGAGCGCGGCCGAGCGCTGCGTCTCCGTGAACATTTCTGAAGTTCTGGAGTCGTGAACAGAGTCAGTCGATCATGCTCTGAGATGCGGAAGAGCCAGAGGAAGGATGGTAAAAAAACGAAAGACAAGAGAACGAGTGGTCTGTCAACTCAGACGAAGAATGACACTGGAGTTGGAACAGCGGGGAGAAAAGTCACCCAGCGCTGAGCAGGCTGCGTCCAGACTATCCACTGTATGCAGGTGGCCATTGTCTCACTAAAACTCTTCCCAGTCTCCATACAATGACGACAGACCGGTGTCTCAATAATCAAACGACCTGAGACATCTGGAACAGTTCCACAGCGGTGGGGTAGCAGTGGGCTGCCAACCACGCGCCACGACATCACTTCGACAATTTTTGCGTGGTTATTCTGGGAAATTCTTCAAATCGGAGCCTTAGTTGGCGATATTAAGTCGTATCTGCAGGTGTGTGGACTTCTCTGGGCTTGTCTGGAGGGGTCACTAAGATTCTGTAAGAAGCCACTGCACGATTACGAAAGACACAGTAAACATCCTTATCATGTGGTCTAGATATAGACTGCAAAAACTTCAGTACTAAGCAGTATCTTTTTCCTCGAGAACAACATCAACTATCATGTTACTCATCGAATACACGGTATCACTCCTTGTGCATTCTCGTGTTAACCCAGCTGGCTAATATTATGATCAAGATTACAATTTGTGAGAGGGCCCGATCGCGATACTGTCTTGGTGGGGCTTGAACGGCCTCCAAGCCCAATGAGCAGTACTGTACGGTATCTACAAGATAACGGGGCTAAGCCAACCCGATCGACCCGCCATTCGCCTTAGTGAAGCAGTTGTTATCAAGGCCAAGCAAGAAAGCAGAAAATTCTAGCATAGGCCCGAGTTTTCGCCTATTTAGTCGAAACAAGCAACGGCTCCGTTGTGGAACTCCCACTCGGCGTGTGCATCCCGTGCCGCGGTTATATATATCTCAGGGCCCCGTAAGTGGCGTCGACCTCCGACACCTAGCCTACGATCTTCCAAGCTAGACCAGTCGCCAGGCCTATGACTGACGACGGAATTGCTGGATGAACACAACGACGGTCCCGTCCGAGAAATCCGACACCCGAACCAGCCGAGCACATCATTTCCTTTTCAGGTAACAGGGCAAATAATCACAATAGGCTAATCAATGTGTAGAGTGTAGAGAGGTACGTACTACAGAATAGATATCAACATGAGTTACCACCTGGTGCACTTCGAGGACAACCTTACCTAGAGAGGCCACCAGCACAGGTGGATCAAGGACGATCCGGAAACACCAATAAAAAAGTGGTCTGGAATAGTATCCCGACATTCAATAACAGTTATGCTCATTGTGTACGACATATTTCCAGTAACAATAGAGTGTTGTCGCAGACTGCTTTCGGATGTCAGAATTCTATAGAGGGCTGGATATGCATTCAAGGTAAGAACCTTGATTATCATTGCTTCAAGTGGGCCCATTCTGAGGAGGACCAGAGATCGCACAGACAGCCACAGACATTAACATGGCAGGATATAATGTCAACCACGCAAAGGGACCAGTCCTTTCTGGGTTGACTAATTATAGATATTGCTAGTTAGATCCTACCATGCTTTGATCTACCATCTACAGAAATTTCTTAGAATTTTTATACCATTCTTACTGATTTAACATACTTCTAATTTAAATTAGTTAGGTTAGATCGCCAGGCTACTAGAATTAGAGATTCATTCTTATTTATTCTGCGTATATGCATCCAATGATTTCTAGAAATCAAACCAGCACTTCAGCTCAGAGTGGGGACTGTTAAGGCTGTTACTGGGGGAGGTCACATTTCACAAGAGAATGAGCTCAGAGAGTATTATTGCTGCCTAGGTCATGGTATGCATTCAGCCAGACAACCCTTGCTCAAGTACCTATAAACTCATAAAGGGAATGGAGCTAAGGGGACAGACCCTTCCGATGTAAGACCTCCTAATCAGCAGCATACTCACTTCCAACTTTATATCAACCACCCTAGCCATTGTGCTTCTTAAGTCTACAAAGAGAGCAATGTCGGGTATTGACCCGGACAACGATCTTCCCTGGCGGACACTGCCCGTAGAAAGCACTGGCAGGCTTTGTAGAAAATCATCAAGACCTAAACCAACATCTTGTTATGTCAAGGTTCTTTCATCCTGTTGGACTTTGTCAAGCTGCATCTGTTAAATCGATCCGTCATCGATTACCTTGCCTCTATGTAGTGTCGAAGATTGGACTAACTCATGCGATTTAAGCTGTTACTGATACAAATAATTGGGTATACTATATGGGTACTTGAATTAATTCTGAGAAGGGGGTTTCTACGCCGGAGAATGGGTTGGTAGTCCAGCTGCTGCAACAGGCGCAGGGAGTATTATAAGCTCTATCAACCTCACAAATCACTGGATGTTTACTACAACAGACTTTTGTAGTTCTTCCCTCTCTTAAAAGCCTCTGACTGGTTATTTGAAAGTAACCTATAGATCAACACGAATGTCGTTATGGTCACTGTCATCTTGGTTAGGATCTACTCATAAACATATGTAATTGGTTTCTGATCTTCATCAATTTATGGCTTTAGATGGTTATCGAAGTATCAACGAGCGTGTTTGGTCTCTTTTCAAGATGGGACTCCGGGCGAACAGTTTTATCCTGTCTGTCTCCGTCTTATTCTGCTTCTAAATGCCTTGAAAACCTACACCTACATCGTCTTCAGCTACCTTTAAAGACAAAGACACAAACGACAGTCACCCTTTGCTTGCCACAGTATCAGACGGCACGTCCGCTACTCAGTCAGCCCGAGCAGCCATCTCAACCCATTGACACAATCTTCTTGCGCTTGTCTCGACACCTCCAATTGAGGCGCATAAACCCAGAAAATATGTGGCAGCGACTTCGACTTGTTAGACATTTCTCCTCATAGTACCTATCGAGCAAAGGCATACCTTGTAGAATGAGACCCGCACCTCAATGTCTGCGTTCTGAAGACCTCGCACATAGCACACTGCGTCGTCGCGGAGGATATCAACATCACAGATCTGGACGTACGTCTTTGGCAGTCCGTCAAATCTGCCCCAGAGAGGATAAGCCTCGGGGTGTGTTCTCCCTGCACTTGGGACCCCAAGTAGATCTGGAGGGACGTTAACAACCGTACAAACCAGCTTTTCATTCCACACGAACCATGATTCTCCGCCATGTCTTGTCTGTCAAGCTTCTCCGTCTCCAGCTTCTCAGTCCACGACTGGTGCAAATCCCTGAAACAGGGTGGGATCAGAGCCGCATCCGTGCCACGTACAGTCACCGGAGCGCGGAGGAGGACTCCGCTGAGAGTGACGCCAGTTACCTTCTTCTGCTCTCGCATCCAGTCTCTCGCCTTCTGCGAGACAATGGCGGCGAGCTGTCCGCCTGATGACGTCCCACTGATTACGACCCTGACCAAAGAGCCGTGCTCCGGCAGGAGGGTGGAGAGGTTGGTTACTATGTACTCAAAAGCATCCCATCCGTCGTTGATCGGGACAGGATACTGATACGCGGGGCTAAGCCGATACTCGACGCTGATGACAGTGCTGGGTCCACCTAGTGCCATGTGCCTGCACGAGACTTTGTTCTTCGTCAGCTATTTTTCCCTGGGCTTGTGAGTAGGTCACATACTATCTTCCGTGTCCAGAGAGCCATGCACAAAGCCTCCAGAGTGGTAGAATATGACAATCGCATCGGATGAGCGGTCTCTGGCAGTGTAGATACGAATAGGGATCCGATGATTGTCCCTGGCTGGGACAGTCGTGTCAAAGCTTGATACTTGTTCGGCAAGGACACGACCTTCTGGGGAAGAGAGGAAACGCTCGTTTCTGCTCTCTTCGTCATGGCTGACTGTGGGATTCTGCGAGAGAAACGCAGTCCATTCAGAACGGAGCAAAGGCATCATACAGTATGTGGTGGATTACTCGCTGATGCTGGTCACAGGAAAGAGATATTCGAGCTGATATCGGCAAGGCATCGCAGACTCCCATTAGAAGTGGGGTTAGGCAGCATGTTACCATTTCTCGTATTCTGTAGTTTCATCCCACATGGAGATGGAGAGCTATTGTATTGTGTCATCCCAGATAGTCTCGCCAAATATATCCCGTCAATCACTTCGCTTGTGCTCCTCTCACTGTTCATTGTTCAGCTGATGGCAGTTAGATAATAGTTCTACTTGTACAATAGCAAATGAGCCCTGAACAATACACCCTGTGAGCTTGACCCAAGCGTCACTAGGCATCCGCTCAACGAGGCTAGGTTCAGGTATCACCTCGATGCGGCAGACCTGGCCATAGACCTATATCAAGTGCAGATACATAAATGTGATAGTCAAAAATGTCGCAGGATAATTTAAATGAAAGAATATGACGAGAAATGGTATGAAAAACTCGGCAGAAGAAAAATGGAAATAGAAAAAAGGAAGTGCGTTAGCTGGGAGTCGAACCCAGATCTATTGCTTGGAAGGCAATAATGCTAACCGCTACACCACTAACGCTGCTGTTATGTAATTCTGCTTCAGACAATAAGTTATAAGCAGAAATCTATAAACTGTTATAGCTGCTATATTTCTGGTGTTAAATGTTGTTAAATATTCTTCGAGAACTCTGCTGCTCCTCTTCACATACATATGCGAGTAGCAGGACTATTCAATTTATAATAGCTTTGAGTATCGATGCCCTGGTCAGGCTGGTCAGGAAGCAAGAGTTGGCTCCGGGGCAATATATGTTCACCCTGACCTCCACTTCAGAACAATTCCACAGGTGTGTTTCATTGACTCTAAGTCTGGGTAGTAATATGGTGTATCTGAAGACAGACCTTCATCAACTACACAGGTACGATATAAGAAAGATATCTGAAATACTGAGCTGTACCTGGAGGTCTACAGACCCCAATCTAGAATATGAGGTCAATCTCTTAGGAAATTCATTGAGACAACAAATAGTAATTTACTCGCCTGGACGAGTTTATTAATGCGCGGTAGAACAACTAATATCAAATGACGGAAAGGAAAGTAGACACTGCACTACATCGCAGCCCAAGCTGCATCCAAAATCAAGCATGGGGAGGCATGGGGAGGCATGGGGAGGCATGGGGAGTTCACCAGGCACTTTTGTGACCCAGGGTGATTTACTATTGTCATATCTCAGTCTCGCCCCGCGGCGGAATTGAATGGCCTCTATGAGTCCCGGACGCCGGTAATTTCTAGAGTAGGACTCTGAGGAGTCTGGAAAGCATTGGATGTGGCATTGGCTGGCCAGGAGATGGAGACTGCTGCGGTAGAGGAGTCGGTTGCGATGTCGGTTGTGGCGTCGCCGTGGCGGTAGGAGGGTCTAATTCAGTGAGATAACAAGCTCACTGCCAGAAGATGAATCTGTGGCTGCGGCGAAAGTAACATACCAGCGACACCGACGCAGACATAGTAATCTGGCAATAAAGATTGGCATGAAGTTGGCTTCACAGCGGGGTTCCACAAATAGAATTGGTCCAAAGATATTCCATATTGATTTGCAATGGCCCAACAGTTGTCACCTGGCACCACCTTGTGATACTTATTGCCTGTGGCAAGCAAGATTGTCAGAAGCAGTTCGCGGAAAGACATCATAGCTGGGCTTAATTCGGACTTACAGTTTGCTGGAGTACCCGACAGCACCGGTCCAGGGGGATTGGTGGGTGTAGCCACTGGGGGTTCCTCTTCCTGAACGCCGATGCATACGTAGTAATCGGGGTATAGGGCCTCGCAGGAGTGCCCAACCGATCTTGTCCATCAATGTCAATATTGTCTTGTCTCCTGAGTGGTCGAACGGACTTACGGGTTCCAGCGGTAGAAATCGTAGATCGAAAAGTTACCGAAGTTGTTTATGATGGACCAGCAACTGTCGCCCTTGTTAACTTTGTAGAAAGCATTGCAGTTGGCAGCCAAGCCGCCCTGCGTGGGAGAGGGCAGATCCGCAGCCTCAGCTACAGTTGCCATGTCCATACGACTCGCTTCTTCGGCAGAATATGCCGACCGCATCGTCAATTCTGAGGCAGCAACACAGTAGGAATGGCCAATTTGAAGTCGACAGTTCTCCTTGAGAGAAGGGTTCTTGAAGTCGCCGTCAGAATCAACGGCTAGAACATGTGTGGTCTAGTACTCACCCAGTTCACCAGCTCTTCCCTTGAGATGTCGAAGTACTCCTCTAGGTCAGCGCACTGGTCATTCTTTGCAACATCATTCACCCAATAGCTGCAGGTTTTAGCAACGCTTGGATCGGTTGGGCCAGTCGGAGAGATGCTGGACGGCCACCTCTTCACGACAGCCGAGTTGGCTGCACTTAGGAAGAGGATTTGAACAATGAGGATCGAGGTAAGTCCCATCTTGAGCCACAGTTATTGATTGTGTTGTGAAGACAGAGATCATTCAGATTTTCGAGAGAATTTATACCTTCCAAGGTCACGTTGTCAGTGCTGAAGCGAAGCTGGATTGCTTGATGTCGATGGAACTTCAGGATGCATGAACCCTTCGTGACACCGCATATCAAGCACAAGCACATACTAGGGACATTGTATGCGTAGGGACTAGAAAATTTCAGACTACTCTGAGTACTGCAAAGCGTAGCGCTTAGTCATTGTTTGTCGTCTTCTTCGGTGAAGTTGCGCAACGTGGGAGCTCCATCTTCCGTGGGCTTAATCTCCCAGAGAGGTTCGCCATCGTCATCAAATTCGGCCCACTGGAAAAAAGTGCAACCTTTCTTTCCAGGATCATGTCCTGCATAGCACATCCACATATATCTACCCTTGTTCTCACGTTTGCGTTGCACACATCGCAAGATGGCATGTGTGCCACAACGGCACCGCGGAATGTTACGCGGGTGGAGGGCATCCCGATACCATCGATAGGTGATGTTGATACGCCGGTTACCTGACAACGGATGTGGTGAAACAGTTTGCGCGGGTGCAATAGCATGTTTCCATTCTTCCTGCATCTCAGCGTGCATAACAAGGAGGGAATTGTGTGGAAGGTGTATGGAGATTTGGCCCTGCGCATCAGCACGGATATCGATCCCCTTCGACGTGGCTTTCCGTTTGGACGGAGAATCCGCTGTCGACCCCCTGGCTGACACTTCACTATCGTTCCCTTCATCGTCATCGCTCGCCACGATGCGTCGCACCCGAAACTCTCTTTCCACGCCTAAGCTCAGACTTCCAATAATAGCTCGCGGACCAAGGTAAGTCAGCTCATCCGAGTGGTAGCCCACACTTTCTGCTGGACCATCATAGCAGTTGACGAAAGCTGCATTTGGCACCCATTCCTTAGGCGACTGATACTTGAGCTTTTTCCCATCTGGGTAGCACGTTTGTATACGCTTCTGAATCTCGTCGTTGACTGCGCGCTGAACTTTGGCAGAGACGGCGCGCAAGTATGGCGTAAGCTGGCGCACGTTCGAACGGTATATGCCTCCATAGGTGTATTCCGATGTTTGCTGTCGAATCTCTTCCGGGGTCGAGACGTACAAGCTGCTCGTGTGAGGACTCTCAACTGTACGATCAAACAGCTGAAACCTGTACCTGGAAAAGTGCTTCGACTCATCCAGAAGTTCCAGTAGTAGTGCATCTGCTTCATCTGGGGGCAAGAAATTATGGATGATGGTACACGGAGTATGAGCAGCAACATCTTCTGGAGAGAAAAGATGTAACGTCCTTCCTTTCCGTGTGAGTTGTCTTTTTGGTGGCAATCCTGCCTCGGTTGTGATATGTGAGGTCATAGATGTCTGGATCGCTGATACACCACTTGCTCGCTTTTTGACTGGTCTATATGCGCGTTGAGCAGTGATTACGGCAGACGCGTCTTCAACAGACCCGCCACTTGAAGTGAGAACGTCCAGCAAAGCATCTTGTTCTATGTCTGGAAAGAGCGATAGGAGTATCGCCAATTTCATATCGGTGGAATCCTCATCAGGGGACGGCGTCTGCTGCGTAGCGGGAGCACCCAGCCGAGGCCGCTTTCTCGAGATGAAGCGATCCATTCGGCAGCCATCTGATTTCAGGATGAGCCGAAGATTATGTTCTGGTGCTGTAGAAGGCGAGGATAACACGAACCTACAGACCTGACTAATTCGTATAACGGCACGTGATTCCTTTCGATATGACCAATCAGAATGCTTTTTTCCAACAGCATCTAATTATTCACCGTTTATGGCGTTCTTCTAAACAGTTTCGATATACACTATCAATTTCGTGCCTAACTCCAGTTACCGTTACCCAAGTAGACCTGACCAGATTTATGATAGTCTGCCAGACTTCTTCCCCGTCGCAGACCGTCATATACCTCCACGAGTGCCGACAATGCCACTTTTGTCCAGCCAGGATAATCTTCTTTTGCTGGCTTCGAGTCACGACGGTGTAAATCAGGAAAGTTCTCCTCTATGACCTTGACCGGGCAACTGGAGTAGTCCGCGTCCTTCTCCACCATGGACGACATATCTACGGTCGTTGCGAGATGCGACAGCACTCCATCATCTATCATCAAGCACATCCGCAATCGGACAGGGAGTTCTATCGCTGGCAACGCTAGAGCTACCTTCCAATCATGAAAGGCTTCCTGGACAGTCTCCTCATCAACGCCGTGGTATTCCTCCTGAGAGTTGAACACTTTCGAGGCGTATGTTGTTTCGAGGAGACGGATCTGTTCCGGGCTTCCTGGTAGACATCTCGAGAGGGCTTTCTGAATTTCTTCGTTGAGTGCTCGGAGGAATATTGGTATCAGCCGCTGTGAGTCTGGCGCATATGTCGTGCGATACACGATGGGACCCCAGGTGAGGGTGAGGAAATCGCGTTCCGGGCCAGGAGGAAGGGATCGGAGTCCAGGTTCTGACCCGAGGCGATAGACCTCTTTTTGGAGAAACATATTGGCAGGGGAGTGCCAATGCTCAGGTTCTGTCATTTTCAAAGCTAGCCACTGGATTTATTAAAACTTATAGATTAGCATTCTCAAAAGGTGATCAGTATTTATCGATCAGTCAGTATGTGACTGAAGTGAAGCTTCTGCCGATTCAAGAGTCATTGTCGTCAGAGTGACATCGTTGAGGACAAACAGTGCGCAACAACAAACGGACGGTCGTTTGAAGCAAATATTTGTTTATTGCTGTAGATCAAAGGACAATTTTCCGTCCTGAAGCTGTTCTTGCAGCGGAGACTAAACATCAGGGAATGACGATGTTGGGATCTGCTTTGTTCTTCACTAAATTAGCTCCCCATCAGACCTCGGTTCTTCGCATGCGATCCTCCCCGCAGTCTTCAACTTCATCCCTTCAACGTCCTGCTGCATTCATAATGATACCCTCATGACCGGTCCTTTCTTCGGTTTATTTTAATTCTTTTTTTCCGAAGACTATACCCCTCTTTTTCCACTATGCTTCATTTCCGCACCGAGGGCTACAACGGCTGTGCGGTCAAGTACTCCCCATTCTTTGACAACCGGTTGGCCGTCGCCGCGTCGGCCAATTTTGGGCTGGTAGGAAATGGCCGGTTGTTCATTCTGGAGCTGACGCCGAATGGCATCGTACCTTCCAAATTGTGTGTCTCATTGTCGACTGATTCTCAACCGGAACTCATATTGACAAAGTCACCAGGTTTACTACACAGGATTCTCTTTACGATCTCGCCTGGTCCGAAATCCACGAGAATCAAGTCCTCACAGCCTCCGGCGATGGCAGCATTAAGCTCTTCGACTGCAATTTGGAAGACTTCCCCATCCAGAACTGGAAAGAACATAATCGCGAGGTCTTCAGTGTCCACTGGAATCTCGTAGCCAAAGATACATTCTGCTCGAGCAGTTGGGACGGCACCGTCCGCGTCTGGTCGCCGCATCGGCCGCATTCTCTTTTTACCCTCCCTACACATAGCTGCACCTACTCGGCGGCGTTTTCGCCTCATTCTCCCGATATACTCTCCTGCGTCACGTCCGACTCATACGTCCGCATCTTCGATCTTCGCACGCCCGCCTCCGCATCTAACCACCTCACCCTCCAGATTCCCATCCATGCTGCACCGGCATCGCCCATTCCCGGTAAAGCCGGCGTTCCTCCTGCCGCATGCGCTCCGGCCGAAGCCCTCACCCATGATTGGAACAAATACCGACCGTCCATCTTAGCGACCGCAGGCGTCGACCGCACCATCCGGACCTTCGACATCCGCGCCCCACAGCAGGGGCCTCAGGTGGTGATGACGGGACATGAATACGCGGTCAAGAAAGTGGCCTGGTCGCCACACCTTTCTAATATACTACTTAGCGGTAGCTACGATATGACCTGTCGCGCATGGAGCGATCAGTCAACTGCGGGACCTATGGGGGATATCGATCCCATGCGTGGCGGTCCCGGCGGCCCGGTAATGGGCATGGAGCTTGGGCGTATGAATCGGCATACCGAGTTTGTCACAGGCGTTGACTGGTGTCTTTTTGGCAGTGAAGGATGGTGTGCGAGCGTAGGGTGGGATGAGAACCTGTATGTTTGGGATGTGCGAGCAGTGATGGGATAAAGATGCTGTGATCTATCGCTTCTCCCCTTCCACCTATCCTGTATTGGTTATATAGATTACCACGAGATACCATTATGACATGTCTGCGGGACAGCAACTTCAGGTTTCCCAAAGAAATTAGACAAGTGTGAACAAAATATTTCCTGCAATTTTGTTTCTCGTCAAGCCACGAGTTCTCCGATGACGAAATGATCGATATACCTTATATGCAAGACGCTCTATTTCAAGACATGACTCGCCAAATATCATCAAAGCCTGCTGTTTGCAGTCCAAGTTCAAGCCGCTTCCACAATCACCATCACGTTATATCCACGATCTATCCATTTTTGGGTACGAGGCCCGGGTATAGGTGGTAAAAGCCGAGAGTTGCATCCTGGAGATAAGCACGTCCTGCTCGACGATGCTCAACAAAAAGCCGCAAGAGCGGAAGGAAGGGTTGAGAAAGTTTAGGGATGGGGAGGAAGACCAGCTTATTTACTAGCCAGTCTCGCCTCCACCTTCCTTCTCTCAGCCTCCTTAGCAGCAGCAATCTCTTCCCGACTAGCGTCAAAGGACACATGCACCTGGTTGAACGGGTTCTCCTCGCTCTTGTCAAACTCCTTCTTGCAGAGCTCGACGCGCTGCTGCCTCCGCAACCCGGGGTTCTCCTTCTCAATCTCTGGCAACCGGCGCGCCTCATACGCCGCATACGCCGCTTTGTAACGGCGCTCGGGGTGACGGTCGACCTTCGACGAATCCTTGCTGGTCAGGGAGAGCGCATCCAGCGCATTATCGATACCAGTGGCGTTGAGAGCAGCGCCCTTGCGGCTGGCGGGCTCATCATCCAGCTGCGCCAAATCCAGACCGCGCGTCTTCTTCTGAGCTTGCTTGGCGCCGGCACCCTTGGGCTTGGAGGGTAGCGAGGCTTCTTCGGCGGCGAGGAGGGCCTCTCGCTCGGCCTTCTTGCGAGCGGCTTCGGCTTTCTTGGCTTCTGCTTCTTCCCTATATTTTGCAGATAACGTTAGCAAGCCGCTACTTAATCTATCACGCGAATGTCGGCGCTCACTTCTTCGAGTTGCCCTTTGCGCCCTTCTGCCACTCCTTGTCCTCCTCGGCGGCTCGCTTGGAATCTTCGGCCGCTTTCTTGCTTGCGGCGGCTTCGGCTTTCTGTATGTAGATCGTGGATCGTCAGTCTCAACATTCCTTAACCTGATATAGAAAACATGCTCGTGGCGATGGCAGAAAAAAGGCGGGGGCGGGGTTGGGTTGAGTTACATACACGAGCCTGTCCGGCTGCTTTCTTGGAGTTTTCTCCACCGGCTTTCTTTCCTCCCATTTTGAGCGCAGACTATAATTCAAGTGTGAAGCCTTTTTGAGGGACGTGCGAAGGGAAGCAGGAAAGTTGCGCTTGATTTGGGTTGTTGTGATGGCGAATATCCTATGGATACTTTTGCGGTTCCGACCGACGGCGGTGACTCAATGACTAAGCAGTTTGTAGGGCTGACGTAGCTGACATGTGATTCGGAAAGCCCTCTAGAGATTCGATGGGTTTCGAGATCTATGGAAGTGCTTCATTGATTTAAATTCATTTCAGGAACTTTAACATGGTAAGTATAGCAGACAAATGATTGACAACCTGTGGTTCAATATGCCAAATTATCTCAAACAAACATTGAATGCACGCTCTGAACGGGGAAAGATGAACAATTAAGGAACAAACTCCACATAGATCCATAAGCATCGCAGTAATCGAATCCATCATGTCGTGTCATCATCAGTATCTTGTCAAAATATCTTTCAAATTAATCAGTCAGATCATCTTAGGAGCCTCGGAAGTCTCAATGGCCCCATCCGTTCGCGCGATTGTCTCCGTCTCATCCTTTGGTAGCCTCATTACCGGACTCGTGGGTTCAGATCGCCCAATCAGCAGGTATAAGCTTGCAGGAGACGTTTCCATCCCCTGCGAACTAGCTTTTGAACTTTCTGGATCAGCAACGCTCTTGGAAGATGCTGTTTTGGAAGATGCTGGAGCAACAATCCGAGGTGTGGGAGGAGCAGTGTTGGAGGACGATACAGTAACAGACTCAGAAGCCGCTGAAGGAGTAGCCTGAGAGGTTTTCGAGCCGGTTTCTTCTCTCACAGTTTCTTTTTGAAGGGTGGAAGTTTCAACAGTCATGGCAGGTTCTGCTGCCGTTAAGGAGAGCATAGTAGAAAAACTGGGCTGTTCTGTCCAGCTTGGAGTGGTTTGTTGCTCCAGTGAAACGGTAGATGAGAGTGCAGACATGGATTCGAACATATCCCCAGGAAATGGTCGAAGGTGTGAAGAGGAGGATTGAGGTTTGACCCCAAGGGCAAGGTATACCGCCAGCACACTCAAAAGGACAATTGTCACGTTGCGACGGTCACTAGCAAGGACCCGGATATAGTTGATGAGCAGCGTTTGCAGGTCGATTTCTTCAACTGACCTCGGGGAATACGTTGAAGGCGGCATGACTGGAGCCTTCGCTGGAGTTGTGATTCCTGTGGCAGGAGATGAGGGACGGGCAGGCTCCTCAGGAACAAACGACCTCGGTTCATGAATGAATGGGGTAGGTGTATTGGTGCGCGACGACTGATCATACAGCTCTGCACCGATGCTAGTTGCGGGCTCCCTGAGTTGCGGCACCTGTAGCCTAAGATCAGTGCTAGGGGGATCATTGTCCAAAAGCCGCTTTTCCAGCTCCCGCCTAATCTCAGACGGGAGCCAAAGGCCGACTTCAACATCCACCTTTTCCATCTCCTTCCAGGCCGCAGCCCAGGCACCAGCTCTCATCAGCCCGTTCGCAGCGAAGACCTTGATCTCCCACTTCCTACTTGAATCGTGCCTAGGGAATCGTCCACCACAATCAGGGCACTCTTCGCCTTGCTCGTCATCAGTTGCACTATCCTCTGTGGCCGACTGATCACCTTTCTCTGAAGCCGTGTCCTCATGTCCCAAAAAGTGGCCATGATGGAGCCGCGGGCGCTGAAGTTCCAGGCTTTCCAGCAATCGTTCCTCAAGCAGATCATACATATCCTCCGGATGCGAGATGAGCACACCTCGGTCACGGAGCACACCGGAACCAACCTTCTCCTCTAGCAACTTCCATCGCCTCCAGTACTCCGGAGGCAGCACCTCTCTCAGGGTCTTCTGGTCCGGGTATCCAATCAAACCTGGCACAGGCAGCGAAGGAGGAAGCAAGGTGCAGTGAAGCAAAACAAGCGGATACTCCTTCTTAACTTTCTGTCTCCCCGTAGACCCGGTAGGCGAGTAATAAGGCGATCGCTTAAGTGGAGACGAGCCCGCCGAACGAATTGAGATATCCGACATCCGATGTCCGCCCCGCCGCTTGGGCGGAGTCAGGAACTCATCGTCATCCTCATCCTCAGTGTGCATCTGCATTGCACGCACAGAGCTGGGCTTCCGGAACGCAGCCTCCCGTTGCCTGATCGTTTGTATGGACTTGAATTGTGCCTCCATTTTGCCATGACCGGGGTTATCCTGATTGATCCAGGGGTGGCGGATTCGCTCATCTGCGCCGCAGCCGATTACAGGTTTCAGCTCGCTTGGGGGGTGGATCAGCACCGAATCGGGGATTGAAGAGATTGAAGACCGACTGGATGCACGCGAGTCCCGTGGAGCTAAGTCGTCATCGTCCAGATCATGACCAGCTATGTCGCTCGTGGAGAGTTGCGTTGAGGATTCCGAGGAGTTGTACCCACAATCCCGAATTGACATATGGGCATCGTCGCTGAATTGTCTTTCTTCGTCGCGATGTGGTGAATCTTTGTCGGAAGCTGCACTTGTCACGTTGAAGGGGCCTAGTCCGTCTGCTGAAGGGCTTGAGCCGAAAGGCGGTTCGTTTGCAGTGAAATTGGCAAATGCAGTCAAATGAGGGGCGTCGGATATATCCTCCATAATAAAGACATGGAATGCGCAAGGAACCAGTATCGAGAGTAGGTCTCTAATCAAGAATGTGTGCGCTGTTGGTTGACGTTAATGATGAGGAATGTGACTTATTGGACGGAAGTATAAGTAAACAACGCTGCTAAACCTGCAAATCATCAACAGAAAAGATTTGAGGATGGAGATGCATAACTGTTCTCTTGGATATAGAGCAGATGGAATAAATTGAGCATGGCTTTGATAAAGAAACGGTCATCCTTGCAACAACCACCTGATGAGTTGTTGCTGGTGTTTTCATCCTCTGGTTGTGCAGGGCAACCATGCATGGAGAGATGGCGGTCTACCCTACTTTAGTGGCTGGTCAACCTCCTAGATCAGCACTGCTTGGCGCAAGGCTTCGTTCGATAAAATGAAAGCTCCATAGTGGAGATTAATTTATTATCTGACATGGTCTTCTATTCAATTTGAGAATTTCCAAAGGGGAATAGCAGTTGAGCTTCTAGCCATAAAAGCAAGGCCATCTGCATGCTCAGCGCTCACTCCAAGTGATGCTCGAGTCTCTTGAAATTGGCCAATGGGCTCAACTTAGAATAAAACTTTTGGATTCAGAATATAGATACAGAATGGGATCAATATGCTGCCGCAAAGGTAATACAGATTGTCCCAACTGAGACAGTTACAATGCATGACCAGGGTTTCGTTTGAGAATTCCTTCATAAATGCTTGCTCGCTGAATGGAAGCGTAAGGCTGATGGAAAACGACGTAAATAGCAGATTATGCCGAATTAGAATGCAGATGCAACGACAAGACGTCGGCAATGACTTTCTTTCACTCAATCATGACAGAAGGTGACAAAATCCCGGTCATATATTCATACAGTCGTCAGATGTACGCAACAAAAGTGGACATAAATTCATTCCGAAGTCTGGGTGTGATTTTCGTCTGCGCTCATCAGAGGGGGGTAATTTTGTTGTTCCTCAAAGTAATGAAGGACATCTTGTGGTAGATATTCAAGGTAAGGTAGAATTTCACCATTGAAAGGGAATGGAAAGTGCTCTTGTTGTTGGAGAGCATTCATATCGACATCCTGGCTTTCTATAAAGACCCCACCGAAGTTCGAGCCGATGTTCGATTGTAAATGGGTCGATTGTGGATTTAAATGGCTGCTACCTGCATGCCGTTCGCTCTGTGCAGACGCCGTGCTGTAACTGTAGTGAGAGGTTTGCGGTTGCAGTTGAGACGAGGACGAAGAGGTAAGGCCTTGGGTGTAAGTTGGTTGAGTATTCGATGTGCTATCGGTTGAAATAGAATATGATGTGTTTAGGCCCAGTAGAAGATTGGCATCGGAAGCGGCAACACGTCCAGGAGGAACAAGTGAACCATATCTTGCGGGTCTATTAGGAATTGATGAAGATCGTGTCCCGTCTGAAGCCCGTGTCGTCTGCAGATACGAGCTCGAACCTTGCTCCGGTTTAAACTGCGCCGGTAGATTGGGGTAGCTGTGACTATACTGAGAAGAATAGGTAGGTCTACTTGTGTCATAATCGGCTTGGGAAACTGGCATCTGGTATAACAAGCTGAAATTTGGTTGCGAAGAGTTGGTGGCTCCAGTAAGAGCCCATCCAATGGCTAGGAGAAATACGTTAGCTGTCACATTTTGAGAAGCGGCAATATATCATGATTGTTATACCTTGGCCCGGGTCAATCCTCGGTGACATTCTGCCTTCTGTTGCAGCACTTGCATTCAATGGTGGCTTTGCTTGTCGGTAGGTGGGAGCAGCGGAGGGCGGAAGTGGAAATGTCTCAGTTGCATTTTCCATCTCCTCTTCAGTGTAGAGTAGTGGATCAACGATACCCTTAGCCTTCTGATCTAGAACGGTTAGAATATACCTAGTACCCTCCCAATATGTCTCAAGTGCCTTGAGGGCTTTATAGCACCGCTGGTAGTTTTCTCGGGCGGCGGAAGCGAGAAGTATATGCTTAGCGCTCGACTTCCGTTCCGAAGAAGAGTCCATGTTTGGCATCACGAAGCCACTAGACTGGTCATTGAGAAGCGGCTGACACGGAGGGGAACCCGATCTCGAAGGGGGCGATGAATAATATGCGCTCTCCATGAGAAAAGCGCAAGCAGCGATGTACATTGGCTGACTCGTGAATGGATTGCCGATAAAGCTCTTCCCATCAACAAGCTCAGAGAAAGATAGAATATCGGCTATTGTCTTAGCTGAGGACATCGACAATTCCCTGCTGTTTGGGTAGAGATGTTGTATTGTACCGCCGAACGAATTCAGGAGAGTGGGTTGGTGAAGAAGGACGATGAGGGTGTGAAACCACTTCATGCACGTTAGATCAAGAGCCGAGACGATGTAGATGTCGGAAATGGTCTTACAAAATGGAGAAGTATGAAATTTGTTCCTTCTTTTGCTTTCACATAGGCCTGGAAATTGGCCGCATTAAAATGCAGTCTGGGTGACAATCGCTGGTAGATACCTGGAAAAATAGGTATGTAAGTCTACAGGGAAACCAACGATTGGAGAGAAAGAAAAAGGTGACCACCTACCTGTCAGATCACTTTCCATCCCCGCAAGTCTCTTCAATGTCTCTGTCGTGACATGGTTTGCATCCTGAATACCATTGATCAGATCCGTGACTCTTCCGTAAAGGTGTATTATGCGAATGAGTGGCGGAAACGGTGCAGGCCAGCCGTTTGATAATTTCGATTCCGACTGTAGCGGGAAACACAATTCTATCTCTTCGTCGCGAAGCGTGACTGGCCTCCCAGTACCAGAGGAGATTACACGATCCAGGAAGAAAATACTCCAGAACGTGTCGACCTTTTCACGCTCCCAGGCACGATGGTCCTCATCATGCTTCATCTCGTTGCTGGGGCTAAAAGGACCTTGAGCACCATCACATTGATCATATTCTTCCTCCCGTAGCTTCCCTGCCTGTCCAGACAGAACTGCACTTGGCGTCACGCCCCTCCGCCCATAGCTGTGTTTCAGTCCTTGCAGCTTCTGCATTCCAAGATCCTGAGCCATTCGAATGGCAATACCCAGATACATCCAGAGACCACTGTCATGATTCGATCCGAATTGTTCGTAGGCCAGCAAAAGACAGGCTTGAACAACAGAAAGTGTGGGACATGAAAGCGAGTCAACCAAGGCGCCCATTGCCCTGTGGGCAAATGCGTGACCGCGGTCTGAATTCTTCACGTCAGTCTGCAACTCTGAGCCATCGATAGACGGCGCCTGAGGAGGACCCAATAGCGGGTGCGGCGAAAACCTCGCGGCCAAGGCACAGACTGCGTCAACAAGCATGGTATCGACTTTCTTATCCTTTAGATCACGAAGAAACCGATCTCGCTGCAAGAAGGGGAAACTGCAGCCCAGATGAACGAAGAACAGGTCGCAAAGGTGCATGACGAGGTTGCTGACAGATAAAGTATCGTCTCGGTCATAGAACGGGATGGTATTCGCGTCTCGGACCTCACGGTTATCGACCAGGGAATTCATAAGACTGATACCCACGTCTGCAGACTTTGGACTTCGAAGAGGCGAAAGGGACTCTGTAGTGTCATTGGAACTGTCAGAAGCAAGCGAAAACACTAGCCATAAAAGGCCATAAGTATGAAGTGGGTTGGATGCATACCTGAAGACAACGAAGTATTGCTTTTGCGAGAACCGCGCACCTGTACTACCTGCAGGCAAAATAAGCAAATGGAAAGCTCCCGCAGCAAGAAGTCAGATGAAAGTACTAACCATCTGTTTGAAGCCGGGAACAATGGCTGTCGGCCCAAAATATCGAAAATAAGGAACATGGGTGCGATGGCTTGAGCTTAGAGTGGTCCGACCTTTTGAAAATAACGTAAGTCAACACAGCCAGTAATGCCAATTGTTATCCGATATAACGTACTGCTTTCCGGACTTGCTCCGGTTGTATGCTGCTCCGACTCATGAATATTGCTCGAAGGTGTTCCTCTCGATACAGGGGCATCCTGAGAGCTTGTATGATCGGCGTGCCGATCAAGGTCACTGCCGACGGGTTGCGTATACTGTGAAACACCATCTGGACTTTGACTCTTGACCGGTCGAGGATTTGTTCTCTCACTAGCAGAGGGTAGAGGGGTGAGGCTAGAGGTTTGTGATGCATTCCCTGAATGCGTCCGAACGTGGCTAGAAGGTTCGCTATATCCTAAACAGACATGTTTGTAATCCAAGCACGTTTTACACACTAGGGGACAGGTTATCAGTAACAGCATTGCTAAGTATAAGTGCGGCGTCAGCTTCTCACCTGGCTGTTCACCAGAGCATCTTATTTTCCGCTTGCGACACGTCCGACACCTATATAAGCCACCAAGAAGGCTACTGTCAGCTCCGTAAAGAACATGTGTCATGAAGGCAAGCTTACGCCGCATTGACTCGACGGCGCTTCGGCTGGGGCTGTCCATCACTTGAGACAAAACGTATTTGCCTTGCAGGAGGAACATTACTGCCGCCGTTCTTCACAGGAGACGAATGGCTCATTGCGAGCGAATATTCATCCGTGGCCACGACACATGTCACATTAGGGAGCTGTTATTTGCGACGCTGGAGAAATCGATTGCGACCAAGAGTCAGATCCCAGGGAGTCGGTGAGGGAAGCTAGGGCTTTGGTAGATTCCGGCGATGCGGGTGGAAATGATCGATGGGACGAAGCACCAGCAGAAGAGAAAACTCCATGGACGGTATCCCACTTTGCGGCGGGCGCAAGATCGCAAGGTCGGGATGTGGGAGGTGAGGGGGAAGGCACAATATTTATTCTGATTAATGCGTCAGCAGGCATATAGGTTTGCGTATTGGTCAAACATTATATTTACTCGTACCGTGAGCGATTTTAACCATTATTTTTCTGTGGCTCATGCCATGCGACAAAGCTTCTGTATTGAATTAGGATGACCGAGGTCGAGTGCGCTTATTTGCGCAATGCTTGGGCACACTGCCTCAAAAGCTGCTGGACCAGCTCGAAGAATGCTTTGATCACTCCGACGTAAAATAACAGGGTGACAAAACTCGAATGGTATCAAAGGTAAATGTTACAGGTAGACGAGATTAGGCAGAGAGCAGATACGTATCGATGGACAGAAGCAAGAAAACATGGATAGGTAAGGTAGGTAAGGTGTTCTCCGTATTCCGCGCCCTGGCCGGGGCCCCCCAAAAAAGTAGGAACCACCATGTGACCCTCCCCGTAGTTCTGGATGCTACATCTCCTTGTCCCGTGGGTCAAAGATGTATTGATCTATCCAAACTGGGCACAGCATACAGCTACTATCGATCTGAACAATGAACCGAATACTTTCTTATTTCCGCAACTCTGTTGATCCCCCGTTCCTCTATTCTGTGGGTCCAACAGGTAAATGGTTCGTCGGTTTTTTATATGCTGTTTAGAAACTACTAATAATAAGGATCGAGAACTGTGCCTGTTGCATGATCTCCATGTTGAGGTTATGTTCCTGCAGGGGCCAGCCGTCGGGGAGAATTCTTTCTTCATCTGGAGAAGAAGAATTTAGCCGGAGGATGGGGAAATAATGGATTGACAGGATTACTAGTAGATAGTCCCTGAGTGAACCACACTGAAGAAGGCCACCCATGGCTCAATGGACTCAGAAACGGAGTGAGTCCGAGTTCCACAATCGGACAACGGAACGAGCCTACTTAACAGCCTCGAAGCTGGTGGAGGCGTCACCAATCTCTATTCCCCACATACCGTGGTGTGAACCGAGCCATCTAAATCAGTACAATGGCATGTTGCTGGTCCGAGCTTTGACCATATTTGAGACGCAAACTTCTATGGCCTGTGAATCTCCACATGTGTTCTCAGTATTCAGAATTGAGCCTGAGATTAAGCACTGGGAATAAGGCCTAGAATAAGGCCCAGATCAGCGACATGCCAAATTTACGCGCCTATCTATAAACGGGACACCGAAGGGAACGGGTTATGAGAAGAAGGGCTCGACTTGTGTCTGAATGAAGAATTCTAGGATGCGATAACCATGTCTATATCTTATGGGCTCTATCCGCGAACCAACAGAAGATCACCTTCATCCCGCTTAAGTGCTCTTCAGTCATCTAGAAGTTTGGTCTCGGAATTTCGATGGCATCAGTGGTACGCCCATACGAAATACCTCCGAGCCGACTGATGGGTTTCAGGACCTTGAGGTCGATGATGCTCTTGTCCTCATTGATAGCGTCATCCCTCACCCAGAAACGAACACCTTCAATAATAGCCAGAGTGCCCGTTGTGTTACCCGTCGTCCTGCTCTGGAACTCCTTAGTCTCGACGAGCTTGCCTTCAATTGAGAACATTGACTCCTTGACCCGGGCCGCTTGGACGACAGAGCAAGGTGCTTGGTGCAGCCCGGAAATTTCCCACTCGGAGACCCCGTACGGTGCATTTATAGCGGTCGCATTGGCTGCCTCGACAAAATGCTCAGAGATGATATTAATCACACATTCACCCGTCTCGACCATATTCTTCAACGAGTCCTTGGCCTTCTCAAGCGAGCCAACGATTCCCACAGTGAAAAGAGGAGGATCGTGATTGATGACTTGAGCATAACTGAACGGTGCTAAGTTCGTCGTCTTTCCGTCTTTGGATCTGGTGCTCATAAGCGCAATGGGTCTCGGGACAATTCCCGAGATTAGGAGCTTATAGTTTGATGATACTGGTCGTCCTTCTTCGTATGGGTCGATCTCAACGTGATTCTTCTTCAGACTCTCTCCACCGTCATTGGCACCATCGCCTTGTCTCCAGTTTGGATTCGGGGGCTTGGAGAAAGTGACCGGCGCATCACGCCTGAAGTCAGGTCGGGAAGCCTGAATCTTGTCGAAATCGTCGCCGACTTTGAACATCGTAGCGGATTGATGAAAAGATCGATAATAACGGGATATATGAATCACCCAGGGAGGATACAATTGCACTCGAGACCCTCTGCATGAGTTGTTAGCAAGTCGCACGCTCTTCGCTCTTTTAACACACTTGCTGCTGAGACTCTTTCCGGAAAAGACATCCCCTCAGTGGGCAATCAGTGGTCGGAAAACGTACAACTGTGTATGTAATGATCTTTGAATTCGCAAGACCTGATACAAGGTTGTACAATTCATTAAAACTAATGCAAGGAGTCCTTCAAGAGTACACAAGTGCTATCTGTTGATCAGGGCAGGCTCCTCGACATTTATTTGTCCAGTGTCGGACTAGCACTAACTCCACGGAGAAAATATATTATAATATCCTAATTTCCACTCCCTTAATCATCATAATTCGCTTGAAAAGGGCGTGGAAATATGCCGTCACTACCGATCAGTCGGGCCGATTTCATCTGCTCAGATAGCCGAGGCCACCCCAAGTGGGGAGCTGTCTCTTCTTGCTGGGTCAGCCCGAAAAGAGAAGCTCAGAGACTAGACCATGGAAGATAGGTAGTTGCCTCAACATCTCAATAGTGAAGCAAAACAGTAGGCCACTATTTGAGCTGATAGAACGTCCTTGGTGGTCATCGTATCCGCTACGTAATAGAGTGCATTGATTAGATAGGCATACTTTCTTGTCGACAAGGTGCCCTGATCTTATTATAAATCGCAACATGGGATACCGTCGGTGTTACCAATCCAAACAAACCTGTGCCTCATGACACTGCAATGTGTCACCAATTAAGTCCTCAATATCATTGACGGGACTATAAATATGTAGATGAATCGCTCCTCATCACTGAACTTTGAACTACTCAAACCTCGAAGGCGCTGCTATCAGTCGTGACATTTATCAGCCAAACTTTCAGTCTTTTTCCGGGTCTGCCCTCTTCAACTTGGCGACCAACATGACTGTCGACCAAGATTACGAGATCTTTAAGCTGGGAGACTGGGAACTCCAGAGCGGGCAGAAAATACTCGATGCGCATCTTGCATACAAGACTTTTGGAGACCCGACCTCCCCCGCAATTGTCTACCCCACATGGTTTTCCGGGAGTACGTAGAGAACGACAGAGTAAAACGCCAATGTCTGTTATACTGACCTTCACCAAGTGATATCCGACAACTTCTGGCTTATAGGAGACGATAAAGTCCTGACTCCGAAGAAGTACTTCATCATCATACCTGCGCTCTTCGGAAACGGCCAGTCCTCGTCTCCATCCAACCAGCCGCATCTACGGCCATTTCCGAAATGCTCATTCTACGACAATGTTCGCGCTCAGCACAAGCTTGTCACAGAGCACTTTGGAATCCAGCATCTACGTGCAGTGATCGGCTGGTCAATGGGAGCAGCACAGACCTATCAATGGGCGACTCAGTATCCCGAGTTCATGGACGTCGCAATTCCTTTTTGCGGGTCGGCAACGACATCGCTGCATAACCAGGTGTTTTTGGAAGGCGTCAAGAGCGCCTTGCTTGCAGCGAAGCGCGTCCCATCGGCGGGTTCGGGAAAGATTGGCCTTCTAAAGGCCGATCAGAGTTTGGGGACGTGGAGTGCCGAAGACAGAGAGATTGGTTTGAAAGCTTTTGCTAGAGTGTATGCTGGCTGGTAAGCATGTGTCCGAACAGACCATTATAATATTGAACGGCTCAAAGCTCATTTATCATGTCTGGATAGGGGTTTCAGCCAGGCCTTCTACCGGGAGAAGTTGTACGAGACAGCTCTTGGCTACAAGGACCTGGAGGACTTTATGCAAAATTTCTGGGAGAAGTGGGCTTTATCCAAAGGTAAGCCGTCTGTAGAAACTGAACATGTCCTGATCTGGCTCCGTTGATGATTGACCCTGTCGGATAAGACCCGGATAATCTGTTGGTGATGCTTCAGACCTGGCAGAATGGAGATGTGTCCCAGCAGGAACCATACAATGGTAATTTTGAGAAGGCTATCGCCTCAATCAAGGCCAAGACCCTGGTGATGCCAGGAAAAACTGACCTATATTTCCCGTAAGTGATGCTTCGAGCCTTGGCGTCTAATGCTTAATGTCACTGCGCAGTCCCGAGGACTCCGAATATGAAGTCTCCTGCATGCAATCTGGCATTGGAACTCTTCGCGTGATTCCTTCTATCTGGGGTCGTAAGTTAATCCCAACCTGACTATTGGCGAGACACTCCTGACGATCCTCGAAACGCAGACTGGGCTGGTGGTCCTGGAGACAGTAAAGATGATGTGAAGTGGCTGGACGAGCAACTGGCAGACTTCCTGTAGATTCCGAGTTGATATAGTGGCGGATATCAACTCAAGTAGGCTCTCATTATCTTGCGGTTTGATTAGTACATTATTGCTCATTGTTCAATTCGAGTACAATAATATCACGTGATTTTAAATACTGTGGCAATGGTGAACATCATGTGATATCAGTCTGATAAGTCAGCATACAATCGTGAATAATCTGGAACTCCTCATCTTCATTGCACCTATTCACTGGGTCAATTCGATGCCCTGTAGTCGTTTTCATCAATTCAGTCCTTCCTTTGTCTTTCCTTCCTCTACAAGTCCTCTTCTACTCCTTTCTTAATTTACTTTGCTTCTGTGTCGTTGTGTATCTTCCCTTTTGCTTCGTTCTCTAGCGAATCCTCTTGCTCTTTATCTAGCGGCTTCCCGCTGACGCCTACACGGCGCAACCGCATGATTTTGGTCAACACCAGCTAGATAACAAGATGTCAACACCACCAGTTCGTCAGTGGGGAGTTACTCCTCCTATCTCAACAGCTCTGCCAACCCCCGATGAACTCGCCGCCAACGATGATTTGATCACGGAGCTCAAGGCCCAGAACAACTTTGAAAGTCCCGCGGAGACAGAGCGGAGGTGAGATCAACTTAGCTACGTTTCTGCTTGTTTATGTTCGCGCTGACACCATGTCTGTCATCGCGTAGGAAACAAGTTCTCCAGCTCATTCAACGCGTAACCCACGAGTTTGTCAAGGTCGTCAGCCGAAAGAAGGGGCTGTCCCCTGCAGCAGTCGAGGCAGCAGGTGGAAAGATTTTCACTTATGGAAGTTATCGCCTGGGTGTCTATGGTCCCGGTCAGTAGCGTGGAAGTGTTTAATGACAGTGGTTGTGATATTGACTATGCGATAGGCTCGGATATTGATACACTCGTGGTCGGCCCCAAGCATGTCCTCATTGATGATTTCTTCTCAGACTTCCCCCCGGTGCTCGAGAAGATGGCTCCCCCCGGGGCCATTGAAAAGATGACACCAGTTCCCGATGCCTTCGTCCCGATTATCAAGCTGGAGTTGTCCGGTATCAGTATCGATCTTATTTTCGCCCGTTTGATCGTGTCGTCGGTCCCTCTCAATCTCGACTTGAAGAATAACGATTACCTCAGGGGGCTTGACGAGAAGGAGGTGCGGTCGCTGAACGGAACTCGAGTCACAGATGAGATTTTAGAACTGGTGCCCCAGCAGAAGACGTTTCGTCTTGCTCTACGCGCAATCAAGCTCTGGGCTCAGCGTAAGGACATCCCATCTGTCTCTCTTCTCATCATCTCCTGGCAACCATGCTGACACCAAGTTACAGGCCGGGCCATTTACTCCAATATTGTAGGTTTCCCGGGTGGTGTCGCTTGGGCTATGCTAGTAGCACGAGTCTGTCAGTTATACCCACATGCAACCGGGTCTGTGATCGTCGGCAAGTTTTTCCGCATTATGAACAAGTGGGCATGGCCCCAGCCTGTCTTGCTAAAGCCAATCGAGGACGGACCTCTCCAGATAAAAGTCTGGAATCCCAAGGTAAGGGCAACCAAGGACGCTGCGCCGCATCCTTCGCGATATTGACACCGATGATAGATTTACCATGGCGACCGGTTCCACCTTATGCCTATCATCACCCCCGCATATCCATCGATGTGTGCGACGCACAACATCTCAATGTCCACAAAGGCGGTTATCCTTCGCGAGCTCCAACGGGGAGGTGATATTGTGGACAAGATTTTCTTGAAGCAATTGACTTGGAATGATCTCTTTGCACGGCACTCATTCTTCACACAGGATTACAAATACTATCTTAGCATCACTGCCTCAAGCAGAACTAAGGAAGCGGAATCGGTGTGGTCTGGTCTTGTCGAATCCAAGATCAGACACCTCGTCGGAGCTTTGGATCGCAAGCCTACCATCGCAGTGGCTCACCCATTTCCAAAAGGCTTCGAGAGAGTGCATATCGTCTCCAATGAAGAAGAAGCAGAAGCCGTAAAGAACGGTTCTACCAAGTATCAGGATAAAGGTACGAAGACGGAAACCACTGATGAAAGGAATGATGCTGTACACGAAGCCGCAGCTCTCAGCGGAGTTGAGAATGCCGAGGTGGAGCCTGTCGGTGAGAAGAGCGCAAATGGTGATAGCCATATCATTTACACCACGACATATTACATCGGCTTGGAGTTGAAGCCATTGGAGCCAGGTATGTATGGCGCTTGACTTCCCGAGAGCTAGCTGACGGTAAAAGGCGCTTCCCGTTCGCTGGACATCTCTACGGATGCCCAGATTTTTAAATCTACATGTACTTCATGGGCAGGATACCAACCCGGCATCAATGACCTCTCCATCACTCACGTTCGCAAGTAAGTTTGTTCTTAATTCGATCTCCTCGTTGGGTATTTTTTGACTTGTGGACTAGCTTTGATCTTCCCGACGATGTCTTCCAGCCGGGAGAAACTCGTCCCACACGCCCCAAGAAGAAGATCATCAAGAAGGCCGAAGCAGGCGCTCAAAAGCGAAGTATCGATTCTTTGGACGTAAGTGCATGCAAGAGAGTCAAACAAGATAACCAGCGGGAAACGAGTCACCAGATGAAAGCGGATATTTCGCATTTCGGTTGATGCTCTTAGTGTTCCGGCATTGGATTGACTAATTTCAATTACTTTCTAGGACACATCGCTTCCAGCTGCAAAGCGGCAGGTCACCTCCAACGGAGTCTCGGGTACGCCAACACCTGCGTGAAGATCCCTCACCTGAGGCCGAACTACTCGTCGTGTTGGGGCTGGTCCCCATTATGTTCTCATTGAAACGATACACTTACGACATCCAAACCACTGATGGAAGTTGAAGCCCAACGAACAATGATCATGTGTTGGTGAACAACTAACTCCAGCTGACTCTGCCTTTGCAGTTCGCGCTTGATTAACGTCTTGGACTTAACCTCGACGAACAACGGCATCGAGGTCAGATAACAAGGTTGGTCGTCTTGTTTCTCCCGCCTTCATCCCTCTCTTGTTCCTCATCCTACACAACGAACATTTCTTGGTTCTATGTCGCTTTTTGCAGCAATCTTGCGAGAGGGCACTCTTGGAGCCATCAAAATATATGGCGCAGATCTGCATTACTAAGTATGGGCGGGCTATTTTTTTTACCCCCACGGCGTTTGACTGATACTGGTATGGTGGAGGTTCCTGTCTGACGCAAAGATGGTATGTGGCTGTACATATTGCCGTATCCCATTACGCAGTTATTATCTGGTCCAAGTGCCAGTTAGGTTAGTTAATGAAGGTACACATTCCGCGTGGCCTACGGGCCACATAGTCCAGTATCCAATTCCCAATCTGTAAATCAAGTTTTCCCGCCGTAGACTCTTCCTTTGGATATATGTGCATTCAGATCATTGTAGAACTATACATACAGACGACGTCTATCCTTAGCTCCATGCTTCCACCAGCTCACACAGCGTTGACTCCCCACCCACATTGCCGGGGAACACAACAAACGGGACACCCTGATGTCTGGACGTCGGCTCATCGCATCGCCAGAGTGGCACGCCAGGCGCAGCTTGGCCGCCAATCATGGCCCGCTTGATATTAAGCCCCTTGGTAGCGGCGTCGGAAGAGGTGATCCCGCCCTGACAGCAACAAACCAATTTATCAGCTGAGTAATTCTTCCTTTGCGATGCACGATTCCTTACCTTTGCAATGATATATCTCGGCCGGACCTGGATCTCCTGCAGAACCCGGACCAGCGCCTCGGCGACCTTCGCCCCGATAGCCAGCGAGGAGAGCTCATCCTGACCCGTTATCAGCTTCCGACTCGTCATGACCAGCGTATCCATGCCGGATTGCAGGTGCGTCTCTGTCTCGTGGACGACTCGGCGGATTACGCTCTCCGCGCTATCGGGGGATGCAATGAGATCCGCTACATCCATTTCGATGATGGCGAGGGTGCCGCTTGCGCCACGGGTGTTGGTCAGGACCTTGAGCTGGGCGGTTGTCTTGGGGACGTAGGAGCCTGCGAGGATGAGGCCGCCTGTTGTGCGTGGGGAGGGGAGGTCCAGTTGTTGGGCTGTGATGGGTGGGATGGAGCGGATTCCGAGGCGGGAGGAGACGAAGGCTGCGCCGGTACGGTAGAGGAAGTGTTTTCCTTTGGCTTCGGCTGTTTTTTACTCGGTTTCACTTTTAGCATTGGACGAAGTACGCAAAGGGTTCGAAAACGTACCCAGGAGCAAGCCGGCGACGAAAACGTGCATGTCCGACTCCGCTGCGGCATTGACGATGATGACGCCTTCCTTGGGGAAACTCATGAGCTTCTCATATACGGCCTGGGGCCCGCCCGTTCGGATATCCTCGATTGTGATCGAGTGCAGTTGCTCGGGGGCGAACCGCCCAGGCGCCTTCTCCATGACATAGTCCCTCAGGTTCGAGCTTTTGTACCCAAAAGTCGCGTCCTTGGCGAACTGTGTTAACCCCGCAGGCACCAGATTCTCCCCCTCGGCTACATAGTGTACATCGTTAATGGTGAACCGCCCGCCCTGGAAGAAGAAGGGGGCTAGCACCCATGCATCTGCGGGACCGAAGACGGACTGCGCGACGTCTGCTTCCAGTGGAAAGTGGCCGCGTAATGTACTGTCGCCTCGAAGAACGATGTCGACAGTCTGAGATGTGGATCGGGCTGCCTGCGAGACATTTTCGCAGATGTCGCGGATGAGCTTCTCCGCTTCAAGTGGGGGAAGAGCGCGCGAGTTGGTGAGAATAAAAAACCCCGGGGAATCTTGCTGAAATTCCTTAATCAGCGTCGGGACGTCCCAGACGGTGAGCACAGGGATATCGTGACAAGTTTGGGTGCCTGTAGGGTCGTCATCTAGCACAACCAAGCGATTCAGTGAAGACGTGGACAGGAGCTGGACGATCTGTTCCTGGGCGTCTGCGGGGTATTCGGGCGGAAGCTGCGACAAGGTACTTTCGCGAGGCAGCGCAGGATATTCTTTTGGGAAGGACATGGCGGTCTATTTGGTCATGGCATATAAAAGGAGACAATCATATGAATAAAGGGATTGAGCGTCTCGGTGGTCTCAAATACTCACTCCCATACGGAGGCACCCCGAGCAATGGACCATATCGCGGGGGCATTTGATATGCGGGGAAACTCCGTTGTTGAGTCGGAGCGATTGCCGAAGCTCCCAAAACACTTCGCAAATGACCGAAATCATCACTGACCCCATACCTGGAGAACTGATTCACCTGAAATGGAGTCAGCAATTTGCAATGTACTTGTAGCGAATACTGAGTTGGTAGCAGAAATAGGTTTGCATTGTTGATCTTTGATGAACAGCAGAGCTTGTATGAGAATGATATCTTGTTCGGGATTGCGTCTCCCTTACGGTCTATCCTTCATTCTGAACTTGTGCAAGATCGCTGCTCTGATCTACCTCGTACAAAGAGGCAGAGTGTCTGCTCTTATTTATTAAACGGGCCCGGGGATTATATCTATATCCCATCTTCGGTGCCTTGAGGATAGCAATATCCGTCCGACCCGTCGGAGGGACTAGACTGTTCAATTCAATCAATAACCTCCTAACCACTCAACCATTCATTTCGATTGAGAATATTACCTTAACAGATGAAATACTGAAAGGACATGAAGTTATGGCGCGAGCGTCGCAGGTGGACTCGTACAAGGAGACAACGGTGGGCTCAGCCAAGGGATCCACTGCTCATACGAGGTTTCTGGGATTTGTAACACTACGGTACGCTGTACTATGAAGACTGTCCGAGTTTCGAAAAGTTGATAATTTCTGACTGGTGCTAACTTCGAGTTACTGCGGAGTACCTCTCTAGATCATCTAAGGGTAAACGCCGAAAATGCGTTTCTGGGCATAGACAGTATTGTTTGGCCGATGTGGGTCCTCGAACAAGGTTATAGTAACCCCTGTAGTACAGAATAAGGATTAGAAGTGTGATCGTGGTATATAGCGCTGACCAGTAGCATACAAATATCAGGTTTCAGCATAGCTGCAGAAGCGAAATCAGTAAGCTGAAGTACGAGATAAACATGTCCAACAGTCTCAGAAGCGAAACACCTCAATCACCACCGGACTTGGAGAATATGGACTCCCAGCGAAGCACGGAAAAAGCTGGTCATATGGCCAATCTCATGACGTAGCAAGAGAAGAATGATAGAGATGTTTCCGTCATGTCTGGCGAGGATTCCGATACTGTCTGTGTCTGATCTCTACGATCAAAAACCCATGAAAACCCATGACAATATCCTGCCGTATACAAGTGTTCTCAACAGCCATAGTAGCGGAATTAATAGAATGACAAAATTCTGATGTTACAGCCCCTGGGCCGAAAGATCACTGGGAATAGATCTCCTCGCCATCCTCCAAGGACCATGAATGTACTAGTGAGGCCCACTGGCATCTTACCGAAAATCAGACAGTCTTATTTTGCATTGAATTCACTTTCCAACTCGCATATACTTGTACCAGTTGCGTCTTCATCAAGGCCATTATATATCATCTAAAACTGATAACGCCTCCAGAATAATATAACAGTCATGTAGTCAGACGGTCATACCTCTGACTATCCTTCTAGACCTCATGTAAAAGCAAGATGGTCAACCCAAACGCACAGAATAACCAAGGTACGAGCGAGAATTCAGAGACCAAGTCGAGAAAGATTAGCGGTGCAAAGCATGCCTTCCGGGGTTATTAGCCTACGTTGCAAACAGAAGATGCTCGTACAAGCTGGGACACGCAAGTAAATCCAGACCAGTGGTGAATTGAATGGGACTTACATTGCAAGTTTTCAGACTCTCATCCGACGGAATAACGCGTGTTGAGGAAGGACCGAGGTGTGTAGGTGACACCGAGGCCCTGCGCCGAACTGAGGTTCGCGGTAGGAAGCCATATTCATATAGAGGTTGCATCGATTGTTTGTAATAGAGTCATGAAAGTAGAAGGGATGTAGGCTCCCCTTCCCCTCCTTCTATTTGAAGCCATTAAACAAGCCTTGGGTTCTTACATGCACATAAGTGGTCTATTTTGCTGAATTACAGGACAAAAAGACGGTTAACTTTTTATGTCTTCTCAACGAAAAAAAATAGAACATACATGGGTCGTATTGCTGCTGCCTACACATGAACATAGATAAACTTCGTAAATGAAAATACGGAGGTATCCATCTCACGTTGCAATGCAAAAATCTGACAGGCCGGTTCTTTGGTTCAGGAAGTAAGATGATCGACAGGGTAGTAAGAAAGTGGGCCTTACTTAGGGCCTGGCCAGAAATCTAGCTGTTTGTGGTGCTAGCGGATATATTATACGCAATTGTACAAGAGGTATGTCTCGAAACATGATCTTGCTATAAGGAAACTCCGTGGAGTGACTGATTGACGCTGAGGACGAAAACTACATAAGCGTACAAGGGTGCCACTGCACGAAGATGGTCAAACTCATGGTTCCAGTATATTCGTTCCGCGATCAACCATGAGACCACTGATGCGACCTTTCTTCAGTGTGCAATGCCTTTTAGGGCTTGCTACCTTCAGGCAGTAGAGCTTTCGCACGAGCTGCTCTCAGTCCCGATATCCGCGCAGACACAAACTGAGATGGGGTCATGGATCTTGCAGGGGGATACAGATGTCTCGGATAAAGCAATCTGGTCGCCCTCCTGGGGATCTACTTTCCTGGCGAATATCGGTGACACCTGTGCAAGATGTCCGAACAAGGATCTCCAAGGATATCCTCTGAGCAATGAGGAGCTTGCTGCCTGCAGCGACGCTTCTCGGTACTTACTACTAGCACCGGAATATGTCGCCCCTCGAAGGACCATGCCGATGAAAGAGAGCTCTGACCATGCATCCGCGAACATATACGCCACTCCAAAGGAAGCGTATGATCGAGCCCTCCTGTTTCTTAATGACGATCCGCAAAACAATGTTTCAACCTCCTGGCGACTCATTGACAGAGAATTTGCTTTTAACGCATCTCAACTGCGTAAGGACCTCGTCCTTGACCTTGATGGTCGCGAGTTGGTAAAAGATGTCAACGTCTGGGATGGGAACGTAGTGGTTCGCTTTGATGTTCATGACACAGAAGAGTCAGCCAGTGGCGCAGTCGCTCTCAAAGTCGCACCGGTACTTGCCCACTATCACCTCCAGAACGTGGATACATTGCTCAGTGTTGCCGCCAATGAAACAGTGCAGGTGAACTTCCTCGCCCAGCTTGACAAGGGTCAAGAGAAGGCGGGGATCCGAACGCCTCTGTTCTTCTCATCCAATGACATCTGGGCCTAGGATTTTCTGGAACCGGCGTATGCCAGTATGCCTGGTCCTCAGGGGCCCGTTTCAATTCGGATCATGCTTCGCTCTGCGCAGTCCACCCGAACTACAGGCCGACAGGTCTTTGAATTTCTTCGAAACAAGGGAGTAGGTGGAATCCAGCCAGCTCCCGGCTTCGGACACCGGGAGATCAACTCGTTTGGCGATCTGGAAACAATTCCCCCGTAAAGCGGTGCTCGGAGAGACTTAGAAATGTCCCACCGGAACGGGTTTTCCGGGCAATCTGTCGCCCACCAAATCTGGAGCTATACGCTCATTATCTGCGAATGTCTTGGTTAGAGCGTCTGAAGATGCTGCATAGGGGAATTAACGGTTGATGGGAATTCGGACATGCTCACAGTACATAATCTCTTCGGCTATTACCATGTCATGGAGATTCAATCCCACAGACCGCAATGCAACAGGACCACTGGTTCCAGAATTCCTGATAGACTAACATGCTTAGAAAGATGGTACCCCCTGATTTCTTTGGAGTAGGTACTGACTGTTATGTTTCCCACCCAGATGATATTGAGACTCAAGATTGAACGGCCTCTCCATGGTAAGGGTCTCGCTCTGCTGTAACCGGGATATTGAAAGCCTTTGGCTGAGCATTTGAGCCAAGCAGGAGAATGACTGATTATTCGCAATAAAGGGGATGTTGTTTGGTTAGGTTGCTGCCCTTGGTCTCACACGGCAATGGGGATGATTACTCCGTCGACCTTAATGAAGTATATCTCAATTTGAATTCCACCCACAAAACGGACTATTAGAGTCGAATGGTAGGTACAATCGTCTGCCTTGTCTCGCTGGGGAGCTCTTTGATATTTCCCAATCTTTCAACCTGCTGGGATGCTGGAGCCTCTTCTTTGTAATAACCGCCATTCGGACTTAATAGAACTAGGCACAACTTCAGGGATACAGAATGTTCCCAGTGCATTGAAATCGACAAGCAACAGTCCGAAAAAAACAATATTTTCATGCAAAAGCAGAAATTTAGTCAGTAGCTTAGAAGTCATTGAGAGGCAGCACTTTCCGTCCAAAAGCCTGCTCAACTCAGTTCGTTAGTGTTGACTTGTTCGTCCACCTAAGTTTCCGCCCTAATGAGGTTCGTGTCGCTGTATTATCACCCAACAACAAAGTAAAAATGGCTCTATTAATGAATGCAGGACATGTCGCACATGCTATTCAACAGACAAGATCGCCCATGGACATTGCTCTTGACAGCTATAAATCAATCATGAGAAAATGGAAGTGTAAACGGAATCCAAGCCCAGTCTGGAACACCGCCAACGCCGTGACATGTGCAGGGGATATGCAAGATGGCCATGGTCAAGAGAGTAGAAATGGACAAGGCGAATGACAAAAATGCTGGTAACCGATGGGGGGAAGAAAAAAGAAAAATAAACAAACAGATTTCCAACTGGTCATGAACACATATTCCTCCTTTTATCCCATTGAAATGAACAGCGATTCCACCCAACCCCCAGAGCAGAGACCTCATCCCACGCAGCCAGCTAACCAGAAAGGAAAGAGAGAACGCATCGCGAATAAATCGTCAGAATTAGCTTTGAGGAAATTATCGAGCAATGGCAACAATAGCCACAGGATTCACTTGAGCAAGGCAGGACGGTGAGAGTCTCGGACTTTAACCGACGACGCTGCGGAAGCTCAAAGCTTCCAGGAAACCACCCAGATCCTCCTTTTGGACTTCTACGACACAGTGCTCGAAACTGTCGATGCGCACTCGAGTGTTGGTCTCCTGCACCACCTCCTGGAAGGCAATCCCGAATCGGTTCCGCAAAAGGTGCTTGTTACCGCGCATGTCCAGCTCGTCCTCAGACTCCGACTCCGATTCCGATGATGACTCTGATTCCTCCTCCGTCTCCTCGGCTTCTTCTTCGTCGTCATTGTCGTTTCCGCGTTGAGCACGCTCGGCTGCGCGCTGCGCTCGACGTTCCTCGCGCTCTTTTTGCTTCTTCTCCTTAGCTTCCTTTTTTTTACGGCGTTCTTCTTGACGCTTGTGCATCGCTGCGTAATCAATCACCCCTCCGCCGCCACCAGTACCGACAACGACATACAGGCCTCGGTCTTCGTCAAGTCCGGCCAGTACCAGGGGAGTCCCTGCCGCTCGCTTCTTTCCAATCTTTACGCTGTCGCCTCGCTCGCGCTCTTGTACTCTGATGGCCTCGGCTATCCAAAGAGCCAATTTTGTCAGAGCTCCGGGATTTGTAAACAGTTTGACATCCGGACCATCCTTAACAACCGCAATGCGAAATGCTCGCAGGTGTCGGATTTGGTGCTTCGATAGTAGAGATGTACCGGTACGCAGAATGGCCCGGTGAAGATGCTGAGCGAGCGGGAGTGCCTTCAGAAGGAGGGTGGGCGATTCTGACGTGAGCGACAAAGCATCATATGCGCTCCAGAATCGCGGCAGAAGGCTAGACAAATCAGACTCGGTGGAGTCATCAACGCCATTGCCCTCATTTGCGCCTTTGGGGCGCGACTGGCGCTTTGTGTCCCAGGTGGCGCCCGGAGCTTCCTCTGGCCCGACCTCGAGAATCGCGCCGATAATGACGCCCACGTCTGTGGCGGAAAGACAGGCTTTCCAGCCCCAGCAGCGCACGAAGCCCCACCCCTCGCGGGAGGAGACATGTCCAGATGCGTCGGGCGGCACGAGTCCTTCCAGGCCGTACATTGGTGCATACTTGAGAAGCCGTTGCCGTAGTACTCGCTTCAGTTCCATATCCATGTGAGTGTAGTTCTGATGACACTGGCTCAAGCTGATTCCCATCTTCGCAAGGAGCTTGTGTAATCGCTTCCGACCATTCTCCGTCCAAACGTGGAGTCGTGATGCCAGATAGGGACTATGTAGCATGCTTTCGTAGAGTGACCAGTGTCGCACCAAAATGAAACGGGGTTCTGGAGATAACCGAATAGACTTGTCCGTTGGTGATTTGGCGGTTGTGGGAATGACGCCGTTGATCTCCCCTCTAATGTCTCTGTCTCGCTCGTACGGGTCAGGCGGGTTCAATCGATGAACTTCGTCTCGTAATATTTGACGAACGCGCTCGCCCCGTTCTCCACCCCAGCCAGCAGACCCTCCGGATTCTGATGGACTGGAGATGCCGACACCAGACATTGTACGACCACTGAGTTCCAAGCTGGAGACGCCGACAATGGCCAACCACAGAAGGTCGTTATCTTCCCGACCAAGTTCGGAAGCGAGAGAATACACGAGCGAGGATATCGGTTCGGAATACGATGTGCCGGTGGAATAATACTTTTGTAACACTTTCTCATGTTTCCTCTTGAGCCGAATCAGCCGTCGCCTCAATGACCGTGCAGACGGCTGCCTCGGCAGCGCGGGTGACGGTGAATCTGAGCCCGGTGTCACAGAGCGAGAAGAGTTCGAGGAGTTATGCTCGTCCCTCGGCCGACGGCTCGGAGACGAAGCAATGGAGGACCCCTGCCGGCGGACGTTAGAGATCACAGCAAAGAGCAAACACGAGGGGCAGACCGCAAACATACTGAATTACTCCTCCGCCGTTGACGCGGGGGGCCGTCGTTCTCATCAGATTCATCCTCATCTTCGCGTCCCGACCACGATTTCCTCTTCTTGGACCCCGAGCTGGACGGATGCTCTTCGTCATCCTCGCTGCCGGATCCGTCAATATCTTCTTCATCTTCGTCTACCTCCGGCATGTCCAACAGCGCGCAGTACGCCTCTCTCTCCTCGCTCATCTCCTCCTCAATATCTCCATCATCGTAGACGATGATACCCCCCGCGCCCGATTTGTACGACGGAGTGATACAGCCCTTGTCGACGCCGCGCGTGTTCCGCCGCGAAGTGCCATCATTCCCATCCGTCGAAGCCGCCGCTGCCTCCCCGCCAAAGACATTGCTCAGATTCCATGGTCGCCTCGAGTCGAAGACCCATACCTCCACCCCTCCCATATCCTCCACCTCATCGTCCGGACTGCTCAGGCAGAGTATCTCGTTGAGATCCACCAAGCCTCCCACACCTAGACATACGACCACGCCTCCACTGCCCCCATTGTGCGTCTGCATGGGCTTGACCAGCTCTTCGCCGGCGCGTGTGAGATCGCCATATCCGGCTACCGGTTGGATCTTGTGGGGGATATAGTCGCGCTTCAAGAGGGCGGTCAGGATTCGACAAGCGCAGAGGGCATCGGGTTCTAGTGCTACGAGGACTAGCACGGGAGGAGACAGCGGATGATGTGATCGGAGGAGTTGTAGGTAGAGGTGCGATATGAGTTGACGAGGAAGATACATTGCAACGCACTTCAAGGGAGCACGAAGCACACGACAACCCGGAACAAGGAACTGAAGATAAGAAAGCAAAAGAATAAATTCACGCCTTCGAAGAGGCCCTGCCCTTTACAAGACGATCAAAACAGGGTATAATTAGGAAGAGCCCAGACTCAATTGCGTTATATCGGCTCCATCGTTCCTGTTGTTGATTGTTATCGAGGCTGTTCTCGCAGGCACAGAATGCAATCAGTCGCGAATCCCCAACGACGCGTCGAGGCGTGCCGCACGTGCGGAGACCAGTGCCAAGCCCGGCCTCAGCCATCAACCAGGGCAACATTTTTTCTAGGGGAAGACAGTACTTAATCTAGGTAGTCAAGCATACTTTGAGTGAATTGAGGTCACTCTTTTTGTAATGTATCGTAGTCATCTTCAGCTAAAAGGCTAACGACACCCAACTCTAACCTTGAGGTTGACTTCCCGCGTCTCGACACGGCCATACATCTCATCCTGACAGTGATGCCCCAGATATTCAACTATCCCGGACGCATGTCGTGGCCGTACAGGCTGGATTATGTCGCTTCAGGTATGTCACGAGGCAGTAGCTCAATAACGGGACGGCGATGCTGTCTTGGAACACGCTCATTGATGACAGCAGGGCCTGTGAGAAGGCCACTACTGGCAGATGTGAAATGAGTGTGGACTGGAACAAAAAGATAAAGCTTATCCCCTCGAATTGTATTATTGCCTGGCTAGGATGCATCATCGGATGCAATGGAAAGCGCATTTAAGAAAAACAAGCAGCCATCTGGCCTTACTGCACAGGGCTAACCAATCTGTACACGACCAGAGGTTACTTCCCAAGCGCTGCTTCGCGTGCACATACCATCCAAAGTTATAAAACAAGGATTGGAGATTCCAATTAATGTAGGGGTATTATTGTGATTCTAGTAATTGCGCCAACTATTTTGAATGGGAATTAGAGTACATATAGATCATGAGCAGCACCAAAATATTCACTCATATCATCGCCGATAAACTGCAGAGAGCAAAAAGGCAGAACCATCGCGGTGAGAGTTCATGGAACAATGTCAGAATGTCCGATGCCGCATTTGACCTTTTTCGACGGCACATTTACTTTGCGTCGTCAAGCACGGCCTTGTCGGTCAGAGGGATGTTCTTGGGTCCCTCGTAGGAGCCCTGACGGACGAACCACCAGACAGCAACGAAGATGGTCAGTCCACCAGTCATCAAACTGGCGTAGTTCATCGTAGCGGCGCTAGTGGGCATGGAGTAGGGGAAGCAGAAGATGACAATGAAGGCAACAATGTAGATGGAGCTAAGGATATTGATGACGAAGCCGATGCGACCCATCCAGAAGTAGCCAGGTTGGAAGGTGGAACGGCGGGTGAGGACATGAGGGAGAATGGCGGCGAGGTAGGAGAGGGAAGACAGCTGCACGAAACAACCGACGAAGGCATTGAAAGCGGTGGTGGATCCGACGTAAATGCAAGCAAGGATTGTAATAATCACACCACAGACCAGCGTTGCGTTGAAAGGGTTGTGCATCCGGGTATTGATACGGCTGAGCCATCCGGAGAAAGGGGTCGCTTTATCACGGGAAATGGTCCACAAGGTACGGCCAGCGGTGATGTAGCAACCAGCACATGTGATGACAGTGGGCAGGAAGGCAACGATCAGCAAACCAAGGGAGCCACCTCGAGTACCCGTGGCCTGGCGGTAGATCTCGGCGAGGGGAAAACCGTAGGGATTGCTCATGACCAGGTCGAGGTCATGGATGGAATAGAAGACGGCGATCATATAGAGAAGACCGGTGACGAAGCCGACAGACATCTGAGCAAGGACGGCCTTGGGGATGTTGCGACTGGGCCTATAGCGCCGGGTTAGCGTACTAGTTCCATTCACTCCGACCAAAATCTGCTCCTACCGTGGGATTTCCTCTGCAAGGTGACTAGAGCAGTCGGGAGTGCCAACACTGTAAGCACCATTGAGCATTCCTGCAACGAAGACAAAGCCGTTGCTCGACCAGCCGGTCTGGTTATTGAAAGTGCGCCACACTGTCTTATCGTCGAGATATACTTGGCCGTTGACATGAGGCATCACGGCACAGACGATGATAGTGATGAACACACCGGCAAGAATGAAGAACATGCCAAGATTACCGATGTGAGGGAGCCAGCGGTTCATGAAGAGCACAATGCAGCAGCACATCCAGGTGCAGATGATGAAGCTGATGAAGGTGTGCCATGCGTGAGGGACGAAGTCAGGATGCATGAGCGCGTACATGGAGACGGTCTGTTGGCCCAGGATGGCAGACATGGAGGCAGCTCCTAGGATCCATGCAAGACAGTTCCAGAATCCAGCGAAGAATCCGCAAACACGGCCATACTTTCCAGCAGTGATCGAGGCCCAGTGATAGACTGATTATCGGGGTTAGCGAGGCTCCTAAGAAAGGATAGAGCAGAGTCGCGACATACCACCACTGGCAGAAGGCATCGCCGATGCGAGCTCTGCAATAGATGCGGCGACCATCCAATAACAAACGGAAACAGCAATGCTTAACACATGGTTAGTATCGACTGATGATTGACTGATCCAAAGTGATCTCACAATTCATAGATAACCCCGGCGGGTCCTCCATTATACATAGCAGTGACCTTGAAAATACATGTTAGCTCAAGTGTTAGTAATTGGTTGCTGAGGGTGAACTTACTAAACTGCCACCCTGAGCAATCCATGTGTTTCCTGTGGTAACAGCGACGGCACAAATACTGAGCAAGCTAAAGTTCCGTTCGAGCTCTTGACGATGACCAGATGCATTGACCAATTCTGTCGAAGGGCGTTCCTCTGCGCTGGCCTCAACTGCAGCCATCTTCTCCGGGTTTTCCACCGCTGCCATTTCGGGTGATGCCATCAAAAACAACGGGGGGGAAATTGAACCGATCGGGCAGAGACCAGGTGAAGACGAGTATTATTATGATTGAGGCACAGGCGAATTATAGATTTGGACGACGAAGTCGACGGATGGCGAGGTAGGATTCACTGGCGCTGTGTCCTGCACGTGTACGGGTATGTGGAGGTACGCTCTTGTTACTGCAGATCAGTAATATTGATGGCGACTATGAGAGGATATCGATAAGTGCTGACATATATCACCTCCAGAGCCGTCCGGATGGATGATGAAGAGAAATCCAACATCAGATTTGCTCGTCAATCCGGCCGGCAGCAGTTTATAGTATTTAGATACTCTGAGGAATACCTGGACAACCTGGTCGGACACCCTTGCCCACCTCCCTCAGTCATACTGGTATTGTATTTACAACTAAGTGTGGGGTCAGATCTAGTATAGCAGGGATAAGCATTGGTGGGCGAATCAGAGTTCACAAGAACCAGCTCATGAAGGCTAGACGATCAGAAGTGGGACTGATACATCACATATTATTGGTCAATGATAATCGCAGTTGCAACAGACTTGTATGAAAAGTACAGGGGTACGCCGGGAATGCCTTTTCCCAAAGAGGGAGCTTTAGCAGATGGCAGACTCTATCCAGATATCATTCGGAGCGGTTGGCCTCTGAGATGAGAGATCGTAGTCAAACACTGGTCCAAGTTGGAGGAGCCGAGCCCCATGGGACAGCTAGATACTATCTCTATCTCCACACTTTTGATATCTTCCTTATGATCTGGGGGAATGTCGTGAATGAGTACAGACAGGGACTGAATGGAAAATAGAGTGCGCTGCCTAAGCAGTGCATGTAATCTGCATACAAGTCTTCAGAGTAAGGTACGTAAGGTAGTATGTAGAATTATTCATATGGCCACCCATAACCTGAGGCATGCAGTAGTTTAAAGGAAAAGTCCACTTGGGCCCCTTGGCTTCTCACGGGCTCTAATTCCTTGATCACGCAGTAGTCAATTAATCATCTCTCAGATTCCCATTTCCCTTTAAGTTTCGTCCTTGAACCTTGAGTCTCAATATCTCGGAGTCAATGGAATGATTCCGATGCTCGACGCCAACTTAGTTGTTCACAGAGTTTGCTGAGTTCGTAACTTGTTATGAATGTTGGCGTTAGACGACCGATTTTTTGTGAGGTTCTCGGTAGGTCGAGACTCCATGCAATTCCAGCACGAGCTGGTCTGGCAAACGGTCTGCCCGTGGCTCACCCTTGCCGCAGGAAAGTATATTGGATGGAGCCTAATTCGAGTACAGCCAATAAGATGGAATTACGCGACAGGTCTTGATAGCGCCCAGTGTAACCGAATTATTATTAGAGACAATTTGTCTAGTATTTATCGGTACGGAGTAGCGCAAATACTATGACAACAATATACTGCTCATAATAATAATATGGGGGGGTGCTACGGCCTAAAGGCCGACAAATTGATAGTATGGCCGATTCAGTCTCACTACTCCTTCACTAGATTTTGAAACTTTTTGAGACTATTGGTTGATAAGGCTGAACAATAGCCATCGCTATGAACTCTCTTGACTCGCTTAAAGGTACGATGGATGCACCGGCGACTTCTAGACTATTGATATTCAGTTTCCAACTTCCAAGCATCCTTCATATATCATATAACTAAGAGAAGCATGCAGCAGCCTCTTAATTGCGATGCTATTAGTCAATCTGAAACAATATCAAATAGAACTATCTGCTAATTCAAGCTTGCAATGGACCTCAATTATTCTTCATGATGGAGATGTCTCAGTAGTAGTTGAAGGCTGCGGCATATTGTGTAACTGTCGAGGATATGGACGCATCGAATCTCTGGGCCCATTGTCGGTTATCCCGATGTTTATCATCCCATCAGTACGATGGTTGGTTGGAACCTCGTTCTTGTTCTATTCCGGTATACAACCTCCGGCGCTATTGAAGCCTTGTAGAGGGGAACGTCAAGCAACAGGCGAATCCTGGTTGGATGTCTATTCTTTTCGATGCAGGAACGAGAACAATGGCAAATAGATCGTCAGGTACGCCAGCATCGCTACTACTACGTGGATACAACCTTGCCAGAGGCTAAACGACCATTTGAGACAACCTAGAAATTGTCGGTTCCTGGATCCGAACTCTAGCTAAGTTGCTAGTCATGGCGCTATTGAAACTCCTGCTCAACGAGGCGTGAATCAGAAACATGTATCGAGCATCCTTGATACTAAGAGTCCACTTCACTGCTTCGCGTGCGTGATTTATTTCTCTGAAATAACTTGTAAGAATGGGGGCCACTTCGCGACAGCACAATGGGACTCGGCCGTCGAGCTTTAGCGCCCTGGGGTTTCATGTGGAATGATGAAAGCCCGTTATCCCATCGTATTCCACAGCGTCCAGACGCCGGAGAAAATATTCGATATCACCGGAAGCTAAGCATCTACCGATATCGAACGATCGGGCCATTATTATGGGCCCTCTCAAGTCGGAAATCATTCCGGGACCATCTCGTGATCGCGCATCGTGAAACGATGGAGTGCAGGACAGAGATCACCTACGCCGAAGCGATTACCGACTCGACAACCGACTCACAATTGCCTGTCAAAGTACATGGCTAATTAGTCTCGACTCTCAATGCCGGTTGGTAAGCATGAATGAGCATGTGCCGCGTCATCCGAAGACTCCCGCTCTTCTGGTGGAGGCTCAGAGTCTAGGGGGCGTAGAGAGGCGTAGATAGACTCTACTTCAGACACAGTCAAATCCTTCCATCGCCTCGAGAGACCGAGAAGCGCCGTAGAGCGTTCGACTCAGTTATTTCAAGGCAAACCCAGCTGTCGACCAATAATAATGACCGATAGTTGGAGACTTGTTCCTATGCCCACATACTCGAGTCTAGACTAGAGCAATATTGGATCAGGAACAGTTGAGGCCTGCGTCAAGAGAGCTAGCACCAGGTGGTGAGCATATTAGAATATATGATCGTGTACTGGGAGACATACTTTTCCTCGGCAGGAGCGGTCGGATTTCGCAGTCAGTCCAGACCTGAGTGTTGCCTCCAGGTTGCTGAGACTGTGGAACATCATGCAATGGTGCAGGGCAGCCACCCACAGCCACGTTGCAAGCCTACATTAATGAACAGTAGTATTAGTGCAGTCTATTATTGCACACTAAATTGCATGCAAATTGCAGACGAAGTGCAGGCTTCGACGATGTCTCTCCCGACCCACAAAAGACAGGGATTAGGAAAATTTTTTTACTTCGCATGCAAGGATTTTGGACTAAGAATCCTGGCAAAATCGCTTCGGTCGGCGTTACTAAATTGGCCAAGTATACCTAGTTAGTCTGCAGAGTCTGCAGAACTTAAATGCAGACCATGCAGTATCTAATTGCTTATGGAGATAGTTCTTTCAAGAACAGATCTGAGGCAAACGATCGACCACCGCTCAGATGCAAAGCACAGTCACACTTGAGGGGAGTGATCGACCTAGGACGGCGAATCTGGATGTAAATCTATGGAGCAGTACCTGGGGCTGAACCACAGAATCGCCCACAGTCCAAAGTCGAGAAAGGGAGGGGATTCAACTAAAGGCGTAGTACGGAGTACTGGAGACAGGAATGGGTGGGACGATGGGGTCGTGGATGAGAGCTGTTTTGCTTGTGTCAATCAGACAAGAAAAAGACCAGACTAACTCAGTTTAGAGTTAGCACTAGGATTTAGATCAAGCTCGACTCTCCACTGACAACGTCGTCACTTGTTAATGTTACCTTGGGAGTTTTCAATTCACAATACACAATACATACATACATAACAACAAAAAATGTCTTTTGCAGCCCCGGCTTGATGAAACGAAATTCATTGATGGATTAATTTCTCTACAATTAGACTTATTGATTTGACAGTGGCGCTCCCATTGGTCAACTTTGCAAACACTAAGTCCATCCCACTGCTTCATTCCACGAGCATGAGCTAAACCAGGCATGGTGACAAGGCAATTGTCTTGCACTATGTTCTTTTATCTGAATCATGCTTTCCAAATCCTGATTGGAAAGGATCATTGTCGGGTCCCGGCCAATCTCATGTCGTCGTCGTTCACTTATCCGATTGTTCCATTTCCAATATACCTGGCAGGTCCACATTTATTGGTATTCCCACTGGCCAGTATGAACATCCTTTGAGCCATGGGTCGTTATTATCTATCTACTCATTAATTGAGTTGTTTTTCTTTTTTTCTTTTTTTACCTCTGAGCCCTGGCTACAGGTGGCTGGCCCGCGGTTCACCCACGAGACTAGCATTATTCCCAACCCTCCGGGACAGCTACTCATGCACGCAGTCATGTACGCAACATCCAATCAACCAGCCCTGCTCACTACTTTCTTCACTTCAAGGTTCATTATCGCCAGACTAACAAACCTCTCTATCAGCGTAATCAGCCTTTAACCCTAATCTGGCAGACTGTTCTGGAGTTGCATGGCGTCGCTAGTCGATGAGCTGACTTGCCCAAAGTTTATCTCTCCACGATGTCGGTACCCTGTTTGTTTTATTTATCTCACTATAGTCCCTGACATGGGTGTCTTTTGATTGCCTGTTTAGCTAACCTTTCTTTTCCTCTCTGGTTTAACAGGTTGAAGTCCGACACCATGTCAGGCTTAGGCCCGGAGTTTGCAAAGAGCTTTGCAACGGAAACATGGGTGCTCTATGGTGTAGGGATATTGGGAACTGTTCTGCGATTGTTAGTACCATGCCTTGAAACTGCGATGTGCCGTTTTGTCAGCTTGATACTAACTTCCTTGTCTTGATAAAGCGTCGCACGTATACGTCGACTTGGTGTCCGCAACCTTCAAGTCGATGACTATCTCATGCTCTTCGCCGTTTTATGGTACACGCTATTATGCGTTGCCCTGAATGAAGTTGCCTCGGGAGGGGGTTCGAATTTGATGACCGATGAAGATAAAGCGAATTTGACGCCGGTTACCTATGCTGAGCGGGTGAGGGGAAGCAAATGGGTTTTTGTGTCGGAGCACTCGTTTATTCTGGCCATCTGGGCGATGAAGGCTTGCATGCTGGTGATTTATTCCCGTATCACGTAGGCCTCCTCTTCTGGCGACTTTCCTCGAAGGTACGGCTAACATGGTTCTTGCAAAGCGAGGGTCTGCATGCACGTAAATGGGTCACCTATCTTTCAGTCTACGTCGCCCTAGGCTTCGTTGCCGTTGAACTGTCCCTGTTTCTCATCTGCCGGCCTCTGTCCAACTACTGGGCTGTACCCACGCCTGACTGTCAGTGCTTGTCCATATGATTGCGCTAGAGAGAGAAACGCTTATGCTAACTCATTAAAGACCAATGCTCGTCGTACCAGTACTACGAGATCATCCAGGGCTCCGTCTCCATTTCCGCCGATGTCTTCATGCTCGCTGTCGCCATTCCGCTCCTGCTGCAAGTTCGCGTTCCTCTCAAGCAGAAAGTCATCCTTCTCGTTCTCTTCGGCATGGGAATCTTTGTCATTGTTGCGGCCGTCCTGAACAAAATCTACTGCTTGGTTCCGTCACTGATCTCCTACGTCTATATGAACTGGTATTTTCGCGAAGCAACCGTCGCCATTCTCGTCACCAATCTTCCTCTTGTTTGGTCTCTGCTGCGTGACGTGTTCCCCGCTCTCAAGAGTTGGACAGGAGGATCCAAGAGAGGCACAGACAGGTATCGGTCAGGGCCTTGGACCAGCAAGGGATCCGGGCTTCGGGCCTACGGACCCGCCAGTCAGTTACGGTCTGGGGATTACAACATGCAGGACTACACAAATCATAGCACTGCGATGCATCAGAAAGCGGTTTCCGATGTCAGCGTCAACCAAAGCGACGAGCGGGACCTGAGCGATGATGGGTCTGATCGTGCTCTCAGAATCCGACAAGACGTGACGGTGACGGTTGAGCGCGAGACCCGCCCACCAGAATATTGGGACACCCACCATACGCAGATCACCAATGGTCCTCCCCAACCTCAGCCCTGATAAAAGCGCGATCGACTTCTTTCTCTTTCTTAGCATAGACTTAGACGACTGTATATACTTTTCTTCTCCTTTGTTACCTATACCTTTTCAACTTTCTTCATATTCTCATGATCTACTGATGCTCACCGCCAAAAGACTTTTGGACTTATTGTGTTATTTAATCGTGGGTGCACGGGGCCCCGCTGTGGTTGGGATATGGAGGGAGGTAACAAAAAGGCCGCAGACCAGGAATCTCGAACCAAACCATGGGCTGGGAAATCAATTATTGATTGATCTTCAGAGATTATCTACGCAAATGTTGGAAGTCCTGAAATGATTCGCGAGGGCGAATATTAGGAACGCGCACAACCAAAATATTCGCAGATCTGGTCGTCCAATGCCATTTGTGAAAAGCATTATGAGAAAATTTGCCAATTATGACCAATGTTCAAAGATTTTCAGCTGGTATGTATTCTGTCCCACTCCCACTTCCTGCAGATCTCCCGGGAATTGCGTCAGGTAGGTAGCGTGGGGCAGTGCGGTATCATTGTATTTGAAAGAGGGGATTGTAATTTGCATTTTCTTTCCGCGCCAGGTCCGACGGAATGCCTCCAGCCAAGAGGCTGTAGAGCAACTGTCGTACGGAGTAGGGCTATTCACACCGGAAAAGTAAATCAATTTCTGATTGATTCTATGAAGTCAGTCTAACCTCTCGCACCGTCGGATAAGCCCAAGTCAATCTAACCGCCACCTTTCTCGATCAGGAAATCTTCTCGATCTTTCAGTTTAGGCTGCGCAGGCCAAAGACATGGCTCTCCATAGGTCGATAATGGGATATCCAAACCTCTGATTACATAATTCCAAGCTGATATTTTGTAGATGAGCAACATAACATATCATCACGCACTACCTATTCCTGGCACGTTATCCGTACTGCTCACCGAGAGAACCAGTGGCCATCGGAGTAGGTACCTACCTGGGTTGCGTACCTGATGATCGTGTACTACTCAAACGGCAGGCGTCATCCGGGACGGCAGCGAGCTACCAAGCCATATCAAGTAAGCGTTTCCTTTCGGCCCCTGGTTAAAATTTAGCGCATACTAACTAGTACCTGTGGTGGGGTCCTGCCAAAAGTAGAAGCGACTCAAACGAGAAGAGACGGAGCATCGGGATCGGATCATGTTGCGCCACCGGGAGTTGGAATGAAATGCTACCTTACCTAGTTACCTTCCTTACGTACGTGGGTTCAGTCACAGCTTACATTACTCTCTGTTTTGAAATTGAGAGTGAAACAACTTAGCCAGTGCCGAGGACTGGATTAGATGAGCTCGAGCTCCACCGGCAGTGCGTTCCGTATCTATGGAGTTAATGGAATTTTTTGTCTTGCGCTCAACTCAGCCTGAGTTTGGTACGAAATTTCTTGAGAGGATAGGCTCTAGTGGGGAGGGAACTACTCCGTAAAACTTTGGAAGGACACCGATCAAGCTGAGGACCGTGGGGTGGGATGCCACCTGCTGAACCACGGTTCGTTTTATCTTGCTGGTCAATCTGTTCATTTTCCTGATATGGACGACTTGCGTCTTTTTGGCAGGTGTCAACAAAAACATCGTCGATGGAACGGACATTCGGCATTTGAAATTTTATATAATTTTGTTGCCAAGTTTGTCGTCGCAAGAGTCAAGGATGTAAGCACAGAATCCATTTGGCCAGTCCACACACTAATAATGTGTAGCATGGGGTCCACGTGGTGTTTGCATAGTCTGTTGCGACTCGCGAATTGATCCTTCACGCAAACAATTACGATCCTTGCTAGTCTGAACTAGACTAAATGTACACACGTCCTGTCCACGGACGTCATGTCCCTTGTAGGTGAACAGTTGGTTAGTACGGTGGATATCGGTTCGCCTGTTGTCCGGTGCTAAAGCCGGATCACTACTTTGTTTGTCCAGCTCCGAGGATAGCATGATTGCCCAGAGTCTCAGCTGGCATGTATTTAGGCTAGATGGTAGTGGGTTTCTGGCTGCGAACCTTGAGGTCGTACTGCTTGGCAATCCATAGTCCATGTTCATGGAGGCTTCAGCAGACCGGATCCGCTAAGCTGCAGGTGCAAGGATACAGAGTACTATGAGTAAATCGGGCAAGGCGCACGGCCACTGTGCCTGTTCGCCGGTTACACCGAAGTGGGTTTATTTCACAAAGACACTGGGTAGCCTGGTTAGTTGGTAACTGCAGCTGCTGATAAATACGCGATAGTTGCAATTGACGATTACTCCCTATGCGAGTGGTTATCGCCAACTATATTGTCGGGGGTAAGTTCTAGGCGACGCTTGTACCCAACAGGGTAATCTACGGACTTACGGAGTAAAGGAAGATATTTTGAATTCTGGAGGACAAAAGCACACTGCACGTGACTTGAAGAGCGCCCCCACATGTTTGCGTGGTGATGGAAGATCATCCTGTTGATACTTGGTAGACATATGACGCACTTGGCGATGATTATGATTCCCAGCAGCTTTTTCTCACGGTAAGTGCTGCCGAGTGCTTCCCCCATCGATATGTAGACACTAACACGTCGTTTAAGGTTCCTAAGTCCAGAGGCATAGTTCGTCAAGGAGCGTTCACTTGCACAGACAAGTGATAAGCAAGAGATCGGCCACTATTGATTACCAACAAACTTTGCCTTGTTCATCATACCCGCAGTGTGTTTCCAGCAGAGTTCGGTTCTAAATTCCTACCTACCTACCAACATGTCGGGGGAACTTTCTCCCTCGTTCTTGAACTTGGAGGGCCTCCATGTCTTCATCACTGGTGCTGCTGGGGGCATTGGACAACGAGCCGTTCAGGAATTCCTAGGTAGGTGTAGATCACATCGTATTGCCTTTTCAAATCTCGTACCTGCTGCGTAAAGCTAGAGATCGACAGAGCCTACTATGCTCGTCCGGAGAATTCGATCGTCTGTAATGCGCATTGGCCAGGACTGGTCGATGAACTGCGTAAATGTCATTATACGGGACTACGTTGAAGTCTGCTAATGAGCCTTGATGCAGACCAAGGATGCAAGGTAACAGCATATGACCTCCGCCCATTCGAGATCCCAGACACCATTGGCGAGAGTTATGCCCGACTCAACGTCCAGCGCGGTGACATCTCCGACGAAGAATCCATCAGATCCGGCATCGCACTCGCTGTCAAGCGATTCGGGCCCATCAACATCCTCATTGCCAACGCCGGCATCACTGATGAAAGTCACGATTATCCCATCTGGGAGCTCCCGCTGGAAACGTGGGAGAAGACGTACAGCGTCAACGTCCGCGGCACGTTCCTCACCATCAAACACTTCTTGCACGCGGCGCGGACCGCACAACAGACTCTGGGCAAGGAGCTGGATAATCTGGCCATCGTCGTGACGGGAAGCGAGACGGGGGTCTTCGGGCAGGAGGGCCATGCCGAGTACGCGTCCGGCAAAGCTGGTCTCCAGTATGGATTGGTGAAGAGTGTGAAGAACGAGATCGTCCGTCTCAATAGCAGAGCGAGAATCAACGCCGTTGCGCCGGGATGGGTGGACACACCCATGATCGAAGGCAGACTGGATGATCCAAAGGAACTCTGGGGCGAAGCCCAAGCAACGTATGTTTCTGTCAACCAGCCCCGGAAGGCCGTCACTGATGGAATCATAGCGTTCCCCTCAAGAAGATCGCAAAACCAGAAGACGTCGCACGTACCATGGCGTTTCTGGCATCGCACCGCGCAGCAGGCCATATCACGGGCCAATGCCTCAGCGTCGACGGAGGCATGGAAGGCCGCCTCCTCTGGAAGGAGAGCAATCCATCAAACCCGAACCGGAGCCCGGAGACAACAAGCCTGGCCCCAAACCAATCCATCCCGCGCCACCTATCACCACCCAAACGCAACAAGATCCGCGTCGCGGTATCCATTGACCTGGACGCCGTCTCCGGCTGGCTAGGAACAGGCCACCACCCGGACAACATCCTCGCCGACTACTCCGCCGGCTTCTTCGCCGCCAAAGTCGGCGTCCCGCGGCTGCTCCGCATGCTCACGAAACTCAACATCGCAGACCGCTGCACCTGGTTCATCCCGGGCCACTCAGCCGAGAGCTTCCCGGACGAGGCTGCGCAGGTCGTCGCCTCAGGCGCCGAGATCGGGCTGCACGGATACGCGCACGAAGGCGCCTATCAGATGACCGTGCAGCAGGAGCGCGACGTCCTGGTCAAGTGCATAGACATCGCGACAAAGCTCACAGGCAAGAAACCCGCCGGCTACCGCGCGCCCCTCTACCAGCTCCGCGAGTCCACGCTGGATCTGCTCGAGGAATTCGGATTCGAATACGGTGCGGCCGCTTCATCCTCTCCCCCTGCCCCCACACCTCCACTACAAATTATAAGACATGCCACGCTTCGCTACAATACTGACGATAAAAACAGATGCATCGCTAACAGACCACGACTGCCACCCCTTTTTCGCCCCGCGCCGTCCCCCGCTCCAACCCGTCGACTTCTCCCAGCCCGCCTCCACCTGGATGCACCCGATCCCAGCCAGCGACGCCAGCGCAAACGCAGACCGCCGCCCGCTGGTCTGCGTCCCCTGCAACTGGTACATGGAGGACATGACCCCGATGCAGTTCCTCCCGCACACGCCCAACTCGCACGGGTACACGGACGTGCGCGTCATCGAGAACCTATGGCGGGATCGGTTCCTGTGGATCCGCGAGAATGAGGTCGAGCCCATCTTCCCTGTGCTGATGCATCCTGATACGAGTGGCATGGCGCATGTGATTGGGATGGTGGAGCGGTTGCTGAAATGGGTGCAGGGGTGGGGGGATGAGGTTGAATTTTGTCAGACAGGGGAGATTGCGAGGTGGTTTCGGGAGAAGGAGATGAAGAAGGCAACTTAGATTACGATATGATCATGGTAGACTACGAGGAATCTATTTTGACGAGACAATTTTGAAAGGAAATATGACTTGATGATTATGAATTATCACTCTGTACAAGTCTTTTGACTGGCATGCATGTAGACAAACCCCCATAACGCCTGATAAATGACCAAAAAAAAAAAAAGAAAACAAGTCGTAGCTCATCACTCGTTTGTCGTAGATTCAGAAAACACTTTTACTCGTAGAGATCCATGTCACCGCTTCCATCCTCAATCTCAGCCAGCGCGTCATCCTCATCCACCATTTCCTCATCTTCCTCAACTTCAACCTCGTGGTTTGGCAGCACGTCAATGCGTCCCTCGCGCATGACGACCCGGGCGACCTCGCCGTCTTGGATACTTCCACGCAGGATGAGAACGGCGAGTTTGTTGAGGACCTCGCGCTCGATGATACGCGCCAGAGGACGGGCACCGTACGCTGGCGAGTACCCTGCCTCGCCGAGGTAGTCTTTGACTTCCTCCGTGCACTGGATGGTGACGTTGCGGTTGTTCTGCTCGAGACGGCGCTGCACCTCGTTAAGGCGCAGGTCGACGATCTTGCGGATCTCCTTCCTGGTGAGCCGGTTGAAGATGACGGTGCTGGAGATACGGTTCAGGAACTCGGGTAGGAAGTAGTCGCGGAGAGCGCCCATGACCAACTCGCGAGTCTGAGGGTCAATGCGGCCGTCCTTGGTGGTTGGGCGCGCGAGGAACTCGGCTCCCAGGTTGGAGGTCATGACGACAATGCAGTTCTTGGCGTCGACGATTCTGCCCTGGCCGTCGGTGATCCGACCGTCGTCCATGAGTTGCAGGAGAACTGTGAGTACCTCCTTGGCTGCCTTTTCGACTTCGTCGAACAGAAGGATGGAGAAGGGGCGACGGCGCAGACTCTCGGTCAGCTGACCGCCAGCGTCGTGTCCAACGTAGCCGGGAGGAGCACCGATCATCCGGCTCAGCGAGTGTCGCTCCTGGTACTCGGACATGTCGAACCGGATCATGGCCTTGGGGTCGTCGAAGAGGAACTCGGCAAGCGCCTTGGTCAAGAGAGTCTTACCGGTACCGGAGGGACCGCAGAAGAGGAAGCTGGGAGGCGAGTTGGGGTTGCTGAGACCGGACCGCTGTAGCCGGATGGCATTGGAGACCGAAGTTACGGCCTCCTTCTGGCCAACAACGATCTTGCTCAGGTACTTCTCCATGTGCAACAGCTTGTCCTTCTCGGTGGTCTTGAGTCTGGTGACAGGAATACCAGTCCAACGGGCGACAATCTCGTTGATCTGATCGGGCCCGACCGCATCGGCAAGTAGGGCCTCGCCATTATCGCCATGTCGAGCACGACGCTCCTCGTCCGCCTTGAGGCGGTCGGCCTCGAGTCGCTCGATCAAGGCCTTGGTTTCGGGAATGGCGTAATACTCCAGATCGGCGGCCGTCTGAGTGTCGCCGGACCGCTCCGCTTCGTCTCTCTTGACCTTGAGCGAGTCGAGCTTGATCTTAGCATCTTGGATCGCCTTGCTGCGCTGCTTCTCGCTTTCGTACTTCTCACGCAAAGGCCGCAATTCTTCCGTCACATTGGCTGCTTCTTGCTTGGCTGCTTCCAACCGGGCCTTGGACGCATCGTCCTTTTCCCGCTCGAGGGCATGAATTTCAATCTGCAGCTGGCGGAGTCTTCTCTCGAGGTTGTCTAGGGCCTCGGGCTCCGACTCGCGGGTCACTCTGACGGCAGCCGCCGCCTCATCGATGAGATCGACGGCCGAGTCGGGGAGTCGACGAGCAGTGAGGTATCTGGCAGCAAGCTCGGCCGCGGCAACGATGGCACCGTCGAGAATGTTGACACCATGGTGTACTTCGTACTTCTCCTTTAGACCACGGAGGATGGAGATAGTTTCGGAGACGGAAGGTTCCTTGACCAGGACCTGTTGGAATCGTCGTTCGAAGGCTTGGTCTTTTTCAATGTACTTGCGGTATTCGCCGAGCGTGGTTGCACCGATACAATGCAACTGACCACGAGCGAGCATGGGCTTCAGCAGATTGGCGGCATCCATACCTCCCTCGCCGCTAGAGCCTGCACCCATGAGGAGATGAATCTCGTCGACGAACAAGATGATCGTGTCCTTGGATTCTTCGATCTCCTTGAGGACGCCTTTCATCCTCTCTTCGAACTCACCCCGGTACTTGCTACCAGCGACCAACGAGCCGACGTCGAGGGAAAGAAGTCTGCACTGGGCCAGATTGGCCGGAACATCGGCGTTCACGATACGACGAGCCAAACCTTCGACAATGGTGGTCTTACCAACACCGGGTTCACCGATCAGCACCGGGTTGTTCTTGGTCCGTCGACTGAGAATCCGGATGACTCGACGAATCTCCTCCTCACGACCAATGACGGGGTCGATCTTGCCCTCTCTGGCCAGAGCAGTCATGTCAATGGTGAATTTCTTGAGGTTCTCATTCTCGCCCTCGGCATCAGCGGTCTTAGAGTCTACCCGCCGTGTACCGCGGATCTGTTGTACCGCTGTATCAATCAGCTTGACATTGGGGATATTAGCATCCGCCAGTGCCCGCTGCACCTGAGAATCTTGAACGACCGAGAGGATGAGGTGGTCAATGGCAACATAGCTGTCCTTTTGCGTCTTGGACAGCTCGGTCGAAGAACGAATGACTTTGGCGAGGGCGGGTGAGACGCTCACTGTGTCAGGAGGAGGATCTTGACTCGGTAGCCGGACAAGTAACTTCATGAGGGAACGCTCGAGGAGCTGAGGGTCGCCATGAGCGCGCTCGACGACTTGGCGGAAGAGAGGTGCGGTGGAAGAGTCGTGAGAGGGATGGGAGGCGACTTGTTGATCTTTCGAGTCATCTGGTGGAGGATTGAGGAGAGCATGAGCGAGGTGAATAGGGAGGATCTGAGAATGGGCGTATTGCTCGGCCAGATGGCTCGAGTCCAATAACGCCTTGTTAGCTCTGTCTGTGAACTGAGCACCGTTCATTGTGAAACGGAACTGGGTATCAGATAATAATAATGTTGATGTGAGGGTATCTCTAGCACAAAAGGAAGAGAAGGAAACAGCTTGCTCGGACAAGAAGGGAGCTAGATATAGCTAGAGTTGGGCATCATCAGACCATTCTTCGTATCATCGAGAACAGTCTCTCTCTCTCCGCCATGACGACACCAGTCGCTTCCACCGCCTTCCAGAACAATCGCGGGAAATCACGTGACAGGACACGGCTGGCATAATTGACACATCTAAGTTACTTGACACTCATGTAGCTGAATCCTGAGTTTGTACTGCTCATTCGATGTATTATTTGAGTGGAGGTTACTAAATCAAATCATGTAAGAGTACCATCGCAGCTGTCGGTATCACTGACTACAGCTGTCAGATGTGCCCGTTGCTTGAAGTGGAGCCAGCATCGGGGATGCCTTGTTGCCTTTGCGCCTCATTGCGTTGCTCTGGACCAATCACAACCGCGTCCTTCAACACACTCAATATGGACATTGTGTCAAAGCGACCTTACTGAGCAATCAGACGTTTCTGTCACTGCTGGTCAACTTAATTTGGCTGAATAGGATACATAGAAGTTGAAAAGACAACGTGCGTTCAGTGTCGAGTCAGCGCATTAGAGCAGAGAGGATAATCCACCCCACGTTTTGCCTGTACGGAGTACATTGAGGATAATAATAGGTAAGCTATCAGTGTCAAAATCTCAGATCTGTCCTGATCAACAAGGGTTACTCAGGAATATGTAGAATCGTTGGTCTCATATTTAGACTCCTAGTCCATACCCTACTCTATCTTGGTATACAGCTTCATTTTTCCAGTCTCACCATCACATAGCCAACCATGACGTCAAAGCGGCATTCTTTCTGGTTCATCTCCGATCAGACCAGATACTGACGATATATTCTCTGCTTGCACTGTTCTCCTCATCAGCTAACTCAGGGCAAAACAGGGATATTCTTCATCTGTTTCCGACCAACGAACAGTCATGCCGGAGTTCTAGGTACTTGGTATCTCAGAGCTAACGCACACTAATTGGCAGGTATTGAAACCGTCTCGCCTCTCAAACGCCTGCGGACTTGTTTCCCCCCCACTTTTTTCTGCTTGATTTGCTGTGCAGGAAGGCCCCTCGTTGCGGCCGTGGTTCAGGAACTGCATAAAATCCACTATTTGGTCAGACCTCGGAATTGTTCCTTCTGACATACGTAGGAGGCGGCGAATCAAAGTAGATTATATCAGAAAGACGAATAAGAAATTAATTCATGGCATGGAGGGGAAACGTGTAGATCTCAATCTGTTCAAAATTTATTATGTGGAGGGGTAGATAGATATCAAGCCCTTAGGAACACACATTACCGTAGGATTGATCAGATATTCCAGGTGGAATGACTCGCATCAACACATACAATATTAATCTCACACAGTCAGAGATCTCTGAAGTAGCTTTAGCCAAGTGGGTTTAATCCAGCAAATAATAATCGTGAATTCAAGCAGCATCTCCAGTTCCTCAAGGCAGACCTTCTTATCTCGGACGGGCTGTAGCTAAACGTGGTTCAACGTCCAGACGATCTCCATCTTGTCCATTCCTATTACTATAATTATTCTCCCAATTGACTTGGTCATCCACTGAACTAATAGGGATTTACTTTTTCCGATTCGAAAAAGAAACGAAACTCGACTTCCCCTCATTCTGCCATATCACTCTGCATATAAAAAGCTTGCTCATCTTCACCTGGTCACTCCCGCTTCTTCCCGGTCTGAAGCATTCTTCGCCATCCTGCCTTGACCCATCTGATCGTCGGATAGGATTATCGTTGACGCTTCTCTTCTTCTTTTGATTGTCCCTGCTGTCTCGACACAGTATACGATTGGAAAAGAACAAGACAGGAGTTCAACCCAGTAGACTTCTACGCCGGTGGTGAAACTCCCTGGTTGAAGTAATACTCGGCTCCTAACTACAAACTGCTACCTTGGTTGTCATTTCGACTTCCTTTACATCTGCTCATCAGAAATGTCGCAGAGACCGATTTTTGTTGCTACCCATCCTCGAGCATGTTCCACGGCCTTTGAAAGGGTAAATACTACCCCCTCTTGCTACTCCTTGCATTACGCACAGTCTAGACGGACAAGTGACTGACCCTTCATCATAGGTCTTTATGACTCGCCGTGATTCTATACAATGCATCCATGAGCCTTTTGGCGATGCCTTTTACTATGGTCCCGAGAGGCTCAGCCCCAGATTCGCCGATGATGAACAGGCCCGTCTGGACAGCGGGTTCAGCGAGTCGACCTACAAGACGGTGCTGGATAGAATCGAGCGTGAAGCTGCCGAGAACGAGGTCCGACCCTAGTCTCTTTTCCCTTTTCCCTTTTGTCCTCATTTCCCTATATCCTACCTCGTTCTCGTTCACTCGTAATTTCCCCGGTCATTCCGCCATGATGAGATCCAGGGCCATATGCGGGAGAAAACCTACACTTACCTCGGTTCTCTGCAATCTCCCTGTAAAAGGCCCCGTCGAGATGTGGACCGCGGATTTTGGGTTTAATGATTCCCATGCACAAACTGAAACCACAAGGCCTCAAGTCTTCGCAACGATACTTACCTGATGCAGGGAAAGAGAGTCTTCATCAAGGACATTATCCACTACCTTCTTCCTCCCGACGGCAAGCCTGCCAGCATTGCCCCGTCACTCCAGAGGATCAAGCGCGGCGTAGGAACCGATGGACAAACCAACGGTGAAGAAGCCGGCGTGGCCAACGGCCACGTCGACCAGGGCAGCAATGGCCAGGACCAGACCGGTCAGAACGGTCACTCCAAGTCCCGGACCAGCGAGCCCTACCCGTACGACACGGAGTCCGAACCAGGTAATCCCACCGTGATGCCCAAGGAGCTCCTGTCGCGCTTCCACTTCGCCTTCCTCATCCGAGACCCGCACTTCAGCGTCCCCTCCTACTACCGCTGCACCATCCCGCCCCTGGACGACGTCACCGGCTTCTACACCTACGATCCCCTCGAAGCCGGATACGACGAGCTCCGCCGCATCTTCGACTACCTGCGCCGCGAGGGCCTGGTCGGTCCGCACATCGCCACACGCGAACAGGACGCCAACGAGCTCACCGACAACCAGAAACCGCAGCCCGTTGTCCCCGGTCTCGGCGCAGGCCGCGAGTCCGGCGCGGAGATCTGCGTGGTCGATGCAGACGAGATGCTCGAGAAGCCCGCCGCCATGATCGAGGCGTTCTCCCGTAGTGTTGGGCTCGATTATGATCCCTCCATGCTGTCTTGGGACACCGACGCTGATCACCAGATTGCGCGGGACGCGTTCGAGAAATGGCGCGGCTTCCACAACGATGCGATCGAGTCGAAGGGCCTAATGACGAAGAAACCTGTAGCACTCCCCCCTCTTAATTTCTGTAAAAAGAAGAAACTGATCTGACGGTCCATAGCACCCACCAAAGTCCGAAGAAAAATACGACGCCGAATGGCGCGAAAAATACGGCCCCGAGGCCGCGGCTCGCATCCGCGAGGCAGTTGACCGCAACATGCCGGACTACCTGTACCTGAAGCAATTCGCCATGAAAGTGTAGGCTTGCGCCGATGCGGGAACCAAGAGAAAGTGGGTAAATTGCAATGAGGAGGACTTAAGCAGTATTTAAGGTTGGCACTTGACATGCCCCTTGTGATGATCCATGTTCCATGACGATGCCGACGACAATGATGAGATCTTAGCTCTGATGACGCCATTTCGGGATTCTCCATACTCCGTACTCCACGAAGTGTTTCTATTTGTGTTTCTGATTCTGATTCGTCTGTTTGTTTGTGTCTGATGTCTTTTGAGTGTAGGGAGATTGTCATGCTGAGGGTTCACCCTTGTCAGGGTCGTAGCCATAGCGATAGCTGTGTTAGGATACTGCACTATTCCCGTAATGATTTACCCCGACATAGTCACTGGACCCCAGTAGGCCAGAATGATCATGCAGTGTGCAATCAGTACAGGCTGAAAAGCCCTGACTTCATTCATCATACAGTACGATCTATCCCCATTGACCCAGTATTACTCAGGTCAGCAAATGAACGCACATGCCGTATATCAAGATCACAGTTAGAATATAACATATGTGCCAATGCCAACTGCCGCAAAAATGCCACAGATCTAAACCCTCAAACCGCGCTGTAACCGCCTCTCGACCCGCTCCCTTGGAGCGTATTGATGACTCTTCGCAGCCAGTCGTGGAAAATGTACGGAATGTCGCGGAGGGTGTCGCCGTGCGGGAGAAGGTCCCAACCACGGGCACCGTAGCGGTTGTAGTTGAGCCAGGAGCCGAAAATAAGGTAGGCAGCAATGCAGAGGAAGAGACTGTAGAGGATTATGTTAGCATTCGCTCGATGTGCCTAGGTTCGGGGAAAACGTACATGATGATCAACCAGGTGAAGAACCCCCAATGGCTTGACCCGTCGCCCTTCCTGTCGCGGACATAATTGTCACACGCATAGCGCGTCCGCCACTTCAGCTTCAGCACGTACGACTTGTCGTCCGCCGGCCCGAAACTCTCGAACTGCAGGCTGCGCGAGGGATCCGACCCGTCGTTCGGGTCCGTCTTCTCCTTGTCCTTGTCCTTGTCCTTGTCGCCTTCATCCGCCCGCACCACCAACCGCCGGCGCGTCTCCTCCTCTTCCTCCTCGCTCGATTCGTTCGCCGCAGAAGCCAACCCCTCCAGACCCGACCGGTCGGGATCACACTGGAACTCAATCACCGCCCGGGCATCCTTCTTCTTCTTGTCCTTGTCGACGTACTCGCCCCCAGCCAATTTCACCAGGAGCCCTTCCTGCCCATCTCCCTTCAGCCGGGTGACCTCAGAGTCCTTGCTGCCGTGACCCAGGGGGTCCAGGCCGGCAATGGGAAAGGCATGGCTGATCTCTTCCGAGCCGTCGGGGACGTACTGGTACTGGAATCCACAGACTAGAACAACAGTCAGCACTCATTCATTTTTATCTGACTCAAAATATCCAACGGGCCACGCACTATTCTTTGAAGTCCCGCATTTCAGGTCCCCCCGGATCGAGGCCTTGCCGAGCGTCTTGCAGATGTTCAGCACGTAGGTCGTATTCACGATGTAGTCTTCTGTCTTGTCGACATGGTAGATCGTGTGGACGCCGCGCAAGCCGTTGAGGTCGTATTTGTTCCCCTCTGCGATGATATCGTGACAGTCGAAATTTCCTGTCGCCGAGGCTAGACCGGTCAAGAGGGCGGAGGAGAAGAGCAGTGATGAGGGGAGGCTCGATTGTATTCGCATCGTGGGAGGATGTCACGAGGGGTGCAAGGGAAGGGCAGCACGTAGCGTAGCGTTACACGATCGACGAGGCCGGTTACAATCGGGCTTCGGCTGCTAAGTTCAGCGAGAGGGCAAGGATGATATTGTTGCTCGAACCAACGGTGATGCCGGTCTTGAAGAGACAGCGCCAGGTCACGGACCACCAGTGTCGCTGAGTCGGAAACGCGATTTGGGCCGGTTGTCTCGATTATAGGATGGGGAAAAAAAAGGGTGCTTATGATGCAGTATACTGGAGAATGATATATGTGAACAAAAATCGAGACAAATCCGGGTAAAGGGTGAAACAACAGAGGATAAATTGCTGTGCTGGCTGGATGGACAGAACGAGACAGAAGCGGGTTACTCGTGCTGCATTTGGGGATTCGTTTCTCCGGATTGCGATCGATGCAGGACAGCTCCTATCACCTCGGTTCAACAGCACCCAGGTACGCATGAAGTACAACTGATTCTCAACAAGTTGGACTATTTATGCCCTCGTAGCAGGCATCCAGCAGCTATTCTATCCAGCTCTAAGTGATCGTTCTTGCGGAGGAGAGATGACAGGAGGGCTGCTGATGATGTCACCCGACCGCTGCCATCCAGTTGTGTCGATATTCTCTACCTCTATCCCAGCGAGACTATAGAGAAGTCCGCATGCCGGTCTTAGTAAAACTGCTGCCTCCTAGATGGTAGGCACCGATATTTCGTCTCTATGGCTTTGAGGCTACGAGTAGACTATTCGCAATACACTGGACGCATCTCAGCTCCTGAGCATCATTGATGCAGCAGCAGGTGTACAGGTCAAGAATCACAGCAATTCTCATCAACTGTATACAAAACGGATATAGACATATGGCAATACTCACCAAGTACATACCCTGACCTAAAACACTCCATGACCTCAATAGACAATAACAAGCGTGACTCCTCCGTATATCATCTCATCTCATCTCATCCTAAGACAGCCTATCATGCCCCGCACGGGCCACCTCCCACCACAATCAAATCACTCCTCCAAATCCGACCAGAATTACCCCAAGCACATTAAAGACCACCACCACAAAGCCTGAGCCTCTCACCTAAAGGCTAAAGCCATCAGCAAAATGATGAACCACCGCATGGTACGCCTTAGATAATCCTACCCCCACCATTCCTCCAGCCGTAGAAGCCAAACCTAACGCTCCCCTAGCTCAGCAAAGAAGACGAAGCCACAGCCGGCAGCGAAGAAAACGAAGTCCGGCGTGAGGACCAGGAAAAGATCAACCGGTTCAGCCGTCTCCATCAGCGCGAGACTGTGCTTGAGGAGCAGCTCAAGACGAAGCAGGTACGCTTACGCTCATCCCCCGGTTCTGGCTGACTGGCTGTGGCCCATTGCGCCAAAATGAATGGATACTGATGCTACGTAAACAGAAAGACAAGGAAGATCTAGAGGAGATTTCGACGGAGCTTGAATTGGCGGATGAGGATGAGTTAGTTCCGTATGTATTCCCTTCTGTGCTCTGCTTTGCTTTGCTTTTATTCCATGTACATCGTCAGGCTGGATTTTATTGACGCAAAGCAGGTACAAGATCGGCGACGCCTTCTTCCAGCTGCCGCTGGCAGATGCGCAGTCTCTTCTGACGTCGTCGACTGAGCAGATTGATTCGGAGGTGTCCAGGCTGGAGGAGACCCTGGGAGATGTACGTGAGGAGTTGCAGCAGCTCAAGGTTGCGCTGTACGCGCGGTTTGGACGCAGTATCAATCTGGAGACGTAGATTTCCTCTCTTATCTACTTGCAGCTTCCTTCTTCAATGAGGTATCCGCTTTTGGTCACCAGCAATGATGAACAGAGCCCTCAACCGTTATGACCCGGTTGATGGTGTAATTCTATGGATGTCACTATCTGCATGGATATTAGGATATTGTACTGTATGTATACATAGGCAAACATATAAGCAGAAATCTGTCGTAAACCATTATCTCGTCGCGTATGTGGCCCAAACCCTCAATCCAGTCTTAGTGCTGGTGAAGATAATAGAAATGCACCGACAAAATCTGCTCTGAAGTAGATTGCGGCGCCGGGGTCCGCCTCGCTCCTGCTTGTCGCGGAGCGACTGTTCGGGAAGGGAGTGTGTACGTTGAGCACGAACTCGAATTGGTTGGCGACCCATTCACCAGACCTTGCCGTAGGATGCAAGGGTGCGCTTATGGCCTTCCTGACAAGCACTGACAAGGCAGTCTTGTCACGGATCAGATAATGCTCGCAATCGTCATCCGTGACTGAACCGAGTTCATTTCTTTTGGCGCTGGTGCTGGCTCTGCAACTCCCACTGTAGGCTCCGTTTTGAGAAGTGCCGGTTCGGTTGGTTTCACGGCCAGCAGAACATTCCGCCGCTCGTACTCTTGCTGTTGCTGCTGCTTCTCCTTCAATAGATATTCAACCGTCCGCTCGACCCAGTCCCAGCCATCCCAAACGACGTCTGAAGCTTCACCGCTAGGCCAATCATTCCGGGTGCCAGTGTGATTGAACGATACCGGGCTGTCGTATTTTGGGGACATGACCTCTAGCTGAGAACCGGCCTCACTGCCTTCCCATATCCAGCTGCCGTCACTGGTTCCCTGCATGTCACCGGACACATACGCCATCATTTCCTCATCCCGCTCCAGATTGGCTGCATCACCCCGGCGCAACCGCTCCAGCAGGCATTTAAGGAAAAAGGCGATGTACCGTCCACAGGATGCGTTGACGGTGCGCGAATCCCCAACCACGGCGATGACCTGAACGCACACCAATGCCGCAGCAAATTCCTGACGGAACAGAAGCAAAAGCACACAACGCCAGATATGTGTACATAGCATCGTCCCGGCCGACGATGCGAACAATGGTCGCCAGTCATCATTCCCTGTACTCGAAACATAGCGCATGCAACGGGAAAGAAGATGGGCAGTGTCTTGTGCGATTGAAATGCTGTAATCCAAAGCCGCCGATCGAACCTCGGGGGAGCAAAATGGAGATATGTTATGGCGGTGAAGAATGAGGCGGGCGTTTTGAAGATAGCCAATCGGGGCAAGAGAGCGCGGATCGAGTGGTAAATCGGACTTCGGATGGTACTGGGGAGGAAAGGTGGCAAGGCAAGCGCTAAAGTGTCGTTCAAAAGTTTCAAGAGTTCCGGTGGAAACGGTGTAGCTTCGTAAGGTCCGAGTCAACTGGCCAATGGAGCGGACGACATGGATGGTGGCTAGAAGAGGAGTGGTCTGCTGACCTTCAGGCACGCAAGCACCCTCGGCGATGTATTGCTCGTCAAACGGACAAGGGAGATCAACATCACAATCTTGGTCGTTGATCAAAACCGGCTTTCCCATCTCCAGCGCAAGAAGCCTAGAGAATAATGAGCATCATTGCATGTAAAGAAATCAATCCCAAAGACAGACCTGTCCCACGCGTACATCCCCCACCACACACGTCTTCTCATTTCCCTCTCGACAACTGGCCACGGACCGGATTCAATATGGAGGCCTAACTCCTGCGCAATCCTTACTGCAGATCCAATCCATACCCAGCTCGCTGATTTCGAATTGACTTCGTAAAGGAATATACTGACCAAGAGGGCACATCTGGCTTGATCAAGTGTGAAGTGATCTTGCCAGACATCGACGACCCCGCAAGAGATTTTGATAAACTCCTTCCCCTCCTCTTCTCTATTCGGGTCCAATGTGTGCAGAGACCCGCAGGCCAACACACCGAAGAGAACCGCGGCCCATTCCCGAGGAACACCCAGAAGGGATCCGTTGTGGTATACATTCTCGAACTCAACCATGAAGCTAGGCCAGTGGATGATTGGTAGAACACAGTGGATGCACGAATAATATTGTGTGAGGAGGTGATTCGCGACTTCTTTCGGAGGGAGTCGAGGTGGATCGGCAGTCACAAGCGACTTGGGGCCGGGCTGACGATACGGCCTGGGTACCTTGAGAATCCCTCGTCCGTAGTTTCGCAAATTGGCTCGCGCCTCGCTGAGATCCTGCAACACCGGCGCTTTTGGTCTTCGGGAGGGACGATACCCGACGTCGGGCAGCTTCAATTGGGGTAGCCCAGTGCCATCGATTTCCAAATCCATAAGATTATCCGACCTCAACATACCCGCTCGCAGCTGCTGAAGTTGCTGTTTGGTCGACGAAAGTTGTTTTTCCAGATCCTGCACTTGTCTACTTGCACGTTAGAATCGCACGACCTTTCCGGACGGAAGAATCGCTGTAGCCACGAACTTGATAGAAGACATGCGTCTATTTGTTTCCTTGGTGAACTGGCATCGCACTTTTCGATTGGTGCATTCCGTACAGCTGGTCGATTCTGACGCATCACACTAGACAAGACAAGGTCAATGAATCCATAGTCATTGAACTTGTACAGACAGTGGTTACCTTGACTTTCCGCTCGCGACAAGCATCGCAGCTCGGATCCTTTCGTCTTTGGCGATACGCTCTTTTCTGATGTAGATGACCCTGTTGATGGTGACTAGGATGATGGTGTTGCTGCGGTGGTGGTGGCTGCTGCTGCCCCACTGCCGATGCAGGCGGAGGAAGAGTTGAGCCCCCCGATACAGATCCATTGAGTGAAGAGACATCCGAACGAATTGGAGCAACTTCGGCGGGAGAACCGCTAGACTCATAGGAACGAGTGTATGTCGAAGTTGTCGAGGGTGGTTGCCCCAAAGGCTGTAACAGCTGAGCCATTCTCAGTCCGCTGCCGGGCCTACTCGGCGGAGCGGAACCCAACCCCGCGGAGGTTCCCTGCGGGAAAGGACCAGAAGGAGAGGTCACTGACTGTACTGGGGGTAACTCATAACGACCACTCTGATGGTTTGGGCTAGCCGGAGAGCGGTAATAATGCGTCTGCATGGTTCCTGAATCGTAACATGAAAAGCCAGTTCATCAGGGGAGTTGGTGCAGCGTCTTCCTCGGAAAGTGTGTGCGTTGTCGACGCTCAAAGTGGCGTCAGTTGGGTTTGACTTGGCTGCACAGAGGGAGAGACGACCCGAGAGACAGATTGATGATGGAAAGCTTATAGAGCGAAGACTTGGTAGTGTATATGAAGTTTATTCCTGAACACGGAAAGGTTTGAGAGGACGCTGAGAGTAAGAGAATTAGGAGCAATCAATGCAAACAATAGTAAATAATAATAATGTAAAAGGAAAAGAAGAAGAAAAAAAAAAAGACTGTCAGTCAAAAAAAGGAAGTTGACAAGGTCAAGCTGGCTGTGGTGGCGAAAGAGTGCAGACGTGTGCAACGGCAATTAAATAATGTATCTCACACTGTCGAATAAAGATAACCAGTTCCTTGGAAAACATGCAAGATTAGAGTTGGTGCGGAAAGGCAGACGGTTGGCCCTTCGGTGTTCACGTCGTCCCCCAATCTTCTGTGTTCAAGTTGATAGGAGGACAGACTGCGGGGAGAAGCCGAATAGTTGGTGGTTGTCAAAGTTGAGGGCATCCAGTTGAACCACGGATAGACAGCCGAAATGTGTACCTAGGTGCCGAGGTCTGTGATTTGCTGCTCAAGGGAACGTGGAGGATTTAAGTACTGGGCGATCGAACATGTTATTAGATTAACCCAAGACAAATAAGAGATCGATACCATATGACAAGGAGACAAGCGGGAAGGAACAAGCGAAGAAGAATTGGAGAAGTAATTAGCAGACTACTAACCAAGTAGTAGAACAAGGATCCTTGGATAATGGAAACATTAATGATGATGCTAATTACGGAGTATAGGGTCGTTTCCTGGTCAGGAAAAGACTGGATTACGTTGAAACTGATTTCTTTCTATCCATACCTAGAATGCTTGATCTTCGGTGACATATGAAATACAGGAGTAATGACTGTGCGCTTCAATAATCAGGGTAGTATTCTACAGAGTAAATGTCTTTATGTCTTTAAATGACAAGATCGATCTAACGAAGAGGGGGAAAAAATATAATAATGATATTAATGAGAATCATATTACTATAAAATTTTGGAAAGAAAAATATCAGTGCGCAGGGTCTTTTGAAAAAAAGAAACTTCCAGGAAGCAACTCCGAAAACTCTCTCGGCAGACCCCTGTCGAGAGAGCAGAGCCAGAAGCATGGCTGAAACAACGCCAGTTCCCACCAAAATAGCACAGAGTAGGTTGAGATCTCAGCAGGTGGAGATAGGACCGGTTAGGCGAGGAATGTTTCATGAATGGGCTCACGATGGCTTCTTGACTATTACTAATTGCTGCAGGCTCATACAGGTCTATGTCTAGTTGTTCTGCAAAAGGTTCCGGATAACCTACGGTCAGTCCTGAGACTTCGGCATCTTTTGTCGGCTTAGCCCATGCTATGATACTATTAGACAGGACGATCGTACGGATTGATATCGGTTCCACGTTTCAAAGTGTGTTCCTTACTCCTTAGTAGATGTTGGCAAGTTACTAACTGTTAACTAGCATGATGAAATCCCGGAATTTAGTGGATCATGAGTGGAGGCAAATAAACGAGATTAGGCCTCTATTTTGATTATTGACTACTGAGTACAGAGTAGGCTAGCAAATAGACTATTTTCGAAAGTGGTATCCCGAGATCGGCAGTGGCAGTGTTGACCATAGTTCTTTTGCCCTGTTATTCACTCTAAATCCAATGTCTATCGCAGTATAAGGCACCTACTCCTTTCGGAAAAGATCTCTGACTTCAATAATCCAAGGTATTTCGTATCCAAGTTGACAAGGCAAGCGGGCCTGTTAGGTATCTCACGTCCGTGGCAATCATCTCCTAGGGCAATGGTTCCCTAAATGATCATCACCAAGCCTGGAGTATGGTAATTGGATGAGCAGTTGTACAAGGCAAGGTACCTCAGCCAAAGTATGGTTCTGCCCAAGGCTCAACCGTTCAAACTTCAACATAATAATGTTTAAAAGGATCCGAGTGGTCCGTCAAATTAGAGATGGCTGGACGGAATGTCATCCAGAACATTTGATTCGTCCGCTTGGTTTCTTTTCTTTTTCGTTACCGGCGAGTCTGCAGTCCGTGCTGCGCTTATTCTCCGGGCACTGACAGAGGGTGCTCTCCTGCTTCAGATACCAATACGAATATGTATTTCCGAGTCGATGGTCATGAGCACAGCAAATCTGACAAAATAGACAAATCTGTCAAAATAGAAGGCTGAAGGCTTTTTCCCCCTTGCGTTGTTACAGATGGGTAAGCTTTGGCAATCTAATCAACGGCCGCCTCGGACTACCCCCATTGCTGAGCTTCATGGAAACTTAAAAGGCTGAAAGGCCTAGCCCGGATGCTGAGCCGGGACGGTTCTGTTTGGATACGGACTAGGCCTAAGGATTTCATGGAAAGGGCTTTGGAGGGCGTGGCGGCAGTAAACCGAAAGGATCTAACTAGTACTAGATAGTAAGGTCGATACGTGGCTCATTGTCTACAAATTTCGTGACTGTGACTTCAGAGGTCAGAGTCTACCGATACCTATCTAATTCTTATCCAATAATCCGACCGTTTCTCGAGAGGGGTTCCATTATTGTCAAACCTGTGTTATGAGTGGTCAAGTCCGTGTTTCGACCGAGTTACCCCCAGACAGTACTCCGTAGTACTGAGTCCTATTTCGTAGCTTTCTGGCTTTCCGTGGCCTCTGCCACAGTGCCTCGTGTTGGTGGCTTCGCCGATCAATGACAATAGCAGTAAGCTATGCGTTGCGTACTAAGGTTCTTCCCTCGTTGCATTCGCTCCTGCGCCGATCCAGCCGCTTAGCCAGCAATGCTAAGCGGAGTCATATTATTATTGAGCCCTTCGTGTCGTTCAACCATCGCCAGACTTCTTCATCGGAAAGTGGTTGGCTGAATGACCAAGACAATAAAGGCTAATTCCTCAGTACTTTTAATGAATATTACCAATATTCTATGCAACCTGTAGGCGCATGGAAGGTACAGCTAGGCGGCTTGTGCATTGCTTCCCAGATTGCCTCCTGCAGCTGCCTTGATGCCCGTTCCGGTTCGTCCTCGTGTGGCACTTACCATCTGAAACTGTCACATACCCTCGGTCCCTCACTCACACGCCATATTTGCTTTGCAGGGCGCCTTTTCTCCTGCGTTGGACTGCACTAGCTGCAGAGATTGTCATCATTATTAATAGAATGCAGGTTCTTTGGGGGCCAGCAGACCTCTTCTTTCCCTGTCGATGGAGTGGTTATGACTATGGAACTGAAGCAGCCCAATTCACAATAGAAGATAGGGAACAGCCAATCTTGACAGCTCGGCAAAAGACGCAATCTTTGTTGCATCATCTTTACGGCACTAAGAAGCAGAGAGGTCATTTTCAAGTTTCAACTCAACACATCGAGTATTCTTTACGATGAATGTCAGCGCCATGGGCAAGTTGTGACTCCAGTGGCGCCGTTCAATGGCCAAATAATACCGGGACATCGAGAGCGAGGAATATATCGATTGTCAACTTGCCATGGGGAGGCACTGAACGCTCCGTGGGAAATTGTGCACCCTTACACATTGGCTGATAGGCTGCACACCCTCATCTCATCACCACCTTCAGCTTCCGGGTTGCTTAATGTAGCTTATTACTGGACACCGGATCGCTTTCCAGGGTGGAGTTAGCCTAAACTTAGCAGCCATTTACCTCGTGTGCCCGTCACAGCATTTAAGAAGCCGAGCCAATCAGAGAGCATAGAAAGACCTACGGAACTGTTGCCGCATGGGAGACAGAAAATCAGACTCTGGCGTGTTGCAGCATGATTGATTGGATAAAACAGGCTTTCGGGATCCACTCACATGTGGTGTCTCCCACGTAAGACATGAGGATTTTGGACACCGCTGCGCACCGATTCGCAGGTTCTACGAATCCACTTTAATGACGGCTTGTTGGAGAAGAAAGGGTGAGTAGTTTTCGTCATAATCATAATGATAATAATAATAATAATAATGGTTTATTTCTTAAAATCTCGGATATGAGTTACTGGAGATCTAACAGTAATTCCGACAGATAGAACAAGTAGACGGTAGAGCCAAGTGCAGCACTCGGGGATTTCCGAGTGGTCAAGAAAGGGGCGCACATCTTATCCCTGGCTCTGTGAATTCAACAGATTCAACTTCCCTTGTTTGCGCTTTTTCATCCTTGCGGTAAACCTCGGGTCTTATGATCCTTTGTCCGCAGATGCGGCCAGCGCCTGGAATCCCCTGAACACAACGGTCCACGTGGTTATGCATTGGCCTTTCGAGCTGTGGCTTTTGGGCTTTGGCCCTCGAGGAGTTGAGGTCCGAGATTCATAGATTGTGGTGCCTATTATTTCCTCCTAAAGGATACATTTTCAGGACATAGCTCTGTTTACTCTATCTATCGACTGATAGCGAAATTACATTGACTGTTGTCAGTTACTTGACGTCCATTTGGTCACGCGACGGTTGGTATCTCAATATCTTTGGCGCCTTCTCCATCTCTCATTTTAGCTTGACATTTGACCAAGGGACACTACGCTACGCACCTCGCTTAGACAACAAAAAGTGCAGCATACTCGGGTCTCAGAGATGATACTAGCCGACCTCGTGCTAATTGTTTGCCAGTCGTCGAGTTGATGATTACTTAATTCCCTGGCATATGAGACAGATCCACTACCTGATCCCTGATGGCTTGGCTCTTCGGAATCGTTGCCGAATCGGTTTCTTGTGTTCCATCAGTCCGCGTCCAATTCACTTCTTTTGGACATATGCACCGTACAGGGTGACAATGTTACCGACCAGAAAATCCTTCGATTTCCTCCTTGGTTGCTTGATGGCGTGCCATTCCATGGCCCATCAAAGTCATGCCGTCTCAACATCATACAACCATCCCGTACATCAGACCAACGTCAGCACTAGTCTGATTTGTCTTTCGCTGCGAATCGCAAAACAACTTGACAGCTAGGCCGAATCCCAGCAGATGCATCTCATGCTACGGAGCTGAGAGTGCAAAGCCCTATCGGAAATCGGAAAGCAGGCAGCAGTAGCTCCCGAGCGGGCCATCTCATCCAAAGGATGCCTATTCGAGACACTGATACCGAATCTACTCACTACTAAACCAGATTTAGATAGGCAGATCATAACCGATGCCCGCTAACCTTGATTACCAGCATCTGGAGGAAGTGGACTCCGAGACAAATTAATCCTTGAATATATTATGATTCAGCCTGACGGAGATCATGTTTCACCTGCGGATTGCCGATACGGCGATACGGAGATTAGACCATTGCTCGGTTTCGAGTGACCACCCACAGTCACCACTCACCACGCACCCTCGGTTAGAACCGTGAGACGAGCCCCATATGCATGCCACATAAGGCAGCATTAGCAGCATGCAATCTTATCAGGGCAATCCAAAAATGTGGATTGCAGACGACAGCGACCGGAGATATCATCCAGCTATTTTGGGTTGATTCTTCCTCTTCTCCCACCTATCCATAATCACCTCCACCAACTTACTCAATCCCTCCATCTCCTCATCAACAGCCAACTCGAGGGCCCGAGGATCGATGCTACAGCCCACGTAGACAGGGACGTTCATCCGTCGGGCCAGGATCTTGGCGACTCGGGACGTATATTCCTCCGTCGAGGGGGAGGAGTATAACACAGTTGATATGACCGAACGGGGGGAATAGCGCTGTCATACGTCATCGACTTATTCGAACATGATAAGATACATATCGTCGCTGGAAACAATGCCGACAAAATATGGATTATTATCTAAAGCGGGGGAAACTTACATCAGGCATGGCGTAGATGAAACTCCCCATCGGCTTCAGCGAGCCTCCGGGCTCTCCTGGTGTCGCTGTAGCCAGGAATACAGTGACGCATGTCTCTAGGATCGTCAAATGGACATGTGCGGTTGTATGGAGCGCTTTTGGTAGCGGAAAGGAGATCTCTTGTGGTTTGTAGGCAGGCGAGACAAGTTCAGTCTGTGGTGCGACCGGTTGAGTTGTTGCCATGTTGGGGGCTCGCGGTGTATTCTTGCGACTTAATATATCGGGAAAAAAGATATCTCCTGCGATTTGGATGAGTATGGTGTGTGTCTGGCTATTTTATAGGAATAGGTATAAGAAGGGTGATGTTTGTGGTGACAAATGACATGTCGCCTCAATGAAGCACCGCTTTCTGGATGTTTCCCCGCCAAACAGAGCGGGTCCACGTATTTCACCACTGCAGACTGCAGCGCGAAGAGGGTTCTTCCAACCTCTGAAGGTACCAACAGCGCAGGTCAGTTGTATGTATTACTAGAGCTAGAAAATGCATTGAAGCCGCTTTGAAATAATTATTGTGATTCCGCAGTTTTGCGCAATCGGGATCCAGTCCAGAGACGAGCCTCTCCATACCATTCCGGCCACAATGGCAACTGAACTGCAGCAATACGATCACGTTGATGACTCGGAAGACGTTCGAAGCTGGGCGGGGGATTTTGATCCCCTGGCAGACCCCGAAGAACGGCGGGTTCTCTTTGCTACATTGGATTCTTTCAGGTGTGTGAGGCTATACGGAGGCCGCCAGAATCTGTGATCATTTCAACTCGAGATGCTATGGATTTGATTTTGCATAAAGATACCTTACTGTTAATTCTACAGCCATGATTGCTGACATGGACCAGACAATATCGGAGAACGGCACATATGAACACTACACATCGCCGCCGGCAAGCGTTCTATGCGCTCCCATCGTCGCACTGGCAGTTGCTGGCGGAACCCCCGTTCTCCCTCTTAGACATCTTCAATCGCGTCGATGACGCTATCGATGTCAACGCCGACATCGCGGACTCGATTCTCGCCACAGGCCTTGCATCGTTCGGCCTACCAGCCGATCCAGATCCCAATGATCCAGGGCAGAACTGGCACGGCACGGCCACATCTTCAGATGTCAACAAGGCGCACTCAACCATCCGTCAATTCTACCGCGACTGGAGCGCTGAGGGGATAGCGGAGAGAGAGGTATGCTACGAGCCTGTTCTCCGTGATCTGCGCGACGAGTTCAAAGCCCGGCACTCTGCCGGGGACGAGATCCGAGTGCTCGTCCCGGGCGCCGGTCTGGGAAGACTGGTCTTCGAGATCTGTCAAGCAGGCTTCGCCGCAGAAGGCAATGAGATCTCCTATCACCAGCTGCTGGCCAGCAGCTGGGTTCTCAACCACACCCGCGGTCCTCAGCAACACGCCTTGTACCCGTTCGCGCTGCACTTCTCCAACCTCCTGTCGCGCGAACAGCAGCTACAGAAAGTTATGATCCCGGACAAGCACCCTGCGACAGCGATGATGGAGGCTCAAGCCGGGGACGCGTTGCCATTTGGAACGATGAGCATGTCCGCGGCGGATTTCGTCGTGCTCTACAACAATCCCTCAAACAAAGAGGCGTTCGATGCCGTGGCTACCGTTTTCTTCATTGACACGGCCCCGAATCTCATTCGCTACATCGAAACCATCCAACATTGCCTCAGGCCCAACGGTCTTTGGATCAATCTTGGACCCTTACTGTGGCACTTTGAGGATGGCAGTAACAAGGGCCAGGGCAGTGGAGGTGATCACTCTCAGGGCATTGGAGAGCCTGGCAATGTGGAATTGACAGAAGAAGAGGTGTTTTGCCTTGTCGAGAGAATGGGCTTCAGCATCGAGAAACGGCAGTCGGTGGAAGACCGGCCCATGTGTGGTTATATTCAGGATCCGGGGAGTATGCTGCAGAACCTTTATCGGCCGTCACATTGGGTAGCGCGCAAGAAGACAGAGATCAAAAATTAATGTAATGAACGAGGAATTCTTCAACACACTTGAATGGATTATGGAAATCCGCCTTGCGATCTAACACGAGGTCAAGGATATATCCGGTCTCTTGCTGCTCGCCACTCGTTATTTCTACTAGCACGTAAGTTTACTGACTCGCCTAAACAAAATGTATGTAAACATCGATAATACATCTTAGTGTACACAGCAGGAAATGGAGATGCCTGATGAGTGCTTGAGCCCTTGTCGGGAATCTGGTAATCTGGACACGGTATCACACCATACGAAACATAACGTGCGTACAGATACACGATTCAGCCGCAGACAAACCAGACAAACAAAGAAAAGGAACATGGCTTAGCAACTCTAGCGCAGTGGCTGGGTCGTGGCTGTTCTTGATTTCCCACGAATCTACAGAGAGACATTTGGACGGATGACCCGCATTGACAGTGCAGTGGCATTGACAATAAGAAACATTATTTCTTTATACACTTTCTATGAGTGAGAAGTGAGGCCCAAGTTGCAAAGGAAGTGGATGATTGATGAACCTGGTTGGGGAGATGGTGGTTTGATGGACGTGCTCCACTTTACCAAGGCAGATCGCTCGTATCCTGATTCTCGATCCTCGGATTCAGGACCGAGAGTCTCTCCACTCTCGGTTTCAGGAACGAGAGAGCGTTGGATATCTGTGGAGTATTAGGACTCTCACGCTGGATCATGGTGACAATGCACTGAAAGTGTACTGATCGCATTTTCTCCATATTGGTAAGGCTTCTATCAAGGTGCCTTCTATTCATACCTATGGTAAGTTATCAAGGCAGGTTCCTGGCTGGTGGTGGAGATGTATGGTAATGTACAATACATGACAATACTTGCTACCAAGGGACTTTTGAAGTTGGACCCGGATTCCCCATATCCATGGCCAGGAGAGCTGTCAATCGCCCTCGATTGCAGAAGAGATACTAAAGATAGAAAATATTAATTATCAAACAAAACGACTCGATATCTTCAAACTTCGGACCAATGCGGAAGTTAGAAAACAGTGGCATTGCAAAGGACATATAGGTAACTGCTGTGTTGCTGACCAGGCGCCGTAGCCATAAGGCCAAGTCAGTAATAATAAGCATCATCCATTTGCATCTTCTCTCATCGATTCATAATTATCACTTTCAATTTACGGCTTGATCATTATTGATTGAGGCCTATCGACTCGGTTAGTCTTGATGATCCAACACGTCAGGTCTTCTGTGACGCCTCCAAAGTGTCAGCCTTGCCCCATGCAAACTAAATCACGACAGTTGATCCCTTGATTCCATTCATCCAGCCTTGCTCGTGTTCCTCCATCATTATCATTCTTCCTCTTCCTCCACCCAAATTCTGCCTAACCGATCCAGATTAGAAAGCTTAAAAAAATTCTTCAAACAAAGGAGTTGTTTGTTCCATCCGCCCTTTGCAAGCACTGGCTTTCCTCTTTCTCCATCATCGGCTGACTTGGTCTCTTTCATTGTTTTCCTCTTCCCCCCTCTCCCCGCCCCTTCTCCCTCTCCCTCGTCCTTCTCCTGAACTTCCTCCTGTCTCTTCTTTTCGGGTTGCCTCCGTCACAGGTCATTTCACATGGACCTGATGAGCTCACGATTCAAATCCTTCGGCTTCAAACGCAATAAGAACAATAGTAACGTCTCCGTCTCCGCTACCCAAGTCGCCAGTCCCAGCCCGTCCACCCACACTCTCGTCGCCCCGCCCTCAACCGCCACTTCCCCCAGCTCTCCGCCTTCTGGCCATAGTTCCTCATCGACCAGTCTCCCCATGAACAATCAGAATACATTGGGTCGCCCTCCGAGTTATACTTACAACACCGCGGGGCGGCCAACCAGCCCCATGCCGCCCGGTCAACAGTTGGCTCATCACCCGCCCCCGCTGAACACCAACGTGCAGTACGGCCACCAGCCTGTTCAGCCCATGGGCGCTCCGCCTGGATATCCGTTGCAGCAACCCGTTCCGCACGGAATCCCTCCTTCGTTGCCGCAGCCCCAGTATAACGTACGGAACCCCGCGGTCGAGGTCGAGGGTGCTGGTCGGAGCAAGGCACAGCTGATTGTTGGTATTGACTTTGGTACAACATTCTCGGGTGTCGCCTTCGCATTTGCGACCAACAATGAGGCTCGGGAGGACATCATTACAGAATGGCCCGGAGCAGGAACGCATACCAAGCAAAAGGTGGGCGCTTAGAAACCTGCGAAGACTTCGCGTGGCGCTTATTGTTTCTGACTGTTTGAATTAATCTAGATTCCTACCGTCTTGTACTACGATCAATACCAGAAGGTGGTAGGCTGGGGCCCGGATATTGCGGAGGCTCTGGCACCCACCGGATACCCGAAGACCGGTGTGCAAAAGGTTGAATGGTTCAAATTACAGCTCATGCTCTCCGGCAATACTTATATCGATCCCATCAACCTTCCGCCTCTTCCTCCCGGCAAATCAGAAATCGATGTTGCTGCCGATTACCTCTTTAAATTGCGACAAGCGATGCGGGCGCAATTACAGAAGACACTTGGTGAGGTGTTTACTCGAGAAGAGCGCAATATCCGATATTATCTCACCGTGCCTGCAATTTGGAACGATGCGGGAAAAGCAGCAACCAGGGCAGCGGCGCTGCAGGCTGGATTTCTGCGAGACGAGAACGATAACCGCTTGACATTGATCTCGGAGCCCGAGGCTGCTGCACTGTTCTGCGCGAAGACCGGCCTGCTTCAGCTCAAAGTCGGGGATGCGATTCTGATTGTAGACTGCGGTGGAGGAACAGTGGATCTGATCGCGTACGAGGTCGAAGAGGAGCAGCCCTTCAGCGTGGCTGAGTGTACGGCGGGATCGGGAGATTCGTGCGGTTCAACGGCTTTGAACCGGAATTTTAGCAACATCCTGCGGGCCAAGATTCGCAAGATGAAGTTGCCCGACGGTTCGAGAACAGCGGGAAAGGTGTATGCGAAGTGCATTATGGACTTTGAGAACCGGATCAAGGCCGATTTCCGCAACAATGGCCAGAAGTGGGCCGTGGATGTTGGTATCGAAGCAGACTTTCCCGAAGCTGCCATCGAAGAGGGGTACATGACATTTACCAATGAGGAAATCCTTCAATGTTTCGAGCCTGTCGTCAACCGCATTCTCGAATTGGTTCGGAACCAGATCATCGCGATTCAAGCGCAGAATCGATCGCTCCAGGTAGGTTTGTCTCTGCGATAATGTTAAGCATTCACTGACGATTTGGCAGAACGTCCTCGTGGTGGGCGGATTCGGTGCCTCGGAATATCTGTTCCAGCAGATCAAGCTCCATGTACCACCTCAGTATCAGTCCAAGGTGGTGCGACCCATGGACTCGGTTGCCGCGATTGTCAAAGGAGCCGTGACCGCAGGTATCACAGAACGAGTGATCACCCACCGAGTGGCGCGTCGGCACTACCTCATGGCTACTCTCCAACCGTTCAAGGAAGGTTATCACCCGGAGCAGTACCGTGTTCCCAGCCTGGACGGCAGAGACCGGTGCAAGTACACACGGCAGATCTTTGTACAAAAGGGCGAGCGGGTCAAGATCGGCGAACCGGTCAAGGTCAGCTTTTTCCGACAGGTGGCGCCGGGAGCGACACTGATGTACGAGGATATCCTTTACGCTTGTGACGAGGATGTCTGTCCCGAGTACACCAAGGATCCGCGTAAGTGCTTGAGTTTCTTATTGTGAGCGGCGACGTGAACTGGGACTGACGTGAACGATACAGGCATCAAAGAGGTTGTGACCCTGACGTCGGATCTGTCACGCAAGAATCTCGAGACCGACTTTGAGCGCATGGACACTCCGCAGGGCACATTCTACCGGGTATACTTTGACATCTACCTGACGCTCGACGGTAGTGAGTTCAGTGCCGAACTGGTTTGCCAGGGTGAGGTCATGGGCCGATGCCGAGCCAAATTCCGGTAAACATTACGAGAAAAAAAAAAATAACAAAACGAAAAACGGCATCAGCGAGACGGGCTCATCGAAACGAAACGATTTCGTCACACGAGGGTGGCTGGCATGGATCCTTGCGTGTCATGGCTATGATTTATATACGAGTTTGCTACTCGCGGACGGACTATAACAACCATTGGCCGTTTTGAATGATCCCGCGAGACAAGGGATGAGTGTGAATGGATGTGGGGTCTATATCTTTCACTTTTATATGGCATGTGCGGAGCCACTTGGAAGATTCTGATGCTGGTATATGATGCGGTCATGTCCTGTTTGTTTTCTTCTTACCTAGATACCTCTATGATTCTTGACGACTTTAATTGAACCTGATATAGTATATGATTCAGGCTGGGCATGAAAATGAGCCCAGTATATTAAAACAAAAGGTACCTAGAGTCCTGCCTAACCCTCCATCTTGGGTAGAGACACATGTAGCACAAGGTCAGGAAGAGGGATACCCAGGCCACGCTGCAGACGCCGTTGACAAACGTGGATGCCAGCTAGAGCCATTGACATACACAATGAGATAATACCGTAGGTGAATTTAGCAGCAGTGGTCGAGTGACCACCTGCCTGACTTGCATGACACGGACTTGTCGTTCTGCACGTGTCGGCCATACATTCGCATCCAGACTGACTGTCCGCGGGATCCAGGTCCCCTGATGCCAAGATAGTGGAGCGTCCTGCATCTAACAGTCTCGTCTAGAATTCAACGATGCGTCAGCAATGACGAAAGTCAGCTGATGCGATGTACCTGTAGGAGTTGGAAATGATCTCCTCCCGGGGAGGGGAGGGGAGGCGAGGCGAGGCGAGAGCCCAAGCGAGAAGATTAAGTTATATGCATGCAATAACGAAAGTCTCTTCGGGGTACAGACTACAGACTACGGGGTTAGTGGTGTATCCTCTACGCCAGTCGAAGTAGCTTGTTATACTCAGACGGCTGATGGTGATGGCGAGGACTCGACGCCGTGTAAAACACCAGACCATTCCGAGTCCATGACTGAGACGATGAGATGCGGAGAACTGGGTCAGGGTAGTGGCTGTGGCACAAGTCGGTGCAGTGCACGGACAGCCAGCCCTGGGCTTGGGCTTGGGCTTGGGCTTGGGTCGCGGATCTTCAGCTCGCACAGCCTTGAGCTAGGAACCAAGTAACCAGTTAGATCTCTTGGGCTCGCTTTGTACAAGGGATAGTTAAGTTACCTTCAGTAGTTGACTAAAGTAAGTTAGTTGGTGGAGCATTGCTGAATTATCGTAGAGCCTGGCCAGAGCAGAGTCTCAGTGACAACTGACAAGGCCTTTCGGTATCCCGTGACCATTTTTATAGTCGTACTTTGGTGTATGAACCTGGGAGGGTTGAAAAGAACATGATGCTTATTCCATGAGCTCGGTTCAGGTACCAAGTACCTATTGCTGGTACTGACGACGGTGAGCAGTGACAAGCTGGCGGGTAGGCAAAAAAGCAATACCGCACTAGATACTTACAGTAGTGCCGTCTAGCAGATCAGCTCATTTTCAGAGTTAAGGAGAATCGAGTCTACTTGGAGCTACTGGAGTTACTAGTTCGGTAGCCTACAGTAGTCAAGCCTCTGGTCTGGTGCAGTTGGCACAGTGCAGTATTGTGTCTGAATACAACACTACGAGGCAACAGGAAAAGCAATAGTAGATGGAAACGAGGAGGAAAAAGAAAAAACACACACAAGAAAATTATTGACTGATTCTGAATAAAATGAAAATCGGTGATTCTCAAAAGTCGACCCTCAACACTCCCTTGACATTGACCTCAACCAGCTAGGTACGGAGCAGCTCCACACGACCCAAACAATGTCGTGCGAGGATAGCGGCAAGCGCGCTTTGCGCGAGATTGGTATTGGCGGTTGCAGCGCAAACCCCCAGATTATTAGAGTGGACCGGGGTAGGCAGTAATATAAGTATCCTGGCAAATGATTTATTGATGATAGATGGATTTCAATTCAATAACACTGGATGGGCCCATAACTATAAGACAAAAATGAAAATCATAGATCTGGACTCCTCGCTAAGTGGATCGCTGCCAGGTAGTCTGCGTGATCATTGTCCTTACCTTTTATCAAATATTGGATGTAAATTGTAAGTGGCTAGCACCGCGGGGGTCGCCAACGATCGTCTCTGAAACCATTCCATATACGTCAGAGTCTCTCTAGACTGCAGAGTTCCCAGCACTCAGGGGAAATCATGTCAAATCACAGCCACCTGAAAAGTGTACATAGGTAATGTTGAAGCTGTGTGACCACCGACTTCCGAATCGGGGTTGGGTCCACGGTGCATCCCACGCTTTTCATTGTTCTCTATCTATCTATGTAATAGTACTATTCCCTAGTAGTGCTAGTGGTAGGCAGTAGTAGTACAATGACGATGATGTGGGATGACCAACCTACCTGCCAAGTGCTATAGCCAGAGATTCTTCTTCGGCCTCGATCTTCGGTGGTGATTTTCAGTCGGCAAAACAGACGGGATACCGCTGGAATGGAGCCGCAGAACCTGACCTCGATAGGCAGGGGGATCCTCATCATGATGTTCCCATTTCAGCTCACGGGGCCTGGGATCTGGCGCACGGACTGTATCCGCGTGAGCTGCACCTGACTCTACTTACCAATATGTAATTCTGATTATTTCCAGGATGAGATGAATGAGGACATGGTAGAATACACGGTGGACGTCAGATTGATTGAATCTCCTCACTATGGGTCTGGTCTCAGTAACAGCTTCGATAACACGTGTAGGTAGATACCTCTCTAGTAATGGAAATACATGGCGGCAGCTGTGGTACCTTAGAGTATGGTGGAGAGACTAAAGGTAAATCTCCACATGATTTTTCGTCTGGCGCGCTCCAATCATTTCTCTCCATCCATTATCCAAGGTGTAGGTACCCACTCCTTAGCTTACTTTCCCAACTTACTAAGGATTCCCAGTGGAGCTTGCTTTTGGTCAGTCATTGCATCGCAACACAGCGTGAGCTGAGTAGGTAGTGACGGTACCTTGCACTATATTCTGCTTACTAGTACCTCCTAATACGACTGCTGATCATGTGGATGCTGTCATGTTCTATTTTGCTCTACAAAGGCGGCGAATTGCGGCTTTTGCGGGGAAAGACTTGAACGTATCATCATCCAGACCAGTCTTGCACAGCTCCCTGAATCCGGAATGCTGGACCCTCTCGAGTCGGCTGGAAGTTAATCGTCTGACCAAGATGATCTTCTTCGGCTCCATGGGTCCAGGCAACTATAAGTGAGGCCATTGCCCTCCATTGAGAGTGGAGGTCGACCGATGTCTAGCTGCCCGTGGTGCCCTGTCGAGTCCGCCCTGGATGTGTAGATTAAACTAAAAGTCTCTTTAGAGTGTGCCCCTTCTTCCTGTTCTCTTTCTTCTCTCCTTTCTTCCGTTCTTCCATCTCTGTCTTATACAATTTGTTTCACTATCGTGCTTTGAACCTGCATTGTTGTACCATTGTCAAAGGCGATGAATAGCTTGTCATGGGCTGTCCTCTTCATCCTCCTCATACCCCTTCTCGTCATCAAACTACGAAAAGGGCCGCTGGCATCATACTTTCAGAAACCTGCCCAGCATGCAGGCTGCACTGATGTCAAGCGCATGGCGCCATACCCGGCCCAGCCCATCAGAGGAAGGGAGCGATACCGGGTCATGATGGACATCCGGAAGCTGGACGTGGAGAACTGGCTCACCGTCGACAAGAACTACATGGACGAGCATCATGTGCGGAGTCGCCTGCTGCGAGAGGAAAGGGAAAAGGTTCTTCAATGCCTGCCAGAGTCGTACGATGCGTGTCTCGAGGCGCTGGAGGAAGTGGTTGAATTTCTCTGCCAGCGATTCCCGCATGTGTTCGAGCGGAAGAAGTCCGGAAACGAGTCGACCATCCACAATCGAACGACGGGGGAAACTTTCGTCTTCGGAGGGGAGAACAAGGAGGTGGACCCTCTGGAAATCGCCGTCCGGCTCACTATGGAGGACTTGAGCATTCTGATGCAGAACGCCGACGGCGAGTATTACCTGTAAGTCGAAGTGCAGCGCTGACAGTTTGCCCCGACTGACCACCGCGAATAGAGCCGCCAGCGCCAGTCTCTTCCCCGTTGGCTGGACAGTCAAGGAACGTATCGGTTGGACCATATCCCAGCTTCACAATCCTGTGCCTCTGTGGCATCAGCAGGTTGCCAATTCTGTTAGCAAGTGTGTAGCCCCGAATGTCATTTCGAGAAAAAAAGAGCGTACGCTGACTCCGACAGATTCCTCGCTCGTCTCACACCCACTTCTCCAATGGAGCGTTCCAACTACTTCGTCGAGGTCAAGCGTCCCGACGAGACCCTCTTCGAGATTCTCTATCGCCCGACGACCCTCTCGGAAGATAACCCCGACCCGGCACCAGAAGACATCGTCATCCGCCGCGAGCGCCAGACTTTCCGCCGCCTACCAAAAACAGGAACCATCGTCTTCGGCGTCAAGACCTTCCTGACGACGCTGGACGAACTGCCCATGCAGGAACTTCAGAATCTCGCCAAGGAAACCAAGAGCTGGCCCGACTACGTGGGCGAGTACAAGGGCCGCGAGGTCTGGGGGCCCAAGGTCCTCGAATTCTGCAAAAAGCGCACGCAGTCACTTCCGCAGCACCTCGAGTCGGAGAAATTGGACGTATGATTCTTGACTTTGTAGCATTAGCGCGTTATTTTCTTTGTTTTTTTACTTCGTTTTTGCAAAAGCAAACGGGTGGGCGGCTCTCTGATTTTAAAAAGTCCTTAGCGTCATCGTCATCTGTTTTCTTTCTGGGTCGGCTTTCTGCTCTGTTTTGCGAATTCTCTTACTTTTCGATCTTTGCTCGTTCATGGAGGACTACCCTTGATTCAACAGGCAAGCGTTCAACACTTTGAGGGAGACCTTACTCCTTGGTTTTTGTTCGTGGGTTCTGTCAGCAAACGCTGCTCAACCAAGTACTCTGAAGCATTCTATTCGTCCAGGCATTGACAATCCTATTGAAATTGTTGAAGTAGTGTCATTGTATACGCTCGAAACTGATACTACTGTTCCTAGCGCTAAACCCGGTAAATGAAATAGATACAGCAAAGGTAGTATGTATAAAGCAGAAGCAAAAGAGGCCAGATGTGATGTGTCCGTCGAGTCTATCAGATTATAGTGAACGATGAAAAGGAAAGAAATGAAACGCAGGTCTAGTCCGCATTACCGCTAAATCTTCGAACGAGGAGGCTCGTCCTGCTTCAATCGCACCACTCCCTGGAAATGACAAGACAAGCATTAGCGGCCGTTTTCTTGCAGGCAGTAGCCCAAACCCTAATATTAGCGAGTGCAACGTACCTCCTGTGTGCAAGTGGCAATCAGCGTCCCATCCCGCGACCAGATCTTCTGGATCGCCAGCCCCCGGCCCTCGCCCGCCCACGGGCTCTCCATCTCCATGAGCATCCACTCGTCCGCCCGGAACGCCCACGGATTGTGGAAGTAGATCGAATGGTCCAGACTGACCATCATCCCGAGCTCCTTCCGATCTTGGCTTTGTCGGTTTGTCGCCTCGCTCAGCGCGCCCTCCAGCCGCCGCCGCAGATCGGCCGCCTCCTCCTCCTTCAGCTCCTTGATCGCCCGCGCGATGTCCTCGTCGTCCAGGTCGGACGGGTTCTTCAGCGCCTGCAGCGCCCGCCGCAGCTCCGCCGGCGACGAGAACCGCGGGATGTTCTGCACCCGCGCCACCGTCCCGATGAAGTAGCTGTCCGTGATGTATGCCAGCGCGGATAGGTGCGCTTGGTGCCCGCCCGCCTCGGAGATGCGGCCGCGGGCCCGCGCGAACCGTCGCACGCGCTTGTCCTCAGGGTTGGGCGAGTCCCCTGTCCATCAGTGTTAGCGTCAGTTTTAGCACCTCATATCGTCCCTAGCCTAGCTTCTCATGTGCAGTGGAGGCAGTTGCTTACGGTTGACGGTCCCCGCCTTGTGTGTCTCGAACGGCCCCCGGCTATCCTCCAGCGAGCTCCGGGTCCCTTCGGCGGGGTCGGCGAGGCTCGGTTTGGGCGTGGCGTGTTCGAGGCGCTTCTTGCCGCCGCTGTTGGCCCGGCTGAAGCTCAGGGTTGTGGTGAAGATAGGTCGGCCACGCTGCCGGGCTTGCACGGTGCGTGTGATGAAGCTGCGGCCGTCGCGGACTCGTTCGACGTGGTACAGGATGGGAATTTCGGAGTCGCCGGCTAGAACGAAGTAGCAGTGCATGCTGTGGACGGCGAAATCGGTCGGTACCGTTCGCATTGCGGCCGAGAGGGACTGGGCGATGGCGGCTCCGCCGAAGATGCCGCGGGCGCCGGGCGGATGCCAGAGCGGGCGGGTGTTGGTGAAGACATCCTAGATTCGTGTCAGTATAGGAAGGAAAGTAGAAAATGATCCCTGTGGACAAGTCTAATGGCAGCGTGAACGAAAGGAAGACGTACGGGGCCGATGTCAACAACTGGGGTCAACTCCAAAACGTTTTCGATCGCCGCCTTGGATTCATCCAGTGGTGGGGGTTCAAACAATGTCACTCGTTTCGCCATGTTGATTTCTCCAAGTACCAATGTATGCTGCTCTGCAATCTGGTGATAAAACGATAAGGATCTAGAAAAGGAGAAGAGCGATCATTTGAAGCGGATGATGACAGCGTCCTCGGTCCTTCACGCGGCGCACGGGGTCTCCCGATTCGGAAATTGCCGAGGCATCTCCACCGTCTGGATGTGCCGACTTCAGATGACGATAGGCATCACTAATTCAGTCCGTCGACGGGAATAGGCTCGGCTGTACGGAGTTGCTCATCATTGCAAAGGTGCTATTGATGACGGTCTAGAAACAATTCATCGCATTTGTCGTCTATCTACCAGTTCAGGTGCAGACCTGGACACTGGGGAAGGGCAACCTTCATGTCACGATCTTCATTAAAAGCGCCCCTTTTTTTTTTCTGAGTTTGAACTCCGACTACGGAGTATATTCCTCTTATTTTGAGCATTTTCAACAGGATTGATATGACAGCAGTGAGGTTTAGCCGCTATTTCCTCAATACAAGTGCTCATCGTAGGAGTAGAGCGCATGCGGTCCAGTCCCGATGAGATCTACACAAACAGCAAGCAGACACAAGTGGCTCACATATCTCTAGCAAAAATAGCATCGAGCAAGATGCGGTCTATTTTGAAGCAGGTTCTATCAACAGGTTGCATGTCGACTAGCCGCGGACTTGGGACTTGCGCTTAAATTCACAAGCTCTTGCAACTGTGCTAGGCAGCCAGGAGCCAGAAGGCTTGCCGTATCTCCGAGGTCAACTCTGTCGCTGTCTGATCAATGTATCATTAGCCGTGCCTGCGCGTATCAGCTTCACATAATGCATTCGTCCACATGAGCTCATGACAAGCATCGTCTCCTGCGCCATCAAATGAAATACTCCTCCCTCGGCGCCATATACCGATCCCACCCTCTCCCCGGACTCACGACTTCCGGCATATCAACCTTGAACGTCTTCTGTACCGCCTTCGCACTAGATCTCTTCTTCTTCTTTCCATTCTTCTGCAGTAATCGGAGCAGCTGCTGGCGTTGCATCTCCTCCTCGGTGACTAGGATCGGGCTCCCAGAGCCGTACTGGAGGCGTGTCTCGTCCGCGACGGTCCGTCCATAGATCCACAGTGTACCTAGCGCGTAGAGAAACACGAACGCGCAGCAGAGACTGACCACAATCGTTGCCAGATTGTTCATGGGGAGGATGTTGCGGCAGAGGATGTTGAAGACGAGGTTGAAGAGGCCGAAGAGGCTCGATGAGAGGCAGGGGCTGGGAGTCTGGTTAGTCTGCAGTCTGCTTCGTTGTTACACCTCTTAAGAGCGAAGCATACAGAAAGACAGAGTAGAGGAGATAGGCTCGTTGGTCGATCTGAGCGCAAACGATCACAAAGGACAGCGCGTAAGCGACGCCGATCAAGACCATCGCGGCGATAGTCAGGACCGTCTTATTGATCCGCGAGTTGTCTTCGGGCTTTTCAAGTGCGAGTGGAATCATCAAGTACCTGGATACTATCAGGCCCTACATTCATGTGGCATTATTTGCTTCGTACATACCCAACAAGCGACAGCGTCGATGCCATAGCCGCCGGGAATTGCCATACCGATCGCACAGTGTCGGTCTCTCGAGTCGCGGGTTGTGCAGGTTCCTGCGACACCCAGAGCTCTTGATACTGCGAAGAAGACATTTTATCGGCGAGACATTAATCCCAAATTCTCTTATATCGGACAGTTCAAACTCAGAATCAACAGTAGCAGAAGTTAAATTAGCGAGCGACAACAAGCGAGCGTGGGTATGTTATTGAAACATTATGATTATATGGGGTAGGCGTTGGCTGAGATCGAGCACGAGGGAAAGAGAGAGAGAAAAAGAACTGAAACAGGTCTGAATGGGGGAATCGTCAATATATTATGGCTTAATATCTCTTGATTCCAGTGATCTCTGCTCCGTAGACAGACTAAGGAACCAGCCACTTCGACACTAATACGGCGAGATGAGCCTATCTCTGCAGCTAAAAGCGTGTCACAAAGGAACAGACCACTAGGCGCACAGGACTATATTTAGTGACTCCATACATGATGCTACCTGACTTGGTCTATCATTATTTAATTATGCCGATCCTTGTAAGCTGACTGGACATGAAGTGGAGTGGTTAGGCTACACAACTGAATGCTGAATACCTTGAGCCCTCAGCCACGTTTCATAGCGATGCGAACGACGATGATGTCAAATGCGATGATTCTAGTAAAACTGAGGGTCGATTGGTCCAACAAATTACAGTGCTATTCAGTCTTATCTATCGTAATCACCAAGCTCTGTATCCACTTTAAACCCGAATAAAGTCACGGATGATCCGACAACGTCTCCACATCCAGATGCTTGGTTATCAAATGCAGGTCAAACTGATCAGGTACCTCGAAACTATCTCGGAATCCTTTCTGTTAGTAAGTCCCTCTAGAAATTTGTCACGAAACGATATGTAGTCTCGCACCTGATGTGATTGTCGGCTTGTTTTGTGATTCTACCCCCAGCGGATTCGATAAGCGATTTCATCCTGCAGAAGTAGTCATCTGTGAGGAGGGATACAGATAAATATTCACATCGAGAACAAGAAAGAGCTCACCGATCGATATCCGACTCACTCATGTGGTCTTGTAGAACGAGCTGGATATGTCAGTCCTCATGGTCTGACTCTGCACTCGACCCAACGTGGACAGCTCACTGTATGTAGAGGCATCCTGCAGTAATCTACACGGAAAATGGGCGCTAAAGTTATCTTCTTCTCAAGGTATAAGTGCATAAGGCAAGTACAACTGCGTCTTATATAAAACCCTACGTATCGAGACCAGAAAGTCATCATGATATCATGTTGACTGTATCGACCATTCTATTCTGACCGGAGTAGCTATCAAGGTCCCCTCCGTCTAATCCTGTCTCTCCAAAGAGAACATGTAATTCCTCGTCCGGAACTTATTCATATCCAGATCCTCCTCTGGAATATCATACCTGCCAGAATAGCCCTATAAGTCTGCACGTAGAGTACAGAGTAGACACGGTATCTTACACATATGCCTTGAGGAACCGCTCCTCTCTCACAAAAGAGCCACCGTGAGATTCAATCTCGTTTAGACCTCTTCGTAGAGCCCGTCACTATCAAGTATTTCATGTAGATTCGAGAACGTACTCCTTTTTATTTCCTACCGTCACCTGTGGTGGGAACTTGACCTGTTTTTAAAGAGTTAGCGTCATCCTATTCGCCTTGATGTCGGACTCGATGGTACGAACCAGATAATGAGGCATGGTGAGCAGATAGGACTTGTATGTATTGTTGAATCTCTTTCCGCTTGCGTATAGACGCAGTCTCAGAAAGATTGATGAATATAAGAGCACAGCTCTCGCAACGATGTCATCGTGGTATCATCTGCCCTTGGCTCGGCTCATGGCAACGAGAGTTGCATCATGGTGGAAGCATTATCCATGGATTGTTAGTGTAGTGAACGAGGGCCAGAAAGGCGGTAAACCGCATCAGATGTACGAGAAGAGAGCACTGTAGTCAAGGACAAGGACTGTTTGCTAACTGGTGCTATTCATGACCTCGCTGGTGCCTGTTACAAACGAATACTTTCAATATCTATAGGATAGAGGCCAATGAACCTCATATATAAAGTCAATATTCCCTTACCATCAGTAGAGTGAAACACGCCCAATCTTAATCTGTATGGAGACCAGGCTCATACATGCGAAAGAGGTTAATGTATGGTACACATGCTGGCTATTCAAATATTATACACTACTAATACAGTTCTGGGAGCATACTCGGCGCTTCACCAATGCTGGATGACATTATGTCCTTTCTGCTCTCGTGTTCGGATCGACGATCGACAGGAAGCCCAGTGGTCTGTCGAAATCGTCGTGGAGACTGAAGCTGAGGAAGCTATCACCTTTGAGAAAGTCCATATTTGTAGACATCCGTATCACTGTAGGCCAGATTGTGAGTAAATCTCCAAGAATATCGACTGGTGGAAAGGAGACACGTACAAGTGACTATTGAGGCTCTCCCTTCCTTCTGCCCTGGCATTCACCCACACACTGACGCTCACCTTCGATACGGGAAATATGCCGTATCCTCGACTGTCAATGGTGACTGTTCCGGAATGCCACCCGAGTATATCCGTCCACCGCTCTCCGGCATGCTGCTGGCCAACGAACATGCGCTTCTGCGATGGGCCGGCGTTGCTCATGATACAAGCTAGACCCGAGGGATGTCGCCGGTTGCCGTAACGAATAAATCCTATTTGACCGTCAGTACGGCGAAAATGAGGGCCAGAAGTGAGGCAGTGCGCACCGATGCAGTTCCGCTCGTCGAAATAATCCCGCTGTTCTCCGTACGCGTAGAGCTTACGGGCTCTTGTGAGAATCGGAAGCTTGCCTCCACACGAGCGCTTCGTTGGATGTTTGCCTCCTCTGATCCCGTAGAGATCACCCCAGAAGACACAGGGTTGTCCTCTATTTTGTAGTAGGATCAGAGCATATGCTAATGGCTTGAAGAAAGATGCGACCGGCAGCTATTTACAATCCGTCAGGATGGAACAGTCAACATAGACCGTGACAATGAAAACATACCTCTAACATTTGTCCTGGTTGCTTTACTTTAGGTCAATAGATGTGAAGACACTGAGAATGGAAGTTGATTTCTTACTGTGTCATGAGTCGTGACAAATGTCTAGACGGTTAGTGTGGACAGCAGTCAGAACACATCTAGGAGAACTTACAATGGCATGCTGAGGTTTGTTCTGGACCAGTGTACCATCGAGGATTCCCCGCAGGTCCGCTTCGCTGGTCAGGGAGATTTTCGAGAATCGGTCAACCAATACCGCATCATAGAGATGAACTCGGTGTTCCATCATCTCCAGGAAATCCAGGAGAGCTTTGATATCACAGCGCCAGTATTCCGATATTACGAAGAAATCAGGTCCTAGCGTCTTCCGAACATGATCGACAAAGTCCCTCTGGAAAGCAGCCGACATGTGTTTCGCAGCGTCTAGCCTCATACCACTGAGAGGCAGTTGAGTGCCTATCCATTCGCCCCAGTTGAGAAGATCCCTTCTGACTTCATCATTAGAGTAATCCAGATTTGCGAACATCAGATAATCGTAGTTGCCGAACTCGTGGCTGACATCGTTAGCCCAACCCTTGTTCGGCCCTGCAATCTTATAGATAGCGTTCTTCTTTTGCGATTCGTCCCAGTCAACGCCATTGAAATGGTACCACCGATATTTCATCGAGCTATAGAGGTCGCCGCGACCAGTGAAATCGAACCCCACCCACCCCTCGATCTCCTTTGGGCGCGAAATCTCAATATTTCGTCCTAACGCGGTATATCAGATATCTGGTTAACCAACCTCTCCACTGAATGGAAACATACTTTCCGAGTCTACTTGGACGGCCAGGAATCGTTCTGTAAAATCTGCGCCTGCTTTATGATTGAGAACAGCATCCCAATGAACACCAACACCGAGATCTCGAGCGGCTGTGGTGAGCTCCAGGAGCTCCTCCTTGGTTCCCCATTTGGTGGCTCGTGATCCTTTCTGGTCGAATTCACCCAAGTCATATAGATCATATACGTCGTAGCCATTTCCAGAAGGGTCCATTCCCTTGCACCCTGGGGGTATCCATATGTTGTCGACACCGATCTCCTTGAGACTTGGTAGAATATGTCGTAGACGGCGCCAGTGAGCTTGATCAGCTGGCATATGCCATTCAAAAGTTTGCATCAGAAGCAGATTGTCTGGAGCATTCCAGGACGGGAGCTGGTCCAGGCGCTTCGCTTCTTCTAATACGGCGTTAGATCAGATCGTAAAGGAAGAAAAATGAAGGCAGACCTTCGATTTCATTCCATCTCTGCGTCTCCCTCCTTTTTCTCGGGAGGCAGCTAGAAAGAAAAGAAAACATTGACTGGTCTGGAGGGATTGAAAAGCAAATCTTGAGAAGCGAAGCCGAGTTGACCCCCGCGATATAATGTTTATATACCAGAAGGCGGATGAGGAGATAGAGTGACTATGTGAAGGTATTATGCGGCCCAGTTTCTTTAAAAACACGGCATCGACATCAATGATGAGGTTGGAAATATTAGGTAACTATATATAGGTCATGACAATTACTCAGATTTTGTCAATGCCGCTAAGTTTCAAGACATCATCAGTCAAACAGTCTTAGCGCAACAATATTGAACAAACAGAACTCGGCATTGTGCCAGTGGACTTGTGACAAATGGAAGGCCATGTGTTGTGGCAGCTCCCTGGTACCTTTTTTGTGCTCTTCAAGTTATAATTTAGTAGATGTTTCGAAGAGGAATAAGGGCATTAGGGGAACAACCTGATACTAGTTTCAATTTTTGGATGTGGTAAGTTGATACCTGAGGCATCCACATTATAATTAAATCCCTTCCTTCCTGAACCGAGACCCTTGTGCCTGATCCGCTTTGAGCCTGAGGGTGGCTGGACGGCATTTATCCGAGTGAAATTAAGCCAATAGGAGACAGGGAATCTCGAATTCACTCTTGGCTGCCCTGGCATAAATCCGTGCATCTGATTCGTGAACCAAGGCGGTCACTGAAGATTTTTGAAGAATTCATGCCTCAGGCTCACACAGAATTTCACTGAGACTATCATAACTTCCAGTCTTGACAGATACCCACTTTGATGAGCATATATTGGTTATTGATGAGTGACGACATCACTATTGTTCCCAGTCAAATTTTGAAGAAACGAGGGCTTGGGAGGTCACACGTTGTTGTAATTGTTGGAATTCCGCCAAGTTGAGCGACTGTCTCCCTTGATCTACTGTTTACTCTGTGAATGCGACCGATATGGTCTGTAGAATTGAGTAATCTCAAAGAGAGTACATATCTTAAATTGTCTGACTGAAAGCTCAAACATGTCTGTTGACTGTGCCTCTGGGATTCCTGATACTTAAAAGGTCTTGTATGTTGGCCGGACGATCGGATTTAACGGTGGCAAGTCGTGTTCGTGCTGCCGAGCGAAGCCCGCATTGGCCCGCGAAAAGTTTTCGGGATCGGTGCCGCTAGTGCCCAGTCTGTGCTCCCCAGTCTCCCCGATGTGAAATCCTTTTCCCTTCAGTTTCATATCCTTCCTTCTCTTTCCCTTTTCCCTTTCCAAACTCTGCAAAGCTTCAATTGCTTTCGTTTATACCCCATCCCCACTCTCCATCATCTCTTTTCTCCATCCTCCTCTTGCCCTTGTCTTGTTTAGATTTTAGACCTGCATAGATACCACACATAATTCACAATGTCCGCCGCGGCTCCCACTACCGGTTCTCCCAAGATCGACGCTGTCGTCGAGAAGGTGGCTCCTGCCGCCCCTCAGATGAGCAGCTTCCAGCTCTACTCCAGATTCGCCTTCGCTGGTGCTGTCTGCTGCTCCGTCACTCACGGAGCCCTCACCCCTGTCGATGTGTAGGTCCTACTGTTTAGCCTCACTGTCCCCAAATCGCATCGATTGCGCCTAGTTCCGAAATTCCCGGCGCGCTTTGCGGTGTACATCAACTGAGTACTGATGTATCTCTCTTCTCAATGCAGCGTCAAGACCAGAATCCAACTTGACCCTGTCACCTACAACCGTGGTATGATCGGTGGCTTCAGACAGGTCATTGCCAACGAGGGTGCTGGCGCTCTCCTCACTGGTTTCGGTCCTACTGCCGCTGGTTACTTCCTTCAGGGTGCTTTCAAGTTCGGTGGTTATGAGTTCTTCAAGCAGCAGTGCATCAACCAGCTCGGTTACGAGACTGCTTCCAACAACAGAACCGCTGTCTACCTCGCTTCCTCCGCTGCCGCCGAGTTCTTCGCTGATATCGCCCTTTGCCCTCTTGAGGCCACTCGTATTCGTCTCGTTTCTGAGCCTACCTTCGCTAGCGGTCTCATGAGCGGCTTTGGCAAGATCCTCAAGAACGAGGGTATCGGCGCTTTCTACTCTGGTTTCGGTCCTATCCTCTTCAAGCAGTAAGTCGAGCACTCTCGACCAATGGAGTCGTCTGATGGTTTCTAATTGGTAAACTTCAGGATCCCCTACACCATGGCCAAGTTCGTCGTCTTCGAGAAGGTTGTTGAGTCTGTTTACCGCAAGGTCGACAAGAACAGCGTTTCCGATGGTGCTAAGACTGGTATCAACCTTGGCTCTGGTCTCATTGCCGGTTTCGCTGCCGCCCTTGTTTCTCAGCCCGCCGACACCATGCTCAGTGTGATCAACAAGACTCAGGGCGCTCCTGGTGAGAGCACTGTCTCCCGTCTCGTCAAGATCGCCAAGGACCTTGGTATCCGTGGCAGCTACGCTGGTATTGGTACTCGGTAAGTCTAGCTGTTTTCTCTCTTGAAATTCAGGATATAGTAGCTGATGTGCCCATTCTCTAGTCTTTTCATGGTTGGTTCCATCACTGCCGGTCAGTTCGCCATCTATGGTGACATCAAGCGTGTCCTCGGTGCCACCGGTGGTGTCGAGATTGGCAAATAAATTAACGACGTGACGCCTAACTGCGAAACCAAAAATGTCTGAATCCGGTCAATGTCCAAATCTTCCATACGAAGCGTGGTAGATTTGTTCATTTGCCGTTAGGAAAAAAGCTGCAGCCCACTTGAGACTCGCCAAACTCGGCAGATGACATATACTTTCCTGTCTCTGGTCCAGTGTCTTCACAGCATAATTGTATTTCACATTGTCTGGAATGTAGTATAGATTTGAATAGACGCTTTTCCTTTGTTCTATCTTCGGAGATTCCGGCGGCATTGACTTTGATTACTCCCTCATTGGCACTTGTTGATTTCCATTATTTTTTCGAATACAAAAAAAACATTTTTTTTCTCGAGTCATTTCAAATAGAGTCAGGGCGAAGCAAAGAATGAATCGAATTATCTTTTCTGAGGGCTTATCAAGACATCCTGAAAGTTCTAGACCATGTCACAGGACTCTGCCAGTTTACAAAATCTATATCTTAATTAACCATTCCAGGGGTGACGGACAATATCCGGAAGGAGAAGAGCAGATTGCATTCTTATTCGATCCTTGGGCGAGTGGCATCAAACTTCAAAAATGGTTCTCCGTACACAGCTTTCAGATACGTTGATGCCAAGCCAGCGGATCTTCAGGCACTCCGTCTACGCCTCCCCGCTAGATCACCATCTTCATTCATTAGTCCCATATCAGCTCATTGTAAGACATACGGCACACTCGTTTCCTATTCATTATTTCTTCCAGATGCATATCTGACCTGATCTCTCTTTCTCTTCGCTTTTCTCTTTTTCAATATCTTTTTCTTTGCTCGCCTATATACCCAATCCTTATGACCTGATTCTCACTTGTTCGCCATGTCACGTCCTCTTGGTCTCCTACCAGTCCTCTCCCTCCTATTCCTTCTTCTCGCGACACAGGCAGTGACGGAACACACTTCAAACTGGGCTGTTCTCGTTTCCACGTCTCGATTCTGGTTCAACTACCGCCATCTTGCAAATGTACTCTCGCTATATCGCACCGTCAAGCGGTTGGGGATACCCGATTCGCAAATCATCCTAATGCTTCCCGATGACATGGCCTGCAATCCTCGAAACGCTTTTCCAGGGACGGTCTACAGTAATGCCGATCGCGCAGTCGACTTATACGGAGATAACATTGAGGTAGACTACCGAGGCTACGAGGTGACCGTGGAGAACTTTATCCGTCTCTTGACCGACCGACTGGACGAAGACGTGCCGCGCAGCAAACGCCTAGGCTCCGACGCTGGAAGCAATGTGCTCGTTTACATGACCGGACACGGAGGTGATCAGTTCCTAAAGTTCCAAGACTCGGAGGAGATTGGGGCCTGGGACCTGGCGGATGCGTTCGGCCAGATGTGGGAGAAGAAGCGTTATCATGAGCTGCTATTCATGATTGATACTTGCCAGGCTAATACTATGTACACCCACTTCTACTCGCCGAATATTATCGCGACAGGATCCAGTGAGCTGGATCAGTCCTCTTACTCTCATCATGCGGATAACGATGTCGGTGTTGCGGTGATCGACCGTTGGACATACTATGTGCTGGAATTTCTAGAAACTCAGGTGACAAGTGCCAATTCAAAGGCGACGCTGGGAGATTTGTTCGACTCGTACGACGAGTCGAAGATTCATTCGCAACCGGGCGTTCGGTGGGACCTCTTTCCCGGCGGAGAGCAGGAGGGGCGCCTGAGAACAGTGGTGGACTTCTTCGGTAATGTTCAAAATGTCGAAGTTGAGCATGCGAATGCCACTGAGCCCGGCTCTCTGAAGGAGGACCTCGTCGAGATTGCTCGACTGGTGGAAAAATGGCGCAAGCGTGACCGGGACTTTGCATCTCGCAGGGAGCCACCTCATGAGAACAACACTGATGCACTTCCATCCACTCAATCTACAAAGGCTGGAAATGTCGTGCCAGTACGCATGGCTGCTGAATCTTCCTGGGAAAAGCGGCTCGTTGGAGCATCTGTTCTGGGCGCATGCGCTGCAGTCTGGCTCGCTGGTTCGATCCTGGGCAGGTCCTCGGTTTGATCATGATTGTCGACTCTGGTCATATCAGTAATCCAATATATCTGTCAAGACATTACTTGTTTAAACCTGTGTAGTTTAGTGCCTAATTCGCTCAGCAGGATACAGTAACTCAGCTCCTGCGGGTAGTTACGGTCTTGGTTTACAGCGCGACAGCATTAGTACTCGGCCGATTTGAGTCAGCGCAGTATGCTGCACCACTCTTTGGGAAGATGTTAGAAAGGGGATAAAACATCGCCACCCTGTCGCTGGCTAAGTTTTGCGTCTTAAATGTAGAGAGCAAAAAAAGGAAATTTGAAATGACCAGTGCCGGGCTTGATTTGGCAACCTTATCGGTGTTAACGATACGTGATAACCAACTACTATAAAAGCCCTTTCTTATAGATGAGACAGCAATCATATGTGGCAGTGCAAGACTCTGTCCTCGAATCTAGCGTCCAATTCAGTCAAGATTTCCATGGTCAATTTCCAAATTTGTAAAGAGACATGCTTGTAAAGACGTACCACGTCATTAACTTTCGGCACCACATCTGTTCAATGTTGATGACGGGATCATACACTACACGAAAGAGATAGGATACAGATTCAATTCAGTATCAGCCCTTATTTCAATGATGACCACCGCTATATGGGAAAACGAACCTATTTAGTCACCGGCTGCCGCCATGGCTAAGCTGCCGCATACTTGGAGGACTCATGATGTACGCGCCTTTACGAGTTCTGGATAGGGAAAAATAATCCGGAATATTCATGGTACAGTCATTTAGCAAAATCCACATCCACCCTGAACATTGACATCAGCTCCGTGCTCTAGCAGCATATATGTGATCTTGTCATGCCCTTCAGGATAGGCAGCAGTTCACAGCCTTGCTTCAGAGTACAAGGCGCTCCGTTTCCTTTTCATATCTGCGCCTATGGCCGTGGATCATAACGTGCCTGGGTCAGACCATCATTGCCAAACACCGCCACGAGAAACTAGAACAAAATTACTTATACCAATACCAAAAATTGCCTTTACTTCTTCAGTTGAAGATATCACTCTGCGGGCCGCACCTCATCGGCCTGTAAACCCTTTTGGCCCTGAACTACTATAAAGGTGACTTTCTCTCCTTCCCTCAGAGTTCTAAAGCCTTGTCCCTGGATTGCCTGAAAATGCACAAAGATATCTTGGCCATTCTCCCGCGTTATAAAGCCAAATCCCTTTGTCTCATTGAACCATTTCACGGTTCCAGTTTCTCTCTCGTCCATTTCGGTTCAACTAAGGTAATAGATGGTCAAAACCCATTTTCATTTCCAAGGGTATGAGCATCGCACTCTTTCAATTCGACAGTCAGGTTCGGAGCAAGCTTCTGGACAAGTATTTGACTTGCTTTGCCCTGAGACGTGGGCCAGGTCGAAGAAGTCGGTAGAATGATATAACTCAGAAGTATGCCTAAACGGTTCAATATCTCCCGATATCAGTCAAATACGATCGACGCGTTAAACTAGCCAGGTAAGATTTTGAACGACAAAACAAGTCTGAAAGGCCTCGAAGACAAGAAACAAAAGCTGGGGGGAAGAAAGACATAAGAGAACTTGTCCCTAGCCTTGAAGTCTTAGCCTCATCGTGGACACGAAGCACTGCAGCAAGCGGCAAGAGACAGAATGCTATTGGCTTGGGCTGGTGTGCCTGAAACCCAACCAAGGGAACGGGCACCCAGTGTCCTTGGCCCTGAACCCAATGTTGTCCTCCTCCCCGTGATACCAACCCCCCGCCTTTACCGATATGTTTACTAACATTGGAACTGTAAGCCTGACACTGAATATAAAATCTCACATATAAGAGTAGCCCTTTGGCGCTGCCAGAGTAATTTATTTCGGTTAATGGGGCCCGAAAGAAAGCTAGCTGCCTTTGGGAGGGATGCAGATATTGCTATCACCCGTACCGAGACAAATTTCACCACTTTCCCTGGCGACGGCAGGACGAAGCCGAAACTATTGCACGAAGTTTAAAGGATCTCAGAAGAGGGGCCTAGGGCAGCTGCGATACTGCACCAGAGGGTGCAAAAAGTCAGACCAGTGCCGGGCTCGATCCGGTGACCTTATCGGTGTTAACGATACGTGATAACCAACTACTACAACAAGCGCTCTTGTGTTGAGAATGCGCTTGGATTTATGGATACATAAGACAGAGCATAAAACTACCAGCATCCAACCTGCGACGAGTCATTGGCTGTGTTCGGTTGCCGCGATGTTTCTTTACCACATGTAGTCATCTGGTTTCCTTGAACTTGAGTTCTCAGGAATATTAAAATGCAAGCTGGTTACTGTCGTACTGAGCTTTAATATCCATGGATTTTTTCGGTTGTTGTTGTCCGTCCCCTATGGATGTTCGGAGTGACTGAAGATATATATTCACTGCATCTTGCTTCAGAGCTGCCATACTATTCCCCATCTTGCCCTCCAGTTACCTACACATCGGACAACACACGACCTTAAAATACACAAAGCAGGCTACCACGCATACAGGAGGCGACTAACACAATAGTTTACAGCGAATTCTCTTGTACAGCGGGGAACATCGACCGAAGTCGATAGATGGTCCAATATCTCCCGATATGGATATACAAGAGCGTACACGTGACCACGCGCTCCGTCTCGTGTCTCGCGCTTCGCGAGAAACCTCATAATCCACCCTCCAGCACGCCGATTGAGAACTGGGCAACGAGCTTCGCGACCATTTCACTATGGTCTTCAAGCCATTCAAACCTCCCTTAATCAGGAAACAGCCCAACCCGCCCGTCTCTGATGCACCCGCGGCAAGCGGTGCCCCCGAACATCGCGAACCCCCAGCCAAGAAGCAGCGTCTGGACCCAGAAATCACTACGCTTGGTGATTCGCTAGGCCGATCATACACGCCGAGCCGCAAGCCTCTCCAGCAAGTCATCAATGCTGGTAGCTCATCCAGCGAGAGCACGACTGGTGATGATCCTTGTGGGGACAGATACTACAACGTGCTATGGTAACTATCCGGGCACTACTTAAGCGATGATCAAGCTAACCCGACACCTGCGATAGGCGAAAACCGTCCACGAAGAAGAACAAGACGTGGGACGGGGACGGTATCATCTCTACCCGTGATGGGTATCTCTACCTACAGGACATATCGGGAAAGGATATGGGACGGGTGATGCATGGATCCCGACTTGAAGCAGGAATCGTACTGTCGATAGGAGGCAAGGAAGTTGAGATCGATTCCGAGATACCTAGGAAGGAGTACCTAGCCGGAAGGCCATTTCTCGAGAGAAAGGACACCACTAGCCTCGCTGCCGCACCGGCACCGCTGAAGAAAACGTTCATGCCGTTACTTGGGAGCCGGAGCAGTACCTCGCTTCCGACAACTTCAAGTCAGAAGAGCCAGGGTGGGAAAACAGGCAGCTTGCCTCTACCAAATCCGGCATCTAGATCCAGTTCTATATCCAATGCATACAAGAGGCCGCTACTAGAAAGCACCGTCGTTCCCGTGGGGCCTGTTGGGAAGCCGGTTCCACGCCATGACCCGAACCAACCCGGAGCGCTGGTCATGAAGCGACCAGATTCAGTGCCCAAGGGGAAACAAATTGTTGACGTTGTTGTCGATCCAATTCTCTCCAAACACTTGCGGCCGCACCAACGCGAGGGCGTCCAGTTTCTTTACGAGTGCGTCATGGGTATGCGATCGTTCAATGGAGAAGGCGCTATACTTGCAGATGACATGGGCCTCGGGAAGACTTTGCAAACGATTACGCTGCTCTGGACTCTGCTGAAACAGAATCCGATCCACGAAAGCCCTCCAGTGATCAAGAAAGCTCTCATCGTTTGCCCGGTGACTCTGATCAACAACTGGAGGAAGGAGTTTCGGAAATGGCTGGGTAACGAGCGTATCGGTGTATTCGTCTTCGATGATAAAAGGAAGCGTTTGACCGATTTCACTAAGGGCAGGGCCTATAGTGTCATGATAGTGGGTTACGAGAAGCTTAGAACCGTTCAAGAAGGTCTAGCAAGAGGTACTGGAGTCGACATTATTATCGCCGACGAGGGCCACAGGCTGAAGACGCTCCAGAATAAGAGCGGCCAAGCTATCCAGTCACTGAACGCCACAAAAAGAATCATTCTTTCTGGCACGCCAATCCAGAATGACCTGAAGGAATTCTTTGCGGCAGTGGATCTGGTAAATCCAGGTATTTTAGGGAACTTCAAGGCCTTTGTCAGAGAATTTGAGGGGCCTATCGTGAAGAGCAGGCAGCCGGAGGCAACCAAGAAGGAGATTGAGAAAGGCGAAGCTAGGAATGAAGAACTGCGAGAGCTCACTGCCAAGTTCATGCTACGCAGGACGGCCGACATCCTGGCGAAATATCTGCCACCGAAAACAGAATACGTCTTATTCTGCAACCCGACCTCCACACAGGCCAATATCTACAGAAATGTGCTCGCCTCTCCAGTGTTCCAGTGTGCCATTGGCAATTCAGAAAACGCCCTGCAGCTCATTACCATCCTCAAAAAGCTCTGCAACAGCCCTTCGCTGCTGTCACCTAAGACTGGGGACGACAAACCCAGCGAGACCATCACAGCGCTTCTATCGTCCCTGCCTCCGAATCTTCTACGTCACTTCTCCCCTTCGTGCAGCGCAAAAATACGTGTACTCGATCAGTTACTCCATAACCTACGCACATCAACATCGGAGAAGATCGTTCTTGTCTCGAACTACACCTCGACGCTGAATTTGCTTGCAAACCTGCTCACCTCGCTCTCTCTGCCGTTCCTGAGACTAGATGGCTCAACGCCAGCGCAGAAAAGGCAGGCTCTCGTAGAAGATTTCAATCGTCTACCCCCAAATCTCTGTTTCGCGTTTCTCCTCTCCGCAAAAGCAGGAGGCACCGGACTGAATTTGATAGGCGCAAGCCGCCTTGTCCTCTTTGACGTGGACTGGAACCCAGCAACCGACGTACAAGCCATGGCGCGGATCCATCGCGACGGTCAAAAGAGACACTGCCGGATCTACCGCGTCTTGCTCAAGGGAAGCCTGGAGGAGAAAATCTGGCAACGCCAGGTAACCAAGATCGGACTGGCAGACAGCGTCATGGAACACAAAAACAGTGTGGCCCAGTTCTCAAGGGACGAGCTAAAGGATCTCTTCCGACTCGACGAGGCGAGCCGCTGTCAGACGCATGAGCTTCTGGGCTGCGACTGCGGCGGACTAGGGCAGATGGCCGGTCCACCGAGCGACGACACCAGCATCCCAGCCACGGATGCTGAGGACTCGCCGTCCAGCGACCTCTCGGACACGGATTCTGAATTTCCCGACATTCCCACACTCATCAAAGCCTCCCAGCTCAATATGGAAGAACAAGAGCGGCGGATTCATTCGCATCTGCGTGATGGTCGCCGAAGCCGAACCCACAAGGGCAAACGAGGAAACGACATCGCGGGCGACGAACCAGCCAAACAAAGCCGGATACAACAATCGCTCTCCCATTACGTGCATATAGACCCTGGTTTGATGTCCGTGGCGACGGATGAAACAGTATGCGATCTGCAGGCTGCGCTTGATGACGACGACGTCCTTCTTCCCTTACTCAAAGACGAGGATAACAGAGTCTCGTTCATTTTCAAAAAGTCCAGTACTGCAGAGGCAAAAGGGAAGAGGCCCTCCTCGCCGGTGGTCGTAGATTAGGAGATTAGAGCTATACAGTATGCGGCATAGAGAGAAGTATAGAGAGCATTTGCATTGGTTCGAGGTTACATGATTACAAATATAATTATATCACGTTGATATATCCATTAGTCACGATCTCTATGAAATCGTTGCCTGGGTTCATCTCGTGTATCACACGTGCAAATGGAATAGCGATCCAGCAAAGAAAAATAAACTGAAGGGGGTATGGTATGCGCAATAAAAAGAATCCTCAAGCAAAACAAAGTAGAGAATAGAGCCTTAAAAGTATTATAACAAAGCATCTGATCTCTGATATGGTGAAATGAAGAAATCCGATGCCCTCAAACATCAACATCCTAATATCTAAGCTTTCCAACAAGTCCAAACGTGTATGCTGCCTCAGCTTCACTCTTCATCTGAATCATATATATCTTTGAAAATTTGCCTATGACACCACCTTCTTTTGGCAGGGCTCCGTCATTAGCCTCTGGGATAGACACCGCAATACCGGTCCTTGCGACACGCTCGAAAGCGCTTTCACCCAAGCAAACATCGAGCAGTACTTCACCACGTGTTTTGCCACGAACGACGATGCGCTTCTCCGGTTCGGTGGCCTGCCGAGGCGAGATGGATCCAGAGGTTGGCGGGCTACCTTCGTCGGCGCCGACGCTGTTATCACTGCGTCTACTGCTAGATGTGCCTGGACGTCGAGGTGCGGAGCGAGCGGGCATGATTGTGAGTCTGGCTGCGCCCATATCACGCCACTTCGATTGAGTCTCGCGCACGTACAGCCGAATCTTGGCGTTGGACAGGCCGATTCCATCCGCGCCCTTCATGGCAGCGGCTATTCTGCCGATGCCGGAAGATGAATGATGCGAACCAGAGCCGGCAGAGCTTGAGTGCTGGCTATCCTCCCTTGCACTCCGGGAAGTGATTGACGAGCGCGAGAGATTGAACATCTTGCTTCCGGTTCCAAATTTCTTCAATGCTGAGAACGCGCTACTCATGGTCCCAACACTGCTCTCAGAGTGGTCGGCTAGCGATCGAGGCGAATTCGACGCGCGGTAGCTCTTTCTGCGCTGGGGCCACCCGAACCACCTTCCAGTCTTCGTTGAACGTTCCATAGGAACGGGCTGGTTCGCAAATGGGCCACGTGCGTTTTGCAAAGCAATGTAGGTTGGGTTGTTGATACGTGCCTGATTTATGAGACCGTACAGCGCCTCGCACTCGTCTGCATTCCGAGAACGGAACATGATATTGTTGCTCCAATTGATCTTCGATTTCTCAGTCGGAGGCGAACGAACGCTAATATCGATGGCTGTACCCCGCCGGATGGGCACCAGTGGTGTGAGCTCGAGGGCAACTAGCAGTTGTCCTTGAATTCTATGCTCTTCACCATCCACGTCGGACATGGCCTTGGAGTTCATCTCATACGCCTCGATGAGCCCAGGGCTGACTAAAATCTTGCAGTCAGTGGGAGCTACAGCTTCCCATGTCCCTTTTTCGGACCATGCAAAGACAGAGGCAACGGCAGTAGAAGATTTTGTAGGCTGCGAAGGAACGGATCTATATCCACCCTGAGATGCGGAATTCGAGGGTGATAGCGAGCTGTTAGATGATGCGGCCAGGGTCGATTTGGCAAGGTTGTGTGCATCGACAGGAGGTAATGAGGAGGCGAGTTCGTCCTCAGAGTCTCCATCTGACGTGTCCGACACAGTGTAATCCGAATCCGAGTACATGTCGTAGCGTCGCACGGTGGATGTGTCTGAATCGGAGTAGGTGTCTGATGCTGTAGAAGGCTCATATTCGTGTTTCAATGGCGATGATCCGCGCCTTCTCTGTCTTACATTGGTAGGACTGAGAACAGGAGTGTTCGGTAGACTCGACCCGGTGGAGCTCGGTGAACGACTGTGTGGAGGAGGTGGCGGAGGCTGCTCGTCGTTCGTTTGACTCGAGTCGGAGTTCGATCGAGAATGACCCTTGCTTTTCGAGGGGCTTCCTGGCAGACTATACGAGTCCACAGGAGCGTACTCCTCGTCGTCTGATACCGATGCCAACGACTCAGTTATGTAACTTTGACTACTGCCCTTTCTGATCTTGGGTATGCTGGGCAGGTCCATTGAGGGCACAGACGATACTCGCGGAGATACCTGGTCAATCGTGTCTCTTATGGGAGTTTTTGGAGATTGCTGCTCCATATATGGCTTCTTTTCGCGAACAACGACTGGTGAGTGAACAGGCTTCTGATCTTCGTGACGATCCCGACCTGGAGTCGCTGACGCCTGCTCTTTGTCTGACAGCGCATCTTTCTGCGGGCTTGACGGGGAGCTTTCTCCAGGTCGGTGGACTCGCTTAGCCTTCGATCGTTTCAGGCCTGCTGACGCTCTTTCATCAATTAGGGGAGTCCTGCGCGGGTCACGAGCGTGGAGTATTGATGGTGTAGATTGTGGTGTTGAAGCATAATCCGACTCGCGAGTAATTGCAGAGTAGCCAGATGACTCAATAGCTGAACTGGTCCCACAAACAGTGCTGGGTTCCGACAAGGACTCCTTAGGGGTTGAAGACCGCCGAGCGGTTCGCGATGTGGGCCTTTCTCCAATAGGTATATCCACACTTGTAGGACTAGGTGGCGCTTTTTGAGCCGGCGGTACATCGCTTGAAGGAGCCGTTTGCGCTCTTTGTCGTTGCTTTGCTCTCTCAATGAAGCTCTGGGTCCGACAGAGGGCTGGTGGTGATGGGTTCATTCCCAATAATTGAACCCATTCAAATGCGATATCCTCCTCATCGATCCGTAGCGATAACAACTCCTGCCACGCTCTCGTCTGCCCCGGAGGGCTACGCAACATGACCACAATCTCCCCCTTAAGGTCTCCATTACGCGCAGAAACGCACGTCAGGTCCATTGGAGGGAACAGCAGCCAACGATCCGCGTGGTCAATTTCACAAATTAGCAGATCCCCGCCCGCCCCGTTATCTGGGCCATTGTCTCTTAAAAGTAGCTCCGCCCGACAGTCTACGACCTGGCCTGTAGAATGATACAGAGACAGATTGAAGAAGTCACGGGCGCGGACGCGTCGAGTCTTGTCGACGGTCACATCAGCAAGGGCCCCTAGGGTCGCAGGATCACGCGCACGAGTTGAGTCGATACTGGCAGCGGATTCGTCTTCAAGTCTTGCCCGTTCCTCTCTTGCGCGGCGACGAGCTTCCATGACCAGATTCTGATAGACCGAGGTTATCTCTTCGGCTTTTGCAGACGGAGCGAGCATGTTGATGCCCTTGAAGGTCTTCGCAAGGTACTTCAGTCGCACCAGCGGTCGTTTGAGCAGATAAGCTACATCCACCTTCTCACCTTCACTGTTGACCACGTCACCATTTTCGTCTCGAGCCATTCCCTCATCCAAGCTCTTCGTATCAGCATTTTGGGCGACCTCGCCCTCTTCGAGAGGGGCCAAGTTAACGATAACGTCTCTGAAGCCTAATCGCCAGGCCCGAAGGTATTCGCGGTAGACTCGCTGAGCTCCTTGGGCCCAGGTTAGCAAGGAATCCGAGTTATCTTGCGGAATTCGCTTATGCAGCGTCTTCAAACGCTCGATGGCCACACCCATATCGACTATCGGCTTAGTAAAGTTCAGCTCGTCTTTCGGATCCGTTGATGGTCGAAAGAGACCAGCAGCAATAGCCGAGTCTGACTTTGAGAGGACGCAAGTCAACAGCACGGGTATTACGCCGCCGACGAGAGTCTTGAGCTCGCGCATGTATTTTACTTCGTCAGCCGCTAACTCCTTCAGCAGGTCAGCGACGGTAGCATTAGTTGCGCGGCTCTTGTTCGTCCTTAGGCTACGAGCAGAGCGTAAGCTTCTACTGCGCGTATTTGGAACTGAAAGTACAGACATGAGATCATCATGTGTGGTGAGTCGCCTCTTCAACTGAGAAGAGACAGCTGGAAGCGAATTTGGGTCAAACTGATCTCTCTCCTCCGCATCATCTTTGTTCTGTGGCGGTGTTGGTGCGGACTTGCCTTGAAGAGAGCTAGGTGCAAGTGCCTGTGATTGCCCATCATCGCCTGCACTCATTGTTTCAATCGAGGCAATAGTTGAAAGTCGATGGAGGCCTGTGCTGGGAATGGGTCGTTTGCGGATAAGAGGAACAGGAGCGTTATTCCCAGATACCTCCGAACCGTCGGAGAAAGGCTGAGTATCTGTGTCATGATCATCTGCCTTCAGATCTTCATCGCGGGTGGTAGCCTCCTTTGCACCTGATGATGACCTGCTATACCTGTGTTCGCTGGACTTCTTCCTGTGGATAGGAGAAGAGTCATGTCTCAACTGTTTCGAGGAAGCTTTCCTCTCCTCAGATTTCTTACTCTCACTGGCGACTGAGCCTTCTCTACTTCGCCCATGTCGTTTGGATGTACTCCTCCGACTCTCGCTCTCAGGAGACGGTTCAGAATCTGCGTCGCGGTCGTGTTTGTCTTGCCGTTTATGCGATGGTTTCGCTCGGTTCATCCTAGTGTTCAAGGGTGCAGGAACTTCCACATCAGGATCCATGTCTTCCAGGAACGGATCAGAAGTACTGGAGAGCCAGGCCTCAATTTTGGAGCCCCTAGTAGGAGCCGGCTTGGGAGGCTCCGGTCGCGCGAAAATTTTCCGCGACTCATCCAGCATATGCACGAATATACCTCCCTTAGGGGGTTTGAGTGGCGCGCGAGACTTCGGCGGAGTCTTAGGGCCAGGGCCTCGTGCCCGCCTTCTGGAGAGTTCCGAGAAATCTGCTTCACTTGCTGCCCAATCCGCATCGTCCTCAGTCACTTCTCCCTTTTTCTTAGAACCTTCCAGCGGCTCCAAAGCGTCTCCACACTGAGAGCGATTTGCCGTCCCTGGCCGCGACGTAGACTTCGAAGACCCCTTCAGTTGCACGTCGTCCTCAGTCTTGCTCTCGGTCGCCGAATCCACATCTCGAGAGGCTCGAGATTTCCTACGCTCCTTGATAGTCGAGTCAGATGCGCCTCCAGCTCTGTCCCTGTCGCGGCTGCGTGAGGACGGCGCCGATCGCTCTTCTCCATCTTTCCGACCTTCCTTTCGCCCTAGTCTAGGAGATGGTAACGGATCGTTGACTGTATACTGGGAAATACGCTTCGGGGGCGGTAGTTTCGGCGTTGGGTTTTGAGTGGAAGACCGGTTCAGCTTCCAATGCTCATCGCTGATCAGGCGTTTTCTGGGAGTGCTGTTGCTGCGCTTCCTCGTAGCACCCTTAACGGGCTTGGATTTCGCTTCGCTCGTCGAATTTTCATCGTCGTCCTCGTAGTAAACAACATCGGTGGCAGTGATGACCCCGCCTCCCTGCTGCTGCCACTTACGGACCTTCTCCCGGACAGAATTGGTGTCATATACTCCCAGGGGCACTCCAATATCTAGAGGTTTAGATTTGGTTGGGGAAGATTTGGCACTTCCCCCACGGTTGGAGGGGCGATGCGGAGTGGCGGGCGTCGACGGCATCGATATCTGCTATGGTGAATGCTGATGATTAGCATATTTCTGCAGATAGAAGCAGCTATCCGAGACATAAAATTGCTGCCACGAAGTTCTGGAAGCTTAATGAGACGATTCGATGTCGAAATCTGGGGCGAAAAGAATGTTTTGATTTTTCCGTATTGTCTGAGCCAGAAGCGACCCCAACGACGTCACGCGGGCCGCTTGTTTGTTTATCACGGGAGGAGGGGGAAAAGGCTCACTCACTCACGGCTTGTACAAAAGCATTACAGGATTGGGATCTCAACTAGTTGCGGAAATTTGATCACACAGAACAAACAGAGATGTGAAGAATAAATAAAGAGTTTTGAATAAAGACCACAGTAAACAGGCGGTCAAATGATGGGGGCAGCAGACAACTGTAGGAGGAGACTTGTTAGCTAGGTATGGCTGTGGTCCGCTGCTGGCTGGGTCCAAGTGACGATGGTCAGCTGGGGAATGATATTTTGCTAGGAGTACCTCTCTACTCACAAGAACAATTGATGTGGATATATTATGAAAGCTCGACTGACCCTGGATGACAGCGATGTTGAACGAGTCCAAGAAATGACCATCTCCTCTGGAATTCGACCGATCCAGAGCTTTCAGCGTGTGGCATATCTCCCTAAGTAAGGTTCTAAAGTCAGTAAGGTACCTATTCATGCTGCCCGGGAAACGTGCAGGGTCAGCGCTAACTTTCTAACCAACCGTATCGAGGTGAAGTGGAACGGAGTAGATAAACTAAATCGTCATCTTGTCTAGTCCGTAGCAGCTCTCTTTTAGTCTTGCAGTCCAATTAGCTGGACTCGTTAGGTAGATATGAAGGAATCGTTGAGTTCCATTTGTTTCACTTGTTTCTGGCATTACTGTCATTCATGTGTATATACTGCCACGATTTGTATATCCACACCTAAGTCGGAGCCCAACCGATGGTTTGAACAATTCATGGCAACATATTCATCCATAGACTTTAATTTCTGTATTATTATCTAGAGTAATTGGCCGTAATCAGATCATGACAGCATAATACATGTGCCTCACATACAATTATAACTTGCTACTTCAAAATTCTCTAACGAGGTAGCTGTCCACGCGTCACCAAGTGGGTCTGGCAGGCTTGATCTCAATAACCTCGTCAGGCACATCGGTCGCATTGATTCACATCAATCCATATTCCAGTCAAGTCAGTATGTAGTCGTATGCTCCATCTGGAGTTCCGTTTGCGCAACGATGATTCCCAGGAAACCGTTGGCTGGGGGCGGGCGATCTCGAAAATTATCGAGCCTTTTTATCTGCAGACATTCGCTGCAAAGCTTTGAAGGCACTGGAGATCACCTTGATACTCTGAGAAAGATAATCTGCGACAGATATGAGTATGTATCGGCTCCAACATCCAGGCCTTGGAACTTACAGAAGGGGATAACAATCCAAATGAAGTTCATGAGAAAGTAGTAGATCCAAAAGTAGTACGCTTCAGGTCGGCAGTAAGACCGTCCATGGGCAAAGTGATCGTATAAGCTCGTGGCATAGTACAATGTATCGCCGTACAGATGGCTCATGCAGACAATCAGCTGCAGTGGATGACGGAGTGAATGTTGGTTGAGGATTAGGTATGCTACGAAGAAGCACAGAGGGCCCCAGATGAGCTACTAGCTGTGGTCAGTCGTCCTGAAGCAGAGAGCCTCATCTGTGTAGTAGGTTTTATGGCACGTACCACTGTCATCGTCTCCAGGCACAGAACCAACGTGTCCGAAGTCATATATCTCGAGTCAGATAGCGAATATTCCTTCCACAACTGACCGAGGAAGTCCTGCGCAGAAGCCACGTGGTCATGGTGGATTATGAAGTAGCCTTCAAAAATGCAATGTATTGTCCCAGCTGCTTGAGCGGTTAGAAGGCCATTGTCCACTTATATGCATGGTTTAGAAGAAGGGACCTTACAGAGAACAAACCACAGAATAGCAAACCGGTCTGCCTTTGGCAGACTTGGTCGTAAGAAGCTGACCCAAGTCAAAGTCCCTCCTAGAATGACTGAGGTTGCGATACTGGAGGTAGCGAGAAGGAGTTGGATAGAAGTCTCATTGGGAGCATATTGCTTAATATGCGCATCCAAAGGATAATAAGGATGAGAAGAGCCTTGACTACTCATAATTGCAAAAGAGTCAATGCGCGAAGAAAATTGACCTTGTCTTCCGGTGTGGGATAAATGTTGGACAGCCGTGACAGCTTGAAAGCAAGGATGGATATTCTGGCAACGTCTGCTTTTGTATATTCACTTCATGTTCAATCGCAACCTATGCTCAAAACAGCCGCCAAAAATCACAACATGACTTTGAAAATCCCTGAAGAAACAGTATGATCCTAGATGCGAGCTTTTCATGAACTTTAACTTGATATACCAGGTCCACCAAGATAAACAACTGGGTGGATGCTCCCACTTACTCAACATGGTTAGCCTTAGTTCCTCAGGCATCAACGCCGCCTCGGGTTTCTCCACAACGTAACAGGGAGCCCACTCTGTTCTCGGATCGCGCTTATCCTCCATCATCACCACTATAATTTGTCAGTCCTTTCAATCACTTCATGGAGCCTGGAAGCTCCTTGATCAAAGCGCATTGTTCCCATGGCTCCTGGTCCTTTTAGGAGAAAGCCTCTGGGGCTCGATGTACCCCGCAACCCTACTCCTGACTCGCCGCCTGGTCTTGCGGCGCTATTCGTCATCCGCTTTGATATCAAGGCTGGGTGAGCTTTACCATCAGCTTGCAAATATGTGGCCTACGGCGACTGACTACGAATAATGATCTAGATACGTCATTTCGTGGAAACGTACCATTCCTGGAGGTAAGTGACAGTTATCATCGAGAATTGGGAGCCACTGAAGCTGACGTATCCGGGTCTCCAGTCGAGATAGAAGGAGTTGTCGAATACAAATCGCTTCCATCGGGTCTTCATAATGTCTCTGAGGATCTAGTGTACGTTGGCGACCCGATTGATCGCCTTCTGTGTGCTAATCGATTGTCCTTGCCTAGATATTTCGTCCATGAACAGTATGCCGGTATCAGTTCATTCATCAACCAACCCGCGGATGAAGCAGAGCGCAATGCGCAGATGTTTGCCGTGGGGGTTCTGGTCCCCCTGAGTTTTGGTAGACTCGGGAAGAGTTGGAGGCACGCTCCAAGGCTAAAGGAATTGGCAGAGTGGGTGAGATCTCTCATGGCTCGCAGTACCGTCTGACATGCTTGATGCAGGACCTATGCCAAGGATATGACAAACACTCAACCTTTGTCGGACTACTGGGATAACTTTGAGATACGTGTGAACGATGCATCGACCGTATCTGGTGATTCTCCTCTGGAATCACCTGTCGGCCTCCGGTTCAGAGAGCGACCGGACAGCTTACAGCGTAATCGCGCATTCAGCGACGCAATAGTACTGGAAGCGTCCAGGCCGGCCCTAACGCCTTTCCATCCAGCGTCGTCACTTCCCGAATTTCTTGACTCTTTCGGTCCTTTGATATTCCCATTGTACAGAGCAGCATTATTACGCAAGCGTATTCTTTTCATGGCCGAGGCGCCTGTCCATATACCCTGTAACTATGGTAAATGGATCCGCCCCCCCTTGTTACCCGCATGTCTTGAGCGGTCTTTGCTAACAAACGCAGTATATGATTTGTCGTTGTTAGCATCGCTTCCAAATTACCTTATTCCACTGCTTCCACCTGGCGGGTCACTCCCTCCCCGACCTCGCCCGCTGTTCAATATCGGCATCCACGATATACCCTACCTTTCATCCTTCGTGAACGTCTCCGTCAAGACTGAGCCCGATGCGGCTTGGATAGCCTGCAGCACAGACAGTGTGCTGAGCATGAAAAGCGATCTCTTCGACGTCCTGGTTACTCTGCCTCCGCCACATGCCAGGAGCGCAGCCCAAAAAGTCTTCCCTAAAATCTCCGTCTTGCCTAACCGAAACACGCAGCATAACTCGTCTCAAGCAATCTACCTGAAAGCCACACAGCGCGATGCGCGTCGCTACACCATGCTTCGTAAGGGCTTACGCCACATCTCCTACGATGACACTGCATCTGGTGAAGACGAGGACTCCGATGCTGCGTCTACATACTCATCTAGTCCGGTCGTCGAGCCCCTGTCATGGACACGTCTAGCCTACACATCCTTCATCTGGTGGGCATCCGCAGGCGAGAAGCGGGACGGACTTACGGAAGAAGTGGAAGAAGAACGCCAAATTGAGCAAGATACGCGGCTCCTAGCCAGCATGGAAGCCATGCCGACGCCGTCCTCGGGATCTCTTGGCCGCCATTCGATGCAAGCAGAGGATGCTTCGCAACCTCCCGAAATCGCACTGGTCGCCTACTTCCGTCGCCTGACGACCCAGCTCTTCGTTACGTTGTCGGACGTGATTGCCCGTCAGGATAGCAGAGACGGGGAACAGGATGAGGATATCGGCGCCCCGTACGAGGATGAACAGGAGGAAGCGGACCCCGAACCCTCCATTTCCGTTGGCAGGGAAGATTCCCAAGGAGACGACTCGAGACGGCCCTTGCTGCCATCTGCCGCCAGATCTTCACCTGAGGATGACGAGCCGGTAAATATCACCTCCGAGGATATGACGGAGATGGGCCTCGATGTGTGGAGCGCTTCTGACCGTGTCTTTGTCGAGGAGTTGGTACAGTCATGGTGGGGTCGCAAAGCCTACGTTGATAGTGCGCGCATTAAATGCTGTGGGATTTCGATTGTCTGATGAGGCCGTTGATGACTGTCAATATTGGCCTCGTCATGGTAAATATCCATTTGCCTTTTGATATATGTACAACGTTAACCTCAACGGAACTTCAAATGATGGGAGAGGGAACTCATTCATGGTATTTGGTCGGGTTCGTAAAAATTATGTGCTGGTAATCATATAGCCACTGAAGCAGGATTCTATGTACCATAAATATGCTTGACAAAGGAAAATGGGGAGATCATGCAAATCTCAGAATGAATGAGAGGGTGACATGCAAGTAGAGCTCCGCTGAAACATAAGCAAACAAAAAGAGCATTTTCCTTTGCACCCCAAGTATCGTAAGCCGTCGTTATATACCAGCAGAAGAAGTCCCAAACTCGGGTCAGCCCATAGTGATCCAAAAGAAAAAGTAACCCCCAAAGGCAAGAAAGCTCCATTTAATTAGCCCGAGAAAACTCAAAATCAAACGCCATCTCATTTAGACATCAGGGTATCAAACGAAGATCGGTCAACAATCGACAACAGCTCAACTATGATGTGCTTCAGATACCAATATAGTCTGTTCACGTCACGGAGGGGAGAGGTTTACCGGCGGAACATCCTGATCGGAGCGCTTAGATCTCGTCGGACAGCTTTATCCCCGTCAGTCCTCACTGCCGAGTTCTGAACGCCAGGGATTCTTTGCGCACCCCGACCCGGTGTGACACCCCCTCCTCCGGAGCGAAGGGTAGCCTCATTGGCACTGGCGGATCTTTTCATTGTATTAGTCTTCCCTCTTCGTGCTCGAATTTGCGCTAGAGCTTGTTCTCTATCGATGGACGTTCCAGGTAGGGGAACAGAATGAGGAGCGAGCGCACCATCTGATTCTGTAGGTGCATTGCGATTATTTTCAATGCTGTACGGTGGTGAAGGGGAATCCCAAGGTACTCGGATACGAGCTGGGGATGGTTGGAGACCAGGAGCGAAAGGTTGGACTGAGTCTTCTTTAACTTGCACCATGGGCTCAAAGGACGTCTCGTGCCGATTAACATGCCTTTCTTCGAAAGGACTAACAAGCAACTGCTGCGCGGACAGGTTTTCGCGAGAGATCGACGATTCGAGCCCGCTTAAAGATGTGCCTTGGGGTTGCTTAGGAGGCGATCGAACTGGAGACGGAACTGATTTGAAAGTTCCCGTCACAGGCGAGAAAGTTATCAAGAGTTCCTCTGGTTCTTCTTGAGGCCTTGCCTGCTCCGTAGGTCTAGGCCCCTGGAACGGGTTGGCAAAGTGTGAATGATGCTGGGCTTTAGGGCCATGAATGTCATGGCGGTCTTCTTCGATGATGTTTTGAACCTTGTCTTGGGCTACGGCATCTTCGCAGGTTGGAGCATGGGCTTGATTGGTCTGTTCCTTTTCTTCTGCAAGCCTGCAGGAGCATCGTTTGAATTCGCATTCCATTCTCAGAAACTCAATCATGTCCTCGGCATCGAGTCTCATTTTTCTCTCATGCTTGAGCGTTTCTTCGAGGTCATCGATTATCCCTTGCTGAGTGTTTGTGGATAGTGTATTTTGATCACCTTGCCGAGGTGTCACATCTGAAAGTCTGAGTCTCTTTGGAGGAGTGTCTTGCGCCGTGGTCTGATCTGTAGATTCCACAAGCGGTGAGTGCGTCGATTCCTCAGCAGGCCGTTTTGGCCTGCGAGGTGCCGGGGTGAGCATAAACGCGAGATCTCCTTCTGCCAGCGACAGTCTTCCGATATTTTCGTTACCCATTTCTTTTGCTTGGGCCTGAAGGCTATCTGAGCGACGATTGGCTTCAACATTGCGCAAGCGTCCTTTGAGAACTTCCAGCTCTTCAGTCAAGCCAGCAAGTGCGTATGCTCGCTCAAATGCCTCTTGCTTCGCTTGTTCCTTCGCCGCTCGCTCGCAGAGAACTTCCTCTTTCAATCCCTTGGTTTCCGACCTTGCGTGTTTCAGTTCCTCCTGCAATTTTACCAAAGCGGATCCCGCGCGAAAAGCCTCTTTTCTTGCCTTCCTAATCTCTTTTTCAAAGACTGATCGTTCATGCGCCTGTCGTTCTTTGGCTACTTGAAGTTCTTCTAGCAATGATTCGAGTCGCTCGCTTATGCGACGTTCGCGTGATTGTGCCTCGGAAAGCTGAGCGGAGACACTAGCTAGAGCAGATTCTGCCTCTTCGCGACCGAGTAGTGCTCTCTGAAGCGCGGCCGAAGTACCTGATGATGTTGATGGCTGTGGTGTATTTGCCGGGCTGTTTCCACGAGACAGATTGTTCAAGTACGCTACTCTTGCCTGAACGTCGGACATCCCCCTTGTCTTCTTTCGTTGCTGTATATCCAGAATATCCGATTGCCGTGATGGAGAGCTAAGAATGATCTGTTGTTGATTCATCCGCTCAGGCGAGAGTGGGTGGAGGATTTTCGTAGGGCTGGACAGAATAGGGGAGTCCATCGCGAATAGCTGCTGATGGGTGTCAGACCAAAGGTGATACGGTCCGTATGGTGCTAATCAAGCATGACAACCGCTGAAAGATTCGCGATTGTAGGGTATCGCGGTGGAGGTTGATTTGGTTTGAAACTTGGATCTGATTGTCAGGCCTTTATCGAACTGACGCACCCACAACACGCACGCCAAACATGTTTGTTCAGTTCTTGCCTCATCTGGTAAGCGTCAGGTGACTGTTGCTCTGGACAACAAAGCTATACTATATTAAGCGTATGGGTCTCACGTGTTTGATAAAGAGGCACTAAACTTGATCAGGCATCCAGCTCCAGATAGTCCGTGCTTCATGATGCGATAACAGTTTGAGTCTTGAGATATTTCCCTGCGGGGTTTCTCGAGGAATTTATGTTATTCTACCGCGTCTGTTCTGCCTTCTCTCTTCGAACACTGAATGGATCATCCGAATTTGACTTGTATGTACCACTATGCGCTCGTTCTCACTTGCCATTAAGTGATGTAGAATCGCCTACACTCAAGCCAACCTGTTGCTCACTAGCACATACCTCTCTAATATAAGCGCAAAATGCATGAAATTATTACGCTACAACTGGGGCAACGAGCAAATTACTTGGCTACACATTTTTGGAATCTCCAGGTTAGCAGAGTCTTTTTTCCCTGTTGTTGTGTTTTTGACCTTCAACTGAAGCCTTCAAGGAATCATACTTCACCTACGGTGAAGCGGAAGAAACACCAATCAATCACGATGTCCATTTTCGACCTGGCATTGGGGCGGATGGGTCGGAAACTTATACTCCGAGGACGCTGATCTATGACTTGAAGGGTGCTTTTGGGTCCCTACGCAAGCATAACACCCTCTATGAGTTGACTACAGATGCAGATCCCGGGCAAGGTTTATGGTAAGGTCGCTTCTTTCCGCTCCTCTGTTTTTTCAGCGACCTCAATGAATATGACTCACCTTGAACTTTTTTCGTTTCAGGGACGGAAAAGAAGTCATACAGCGTCAAACACCAATCATTCAGAGCGAGTATCAAAAGCACTTGGAGCAAGGGCTTCCGGCCCCAGTCCTCTCCTCCGATACCGTGCGCTACTGGTCAGACTATAACCGATTGTTCTATCATCCGCGTTCAATAGTGCAACTCAATGATTACGAGTTGAATTCAAAGATTATGCCTTTCGAAGACTGGGGTGTCGGGGAAGATTTGTTTGGAGAGCTGGACAAAGAGCATGACCTACTCGACCGAGACTTGAGACCTTTTGCGGAAGAATGCGATCAATTGCGCGCCCTCCAATTGTTCACAAGCTCCGATGATGCTTGGGGTGGATTTGCCGCAAAATATGTGGATAGGCTAAGAGATGAATTTGGTAAAAAATCTATTTGGGTATGGGCTATCGAAGGTGGAAACAAGGTTCAAAGAGTGAGTCTCTTCCCTACTAGATGTCTTAACTGAAACTCATCGCATTTGTTCCATGCAGCACAACCAAATTAAGCGCGATATGAACAAAGCACGATCTATACACTCTATCTCCCCACAGTCGTCGTTGTACGTGCCTATCCTGGACCCACCGACTCACCTCCCCAAGACAATTAGCCTCGACGCTCAGTCGGAATGGCAGACTTCAGCACTAATCAGCACTGCGATGGAAACGGCGACGCTTCCCACTCGTCTTCGTTCTTATACGGATTTTGAGACCTCTCTAGCGGGAGAAGATGGCACGCACAAGATTTTTGAGCTGCAATCTAAGATACTGCCTGAGGACATGAGCAATCATACACGACCCGTTCAGATTACAGAAGATCGGGGGACACAAGCATCGAAAGGGGAATCCTCGAAACTTAGACCAGAGTTTGACTTGGACTTCTCATATGATGATCCGAACAACGGTGATTCGCATATATTCAATCAAGTTCAAGTTGGCCGTGGATATAGCCCTGAGGTGCCCGAACCAAGGGACGATCTTGGATTAAAGCGCAAGGAACGCTTTTATAACTCTGAACCAATGCTCGAAAGGTGAGCTAAGACGCTACGCCATTAATAGAGATTTTATAATGCTAATCGACAACGATAACATAGCTTTTACATCCCACTAGCATTCCCTATTTTGGACAGCTCTCCTCGCAACATGTTCTCAATGAAGCATACGGACGCAGGGATCAACGTCGTTGCAGCGCTGACTGCTTCATCGCGAACAGCAACAAAGCTCAAGGCTATGGAAGCGGTGGCTGGGCGGGTAATCGGAGTTGATGAACGAGAGAACCTCGTTAATGGCCTGGGAGAAATCCGTGAATCTTATGAGATAGGATGGATGAGTGGTTCAGATTTCGATGACGATTGAGCACCACAGATCGCCTTTGAAACATGAACCCATGATCTTGATTGAGGACAACGAACTACTAGAGAGGTAGTGACACGAAGAATAATGAAACAGAATGATCGAATCACATAGTCCAATGTAGAAAGGTTGGTGCCGATCTTCTGGGTAAAAATGCAAAATTGCTGTATCGAGTATGTTTGCATCACATACGTCCAAACGTGTCCTTATCGAGGCCCGCAACAACAATTTGGGGCTCTTCAACTTTCGCAAACCCATTCTTCACGCTTACTGCCAGGTGGCCATTTGTATAGATTTGGCTGCACTCTTGATGGATTCCTCTACTTAATGACTTGTAAGTCTGGCTGCGTCCCCTAGCCCAATCCGCTCACAGGGAACTGACGTATGGCCATTTCCTATAGTTCACGACAAGCTTCACTACCGTCATTCGTGATACTTGAATGTACAGCCCGTTTTGCACCGTTCCTTCTTTCGATAATTGCTAGGGGACGCTATTTGAGGGACTGTTGTTATTCATTTATATTTTTCTCCAATTCGCGTCGGCTCATTCGAGGTATGCTCCTAGACTCTTCCCTCCCAGATGCTCGGTACAGTGTCTGACCTCTATTATTGCGACAGCAATACTCCCAAGATGGCTCCTCCTGGATATCGATTGAGAGCATTATCGCTTTCCCCAGTCTTCTCCTTCCTCATCCTTCCCTTTCTACTCTTCTTCCTCAGCTTCCCGGCTCCTACCTCCGCTGCTGGATCGGCAGTTCTCGGTGTCGACGTAGGTACCGAGTATATCAAGGCCGCGCTTGTCAAACCCGGCATTCCGCTTGAGATTGTCCTCACCAAAGACTCGAAACGAAAGGAGTCGGCAGCAGTTGCGTTCAAACCCACAAGAGAAAGCAATGCTCCATTTCCTGAGAGATTCTACGGCGGTGACGCGCTAGCCCTGGCGGCCCGTTATCCCGACGATGTTTACGCAAACCTCAAGGCCTTGCTCGGAGTTCGTTTTGAGAATGGCGACAATGAGATGGTTAAGACCTATCATAGCCGTTATCCCGCCTTGAGATTGGAAGCTGCCCCTGGTGAGCGAGGTACGGTTGGACTGCGCAGCAATAGGCTGGGGGAGGCTGAAAGAAAAGAAGCGTTTCTTGTTGAGGAACTCTTAGCCATGCAGCTGAAGCAGATCAAGGGTAATGCCGACAGTTTGGCCGGAAAGGGATCTGACGTCAGGGACGTGATCATTACATATCCCTCGTTCTACACCGCTGAAGAAAAGAGAAGCTTAGAGTTGGCAGCCGAACTAGCAGGTTTGAAAGTTGACGCTCTTATCAGTGATAACCTTGCTGTCGGCCTGAACTACGCCACTAGCCGCACGTTCCCCAGCGTCTCGGATGGCCAGAAGCCCGAGTATCATATTGTCTATGACATGGGAGCCGGATCCACCACGGCCAGTGTCATACGCTTCCAAAGTCGTGCCGTGAAGGATGTTGGGAAATTTAACAAGACCGTACAAGAAGTTCAGGTCTTGGGAACCGGCTGGGACCGGACACTCGGAGGAGATTCTCTGAACGATCTTATCGTGCAGGACATGGTCGCAAATCTGGCTGAGGATAAGAAATTGAACGGCCGTGTAACTCCTGCTGAAATCCAGGCGCATGGTAAAACCATGGCAAGGCTTTGGAAGGACGCCGAGAAGGTTCGCCAAGTGTTGAGCGCTAACACCGAGACGGGCGCCAGTTTTGAGAGTCTTTATGAGGAAGACTTGAATTTCAAATATCGTATCACTCGATCCAAATTCGAAGAGCTTGCTGCGGATTATATCGCTCGTCTCGGAGGACCTATTCAGCGATCTCTGGCCACGGCTGGGCTACAACTCCGTGACGTCGACTCTATTATTCTCCACGGTGGCGCTATCCGCACACCGTTCGTGCAGAAGGAGCTTGAACGCATCGCTGGATCTTCTGATAAGATCAGAACAAGCGTGAATGCTGATGAGGCAGCGGTATTTGGTGCTGCATTCAAGGGAGCTGCTCTGAGCCCCAGTTTCCGCGTCAAAGATATTAGAGCCAGCGATATCTCGAGTTACGCTGTTTTGCTCAAGTGGGCCTCAGAGGCCAAGGAAAGACAGCAGAAGCTCTTTACTCCGACTTCCCAAGTTGGTCCTGAGAAACAGGTTACAATGAAGAATCTGGACGATTTTGAGTTCAGCTTCTATCAACAAATTCCCACCGGCGATGAGGTCGTCGAATCGCCGGTTCTCCGTGTGCAGACTCAAAATCTAACTGCTTCTGTCGCCCAGCTGAAAGAGAAATTCGGTTGCTCGCCAGCCAATATCACTACGAAGTTTTCTATGCGTCTCAGTCCCGTTGACGGACTTCCAGAAGTTACGGGTGGATCCGTTAGTTGTGAAGTCGAGAGCGTAAAGAAGGGAAGCGTCGTTGAAGATGTGAAGGGTTTCTTCGGGCTTGGGTCCAAGAAGGATGAACAGGCACCTCTCGGTGAAGAAGGAGAGCCCACGGAGTCAATTACACTAGAAGCAGAAGAACCCCAAGTTTCGACCACATCTTCTGCTGCTGAAGCTTCCACAACGTCCGCCAAGGAAACCAAGAAGGCTGCACCGCAGATGAAAGTTGAACTGATTCCCCTCAGCTTCACGACGTCGCCTCTTGGAACTCCCGCGCCATCGGATAGCGAAATGACTCGTATTCAGACCCGTTTGTCTGCCTTCGATGCTTCAGATCGGGATCGTATTCTGCGCGAGGAGGCTCTTAATGAACTGGAGTCTTTTATCTACCGGAGCCGGGATCTGGCTGACGATGAGGAATTTGTCAAAGCGCTTAAAGCCGATCAACTGGCCGAACTCCAGGACAAAACCGCCTCTGCCAGCGACTGGCTCTATGGCGATGGTGCTGACGCTACAACGTCAGAGTTCCGGGCCAAACTTAAGTCTTTGAAGGATATCGTCAACCCTTCTCTGAAGAGAAAGCAGGAGAATGCGAATCGGCCGGCTCGGGTCCAGCTGCTTCAAGACTTGTTGAAGAACTCGAAAACAATTCTTGACATTTTGCAGAAGCAGATTGAACAAGACGAAGAGCTCTATTCCTCGAGTCTCTCTAGTGCAGCCGCCACCCAGTCCACGGAGACCTCATCTTCCACAACTACCTCGACGACATCTTCCAGCGAGTCGTCTTCGACGACGGCTGATCCTCTCGATGATCTCGAGAAGGACCCCTACACGACGTCCACACCCGAGACCACGTCGACCACCACAACCCCTAAGCCCACCGGTCCCAAGTACTCAATCTTCCATCCCTCCGACCTCTCCAGCCTCACCAAGCTCTACGAGTCCACAAATACCTGGCTCGAGACCCAGCTCGCCCTCCAGGAGAAGCTGACCGAGTCCGACGATCCAGCTTTGACAGTCGCAGAGATCGACACCCGTCTCAAGGAACTGGAACGAACCATGAACCGCATCTATGAAAAGATGGGCGCAGCCGCAACCAGGTCTGGTAAATCATCCGGGGACCAGTCGAAGGAGAACGGCAAGAGCAATACCCAGAAGCCCAAGAAGGACAAGGGGAAGAAGAAGGCCGAGAAGGCCAAGGCTCCTCCCAAGGACGAATTGTAAACTAAATATGTATCTGATTAATGATTTGTATTAGACTCTTAAATACAGCTGCCTGCAGCAAAACGGTAGAATGTGGCTTTGAGCATTTAGTCGATTTACTGCCATTCAAGACCTCGTTTCCAGGATTGTCTTGACCATTTTTCACATGGAATTAATGAAGGTCACAGTCGGTATGACTTGTCAAGGCAAGCTTGTGCATTGATTGAAGCAGAATAGCTCGCTGTTATACAGTAAAATCTGTCAAAGCGCCTATTCCATAAGATACACGCCAGATTTCGGTTCAAGTGGAACACAGGAAAGGCTTCCCGAGAGCCTAGGGTATTTGTACATCCATTGCCTCGAATCGTGCCAGACAGGCAGAAACAGAAAATGCGATAAGGGCAAATGTGTGAGTAAACATATACGGAGACACGAAAAGAAGACTAGGGAAGAACTTCGACAGCCCCTGCCGCAGGCTTCTGAATAAATCACTGAAATCAGCTCAGTGTTGAGAAGCATCCTCGCGCCATTCTGGACGACGGATGATATATCGGAAGAAACCGACTGATCCTTCTGAACCATGATCAGGACATCAGGTAAATGTTTCATGCCCCTCCCATTTCAACCTCACAACCACCCATTCGACCAGGTAAATAATCGGTATCAACCTCTTCCCGCCTACGAAGGAACACTGGCTCTTCGAAGTCATCGACTTGCATAGTCCCCTGTTGAATGGCTTGGTTTTGTAACGCAACGAATCGCCGCCGTTGGTGTCCCAGGCTCGGACAGAGGATGGTTCGACCAGGTATGGGGTCTGTAGTTGCAAACGCATTGTGTTCAAATTCACTGGCGTATTCATCCGTGTCATCAGTGTCATAGGATCGTTTCTGGCCATTGTTGGCCGAGTAAACGGACTCTTGACTGCTGGGAGGGAGCGAGAAGGCATCACCGTCGTCAGTGACGATGTCGACGTTGTAGTCCCTTGTGTGGGACAGCCGGTAGACTGGATTAGAGTGAGGTTGGATAGTGTAGTCGCTTGATTTGGAGAGGCCGCAGAAAGGAGCAAGCTCCGCGCGGATGGTGGGACAGCCTCTACTTGTGGAATGTTCATGCTTTGCGGAGATAGTGATGGTACTGGTAGGTGCATCGAACATCTTCACACCCTTCGTCTTGTAACCTTCAGCGACTGATTTGCGGACGCGCATGCCGACGGAGAGGAGAGAGGACTGGATTTTGGCGGGGAGGATGGGGGTGGGAGAATGGGTAGCGGCAGCATAGTGGCTGTGAGAAAGATGGGGGCTGCATGCAGCGTCTGTGCCATTCGAATCCGACACGGCTGGAGAGAAGAAAGATGTAATAGGTGTTTGGAATCGTCTGCGCTTGGAGTCCAGGTTGCTGTTCTGCGCAAGAGACATCTTGATTGGAATATGGTGATTAACCTGGAGAATGGAGGTAGTGGAGTGGAGAGAGGGTCTGCAGTCAGTGTTGCTCTGTAGATATACAGTGACCAATAGAAGTAGTTTGATTGGCCGAGAAATCAGCAAGAGATTTCAAAGAGGCTAAGGGGAAGAGCACGGCATGACTGGCATGCAATATGATGGAGACTGGAGATTGAGAGAATGCGTTAACGCGACACGGTGACGCGGTGCACTTTAAGGCACGTGACGTGCTGGCGCAGTGATCGGGCCCAGGGTTGGCTAGGCTTGTCCATTGACCTTTAGACTGGAATAGATCCTCTAAGCATGGATAGAGATACGAAGCAGAGCTGATAGTCAAGAGATGTACTTCGTCTACCGAACGATAACAAATAGAAATGATAAGGATATGGTGGGCAGAAGCATCTCTTGAATCCGGATAACCCAGATCGCACCCAGATCGCAAAAACTCCAAGTCTGAAATAGTAGATCAACCAATGGTATCTGAAAGAGCTTTTGGCCGTCTTAAGTTCTCTCCTCGATGCTATCCTACATATACTATGAGCCGGTGTTTCCTCTCCTACCACCACGCTTTTGCCGTTCCTGGTGAGCCCGCAAGACGTTTCGTGTTTCCACAAGACTTCTCTTGCCCTTGCTCTTCGCTTTTCCTAGAGTCATGAAGAGATTCTTTCTGCGTGCCTTCTCCTTGTTCGTGGTGCTCTTTCCCTGCGCTTCCTTGCGCTCCTTGCGCCGTGCGGTCACACTCTTGTACTCGGACCGATCCTTGCCCTCCTTAGCATGAGCGATCCGCTCTTCGCGCGTTGCTTTGCCAGCAGACAGAGCTGCCAGACCTTCAATCTCTGCAGCTGTGAGTGGATCATCCGCATGACGAGAAGGCCCATTCTTTTGGTCAGAGCGGAGTCTCTTTGGAAGTAAAGAATTGACGGCTGCCTCGTTGCGCAGCTCTGCGAGTTTGGCCAGGTCGGCTGGCGTGAGAATTCTAGTCGTCGCAATATTCGTCTTCTTCGTCTCGGATTTCGCAGTCTCTGACTCGGCCTTGTCCTCTTCCTGTTCGCCTTGCTTGGCCTTCTTCGCAGGCGGGGAATCGTCATCATCTGAGTCGCTCAGCTCGATTTCCGCATCGCTCTGCACGTCAATCCATCCACCGGAATCATCGCTATCCTCGTCATCTTCGACGTTCCACTTATCCCAGGCCGCATCGTCTTCTGCCTCATCGTCCTCATCATCTTCAGCATCGGAGGGCAGACCCTTCTCGATTCTCCGTTTTCGGCGCTCTTCCTCCTTCCACTTCTCCAGCAGCTCAAGACCTTCGATTTCGCCAGTCTGTTGCTCACCGAAACGACGCTCCTTCTTCTCTCCAGCCCGTAAGCTCATAGAAGCCTCCTTACCGCGGTCCCGTCTCTTGAGCATGTCCGCGCCGACATCTCTGTACAGACTAAGTAATCCTCTGGCAGCCATGACCACACCCTTGTCTTTACTCTTCCTGTACATAACGAGATCTTGCAACAAGGTTTCGTTGATCGCTAAGGGCTGTCGGGCACAAATCTCTCGAATGGCGTTGAGACCAGCCGTAGCCACCTCCGATGCTGCTGCTTCAGAGACAAACTCATTGGCGATCTTCTGCACAAGAGGCTCCAGGACATCAGGCGGAACCAAGTCATGCGATGCTTGAGCAAGGGAAGCAAGGAACGATGTCACGGAGGCCTGACGTGGTGTGAGATATTTCTGAAAGTAAGAGTAGAGATGCATGATATGCAGTCTGTGCAATCCGACGAGACGAGAGACTAGTTGTAGAACCAGGAGCTTCTGCTCCAAGTTCAAATTCGACTTCGTGTTCTGAAGGTGTTTCGCGAATAACGCCTCGGCGAATCCTTGGGGATCGTGCAGAAGATGAAGTGCGGAAAAGTTCAGAGGATGCGGTTGGCTCTTCTTGCGTTCTCGCTTCTTGACTATGGCTTTTGCCTTCTCGACCGCGCGTGACTTCTTTCGGGTCTTCTTGTTAATCCCAACCTGATGCTTCACTTTTCCGAGGTCGATGGTCTCCTCATCACTGCTCTCGTCTTCCATCTCCTCTCGTTCCTTGTCGCCGCCCAAGAAGAAACGAACACCACCAACTATCACTTTCTCATTCTCTGACAGACTAGCCTCCTTCATGATTTCAACGGCCTTAGCATCGGTCCAGATCTGCCGTTTCCATAGTTCGCGCGTGAGCTTGATTGCCCACAAGCCTTTGGAAGAGGTGCGGTCTGACGTAACCAAGTTGAACAAGACGGTCTGCATAGTCCGGTTAAGCTTGTGATTCGTTGTTTTTGCGTTTGATGAGCGCAGGTCCATGAGAATCTTCTGGAAAATCAAAGCCCGAAGAGTCTTGCTCGGTGTTGAAATAAGAATAGGGAACAATGTCTGTAGCAGTCTAGATATATGAAATAGCTGGATTAGTCGAATATCTTCGGGTGAGCACAGCATTGTTCAATTTCACTTACGTCGCAGAGTCGAGTAATTCCTTCTTTCGAAGTAGCACTAAACTTCCGACAATCTTTTCTCGCAGTTCGTGTTCCAGAACCAGATGGTGCTGGGTGAGGATATCAATGAGCTGCTGGGGAAAGTCCTTCGTTATAGTTGGATAGCAATCGGCAACATGAGCGATAAAATCAATCAACTCTCGCAGAGAAATGATTCCGGTATCGGTGGCAGCCGTTGGCGCTGCCATGAAAATCTCTCGATGACTGTCATATTGGTAGTGCTGGGCCCGAAAGTCCTCGATATACGACCTGGACACCACGCGCTCATGTTAACGGTCTGTGAACTCCAGAAGAATACTGAATTTCGCGCGCAAGCAACTCACTTTGGATCTCTGCGAATTTTATGCTGTAGATTGGGCCTGGTAACTCAGACGGACTGTGTTAGTGGCGAGCGAAACTTCTCTCGGGGTTCAATAACTGTAGATTGGGACACACACAAAAAAAAAAAAAAAAAAGAACTTACAGGTCAGCTTCGACCTTTTCCAAGGCCCCCAACTTCCGTTTCACCATGATCTCGAATTATTGCTTGTTAATTCGAGCGTTGCAGGTTAGGGAAGCGGCGGTAGTGGTTGGGATATTTGATAAGTCAAAAGCTCCGAACTTTTTTTTCTTCGGACTTTTTTTTTGTATCGATAAGCGGTGACCGCTACGCAGCCGACACATTAACTTTGAGAGGTGCAGCCTTAATTATTTCTGTGCATGAGATGACATGAACTATATGACGATAATCAACTGAGTACGGGCTTAGTCGACAGGTTAAAGTACTGCCCACCACTTTCTCCTATGATAAGTACTAAGCAATTACGGAGTCGGGTAACTTAAGACTAGAATGAGGTTTCCAAGGAAGAAAAGACTAATCAACCTATTATACCTGGAAGTTTTCGTAATCGCACTCCAACTACTAATGAAGAAAGCCGTCCGATTTCATTGATTTTTTTGGATCTCACTCCCTCCGTGACTGTCTTGAGGTATGTACAGTCGCGCAGATTCATGCAAATCGACTGAATCCTTAATGAAACCCCGTCCACTCCAGTAAACATAAAACCAGGAACAAACGGAGAACACGCCCAATCATTACCCCTTTACCGGTTGCTCTTGGCAACACGCTCGAGCTCGTCCTTCTTCTTGATGGCGTAAGAGTTGGAGCTTCCCTTGGCAGCGTTGATGAGCTCTTCAGCCAGGCACTCGGCAATGCTCTTGATGTTACGGAAAGAGGCCTCACGAGCACCGATGGTCAGGAGAGCGATGGCCTGGTTGACACGGCGGAGAGGAGAAACATCGACGGCCTGACGACGGACAGTACCAGCGGAACCGATACGAGTGCTGTCTTCACGAGGACCGCAGTTGACAATAGCGTCAACAGCGACCTGGAGGGGGTTCTGGTCGGTCATGATGTGGATCTGTGAAAGTGAAGACGAAGTATCAGTAATTTATCACAGGCAAAATCGGTACACTCAATTGTGGCTGAGTTCCAGGGTCTCGCGGAAAATTGCACGTACGATCTCGAAAGCATGGGCAACGATGCGGACAGCCATGAGCTTCTTGCCGTTGTTGCGACCGTTCATCATGAGAGAGTTGGTCAGGCGCTCAATGATGGGGCACTGAGCCTTGCGGAAACGCTTAGCGGCATAACGACCGGCAGTGTGAGGGATGTAGACGGGGTTGCGGATCTGGATGTAGTCGCTGTATTTATGAAGCCGAGTCAGCAAATTTGCGTCTGTCAACCTCAATGCTGTCCAATGCATATATTCCCAGTTTTGTGTGCGCGGATATTTCCATTCTTGAACGAGTCTTTTGTCTCCCATCGAAATTGGAACCCAACCCGACCAAATTAAATTTCCTTTCGCAGCACGTCTGAGTCGCAGGGATTTTGGAATCAAACACGTACGTCAAAGAGATATCCCGGATCTCAACATCCTCGTAGCTCCACTTGTTGAACAGCTTGACGGAGCCCATCTCGGCAAGAGCGTCCTTAGGCAAAGCCTGGAAAGCCCCAGAGGGGTTTTCGACCTCGACTTCCCCGTGATCAGACATTGTGACGCCGTATGCACCTGTTGTCGAGGGAGGGATTCGTGAAGGTGACGGACGGTGTCGTTGGGTGAACCTTCAATGTCGTCGATAGCAGTCGGTCCGCTGAAAAGGTTCGCTCGCAACAAGGAAAATCGAGGTGCGCCTCGCTTAGCACTGTGGGTGGGTTAGGGCAGGGCCGGCGCCAATCATCCCGCCGAGGTCATGTGATAATAGACTTGGCGCTCCCGCCGATTTAATCCATATTAGGACTAGTTGCCTTCATTGCCATAATGCTACTAAAAGCAAGCATGTAGTACTGCGATGCAACGTCTACAGAGGCAATGGTCTTCCAATACCAGTATGTGTGGGGTTTTGAGGTCCATTTATCTGCACTTTTGGGATGGTGATATTGCACGACTGGGGTGACTCTTCATTGCCACTGAGCGCGTGGTATGACTTCTCCGTACTCTAACGCCCTCCAATTGGGGAGGTGGTATAATATTCGGCATGGAGGACTGGGATGTTCATCATCCATTTCAATTATCAGCTCTTTATTCGACATTGAGCATCGGCGTAGAATATGGAGAGAATCAATGCAATTGGGATCCATCATATTGTCTTTAACTTATTCCGTAAGGTACATTCCTCGCTGTACCTTGCCTATGTAGTTAGTTCATTAAAGGACCAAATCAGTCGGTGAAGACGATTTAGGATACTGTTGAAAACCTGCCATCACGATTGATAGAAAGTGAACTTCGACAACAAGTGTACGCAGGCACGATACACCAATGTTTGAATCCATTCCTTTCTTATCGTTCGTGATCTACATCCACTCACGCACCACAATCTAAGCATTTCAAGGACGGGGAACAATTCCCCTCTCATTTGTGGCGGTGCACATGGACAAACCCGATCATTGGTTAGTGCGCGCTTGGCCCTAGCACCCACGGCAGGTGACGTTGTGGCTAATCAAAGCGCGGAGAAGGAGAGAACAAGCCAACTTGATACAACCTGCCACGACTAGTTTTCGGTTCTGCTGCATCAGCACCATCATCTTTGCAAGGGGCCCCCTATAAGACCTGGTGAAAGAATTCCAGTCGGTTACACCTTGGCCCCTCGTGTGGGAGACTTGACTGCGTCGTGAAGAAGATATGAACGACATCCCGCATCTCGTTATCTGCGCACCTGAATGAGAGACGTCGTAATCTATCCTTACCAGCGCTTCTGTGACCATGGCGGAGGAGAATCCCGAGCTCCAGGCCGCTTTGCGGGAGCTCGATAGAGAACTCGAGGTGTGTAATCAATATCAGTTGATTTTCCCCATCATGGAACTTGTTCCAGATTGACTGTACTGTATCATAATTTGTGGTCAATGCGCTAATTGGTGATTAGGAGGGGGATATCACTGAGAAAGGGTAAGCGACTCCTATCGGATGGATGCTATGACCGTCAATTACAATGAGACATGAGGCGATAGGAACTGCCATTGTCTGATCCTTCGCGCTGACAACTAACTCTCCTGAAGTTACCAGAAACGGCGCACGCTACTCCTTTCGCAATTCCTTGGTCCAAACAAGCCGCTTGAGATCAACGCGTCTTCAGAAAGTCCGGCGTCGCCAATAAGCAGCTTAAACAATGCTCCGCCAGCCATTCTCAGTGTTCGGCCCCCTACGGCGGATTCCGCGACCCGAAATGCATCTTCGCAATCCTTTGCACAGAATAACATACCTGGTAACGGAAGCTTCGGATACGACCGACGAGTGAGCATGGGCACACAGGGCTCTATCCAAGATGACAGTGCATTTCAATACAATAGAGATAGCATGGCATTACAGCCCCCAGAGCGGATGCCCTCCTCTACTTCATACGATTCCCTTTTCCTTCCGAAGCCGCAAGCGCCTCCAATCGCACAGGAGGACTCCCGAACCGCAACACTTTTGAGCCAGAACTATGCCTTTAACCCTGGAGCTTCCGAGCATGTGGATGAACCCGCCGGAGCTTACGACATGACACCCGGCGCGGTCACGCGACAGTCGACGATGCTCGATTCCCAGCAAGCATACTTCTCTGACTTTGCGGGTCAGCAGCAGGGTGACTATAGAGACAGCTATGGCGGTGCATATCATCGCTACTCTCAATCGGACGCGTTTTCTCCAACGGCAAATATGGCGCCGCCATTGATTCCTGCCTCCGAGTTACCTCACGGGGCGACTATCAACCACCTGCTTCCCCTCGAGCCTCGCGATATACCTTTTGCGGTACACGACCCGCACGACAAGAACACTCTAATGTCCAATTTCGACAACATCCCTGCAGTACTTCGGCATCGAGCTCGAATACATCCTAAGCAGCCCGCTTACTGGGTCCTAGACCAGAAAGGCAAGGAAATTGCTTCCATCACCTGGGAGAAACTTGCCAGCCGCGCAGAAAAAGTTGCTCAAGTCGTCCGTGACAAGAGTAATTTATACCGTGGTGACCGCGTGGCTCTGATTTACCGTGATTCAGAGATCATTGAGTTTGCTGTTGCTCTTATGGGATGCTTCATTGCTGGGGTCGTTGCTGTACCCATCAATAATCTCGATGATTACCAGAGTCTCAATCTGGTTCTCACCTCCACTCAAGCGCATCTTGCTTTAACAACTGAGAACAATCTCAAGAGTTTCCAGAGGGATATTACGATGCAGAAACTGAACTGGCCCAGAGGTGTAGAATGGTGGAAGACCAATGAGTTCGGAAGCTACCACCCAAAGAGAAAAGATGATATTCCGGCCCTTGTGGTTCCCGACTTGGCTTACATTGAATTCTCACGGGCTCCTACTGGGGACATGCGCGGTGTAGTCATGAGCCACCGGACAATCATGCATCAAATGGCTTGTCTTAGTGCTATAATTGCGACCGTTCCTGGCTCAGGTAAAAGTGTCCGGCCGCATGGAGAGACCTTAATCAGCTATCTCGATCCAAGACAAGGTATAGGGATGATCCTTGGTGTCCTTCTTACTGTGTATGGTGGCCATACCACCGTCTGGCTTGAGGACCGAGCGGTCGAAACTCCAGGCTTGTACGCTCATTTGGTCACTAAGTATAGAGCCACACTCATGGCTGCGGATTACCCTGGGCTTAAGATCACTGCGTACAACTACCAGCAAGATCCAATGGCCACGCGTCACTTCAAGAAAAACTCTGAGCCTAACTTTGAAAATGTGAAGCTTTGTCTTATTGATACGTTGACTGTCGACGCTGAGTTTCATGAAATTCTGGCTGACAGATGGCTGCGGCCCATGAGAAACCCTAGAGCTCGGGAAATTGTCGCCCCAATGCTATGCTTGCCTGAACATGGCGGTATGGTGATCAGTGTTCGGGACTGGTTGGGAGGAGAAGAGCGCTTGGGCTGCCCTTTGACTCATGAGATGGATCCGGCTGAGCGGTCAGAAGGCACAGAAGCCAAAAAAGAGGAAAGAAAGTCCGAAAACAACAGTGGTTTCGGTAGCAGCCTTTTGGGTGGCGGTGCGCGTGCTTCTGCTCCTGTTCCAAAAGAGCAGAACAAGAATGAACTGGCCGAAGTACTCCTCGACAAAGAGGCCTTGAAAAGCAATGAGGTTGTGGTTTTGGCCATGGGCGAGGATGCTCGGAAGTACGCAGCGACCATGCCACATGCTGTGCGAGTTGGCTCTTTCGGCTACCCGATTCCTGATGCGACCCTTGCCGTTGTTGACCCGGAGACCAATTTGCTATGCACACCCAATGTGGTCGGTGAGATATGGATTGACTCACCATCTCTTTCTGGCGGTTTCTGGGCATTGCCCAAGCATACGGAAGCAATCTTCCACGCACGGCCTTATAAGTTCGAAGAGGGCAATCCCACCCCTGTGCTGGTGGAACCAGAGTTTCTACGGACTGGTCTTCTTGGCTGTGTGATAGAGGGGAAAATCTTTGTTCTAGGTCTCTACGAAGACCGCCTCCGACAGAAGGTAGAATGGGTCGAGCATGGGCAGGAGATTGTTGAACATCGCTACTTCTTCGTCCAACACATGATTGTTAGTATTCTCAAGAACTTGCCCAAGATACATGACTGCACTGCCTTTGATGTGTTTGTCAATGACGAACATCTTCCGATCGTTGTTTTGGAGTCATATGCGGCATCGACCGCGCCAACGACTTCGGGTGGTCCACCTCGGCAACTGGATTCCGTGCTCCTCGAATCTCTGGCGGAAAGATGTATGGAAGTGTTGTATCAAGAGCACCACTTGCGAGTCTATTGTGTGCTTCTTACGGCGCCGAATACACTTCCCCGTGTGACTAAGAACGGCCGCCGGGAGATCGGTAATATGCTCTGTCGCAAGGAGTTCGATGCCGGAACTCTGCCCTGTGTGCATGTGAAGTTCGGTATTGAACGCTCGGTCATGAATCTGCCGGTTGGTGTCGACCCCGTTGGGGGAATCTGGTCTCCCTTGGCTTCGGCGGCACGGCAAGAGATGCTTGCCATGCAAGAGAAGCAGTATTCGGGTGTGGATTACCGCGATGTCGTGATGGACGATCGCACCTCCACACCTTTGAACAACTTCGCAACCATTGTGGACCTCCTCCAATGGCGTGTCTCTCGCCAGGCAGAGGAGCTGGCTTACTGCTCAATCGATAGCCGTGGAAAAGAAGGCAAAGGTATCACCTGGAAGAAATTCGACTTGAAAGTCGCCGCTGTAGCGATGTATTTGAAAAACAAGGTCAAAGTTCGACCTGGAGATCATCTTATCCTGATGTACACGCACTCCGAAGATTATGTCTACGCCGTGCATGCCTGCTTCTGTCTCGGTGTCGTTGTCATTCCCATTGCTCCAATCGACCAAAACCGGCTAGCAGAAGACGCCCCTGCATTTCTCCATGTGATAAATGATTTCAAAGTCAAGGCAATCATTGTCAATAGCGACGTTGACCATGTCATGAGACAGAAAATCGTTTCCCAGCATATAAAACAGTCTGCACAGGTCCTCAGGATCGGTGTGCCTGCTATCTACAATACCAGCAAACCATCGAAACAATCTCATGGCTGCCGAGACCTTGGCTTTACTGTCAAAGAACCTTGGTTACAAGCAGACCAGCCAGCTCTAGTTTGGACTTATTGGACACCGGATCAGAGGAGAATCTCTGTGCAAATTGGCCACGACACCATCTTGGGAATGTGTAAGGTGCAGAAAGAGACATGCCAGATGACTAGCTCGAGACCAGTCCTAGGCAGTGTTCGCAGCACATTAGGTCTTGGATTTCTTCATACGGTCTTAATGGGCATCTACGTTGGTAAGAGAACGCGCAAGTATGGCTGCAAAGTCCTTCCAAGTTAACCGGTTATTAGGAGCTCCTACCTACCTTGTCTCGCCTGTTGATTTTGCGCAGAATCCCATGACATTGTTCGTCGCCTTGTCTCGTTATAAGATTAAGGATACATATGCCACTAGCCAGATGCTGGACTACGCTATGAGCGTCATGCCTGCGAAGGGTTTCCAGCTTCAAGAAATGAAGAACTTGATGATTTCCGCAGAGGGTCGGCCACGAACTGATATCTGTAAGCTCCGCGGTTCTTCTTCCCCGTCCAATTGTTCTCAATCTCATACTTTGACAGATCAAAAGGTGCGCCTTCATTTCGCATCCGCGAGTTTGGACCGCACCGCAATCAACATAGTTTACTCGCACGTGCTCAACCCTATGGTCGTCACTCGATCATATATGTGCATCGAACCGATTGAACTGTGGCTTGACCTTCGTTCTCTCCGCCAAGGGCTTGTTTGTCCTGTCGATGCAGACACAGATCCGATGGCGCTGCTTGTCCAGGATTCAGGGATGGTTCCGGTAAACACACAAGTAGCTATTGTGAATCCGGAGACCTGTACCTTGTCACATGTCGGTGAATATGGCGAGATATGGATTCAATCAGACGCCTGCGCCAAGGCGTTTTATGGATCCAGGAATGAATTCGATGCTGAGCGATTCAACGGCCGGATCGTGGACGGAGACCCTAACGTTGCCTATGTGCGCACTGGTGACCTGGGGTTCCTTCACACCGTCGCTCGGCCCATCGGCCCATCTGGTCAATCTGTCGAGATGCAGGTGCTCTTTGTCCTTGGCGGGATCGGCGAAACGTTCGAGGTCAATGGATTAAATCATTTCCCCATTGACATCGAGAACTCTGTGGAGAAGTGTCATCGCAACATTGTGCCTGGAGGATGGTAAGCGATCAACCGTCTTCACCATACTATTGAACTGGTCTTGTGCTAACGCTCGCAATTTAGTTGTGTCTTCCAGGCCGGTGGTTTGATAGTGGTTGTCGTCGAGGTGACAAGAAAAGCATATTTGGCATCCCTTGTCCCCGTGATTGTGGACGCCATCCTCGGTGAGCATCAAGTCATAGCTGACATAGTGGCATTCGTGTCTCATGGAGACTTCCCTCGGTCTCGTTTGGGCGAGAAGCAGAGAGGGAAGGTGTTGGCATCATGGGTAACCCGCAAATTGCGCACAATCGCGCAATTCAGTATTCGTGATGTGGAGGGATCAATGAGCCTCTTTGCAGAAGCTCCTCAACATCGTTCCAGTAAAGGCTCGAAACCCGGTAGCATCATGGGCAACAGCCTGCGTCGGTCCACTCTCGTACCGGACGCTGATTCCGCTACTGTTCCTCGTTCTCCAGCTCCGGTGCTTGTGGAGCAACCGGAAGCATCAATGGTGCCTCCTTACCATGACGTACATGAAACAGAGGGAGCTGAAATGCCTGCGCCACCGCTTCCAGACATGCACCCGACTCTTACTCACATAGGGGAACCTGTCCCACCAATGCGGTCTTCGAACAATGAAAGTCACTCGACAGGCATTGCTCACCCTGACCTTGGTTTCAATTTCGGCGATTTCGCCAATGCGACGAGCTCTGCTCCCATGGATGAACACACTGGTGCAGGAGCTGTCAGTGAAGCTCTTCCCTACCGCAATGTCCGTGGACAAGGCTCCATTCCCGCCCAACAGCCGCCGAGAACTAGCAGCCTCCCAGTCGGCACCGCCCCATCATTCGGTCGACCCAAATCCCCGGACCATATTTCAGAAGACAAAGTGGGGGACTGGCCGCAGGAAGCTTTGATGTATCAATCGGCGCTTGGGGGTGATGATGCATACGGTCATAGTGCCGTCAATCGGTCTCCGAGCGATGCTATGAGAAACCACCATGACTGAAAGCAGTAAGAAATACTATAATTGTCGTGAGATTTTCCACGTCGATCATTGAATATTCTCTACTGCACATCGGATTCCCTGCTTAATTATCCCCCGACCTGTCACCTATGTCATTTTGATTTATGCTGATCTATCGTCCTACATTTTTCATTGCCGCCTGCCTTACTTGTTCTTGACTCTGATCACCAACTTTGCTGCTTTACAGTTTCTGATTCTTTGCATGTGAAGAAGCATTCAATACTCTACATTTCCGCCTTACCCAACTGTCATGATGAACGATATATCATGTTTTGTACATACATACCCACGCATATGCGCGCCTTTATGCCAAAATATCGTTGCTCACTTTGCCCGTGCACGGATTCCCGATATATATAGACCACGCTTGCCTCGCATTGCTTGTGTCTGTCTACTTTTGACATAAATGCCGCACTGTACATAGTCCATATAGTGTTTAGCCGTAATACACCGCGTTTACATACAATAAGATAATGATGCTCCATGACGAGTTGCTGTACATGATGAATTACCAACACCAGGGGCTGAGATTTCGGTTAACTTGATATACGGAGTGCATCCTCACACAATAGTGAAACTGGTTCACCAACACCAAAACCAAATAAGAGAGAGATTATGTTCAATCTGTACAATTGAATTATGCTTTGAATAGCCATGCTTTTAGCCTCTAATTTTTTTTTTTTCCTCCGCTACTCGCCACCTTTTTTGAAATGCGGGAACCACCGATCGAGACGGGGGAAAAGCTTCGAAGATACGTAGAACACAAACGCGTTACTGGCTGTTCGCCTTGGCGGTCAGCGCGTCCAGATCAACCTTGGGTTTGGCACTGCCGTTGGGTGTGAGCTTCGCGGCTGTGATGGCCACCGCGTTGGAGTCGCCGAGCTGCTCAAGGGCTTGCAGATCCTCGTCTGTGAGGGTGTTGGAGCGTTGAGGGCGGAATGGAGCGGGGGAACCGGCACGGCTTGTCAGGAACTGTGTGAACAAACTATTAGAGATGATGAATATTTTGAGGGGGGGAAAGGGCGATAAGAAACGTACCGAGGAAGCTGCGCTGAGGAGAGCGATCAAACTGGCTTGTACCACGTCCTGGTGGATACCAATACCCCAGACTTGTTCTTTGCTGCCGGCCGCAGTGCACTGGAGGTATGTGGCAGCCTTCACGTCTCTACCGAGACCGATCGAGTGCTCCTTGTAGTCGATGACATCGAGGTCGATGCCAAGAGTCGACAGAGCATTGGCCAGAGACGAGATGGCACCGGGGCCAACGCCAGTGATAGCGTGTTGAATGTTGTCGATCTCGATGATGCCGGTGAAACGACGCTTGAGATTCTTGGTGTTGAGGGCCTTGCCCGGCTCCGGGGGCGCCGGCGACTGTGACCGGTCGGTTGTGATGTTGTAGTCGACCAAATTGAAGCGAGGGTTCGATTTGAGATGGTACGCTTCCTCGAAGAGCTCGACAATTTCCTTGGGCCGCAACTCCCGGTTGACGGCTTCGGTCTGCTTCTGAACGATCTTGCTGAATTCGACCTGCAGAGCGCGCGGAAGATCCAGCTCCAGACTGCGCAGAATGACCCAGGCGGCACCACCCTTGCCGCTCTGAGAGTTGACACGGATGACAGCCTCGTAGTTCCGTCCGATGTCCTGAGGGTCCAGAGGGAGATACGGGATGACCCACTCGTCGTCGTCGGTGGCGTTGGCACCTTCACGCAGCTTGAATCCCTTCTTGATAGCATCTTGGTGACTGCCGCTGAACGCGCAGACAACCAGCTGACCACCGTAGGGCCATCTTTCATTCACGGGAATCTTGTTGCTCTCTTCCACCACCTTGATAACAGAGTTGATATCCGAGAAGTCAACTTGAGGGCTGACACCCTGTGTGTAGAGATTGAGGGCAAGAGTGACCAGATCCACGTTACCAGTTCTCTCACCATTTCCGAAAAGAGTACCTTCGACACGCTGAGCACCAGCCATCTGAGCCAGCTCGGCGGCCGCAACAGCACAGCCACGATCGTTATGGGGATGGACAGAGACAACGAACTTCTCTCTCTCCGTCATGTTGCGGCAGAAATACTCAACCTGGTCTGCGAACACGTTTGGCGTCGCCATCTCAACCGTTGCTGGCAGATTGAAGATTATGGGGTTTTCTTCGGTGGGGCCCCAAGCAGCCTTGACGGCCTCGCAAATCTGGACTGCGAACTCAGGCTCGGTGTCGGAGAAGGTTTCGGGAGAGAACTCGAACTGCCACTGGGTACCAGCCATCTCTGGGTCGTCCTTGGTTATCGAGCGGGCGTACTTGGCGCATCTTACGGCAATCTCGAGACTCTGTTCGCGGGTGGTTCCGAAAACTATTCGGCGGAAGCATGGGCTGGTAGCCAGGTAGATGTGGAGGATAGCCTTCTTTGCGCCTTTGAGGGAATCGACAGTGCGACGGATGAGTTCTTCTCTGCAAGGAGACAGGACCTGGAGCCAGACATCGTCGGGAACGACGCCAGGTGTCTCTACCAGGCGCCGAGTGAAATCGAAGTCCGTTTGCGATGCCGAAGGGAATGATACTTCGATTTCCTTGTAACCGATGTCGACGAGCATCTTGAAGAACCGGAATTTCTGTTCACCATCCTATATAGATCTATACGTCAGAGGCGTCCAGAAAATTTGAACGAGTTCCTCACCATGGGATCGGGCAGACTCTGGTTGCCATCTCTCAGATCAGTGGCCAGCCAGCGGGGCGGCTTGTCGATAACCTTATCGGGCCATTGGCGGTTAGGGAGATGCAGAGGCTTGAAGGGCTTGTATTTTTTCGAGGGGTCTTTGAGCCTATCAAAAGGAGTCAATAAAAGAAGCTCAAATCCGAATGGTCCCTTGAGGAGTTGGGGTAAACAACAAAGATTCAGGGGCAGAAGACATACATAGGCATGATGGCGGTATCGTGCGGTGTCCGCAGCGGGGTAGGGGAAGAGGGTAGAGAAAGTTACTGCAGGATAGTGTGGCCAGAAAGAGGAAACGGAATACTAGACAACTGGCAGATAAAACGTGCCTGAATGACACTAAACTTTCAAAGATTAACGATCAGAGAACGATATTTAAGTAGAGGGAGAAATGTGAACGAGAGAGTTCGAGGAGTGAGTCAGTAGTATCTCCATCGTTCAATAACAGGTCATGACGCTCTCTCGCCGCCTTTCACATATTTTTTCGTCGATCCGCCGACAGCGGACGCGGGGCCCCTAATTGGCAACTCTGATTGGCCTGGGACTCGAGGGTGCCTCGCATAGTGGATACTTCAGGTAAATAAAAGTCCAGAGGGTACTGACGTTGGTGTCTCAATTGTTGCAGGTGTATTCGGCAAGTGGCGATAGCCTGATGTTAGCTCCTGAAGCGGACCGAATGAGACCTTTATCCTGGTTATGAAATCTTTTCCTGTCGTTCTATCTCTCCTGGTGCTTGTCTTTGCAGTGAGCTGGAATTCATTCTATGTACTCAATGCGGGGGGCCGATGATCGGGGACAAATTACATGGACCTCAGGCCATGACTCCACCGTGGTTAGCCGCCAGTAGCCGTTGACAGAGACTGAAACGATTGGTTTAACAGTCATGCCCTACAATAGAGGACTTGAATAGCTTCAATCTGAGTCATTTTGGGAGAGGGCGGGATTTAGAAGAGTGGATATATACGGCCGCTCTATGTAAATGTAAAGACTGACGTACCAAAGGCCACTAAACCAAAGGCCATGAAGAGATATTCACAACCTACATTAGGTTCTGATGCAATCCTATACACAATTGTAGTTCCCTCCTCATTTCTTTCCCTTCAGCTTGTGCTTATTCTTCTTGTCACTTTTGTTCTTATCCCCCTTGTTCTTATCCCCCTTGTTCTTCCCCTGTTTGGGAGCCTCTCGGTCCGCCTTACCCTTCTTCCAACCGATATTCCCCTCATGACGCTGGCGCGCATCGTCAAGCCGTTTCTTGTCCTTGTTGCTCAGCTTTACTTTATCCTTCTTAGATGGCCCGTTGAGCTCCGTAGCGCCCAATTTGCGCGCCGCACGCTTGTCACGTTCAGTCTCGAACCATGTGCGCTTCGGCCGCGACATGATCTCGGCTTCGTGCTTCATCATATTCTCCCCCTTGGTCACTTGCATCTCTGCCTGTGCCATCTGCTTCTCCAACTTCTCCTCCTGTAACACCTCCTCGATCTCATCTTCCAAGCCCTTGGCCTTAGCGGCCCATTCGTCCGCAACGGATGGGTCAACGACGCGGCTGACAATCTTGGCCCCTTGCGCTTTGCCGGCCTTGACGGCCGACTTGACGATCTTGCGGTCCGGCTCGGCTGCAATGGTACATGCACGCCCGGAGCGGCCCGCACGCGCTGTTCGACCCACACGATGCAGGTAGAGCTCGTGGTTCTGAGGCGCTTCGTAGTTGATGACCGTTTCGACACCCTTGATATCCAGACCACGGGACGCCAAATCAGTAGCAAGGAGGAAGGCTACTTTGCCTTCTCGGAAGTTCTCGACACTTTTGATACGCTGTACTGCTGTTTAGTCTCATTTCAAGTAATTATCTCAGCTCATAGGTTGACATACCTGTTCTTGGCTCATGCTACCATGAAGCTCTGCCGCTTTGAGTCCCAATAGCCCAAAGACAATGCGAACCCGATGAGCCTCGCGCTTCTGCCGGAAGAAGACGATAACCCGTCCAGTGTAGATTTCGTTGCACAGGTAAAGAAGATATCCCAAACGCTTGTCCTCTCTACCTGGCCGTAATCGCACGAACTCCTGGGTCAGGTTCATGGATGTATTCTTCTTCGAGTCGACCATCAAGCGAACTGGACGGTTGAGACCAACCCGAATGAGCTTGTCGACAGAGTCTGTCATTGTAGCCGAAAAGAGCATTGTTTGCCGCGACTTGGGAATGGTTGTCAAGATTTCGTTGAGTTCGTCAGCGAAACCATCTTCCAACATTCGATCAGCTTCATCAAGAACCAAAATCTCCAGAGTGTCGAGAGTGAAGCTGGGGGAATTCCGCATGTGGTCGATAAAACGACCAGGAGTTGCAATGATTACATCAGGCCGCTTTTTCAAGATATTCTCCTGCTCGCGAAGACTGAAACCACCGACAAGTTGACAAAAGGTAATATCGGTATGGGTAGCCAGTTTTGTAGCCACATTGTAACACTGAACCGCCAGTTCACGAGTGGGCATCAGGATGGCAACACGACTGGTGGGGACTTTTCGAGGGCGGAACAGTAGACGCTCGAGAATGGGAACAACGAACGCAGCAGTCTTTCCTGAGCCAGTAACAGCACTACCCACGATGTCTTTGCCAAGGAGAGCCACGGGGATCGTCTTTTGCTGGATGGGAGTCGGCGTGGTGAAATTGACAGATGCCAGACCACGGAGGATGGGTCGAGACAGATTGAAGTCCTGGAATGATCGATTGGAAGTCGACGCGGTTGTGGATTTTTCTTCAGGCGCGAAGAAAGCCTTGCGCTTCTCTGCTTCCTCAGCGTCAACCTCACTCTCCACTTCAGATTCCTCGTCAAAAGCTGCTTCGTCATCCGGATGGTGTACTGGAGTCGCAACTGAGTCGTTATCGGAGGCAGCATCATCATCATCATCATCATCATCATCCTCGTCCTCGCTGCCCTGTTCATCTCCATCATCGCTGTCACTGGAGTCGTTCTCCACATCGTCGCCGCTCTCATCCGCACCATCGGCGCCCATACCAAATCCGTCGGCAGCAAGCAATTCGTCGTCCTGAAAGTCCACAGACATGCCACCATCAGAGTCGGCATCTTCATCTTCACTCTCCTCTCCTTCCTCCTTCCTCCTCTTTTTCTCCTTCTGCTGCTTCTTTTTCAGCTCGGCCTCTTTCTTCGCTTTCCTCCTGGAAATGATATCATCAATATCCACAGCCTTCTTATCCCCATTCTTCGTCGTATTCGCAGATCCATCTCCATTCCGCGCTTCCCACCCATCAAATCCCTCGATCACACCGGCATTAGCATTGCCGCCAACATCGAACTCGAACTCCGAGTCCAACGCCCCATCATCCTCACCAGCATCCAGTGCCTCAGCCTCATCCTCTTCGCCGGATTGTTCGTCAGATACTGCGCCAGCAGCGCTTTCACCCTTCTTGCTTTGCTTCAATTGCTTCTGCTTCTTGTTCTTGCCTTTTGGTGCCTCCGCCGCCTCTCGTTTGCGTTTCTTCGAGCTGGAAATATTTTCTTCCTCGGCGTTGTCGCCACCTTCCTCCACACCGTCCGCGAGGACATCGTTCTCATCATCCGATAGTGTGAGCACGAAATCGTCATCTTTGGCGGCAGTCCGCTTTTTCGTCGCGGAATTGGGAGCCATTTTTCAAGCAGACCAGCCGTCGATTGGTCGTTGAAGTGCGAAGGGGCGAGTATTAAACCGTAATACTTCACACAGAACAAGTGAAATGATGTAGACGAACTCAAACCACCCCTGTTTTTCCTCCCAGGACTACTGGCTCTATCTGCTTTCTCTTGAGCGGAAGAGGAAATGAAAAAAGTTCAAATCGCGAAGGCGGTGAGGCTCAAGCGCGGCAGAAAATACCCACGAAATTTGTCCTGTAACTCTGATTGGCTGCCTTCTGAAAGCCAGCTTTAACCTAACGTAATCCACCACCGAGCGGCACACACCACCGAGCGGCACAAAACATCCTCCCCCTAAGCCCCTGAATAGTTGTCTGATTGCTTCAGTTTCACTAACACATTATTATGCCTCAAAAATCATTAGATTCAGCTGCTAAATTAGAGGGCAGAATTCAGCTTGCAATCCAAGCATTTAAAAATGGTCAATTCAAAAGTATCCGTTCAGCAGCTGCAGCATATGATGTGCCACACCGAACGCTCACCTACCGAATTAATGGTCGAAATGCACGCCTGAATATTCCAGCAAATGGCCAGAAGCTTAAAGATTTAGAAGAAGCTTCTCTTAAGAAGTGGATTCTTGATATGGATGAGCGTGGCCTCCCTCCTACTCACGATATGGTACGCAAGATGGCGAATCTATTGCTATCTCACCGACAGGAGACTGAAACTGTTGGCCTCAACTGGGTTTCTCGTTTTATTAAACGACATGATGAGATTATATCTAAATACACCCGCAAGTACGATTATCAACGTGCAAAATGTGAGGACCACAAGGTTATTAATCAGTGGTTTGATCTTGTTCAGAATACTATAGTAAAATATGGTATTACTGAACAGGATATCTACAATTTTGATGAAACTGGCTTCCAGATGGGTGTGGCACATACAGCTAAGGTTATTACTGCATCCCATCATCGAACAAGCCGCGTACGAGCTATACAACCGGGGAATCGCGAATGGGTTACTGTTATTAAATGCATTAATATCTCTGGATGGCCTCTCCCCCCAATGATCATCTTCTCTGGCAAGGTCCATCAATCCCAATGGTATCAAGATCTTGATGCTGACTGGCTGATTGGCCTAAGCAATAATGGATGGACTAATAATGAGCTTGGGGTATCCTGGTTAGAAAAGATCTTCAAGAAGCATACTGCAACACGTACCCTAGGGAGATATCAGCTTTTGATTCTTGATGGCCATACTAGCCATAAGTCTGCAGAGTTTGATCTTTTCTGCAAGAACCATCAAATCATCCCTCTTTATATGCCTTCTCATTCATCTGATAAACTGCAACCTCTGGATGTTGGCTGCTTCGCACCCCTAAAACAGGCTTATGGCGAAGAGGTGACAAGAAGCATACAAAATGGCATTCATCATATTAATAAGGAGAACTTTCTTAATCTTTATAAAGTATCAAGGAAGGCCTTATCATCTGAGAATATCTGCAGTGGATTTAATGCCTCTGGTTTAGTTCCTTTAAGTCAACAAAGGGTGCTAGATAAGCTTACTATTAAGAATATCACACCTCCAACTACTGCACATGGACCTGGACCTGGAGCTACAGAGGCTGAATGGATTGCAAAGACCCCTTATACAACTACTGAGGTGCAAAAGCAGATGCAGCATATAAAGCAGCTTATTCATCGCAACTCAGAGAGCCCACCAAATGAAGCAATCCGCCAGCTAGCAAAAGCAGCTGAATCTACTATGCATCAAGTCATTCTACTACAGCATCAGGTGACTGAGCTTCGTGCAGCAAATAATAAGCAGAAGCAAAAGCGCGCAGCCCCTAGATCTTTTATTGCTACTGGGGGGGTTCTGACAGGGGCTAAAGGCCAGCAACTTRCKCAAGAAGCTATACAAATRATGGAGCCTGTGCCTAAGAAAAAGCGTGCACCACCACAATGCAGTAATTGCCATCAAATTGGGCATATTCGAACTAGCTGCTCTAGTAGATAATAAAAATCTTTTATGCATGAGAATGGCTTCATTTTGATAGTATAGTAGTACGATACCTCCTAGATTCATGACCATGGCCAAATTGTGCCGCTCGGTGGTGTGTGCCGCTCGGTGGTGGATTACGTTATCAGCGTTGGCTTACTAAGGTCCGTATCAAACCTACTACCTAGTTAACTAGTTATTATCTAGCTTACCACTTACGTCCAAAGCATATCAATTCAATACTTCCAAAGTGATATTTTTTTCCCTTCCCCTAATCGATTATGAGTCTCTGTGTATCAAGAGAACAACGGGATGTCCATCGCTTTGGGATATTTAAGTCTCATTTCTTGAACTACCACTGTTCTCCTCGGCTTTGCTAGATTCCAAGCCAGATGAGAGACACACGGGGACACAAAAAAGGTTCTCAAGATGAGATGACGAAGAAGCAAGGACAATTCAATATTCAAAACAGGAAGAAGACGCTCACACAAGCTCCGGAAAGGTTCTTTCCTCAAGCATGAAACGCATCACCGTCGTCGTAACCAGCTTTGCGAATAAGGTAGCTGACATCGAGGCTATGAGAGCGTTTTAGTAAGTCTAGGGCTCATGTGATCAATGATGGTTCACTTACAATCGCTCGAACTTGACTCGAGCTCCCTTGAGCACGCCTTGCTGTTCAAAGTGGTAATCCCTTTCAAGCCAGTCGATGAGCCACTTGATCTGGGATCGCTCAGAAACCGAATAGCTGATGGTAAAGGCAAGGCGTTTGAGGGATCGGGAACCGCCTGGGTAAAGGCCAGTCTTGTCATCGCAACCGGCATCGTAAAAGAAGCCCCTTTTGGGAACGTAAGTAGCGTCGCACACTTCGATGAGTTTGTCCAAGAGACATTTTCCGATGCCTCGGCGTTTATGGTCCGGCTTGATAAAGATCTCTAGCTCCACTGTGTACCGTCCTGTGGTTTGAAGGCCCAGGGAATCTGTAGCCAAAGCATATCCGAGGATCCTTTCTGGGGAGTCGTGGGCGGATGGTCCGCGTCTGCGCTCTGCAGCCACAATAAATGGCAATTTTGCACGTCTGCTATCCTCGATTCGTTGGTGCACATCTTGTTCGTCAAGTGTTCCTAAGCCTGAACTCAAGTTTGACTTTTGGCTATACCAATTCAAGATCATGAGCAGTCCTGGTACGTCACCGTCTTCGACACAGCGAAGATAGACGTTTGCTCTAGGACTATTTGGATCTTTTGGAGAACAGACCTTCAGACCTTCTATGAAGGCATCTCGAGCTTGTTTCCGGCGCGTCCTCGCCTCCTCTTCTGCTGCTTTTATATGCAATGCAAGGTTATAGCAATAGCCTTCGGCAGTTTCATGATAATGGAGATGTGTCGCTTCGTTAATCATGTCCAAACGGGTTGGGGCGTCTCCCAAGTCAAGAATATACAAAGATTCGATCCCATCCATATGCGCAGTCCCATCAAAAAAGGCTTGATGGTGGATGTCAAGGTTGCAGCTATCGCCTGTCTCCATCTCTAGCCAATGACGGAACCAATCACGAAAGCCTTCATAGGTAGAGCAAGCACGAGGACGCATTTCCCACCTGTCCTCCCACTTAACCTTAGAGCAGTGCTCTGGTGTATGACCGTCGTCCTGATTGCCACTATGGCGCTCAGCATTCGATGGAGTTATCTGAAGACGTTCATGCTCCGCACTTGGATAGCGAGAAAGAAAGATCTGGCCGTCAACGATTGCCGGATACACGGACATGCTGTTATGATAAGATTCACGCTGAGCGTCAAGTCTCGCAGCGTAAAATTTCTGGACGTGAGACCTGATTTCATCGACGAAGTATCTATCGTCCAGGTCCCCTTCAAACTCGACCTCTGGGATAGACCTTGGGTTGGAAGAAGTTTCATTTGGATTGGCTGCGAGCCTACATCTTGCGATGCTCTTGTAGACATCTGATTTTGGATCGGTTCCCGGCCCGTCCCTGCATTTCGCAAGGCTCTCTGGATTTGCTGTGTCGTCTTCATGGTCTCTGTAGCGATTGAGATGGGCTTGCAAAACAATCTCTTCTTGAAGACGCTTTAACTCATCTAGAGCCTCTTGAGATGGAGCCTTGTTTGTGGTCTTTGGCACGCCGGACGGAATTTTGATCTGGCAGCCAACTTCGTCCTGGGGAGTGTTATCTTTCAACGCAGCAGGTCTGTTTGGTAACCCATTGGGATTATGCCTCGGTACTTGCTGTGTTGTTCCTGAACTAGCCCTATATCGGGGACCGCTGTTCAGACGTGCGCTTCCGCTCCGAAGCTGTCTTTGATTGCGACCTTTGAAATTGGCCCCTCGATGCATGACGACTTCGTCGGATCCATTGCTGTCAGTTTTGTTTGGACGGTCTCCTACTTGAGCTGATTGCTAGTTAGCTTACTGAAGCTCGATCCTTGGCCAAATTGAGAAGGAGCACGTGTTCCTCACCCATATTTGTATTTCCTTGGGAAGGAAGTGATATCTGAGCTGGATTAGCGTTGATAACTTGACTCAATGTTGATCTCTTCTGTGGCGTGTGAGGCAGGTGCGAGAGGTGGGTGGAAGCTGGTGCTCTGCTATGGAATTTCTTAGGTCGCCAGTCAAAGCGCGGGCGTGTTCTGTGACTGCCTGAGGCCTCCTTATCTTCCTCTCTTGCACTTTGTCTCTGGTGCAGGGCTTCAGAACCTGGAATAGAAGGTCCCTGAATTTTCAGAACTAAGCAAGCAGGGGATTTTGAGGACTCGGCGTTATTCAGCCTCTCTGAGTCATCTTGTGATGCTCCGAGGTCGTGTGTTGTAGAGTGGATAGTGCTCTGCTCGTTCGTTGGATTTGAATTCGAGAAACTATATGCCGGACGGTAATTGTCAAGCTGGGTCTTAGGAGAGTCTGTCTGTTCTGGTCTTCTCTTTCTGAAAGCACGAGCCTTTGCGAAGGTTGAGGGGAGATTGTTTATGGCTTGAAGCCCAGACTCAGGGGAGGCAGGATCTTGCTTGGAATGAGTCTTCGACTTATTAGGCCTACTCCTGCTTGGGATATCTGGCTGACCGTGATGAGCTTGTCTCTCCATGGTGGCTAGTCATCAAGGAATGGTGTGGATAACCTAGAAGAGAATGTTCCGGACCAGAAGATGCGAGTATCATGAGTCATCTTGCAGTGTGCATGGGGATGAAGATAGGTCTTAAGCGATAGTTAGGGCAAGTACAGTTTGAGGTGAATGTGAAGTGAAAGGGAAACGGATGTTTCCTGCTGAGTTACTAGTGACAGATAACTGTAGTGAAACATGGAAGCACATGTCTAGAGACACTACGACTTTATGATGTGGGCTTATGATTAATGACTTGGGTTCAAAACACTCTTTGAGATCCCTGATATATTTGCTAGTCCTAAAAGTTATCACAGTCACATGTGAGATCTATCTAAGGTAGGATATGAGAGGGAGTATAGGTCTTCTCAGCGTAGAAGAGAGCTTCGAAAAGCATCTATACACTCACACAAGCCCAAAAAATGACTGCAAGGTAAAATCGAATTAGAAGTAAGCTAGTAATGCATATTATTTACATTAAATTAATTACTATACAGAATTGTTGGTGATCGACTTGCTGGGTTAGCTCTGAATATGGCAGATCTCTATCCTTCGCCCAAATACGTAGGCGTTTTATCCAACTACAACTAAGCCAGCGCAACAAATTCGAGAGGACACATTTGGCCAAAATGCTGTCAATATTGAGAAAAGCTCGCTTAAAGGACAAAGAGATGAGGATTCTGATGCTGTGAGTCTTTCGGAGACCAAGAAATGACTGACCTGGATGCTCATAATCGATGCTAGTGGTCTTGATAATGCTGGGAAGACAACAATTGTGAAGCAGATTATGAAGGAAGATGTCACAACTGTCAGCCCTACACTGGGCTTTATCATTAAAACAATAGATTTTGAAGGGTAATTTCAACCCTGAAGATCTCAACCATATTTTTAACTGACTCCGGACACAGATATAGATTGAACATATGTGAGTGAAGCCAGCAGTTAAAACTCCCGCAAGGAACTTCGAGTGACTTTTTGCCGCCAGGGGACGTCGGGGGACAGAAAACCCTCCGGTCGTACTGGAAAAATTACTTTGAGAAGACAGACACACTTGTCTGGGTGGTAGATGCAACAGACCGTCTTCGAGTTGATGATTGCCGGGATGAACTCGCGGGCCTACTCCTTGAAGAGGTACGGTTTGCCAATTTCCCCGCTCGCCTGCAAATTTTCGTTGATGGGCACCGGTTTGGCTAACACCCTCCAGCGCCTGATGGGAGCAAGTCTTCTGATCTTCTTGAACAAGACAGATGTAGAGGGATGTATGACGGAAGATGAAGTCCGTGAAGTAAGTTGTTGTCGAGTCTTGATATATTTGTTAGGCTCTACGGACATCTGCTGAACACTCTCCAGCGGCTTCGCCTGGATTCAATAAAGACCCATAAATGGACTATATTGCCCTGCAGTGCTATAACAGGCAAGAATCTCCGTGAAGGCTTACAATGGGTGGTGCAGGATGCAAAAGACAGACTTTTCCTCTACTGACCCTGTCTCTACCCGCTTCTGCCGATTACGCTTGAGCGTCTGGAGTTTTCAACTCCAATACAGATTTACGTTGTGGATGCTTCTTGGTTTAGGTCAACACTCGAGAATTTAATGATATCACTAATGCTTAGATGAAATGAGTCTGTCGTTTTTCGATCTAGCAGACACACTCCGTGTTTTTCTATATATGTGTTTGCAACCAACCATTTAGTTGTCTCTTAAACTCTGAAGAAAGTTATGCCCTTAATCCGTTATTTTCTCCCTCTGGTCCCGTATTATTTTATCTCAACCGATTATCACTCATCCACATGGAAAAATAGGGTAGAGAAAACTTCAAATAAGTGCGATCCCCTTCTCAGGCTCTTCTCTCTCCACAATCGGGCTGCAAGTAAGGCCCTGAAGGAGGCCCGATAGCGACAAGCGGCGCCGAAATTCTCAAGGAGTATGGTTAGGGAGTCTTAGGAGGAGACAAGAACATCTCGGATGGCCGATTGTGTGGTCCAAATGTTAGCAGTCATCAAGCTGACCGTCGCACAGAGTTGTCAGTAAAGTAAAGTTAAACACTTTGTGGCTTAACAAGGGATAACGCTATTTGAGTCAACATTCCATATGATGCATATGGCATCAAACGTCGAGCAGACCGAATATGCCATTATTTCCATTTACGAGGTTTTGGCAGATCCTCACCCTTTGGCAACTCTGCTTAGCCGCACCTTACCAAACCACCAAAATATAGATTATAACTCTACAGATTTGACAGTGTCATAGCATGTCCAAAATATAATAAAATTCGCTAGTAAAACTTGATAGAAAACAACAAATTAGATATGTTAGAAATCTGGGTCATCCTTGATTTCTTCTAGGGCATTCCTTCTGGCGTTTTGCTGCGTGTGAAGGGGGTCCCTTGCAAGGCATCTTTCACTGAACACTTCTCCAAAGCTGAGTTCACGATACTTGAGTATGACGACATTCGTTCCGTTTCTAGAAGACTAGGCCACTAAGTCAACCCGAAGCCAGATACCTGATAACTACCTAGCATCTACCCTCGAAATATCTAAGACACTAAAAGCTGGTTTCGCAACTGTTACTGGATCGCGGGGCGGCAGAGAAGGTCCACCACATGGCCGCTGGTAGGTATCTACCTTGGTAAACAGTCTTCCATGTTGAGAAACATCAAAACAAGTTGCTGTGACCCATACAAACAAGACGAATAAGCCATTTTGTGTTCCTTCAGTGGCCATTTCAGTGCTACACAGGGATCAGATACCTCTTTAAAGTTCTGAATGATGACTACGGAATACTAGTCTACTATCTACAACACTGCTGCATGACTCCAATATCTTGCCAATCATCGAAAAAAAGGGAGACATGCATTGGGCGTTGGTGTGGATGGGATACTCAGCTAGACGACTAAGACGAGCGTGTCGGGCGCATTTTCAGCAAGGACGCGGTGGGGCTACAGCTACAGGCTGATGTGTGCTCACAGTCTTTGTGCGTGTGGCAGCTGAAAAATAATAATATTAATATCGATCCAAATATGACACTAGTAAAGTGACTTGCCCTTCGAGTCACCACTTTTTGCCTGGATCCACAAAGCACCAGTGAGAGCAGAAAAGAGCGTGACGTCCCACAACCAGGGTTAAAGGCGGAGGATAATCGACAGTTCCTGGGATCCTGACTAGATTAACTTGAGACGTGCCGTGGGAGACACTGGGAAGTACCTCCCTTACTCATACACTATCTACTATCTATCTACCTAGGCAGTTCGATAAACATCGACTTATCCCGTTCCCCTCCATCGTCCACTGCGATCATTACGTTTGCGCTTTTTCTTGTCAGGACCCCACACCAACCCAGTTCAGTCTACTGGGTGATCCCGGTCAATTATTCTCCTTATTATTGCTTTTTCCTGATAATTTTCTTTCTCACCTTTCCCTTTCTGTTTGGTTGTGCATTCTCATATCTAGGGTGCCATGACAATTACTTCCGATGCGGACGGTTCAAAGGATGTCAATGACTTCCTCCAGCGGATTCGGGAGCTAGGCGAGAAACGTGATAAGGAGGACGAGGAACGGACCAAGAAGTTGGAGGAGGAAATCATGCAGAGTCGCAAGGAGAGGCAGGCTCGAAGAGCTGGTATTTGGCGTCCCTAGTCTCCCAGTCATTCCAATCATCTATTGCTTTTGTCGTCTCGATCCATTGGCTGCCCGAGCCCTCGGACAATTAAATAATCAAAGGCTGATCTTGTTCATCTTCTTTGCCGACCCTGTGTAGAACGAGCGCGGTCAATTTCGCCAACAAAGGACTCCCCCATCCTGGATTCCGCTCGTTTGAGCATTTCTTCCCTCAGCCAACGTGGGATCGAGCCTCCGGAACAACTCTCGCCCACACCTCGGACACCTGAACATGCCACAGGCGCCAGATTCGACCCCTTTCGAGATGACACGTCAATTGGTACGGATGGTGATCTGGAAGGGTCAAAACTAGACGGGAGGGAGATGGAATCCTCACCAAGAGCAACTACTACCTCACCTCTTGCGCGCAGTAGAGCAGGGACCCTGTCCTGGCAGCAACGACCGTCTTCACGGGATACGAGCGGCAATAGATCGTTTTTCCCTCCCTCTCCTACGCGCTCACCGACCCGTCTCAATCGCCTGAGTGGGCTGTCTAATTTCTCGAACGATGATCACAAAAATCTTCGCAGTCCGCTGACGCTTTCGCCTTCCTCTAAGGATGTTCCCGCCGCTCAGAAAACAAGAGCGGAGGAAACTCCCGACTCAATTACTAGAGAGGTTGCCAAGGAGAAGCCGGACGCTGAAAAGACTGGTCAGGGTTCAATTAACACAAACGACGAAGGCACGGAATCGAATCCAGAATTTCCCCCTGGAGATGAGAAGCAGAACTCGCAACCGGAAGTTGGAGAAGAAAGATCGCGTTCCCCATCCAGGGCAAGCTCGACTTTCGGGGATAGTAGTTTGGGACATCGATACTCAAGTGTATCTTCTGTCTCAACGCCAACTGGAGTCGGGTCCCCTCTGCCCCTTTCAAGCGTCCAAAAACTCGAGCCAGAACAGGTCGCGACAACTCCCTCCCCGAGGCGCCTTTCTCCCGAGCGTTCACGTTCAACGTCGCCGACAAAAGGGCTTGGAGGCTTTGTGCAGAGCGCCATGATGAAGCGATCGGATAGTGTCTCGAAGCGATGGAGTGCTCAGTTACCGTCAGGGGTAAACCGAGGCTATTCATTTGCCACCAACCGCAATAGCATTGCTGGTCCAGCGTATGGCGATGTGCATACGCCTGCATCTCCGTCGAGGCTTGGCCGCGAGGACCCGTTCCTTGCGTCCAAGAGGCCAAGTTCCAGCCACAGTGAGGCAACGATTGTCCACAATGCGAAGGAGAGTGAAAGGCCAGCAACGCCGCCAATGGTGAACAAGGCAGAGGGAGACGAACCTACCGCCAGACCCACACTTCACATGAGAGCTCCCAGTGCATTAAGCGGAAATGGACACGACTCCGACTCGACTTCGTTGCCGTCTGCGAGCCCCGTTGTCTCGAGGACCATGGATCCCAGGCGCTGGAGTCCCACAAAATCGACATGGCTGGAGAGCGCTCTTAATCGACCTGACTCACCAAAGCACAAAAGGCAGCCCTCACAGCAAACCTCATGGGCGAAAGATCGACAATCAAGGGCAAGCGTCGACCTGGGCCGCGTGAATAGCTTCAAGGAAGTCACTACGGTCGGCCTCATGCGTTCAGCTGCACCTGGTAGTCACTATAAGTCTCCGAGTGTTTCTGGGATCCCGGATCTACCAAGTAATCTTGATATCAACAAACCTAAGGAATCCAAAGACCAGCCGTTGTCCAACCCTGAAGATAGCGAGACCAAGCCTACAGAGACACCCAAGGTTGAAACTGCACCCGACCTTGAAACTACACCCAAGGGTGAGGATCCTCACGAATCCGTGGATACTAAGCCCGAAGCTTCTCCTACAGAGCAAGAGGGTGGACCGGAAGGCAAGACCGAGGATGCTCCAACACGCAAACGTGCACCTTCCCTCCTAGTACCCGTTAACAAAACTGACATCTGTCCACCTCTCTCATCTCCTCGAGACCCTTTATTGAACAGACCAAAGCCACTATCTCCTGTGATAGATTTCCGGGCCAATTTGCGAAAGCGAGAAATTATCAAAGATGAAGCACCGAAACAGGAACCGGAGTTCAAGAACGTGTTTGGCAAATTAAAGAAAGCCGAGTCTTCGACTTACGTTGCCCCCGATGAGCTCAGAAATAATATTTTGAAGGGCAAAGCAGCGCTGAATGCGACAGGCGGCCCGAAGAAGACTCCAAAGGTTGATGATCTGAAGGAAAGTATCTTGAAGCAGAAAGAGGCAATCAAAGCGAGCGGAGGCTCACTGAGGCGTAACACGGCCGGAGAACTCGATGCTCCTGCGAAAATGATTCCAGAAGCAATTGCCAAACGAAATAACATATCTAAATCTAGCAACAGCAGTAGGAGCACTCATTCGGTTGGTGACTTGACTTCGCCGTCATCTGAGGACTACCCAACACCGAACGGTCTCACGAATGACCAGCAATCTCCTTCTTCCGCGCCTAACGACGAGCAGGCGCAGGAGGCCCAGAGCTCACAGACTGCAGCAGAGGTTTCAGAGCCAAATGGACCGAAAGACCAGGTTGAAGATTTGGCATCTACTGAGGCTGGAAATGTGGAGACCAAGGGCGACGATTCTGAGAATCAGTTGATCACACACACAGCGGTCGCCGCAGAGAACACTGAGATAAGGAACAAGCAGATTGAAGAGGCCATCAAACCGGTGCGTGCTCTGCCGTCGGGGATTGTTGCGGAGGCTGCAGAAACGCCTGCTGCTACTGAAGGTCTTGCTACTAAAGGTAAACTCGCAGGCCGAATAAACCCTGCCTTGGCAGGTCTTTTGTCTCGCGGCCCTCCTATTATCGGCGGGAACTCAAACAAGCACTTGTCGACAGACTCAATGCGAGAAGGTAGCTCCGAATTTCCTGGCAGTCAGGCTTCTGCACCTCTTACCCATATGACGAAGAACCGTGCGAGGGGGCCAAAAAGGCGCCTACCCAAGCTTGCAGCCACGGAATCGACGACGCCGCTGGTCAACGATACTACAACCGTTCCAGAGAACGATATCTCTTTATCTGATATTAATGGGACGGAATTGCCACCATCATCCAGCCAAGATATTGCGAAGACTTCTGTTGGCTGGCCGCTTCCTGACGCTGATACAACCAGCCCCATGGTCTCTGAGCCGACCCTGCCTCCACTGACGTATTCAGCCTCCGAAAATCCAGTGGAATTCAAGCGAACCATACCGCATCTGATAGAGCGTAGACACGAGCAAAAGCTCGCACACAGGGACTCGAAGTCTTCGATGGATATGAACCCTTCGCCTCCACCCAAGGAAGATTTGGAGGGCATTGAAAATCTCGGAGACTCTCCCTCGAGAAGACCGACTCTACCACCAAAGCCAAGTATGCCGCCCTCGTCACTCGCCTCAGTGCAAATACGGAGCTCTCCACGTCAGTATTCGTCTCCGTCTTCTTCTCCTCTCAGAACAAGCTTTAGGGAGAACCGACTGCAGTCTCCTCGAGCAACTCCGCAGAAGTCCCCGAAGAACTTTTCATCTGGTGGTTCGATAGAAAACTCTCGAGATAAAGCATTACCTTCTCCTCCTGTTCCTTCTAAATGGAGCAAAATCTCTGCCGATCAACAGTCCTTATCGACGAGATCATCAGTGTCTTTGGTACCCCAGGCCGAGGAATCCTTTGAAGTCATTTCGGGCTTTTTCAAGACTTTGCCAAACTCAAACGACCGCGTGAACATTGACACGCAATTGATGCTTACTAGCAAGACCGACGATCTCCGAATTAGGACTCTGAAGAGGCAACTTTGGGAGATTACTGGTGACGGGAAGAGGCAGGACCTTCCTGTTAACCAGGAATACATTCTTTACGAAGGAAGTATGTACCTGTGCGTACACGTTTTTGATTCGGAAGGAGTTGCACGCTGTGAGACCCATCTTTGGTGCGGTGACGATGTGAGTGATGCGGCCATGGACGATGCGCAGCCATTCTCCCGCAGAGTCGCCAGGGAAAACGGCTGCAAGTTAGAGGTTATCAAGCAAGGCAAAGAGACTTCCAGATTCATACAAGCCCTTGGTGGGATCCTCATCACACGCCGTGGGGCTAACTCTCGCTCCAGCTCTTCTGCCATCTTTATGCTCTGCGGACGAAAACATCTTGGTCAAATGGTATTTGACGAGGTCAACTTCTCCAGAAGCAATCTTTGCTCAGGCTTCTCTTATGTAATTTCTGCAATGTTTGGCAAATTATACCTGTGGAAGGGCAAAGGAAGTACTGCCGAGGAAATTGGCGCCGCCCGCCTCATTGGCATGGATCTCGGCCTGACGGGCGAATTCGAAGAGGTGGCCGAAGGGGAGGAGCCCGAAAGCTTTTTCGAGGTCTTCTCGCACCACAGAGACACCGAAGAGTCCATGCGCTCAGACTACTGGCGGCTGAAACCGAACCATGACCATTTTCGCCTGAGATTGTTCCGGGTAGACCACGAGCTTGGTCAACGAACAGGCGGTTTTTGGCTTCGACGAGTGTCGGGGTCAGCTTCCCCTGTGATTCGACCAAATGACACCGTTCAGGAAATTGTGCCATTCTGCCAGAAAGACATCACGGCCAAAGGAATCTACATTTTGGACACCTTCTTCGAGATTTATGTGTAAGTGAATGCGATGGGCCTCCAATGAACACTCGCTGATTTGTGCGTAGTATTGTTGGTGAACAAGCATCTCAACGACCTGCCGAATTCGCATCAGCAGTAGTATTTGCGCACGAGTATGGCATTCTGGCTGCTTCCCTTCAAGATCGACCATTCATTCCCAACAGTCTTGTCTCCATCGGAGGTATTCCCGAGTCGGCTCGTAGCGCATTTCGCAAATGGGACAAGCCATCCGGACAAATGCGTCCGCGAGTGTTTCCTCTAAACGCGGCAATTGAGTCTATTCGCTCCTGAAGTCAATATTTGGGTGATGTTGATGATTTTTATTTTATTTTTTATTTTGGCTTTTCTGGTTCATAATTGGTTCAATTTATGGTGGGATTGTGCATATACTGGTCCGAAGGAGCTTGGCAGAAAGGAAAGGAGTGATCCATGTTGATATTTGACTGTATTTCTCAGTGGACATAGAGAGGTATCCTTCATACACTGTACAATATTTCAGGCGGCTATGCTGGGATTCATACATGGCCGGGGAGGGTTCTCAGTGTAGTCCTTACCAATCTACACGATATAGTTCAAAATTTCAGGGCTGTCAAATGCAAGATATATCTTGACAACTTAAACAACAAAGATTCTTCGTCATCGATCGATGAAACCACCAACCGCAAGTGGCCCCACTGACACTACCCGCGTTTTATTCTCACTTTTTTTTCCCTTCCCGAATCGCCATCCGAACCAGATATTCCATAATCGCCCCATGTGAATGGCCAAGACCATCTTACCAGACATTATTCCGATTCCTTTTCTCTTCTCCGGTATTCATCTCAATCATGTCGTGATGCTCTGAACCAAATGCCCTTTCCTGAGATGGAGTTCTAGTAAGTCTATTCTAATCAAAGGATGATTGGCAAGATATTGGTGTCAGATTTATCTTCTTCCACGATGGACCTCGACCGCGAACTCTCCACGCTGGACCCCGCGGTTGGTTTCCGCGCTTCCGCCGACCATCTGCATCACACTTGGGCTAAGACGTTCTACTCGCGCCCTGAATTGTATATCCGGCCGCAATCAATCGCTGAAATCCAGAAGCTGGTGACGCTGGCTCGTCGATGCCGTCGTCGCCTGGTCACAGTCGGCAGCGGTCATTCGCCGTCCGACTTGACCTGCACTTCTTCGTGGTTGGTCAATCTCGACGATTTCAATCGCGTTCTACACATTGACCGCGAGACACATGTTGTAACGGTCGAGGCTGGGATACGGTTGAGGGATCTCGGTCGGCGATTGGAGGAACATGGTTTGACGTTGTCGAATCTAGGCAGCATTGACAGCCAGTCTATTGCCGGTGTCATTGCGACGGGGACCCATGGAAGCTCCCTGCGGCATGGTCTGATCTCAGAATGTATCATTTCGCTGACTCTGATGTTGGCGAACGGGCAGCTGGTGCGCTGTAGTGCAACCAGCAACCCGGATCTTTTCCGCGCGGCCTTGATCTCTCTCGGCGCATTGGGTATCATTGTCGAGGTCACTTTGCAGGCTGAACCGACGTTCAAGGTTGCTTGGAGACAGACGCGACGACCGCTGTCCAGCGTTCTGGCCGAGTGGTCCTCCGGTCTATGGACTACACATGAGTTTGTGCGTGTCTGGTGGATGCCGTATGAGAAGAGTGCGATTGTCTGGCATGCGGACAAGACCGATCTGCCACTGCGGAAACCTCCCAAGACTTTCTATGGGGAGTGGATCGGTTATCATATCTACCATAACCTGTTAGCACTCTCCAACTATTTCCCCCGTATCCTTCCCTGGGTAGAATGGTTTGTCTTTGGCTTGCAGTATGGGTTCAAGGCGGAGAAGACGGTGACGGAAGCCGTAGAGCCTGCCCGTGAGGGGCTTTTGATGAACTGTTTGTACTCACAATTTGTCAATGAATGGGCACTTCCTCTTGCGAAGGGCCCGGAAGCGATCACGCGCCTGTCAGCCTGGCTTCATGGCGATATGGAGACCGCTCGTATCCCATTCTCGGTTGATGGGCTGTGGGTGCACTGCCCCGTTGAAGTCAGAGTCGCAGATTCCACCTATCTGGGAAAACCTCGCCCTTTCCTCGACCCCACGTACCGCGATGGGCCTACTTTGTATCTCAATGCGACTCTCTATCGTCCATACCTTCGGGATCCCCCATGTAAGGATCGCTACTACGAAGCGTTCGAGTGGCTCATGCGGGAGTTGGGCGCGAAGCCACACTGGGCCAAGAACTTCAAAACAGGACGCAAGGAGCTGCATGAGCTCTACGGCAAGGACATGGATGAGTGGCTGAGAGTGCGGAAGGAAGTAGATCCTGACGGCATGTTCCTCGGAGAATGGCATCATCGCCACCTACCCTTGTCTGGCGACGAGAAAGAGACAGAGTCTGCCGGCCCAACCGTTCTCCCGCTCTCGGAGCGCGAACAGCTCCGTCGCCGGGTAGATATTCGTGGAGCTGGTGATGGTCTCGAATGGATTGGAGATAAGCGGTGGCAGGCGGCTTCAGGGCGTCCAGCTGCTACCCTGTCGAATCTCGAAGAGAAGAATCTGGACGATGTATCAGTTTCGAGTCCTCCTATGACAGCCACCAGCGAGGAAAGTTTTGACTTGCTCGCTGCTGGTGAGGCAAGTGTTGTGCTTCCAGGTGACCACTCGTAAAACGAGGATGCCTAACAGATGACCTAAAGTAGCAAACAAAGTACCCTTTTTGAGGCCTCTGAATGGCTGGCGCGGATCGCTTTCGCCCGAGTCATTTCTTCCTGGATTGTTGATATTGTCTCCGGGAATAATGTAGTCTATAGTATCTCCTTTTAAGCTTGTCGATGAACGGTTCAGCGTTGGTATTCTTTGTTTCACCTCTTCCTTCTGGTTTGCGTCGGTGTTTGCTGCACAGAAGCACTACCTCGCCGTCGGGCACGTTACAAAGGCAAGATGCCATACGCGAGCTTTCTCCGACAATCGCTCATCTTAGTCATTGGATATTGATCCGGTCATGCTGTCGAGAGTATTGGAGCCCTGTCCGTAGTGTCTTGCTTGTGCTACTTGAGTCAACCTTGATGTGATATTTTGACAGGTAGCATTCCGGCTGTGCTGTCTTCGAGAGGAGAAGAAACAATATACATTTTTATGTCATTCCATGCATGCAGTACCAGGATGACTCGATACAAAATGCAGGTTGGCATGAACAGAGGGCCTTGACAGACGATCAGAGAAACTGCTGTGAGAATCATGGGACTCGTCCATGTAACCAACTCAGGTCCTCACCTGATGTGGATGAATCTATCATTCATTGATTGCCCTGGTGTTTGATTGATACTTTGAAGGATCAGACTGGAGATAGTTGCTGTTGCTTTGCTGTTGACGATGCGGGACCCGCCATGTTCGGCCATCAGCACTCTTTGGACTTGGCTTCATCTCTCCCTACTTTCCTCCCATTCTTTCCCATTCTCATTCTCAACCCTCACCTCGTTCTGTCTAATCCTCATCCTCATACCTAACTCGGCATCAAGTCCTGTCAATAGGTCCGTCTAAACGCATAATAAACTTCAACCCCAAGGCAGAGGTATATCCTACAGGGACCAACCGATGTAGCACGGCCCCGCCCTGATCGCGGTTTCTCGAGTTGACAGCACCGCCACATCTCCTAGAAAGTATCCCCCGGTGATGGTTGGATCTTTGCGATACTCAAGTGTCATCTGCAGCCATACGAGTACTCCAGTCGCGATTATTCATCTACTTAAACCGAATAGCTAAATGAGGGGTATTCATCGGCAACCTTCGCTCTTTGACCTCGTTCTTGGAGCTATGAGTGTCCAAGCTGCAGGAAGGTGGAACTACTGCAAGCATACAACTGCATGTCTTCTCCCCGTGCGTCTCAATGTGGGAAAGTCTTCTTCCATCAGGCTCGATTGTCTAAGGTAAGACCATGGCATACTTTGTCCAAAGACGATGCCGTTGCTTGTAGTGAAGGGAAAATTGAGTTGGGCAATTTCGTACACTACGTATGGAGTACACCTACTGTACCTGCCCTGACCTTAATCGTTCATCTTAAGAGAGGGTAAGAGCTGGGTGAGATCAGTGTCCTGAAAACTATCTCAGAGTCCTACTCCTTCAGCCGATTTCTCTCTCTGCCTGTTTTCTGAATGGTCGTCGTTGGTTTTGCTTTCATCAACCTGCTCGGGGAAGTTGCTGATCAGCAAGATCATCTGGGCATCGAGCAAGGTGTGCTTATGCTACCTTGTCAATTTCGCTATCACAAAAGGCATTTGATAGCATCTCAGACGTGTCAGACGCTGCTATGCACGGTACTTTTATAACAAGCCCATGCATTACAGAGTGATATGCGGTCTTTGCATGCCGCCCCGCCCCTCTGCACATTTCAGTCGAATCAGAGCTTGATCGGCTGAGGCTGCTCATGCATATCAATTGTGTCATCACTAGGACAATCCCTGGTTCTGCTTCATTTTATATTTTGCTTTTCATCAGGTATCGTTTCTACCAGTCATTACAGACCGTTTGACTAGATACTGCCCGTCATGTGATGTGCTCGTTGGCATTCGTCCTCCTGGGACATTTACTCATCACACAACAGCGAGAACTGCCATTGCCTGGTCCTGGTTACTGTCCATGCACTTAATTTGCGAAACCCAATACTGTCTGTCCTAGCTGACATCGTTGGGGCGATGGATATCCCACTTACAAATGTCTCGCTAATGCAATCGATGCCACAGTTCACAGACTGTCCAAGGATGTGAACTATCCACTCAAGTTGATGCAGGTTTTTGACCTCCACTAGAGGCAGAGCCATGCACGAAGATTGAATAATGTTGAATTGGATATTATACCTCCTTAGAATGACACTGAGCTCAGACGGAGGCACGCGCCCATTGACTGCATACATAGCGATGGCCAGGGTGTGACGATGGTGATTGGGAACTGCGCTGGCCAGCCATTCACCAATGACAGTGGACAAAATCACCGATAGGCGTCTATCATGCCTCACCGTCTCGAATCAACCTTTGGCCCTGCGGCACGAGCTCTCTGGTGTGACTGACTCATTTTTTAGGGCCATATTACCCCAAGGTATGTGTCACCGCTGGGAAAGCTGAAGGGAAGCAGATGAGGATTGTGCACTTGCGCAACAGGGCATATTTTACCTGTCGCTGACATTTCGCCGCAAAATGGTCAGAAAGTGATCCTGACCCTGGTCTTCTGCGCTTCGCTGCCCAAATGACAAGGGTTTTATCCGGCCAGTACCGACTCACAATGCTATGTTTACTGCCCCTTTTGCTATGACGGCTCGGACCGTCTTTGGCTCGTTATGACGAGAGAATTTTACCAGGATACCAGACTGGCAGCGAATTCAACGAACACAAGGCTAGGCGGCCAGTTGCCGCGAGGGCCCCTGGTGTATGTATCTGACACAGCCACAGCGCTGTTAGGGTCCTCGAGCGACCTGTGCCGGTCAACATCATGATTGATCGTTTTCCACGTCATCAGCAAAATCTATGCGGTGTACATTAGGGTGGGGGACTCGTATGCGGGGCTACTGCCATTCGTATGTTCCTTCTGCCGGACATTGTCTCGATATGTATAATGACCGCAGGCGCTCTCAGCCTCCCTTGCTCTCCTCTGGTCTCGCCGTTTCTCGCGCTCATATGCCCCACCTTCCTCTTTCACCGTCTCTAATACTGTTTTAGCGATTACTCAGGGGTAGCAATTGAGCTCACTGTCTTGTCAAAGCGACACGCGATTCTCTGTTTGGTTCAAACCGCACGATAGTTCTCACAGCAGTTGCAATCAGCCAAATGTCACGGCAACCGAAGCTCTGTCCAAAGTCGCACATACCGGGCTATCCCAATGCGTTCTGTGATCTCGCAGCGTTGGCGTCATTATCGCAGCCGGAACCTAGGTCTGGACCAGGCGAAGAAAAGTCGGAACAGCGACTCTTTCGAGTCAAGCGAAAGCATGTCTTGAAAGCTTGCGATCGTTGCAGGGTCAAGAAAACCAAGGTTGGTGCCTGAGAAGACACTGGAGACGATGCTTCCCCAGAACATAGGACACTCAGTCATGCTCATCTGCAATAGTGTGACGGAAAGCAGCCATGCAACCGTTGCTCAGCGCATAACCACCCCTGCCTCTTCCGAGAGAGGAAAGCCACACAGACGAAAGTCTACTCCCGAGGGTGAGACCATTTCAACTGCTCCCTCACGCGTTTCTCTCATGCTTATTGCTTTGCCTTCTCTCGGTGTTGGTGAATCTGTAAGGAAATTGAATCTGACAAGCTTTATCTGCCTGCAACAGATTCGTTGAAATGCTGGAATCGCATCACTCACTAGTCGTCAAGGCTTTGCAGAAACTTTACAAACTCTCCTTGAACAAAGAGGGATTCCCCGGAGAGCCGCTTCCCGAGGCTTCCGATGGATACCCCCTGACGCACGCTATCTTGGACCGTTTGGGACTGATCAAGCAAGCTGAGGAGAACCCTGAAGACAGCAACGAAGACTCGGAAGATCTGCAGTATTTGCGCCTGTTGTCCACTTCTGCTGAATGCAGCGCAACGACAGACCCCTCTCCAGAACCAGCTACTCCCCCCGAGCCGTCGTCCAGCAACTGCAGTCCCGTTGACCTCTCCCCTGTGACTGAGTGGAAGTGGAACTTCCCATCAGTTCAAACTGTTCGTTCAGAGCAGTATCATAACTATTCGAACCCAGATTTTGCTGGGCTGGGGCTGTCTCGGACCAACAACCTCGCTGGTGATGCTGCATGTCTGGGCACAGCAACAACTGTGCTCAGCCCTAACCATCCGTACCTTTATTATCTAGTTACTTGTAACGCGGATGCCAAGGAGTCGCTTGGCTCTTGCGTGACTGCCGGACCTGGTTTTCAACAACCTGCGTCCGCTACCGAGATGCCTGTTAATATGCTTGGGGGCTTCAATGTCCACCTGCAAGAGCAACAGCCTCTTCATCCGCCTCTTGTCCCAGGCTGGCCCTACCCACGCGATTAGCACGTCTGTTTGGGGTCATTGGAAGCCAAGAATTCCTCCTCCCCTTCCGATCCTCTTCTGTCTGATCTATACGGCTGTGTTCTCCACCTTCCCTAGATGACCTTGAGGTCCATAGCCTACCTTCCTCTCATTCTCTTCTTCATTTCATGCCCCATCTCTCGGTGCTCATCCTTTGCATGGCCTATGCCGTCGTTGTCGCTTAGCTTTTAAGGCCCTGAGATACCATCATCAGATATCCAAATGCAGTTCATTTTTTGTTTAAGTGAGCAGGGAATATTCCGGGCTGACGATCTGCCTGTTGAGTATCATATCACCGCTTCTGCTCTGAGATATGTCTCTATAGAAGGACACATCCTTACACTGGTCATCTCATCCTGGGGCGGGTGCTACTTCCTGCGGGGTGAAGCCGTCCGATCTATCAGCCCGAGAACTCCTCAAAAAGATGCCAGGCTGTATAGTTGGCCAAAAACGTTCGACCATCAACATCAGAGGGGTGTTCAAATTGATGCCTTGAGAACTAACAATATGAGAAAGTTTGATTCAACTCCCAGACTAAATGCAAATCTAACATGTACAATACAGGAATAACTCCAGGAGCAGATAACCCATGGACGAGCATATTGCGGGGATAGATATTTTAAAAAGAAAAAGAAACAAAGACGCTATATGGCCAAATGAGGCAACATGGACGCGCAATCCGAGGCTTATTGACTGAGTGTATCATTCCCGCGGAGAAATCATTGGTGGTTCTCTGCTTTTATTGCACTTAAAATGTCCCTTCTGGACCATCACAACAGGATCCCCTTAATCGTCAACGTCGGTTTCTGTGTTCGTGTCGCTGGTATCTCCCGCATCGCCATCCGTATCACTCTCCTCCTCGCTAGACTCATCAGAGGGCTTCCGTGCCTTCTTCTTGGGCGGTTGGCCAGTCTTCAGGGCCTGCATTTGGCCAGCAATAGAATCTATCATCGGGATTTGATTAGTGACTGGACTTAAGAATTTAGAAGAATAATTCAATAGAGCATACCTTCATCAGGCTCGCTGATGTCGTCTTCTTCCTCGAGAGCAGCCGCCTTGGCCGGATCGTCGACATGTAGCGTGATGTCCAACTTGGTGTCGAGACCCAGATAGCTGTCACACAGCATGTGCATGACAAAGGTGAAGTCTCCTACCTGAGGAGGAGCCTGGAACTGCATCTTGAGAGTTTGCACGTTGAAGGTGGGCTTGCCTGCCTCGTCAAACAGGGGCTTGTCGAAGGTGGTGAAGGTGAATGGGGGCACGGCCATCTTGCCCTGCTTGGCATCGGCCAGGAAAATGTGCCAGCGAGGAGAGTGGTCGCGAGCCAGGTATGGTGCGTGAGCGAGTGGGGGTTGGATAGTTTCGATCTTGTTCTCGACCTGTTGGCCGTTAACGGTCTTGGTAGGTCTGTTCTTGGGGGGCTTTCGGCCCATGAGAGCGTCGAGGTCATCCTCATCTGGGTCGATGTCTTCCAGTTCGGCGGGGTTCACTTTAGGGATGTTGGTGGAGCCCGGAGGGATGAATCGGGCTTTCACGACCAGCTGCACCAGACTGCTTGGCGTAATGACCTTCTCTCCCATCACTTTGAAGAAGGCCCTAGAGACTTCAAGAGCGGGAAGTTGCTTGGCGACGGACACGGCTGTCGAGTACTGCTTCTCGGTCAGAAGACCAGCACCGACGGTCAAACTGCGCCGCTTGTCTTCGGGCAAGCTCATGAACTTCTGCACGGTGTAATGATCCTTGGCATCTGCGCCTTCAATAGCCTTGACGGCTTCATTGTTGAAGTATGGCAGTTGCAACAGTGGCGACGAGCCCGGAGCAACAGCTTGGATCAGATGCTGGGATGTGCGGAAGGAGCCCAGGATAGGATGAAGGTTACCAAAGGCCAGGGAAATGGCTGTAAATGCTTCGTTCAGAGAGAGGGCAATTGGAGCAGCCTCGTATTTCTCTGCAAAAAACAAGTAGCCGTTAGCGGAATGATTTTCAAACATACAAGAAAAGCTGTATCTTACCTCCATTCAGCGTAGCATCCTCCAAGTCAATCCTGCCCAAGTAAGCCCACAGTAATGCGAGCGCCTTTCGCCGGGTGGAATCGTCCATTTGCGATAGAGCCTTCCGAGTCTCGGGTGCCAGTATTGAACCTTCAGCCAAAACCCTCTTCTCAAGTTTCGCAAGTCCAGCTTCAGCGTGGGAGCCCTTGAGCATGTCCTTGAACTCCACACCCGCAGACAGCGCATTGATGATACCGCCATCGGTGATGTCTTCCTTGTATTCCCGGAAGACATTGCCGGCGCTTGCGACTAAAACTTTCTCCTTGGTGTAGCGTTGAGATCCATACCACCACTTTCCGACGATATAAGGCAACAGAACACCGAGAAGAGCTCCGTAGACCAACAAGACGTATTTCCCATTTCCTTCCGAAACTATGAGCTTTGGCAGAGCAATACCGATGCTGAAACTCTGTTTGCCATCGGGGTGGCCGTATTGAATGTAGTTATTCCGCACTTCTTCATCTGTCAGCGCTTTGTAAGCTTTGGTCAGCTCAACGAAGCGCTCGTTGAGAGTCTCGATGGTCTCGTTCTTAGAGGGATCAGGGCGGACTTTGTCGGGGTGGTAAATGAGAGAAAGACGCTTGTAGTGTCTGGAGATGGCTTTTTCGTCCGCGCTCTAGAAAAGAGAAGCAAGTTAGCGATCATTCGCGTCCTTCACTCTTGCGAAACATCAGCATGCTTGGTTGGATCTCATTTCATACCCTTGAAATACCCAGAATTTCGTATGGATCCCAGATCTTGGGTACGGTTCTCGCAGTGACGACGATAAGATAGGCCATCCATGCCATGATAGCATAGCCTGCGATGACGGTCACTATGCGCTTGATACGGCGTTCCTTGCGCAGGCGTTTCCGCTTCTGCGCTTCGATGAGATCGCCATGTTGTGGCTTGTAATTTGATTGTATCCGGGGGGCGGTATTCTCGAGCTCTGAATACAACAGTCAGTCATCCGTGGCCTTATTTATGCTTCCAAGCCACTTCTGCGACTCACCCTTGCTCGGCTTGAGAAGATTGTATGTGAGAGGGAGGGTGACCAAGCCGGTAAGAGTCAGGATGAAGAACGGGAAAAATTGTCCCTAGGTAGATGATAAGTATGAGATGGACAAGAACAGAAGCATGGATTTGAGGCAAAAGTCTCTACCTGTTCATCATAATTGTAATCTGTAGACATGGCGAGGGTATTTCACTGCGGACACAGTTGCCCTCAGTAATGCTGGGGTATTAGAGCTAGCAAAAAGAAGGCAAGCTATGAGAGAGATCACTCATGGAAGATAATATCTGTCGTCAAAACAAATCAATATATTGCCTCCAGGAGCATGATCTCTTGAAAGATTTAACAAAGGAGTGGAAAGGACAAAGGGAAATGTTGTCCAGTATGCAGCATCCCAATTACCATATCATAGCCGATGGCTCAACTTGTGATTGACCGTGTCCTTTACGGGGAGGGTATTCAACACCGCCTTCCTCTTATGGCTTAGCTGGACCCTCAATAAACACAAGGCTGTTTATTCATCATCAAACCTTACTGCTCCAACTCCAATGACGATGATAACGATGGTGACGCCGTGATTAAGATATGTTTACTATCGAGACTTGAGACTTGAAAAAGAGAATCCACGTGGTTTTATTTTATTCTATTGTACAAAGAGTACATGGCTCTATTGTTCATGAACATACTGACATGCTGACATCGCAGTTGTCATTACTCGATGGACGACTCAGTCCTGACCTCTATTTCTGCCTAACGAGCCTCGATAACCTAGTTTGTTCTGTGCAATAGCACTATGATGTAGGACTTAGTCCTCCGATTTTCAGTCTGTGGAGGTGGAAAACCGCGCTGCCTTCTCAGAAACTGACGTGACAGGAAAATCCCATACGCTGTTGGTTGGGTGCAGTGAAAACTGCAGACAAATTCGTGATTCACGAGTTGTTTGTCGGGTGGAGAGAAAAGTGACCATCCGCGACAAGCTTGTTCACGGGGAACTCAAGCGTCAACAACCCTTCGAAGGTCGGACGCGAATTCAACCCGCGAAAACAAGCTGGCCTGGTAGGTCCTCGGGTTTTCTCGATATGAGCATTGTCACATCGCGTGAGAATATTCTGAACCAGGAATCACATGGCCAAGTGTTTGGTAGACCAATCCAATACCCGCGTGATCGGCTGTACTCCAAGGAAGAGAACAGGTCAACGGGCATTTTCATTGCTGCAAGTCATGACTTGGGGGTTCCATGTAACCTGGTGCCCTCGTCAGTTGGGAAGGAGGTTGGTGCTTGTATTGTGTGTTGTGTCCTGATTGTGGCGTTCGATAGAGGTCGATCGTTCATCCATTTGAAATTTGATTTTAGCTTTTTTGCTTCTCCGTCGCAATGCCCGGATGAGAACAGAAAATCGAAACCAGCGACACGGGGCCGGTTTATCCGTTTACGGCGTCACCCAGGTAGCAGCTTCAAGGAGTGCGGTCTGTTGCGAAATTGAGAGTCAGAATGAATTCAAAAGAAAAAGGCCTGCGAAGGAGGATAACTCACGGGTCGATATAATCGAGGCCACCAAAGTACTCCAGCATACGATAGCAGAGGTCTACATCGTCACCTGGTTCGCCTCCAAAAAGACGATACTGCTCTGCCTCCAGCAGCGACTTGCGCTCACGCACCTGCCTTCCCGAATACCCATGATGCCAGGTCTGGGCGGAGGGGATCGGGAAGCGGTCCGGTGAAGTGCAGGCGGCCCTGGACTTGCTCACACAGTATGCAGAGGGAACGATTGAGCCGAAGGAACACGTAGAGGGCGGAGAAGGATCGGATGAGTCGACGCTGGCGCTGCGGTTCCGAGATCTTGGGCGTGTACGACGTCTGTTATGTCTCTGTCCCATTCTCCAGAGGGGATTGGCGAGGACGATGTTCAAAATGAAGGACGAAGGAAGTATATTTTTTTTCGTTTCACTTTTTGAACTCCTCTCCTGTTGATGTCGGTGATAGTAAAAGTATATATAGGCGGACTGGATATAACGAGAAGGAGTAAACAACTTTTAGGGAATCAGCAAGAGGGGAGTGACCATCACCCCTGGGAAGGATGAGATGAGGTGAAGAAAAAAGGAAGAAATGAAAACAGAAGATCGGGAGATCCAATATGATATACAAAGACGATCAAGGTATATAAAGCCAAGGTAGGCATAGCTCTGATGATGAGCTGGTGCTGTGGTGTGACTCACTACCGCCCAATCCGGTAATCCATCTGAGATCACGTCAGGGATAGGCCGATGAGGAAACGCCGTCTGCACGGCTGCCGGAGTGAAAACTCATCGTCCCGAAAATCGGATCCACCTTGACGAAGATCCACAAAGCAAGTCTAGAAGGTTGTAAAGCAGGGGTACCTAATGTGAAAATTTATGGTGACAGATGGACTAATCAGCATGGAGAATTGCGCGAAGCATCCCGAATCATCGATGTTATATAGGTAGATGATGCCTAACTATGGAGTCATATTCTGAGCACATTGAGCAATCTTGTGCGATATCCAACTACCAGCCATTATTGTGTATTCAATGCCAGGAATGATCAAAACAGTTTACCCTGTTCAGTCCGACTGTAGGCTACATGTTGTAGTCTAATTTGACTAGATATTAATAGTCGTATAATTTTGCCATGACTGCAGAATTAGACAGAGCTCAGGAGAGATACGGAAGAATCCCCTCTCATGTTCTATAGATAATCTGAAACGAGAAGCTCGATGATTCATGACTTCATCTGATCCACAAAAAAGTTTTCTTTATTTTTAATGTAAATCTCATTTTTCCTCCTCCTTTCCCAGAAAAGGTGGTATGACTCCGACAAAGAAAAGGGGAACAATTCGGAAAGTCGGAGCAAGACAGAAAAAACTCCGCTCGGGGCCCCTACGGTATGCGCCAAATAATGCCATGCCAATTCGCCAATTCGCAATACTAATTAATGCCAACCAGAGTGGCAAATCCATCATGCCGTACGGTCCGACTGTTTTTCATGGAAAGTTTATCTCATTGTGAGTGAAATTGCCTGGATTGGGTTTGCGTGATTTCTGATCCTATCCGAACCTCCGTCATGCTTGATTTCTTCATTTGTAAGGGTTGGTTGGAAACTTCTGTATGTCCATGTACATCCGGACCCATTCAATCAGTAAGCACCCATTACAATAGGTATTAGGTGGTCCCAGTGCCGGGAGTCTGGTTCTAGGCCCTCATGTGCTGTTTTGACAATGATGAAACCAGGGTGACAATGAAGACGTGTCCATCCATGACCCATCAGACCGTCCTTTTATCAGAAGCTGAAATTAGATAGCCGGGCTAATTGTCGATCCCCCGACGGATGATCTCTAGCATTTCCTCCCCCTTGGGAGCTGTAGTCAAGTTTTCGTAACCAGAGCTGGTTACCAGGATGTCGTCCTCAATGCGCACACCACCAGTGGGAATGTATTTCTCGGCCTCATCAAAGTTGATATATTTTGCAAAGGGCAGTTTCCGTGCATTCGCCAGAGCCAGTCGGGAAAAGTAAATGCCAGGCTCGACTGTGACCACCATACCTTCCTCCAATAATGGTGCGGAAAGTGTACAGGGACAATGGCTCATAGACGGCACCAATGTCGAGCTGTAGTATTCCTTGTCACCCTCCAAAGCTGTGAGCCGTTTCGCAGACACGTCATGTACCTCGAGTCCGACGTGATGACCTAACCCGTGCGGGAAAAAGACGGTCGACGCCCCGGACTCTCGAATCTCTTCTACCGAGCCGCCCTTGAGGATACCTAGTCGCATCAACCCTTCAATTGCAATTACGTGCGCGAGGACCTGTAGGTCTAGAAATCGCACGCCTTTCTGTATACGCTTGATGCATTCTTCTTGCATCTCTTCTACCAGCTGGTAGATGTCCCTGGCCCGCGCTGTGGGCCAGTCGGCGGCCAGGGGAAAGGTTCGGGTTACGTCACTGGCGTAGCAGTTCCACTCGGCACCCGCGTCCAGACAGACCAGCTGTCTTCCACGAAGCAGTTCATTATTCTTCACATAGTGAAGAACGGCCGCATTCTCCCCTGACCCTGCGATGGTCTCATATGCTTGGTTCTTCGCTCCATGGGAGATGCACGTATCCAGGAAAAGACCTTCGATCTCAGCCTCTGTCGACATTCGGAGAATATTTTCGAGCACCTTGCGGTGAGCTAAAGCAGATACTCTGTTCGCTTCACGAATCATCCGAATCTCATGCTCATCCTTGATGCCCCGGGCTGCATCCATGGCGGGTAACAGCGATTCGTCATCTAAGCGAAGTTCGGTTGTTGACAACACCTGGGGCTTCTGGGTATCATGGAGTATATATAACAAACTCGTCTTGTTGTAGTTATCCACCCATCGCTGGATGTCACCCTTGAGAGACGCATAGTACCGCACCTGATCGACATCGTACCGTTCCTGAGCTTCTTTCACTGTCAAAGTCGGGCCCATCCATATGGCCCTGTGCAAGTCGAAATCGGGCACATAGAGCGTCAGGAGGTCGTTTTTGACATCATATGTCAGATAGCAGTCTGCCTCATCCACTCCGCTAAGGTAGTAGAAGTATCGTCTTTGTCGGAACGGACGCGGCTGATCTGAATCTCCCCAATTGATTGTAGGCTGACCAACAAGGTAAATCAGACCAGCCGAGACACCAAGCTTCGCAGCCACTCTGCGAGCATGTTGTTTTGCTGCGCCGCGGGGCCGTTAGCCTCGCGTTTTAGGTTTTGGACTGGGGCAGATCCAAGCGCTGAGAAACACTCTCTGAAGGGGTAGAGAGCGGGATGGAATCTAGGAGATTCAGCACCCTACTAACCTGGATATTTATCGCAGTCATTGCTGGTCAGCGTAATGCGGATATCAAGGGCATCGACAGCACTGATAACGATATCTGACCGCCCTTGGCCACGCATCTTCTCAATAGCTAACAGAACGACGAAAGGGAGCAAAAGGTGTCCAATGGAAGTATTTGAGGCCGCCAAAAGCAGGAAGGTAAGGAGCCGCGACGATCAAGGGCTAGCATCGGGGATGCAATGAAGGAGACTCTCACTTGGGCATGAGATATCTGTCCATCAATAGTGCCACCGCTATCTTAACGCCGTCATTGACGTAGGAGGTATTTGTACTTACCGTAAGTTACCGCTCAAAGGCGTACGACAGGCAGCCACAATCCATCCCTGCTTAGAGGACCCTGCATTTTTCAACTCAAAGACAATGGCAATTCAAGCTGAAACTATAGCATGAAGAGACTATTTGCAGGGTTCAAACGTTATTTGAACAAGAATTAGTGTAGGAGAAAGCGATCTTGGCTGATTTGTTGCATATGCGCTGAATGCAAATGCTCTCCCCGGAAGCGGCATTCTGTTGATCGTCTGGCCTTGTTCGTAACTTACATACAGAGAGCAAATGACGCCCCAGCTGGGCGCTCACTATCCTCTCTACTTCGAGTTGGACTTCCATTTCTCTTCCAACTTTTCTCCATCATTTCCTTGGTCTTGTCCCATCTTCTCTTTCGCACGTTTTGCGTGTCTATTCATCTTTTGTAATTAATTCTGTTCTCCTTATCTGAACATCATAAGAATCAAAGTCAGTCGACTCTGCCCCGACGGTCAATGAACGATGCGGGGATCTGAGGCATCGGGGCCTGGTGCTATCTTTGGTGCTCCCTCGACTCTCACCACCTCCGTGATAAGGAACCCAACGTCGTTCCCATCCAGCTCGGCTCCTCTCCCGTCCACAGACCTAGATGTGGTCGCCCAAAATGTCGAACATGTTTTGTTGTCATTAACGTCGCAGAGTGATGGCGGCCTGGTTGGCGTCAGTGGCAATTCCGGGTCGACCGGCAAGGGTATCTTGATCGGCGTCCTGTCTGCTTTTGGCTCTGCGATTGTTGCTGTCCTCATTCTCGCTATCTTTTTCTTCTTCAAGTACACCCGCCGTGGCCGGATTTTCCTTGATCGTATTGGGCGACCAGGTGAATTTGATGATGAGCAGGCGTTTGCGCGAGAGGAGGCGGAGGCCTTGGAGGTCATGGATGACATGTCGCGATCGGAATACATGAGAGCGAAGTGTGAGTTTATGCGAGATCGACCGCGCTATGTATTAATGCTAATTGTGATGGTTGCCAGCGTTCGTGGAGGCCAATCCGCCCGAGTCGATGCAGACCGACATTTCGTTATCTCAGTTTCTTGCGATACAGGAAAAGGGTGTGTCGGCATGGGAATTTCAACCAGAGTTGGAAATTGCCAATTGTTTTGTTGAAGGCCGAACGGAAATCGAGTTCTATGATTCGGCATGTAGTGTGCAGACCAACTTGCCTGTTCCCAAGCAGAATGATGTCTATTACTGGGAAGCGAAGATCTACGAGAAGCCAGAAAGCACTCTCATCAGCATCGGCATGACCACAAAACCATATCCGTTATTTCGACTCCCAGGTATGTCAATGTCCGAATATCCATCGCTGATTCTCCCACAATCCTGTTGCTAACACATTTCGTCCCTTGTCAGGCTTCCACAAAACTTCTGTTGCCTACTTATCAACAGGTCACCGCCGATATAACCAGCCATTCTCGGCGACGCCCTATGGTCCTCCTTTAGCACAAGGCGATGTGCTTGGCGTAGGGTACCGCCCACGGTCCGGCACAATATTCTTCACTCGCAACGGCAAGAAATTAGAGGATGTGGTCCATGGGGCTAAGACGCAGAATTTCTTCCCTACTGTCGGTGCCAATGGTCCTTGCACCGTGCATGTGAACTTTGGCCAGATGGGATTTGTTTTCATCGAAGCCAACGTCAAAAAGTGGGGTCTGGCTCCCATGACAGGCAGCCTGGCTCCTCCGCCGCCATACGGAAGTGAGCAGGGCAGCATCCTTCTTGAGTCCGGTCGCGAGAGCGCTGCTCAGATCTCTCAGCGGGTCTATCAGGACGCAAGGATAAACTCGACCGTCAGGATCCCACCCTCTCGTAGCCCAGGCCCGGTCCGATCACCCACTGATATTTCCCTCGCTCCACTTGCGCATATTCCCTCTCATGAAGACGTCGGTGAAGGGTCGAGTCATGCTAACACCATTGCTGACGAACAAACTCCCTTATTGAACACAAGCGATCTTGATCAGGTTCCGCCTCCGGAGTACACGAGCCCGGACGGCAGTCGAAGAGGTAGTGACATTACACGGGACCTGCCAAATCAGGACTCCCCGCCGATACCGAGCTACGACGCCGCTGTGGGCGATCAAGCTGACAATGCCTCGAGGTCGGACGTCGATTACTGATTGCGTTACTATCTATCGTTTGCCTAGCCTGATTCATCATTCCCTTTTCTCGAGAAACGCTCTGTCTGTTTACCCTCATATTATGTGTATACCTCCTAGCCATCTGTCTTACTGTCAAATTTTAGCGGGCCCGGTCTGGCGTTTCAATGGGCGGATCATTCTATGACTGGATTTCAATGGGTTATGCCACCGTGCTTTGCTGTGGCAATGATATGATGTTATGTGTATAGGGATTGGAAATACTTTCGTTCTCTATTTATAGTTCGCGCTTCGCTTCCAAATAAGTCACACGGTCAGCAGAAGGACTTGGCTGTAAGTTCTCCATCTATGCCGGAGCTGAATGGAACCAGTAAGCTTTCGTATGTCCTTGAAAACATCTCACATAGCTGCAATTAGCCATGCGTCAAACTGGCTTCTATCTCAGCGACATGCAAAACGCGGACATATAAGACACAGCGATGCTTGAGAAGCTGCTCTATATCGTTTAACTTGCTTTGATCCCTTGTTCTAGGTGTGCACTCGAATTCGCTGGTAAATTTCCTCTCGGCCATCCACCGATCATCTCGAGTTTCTGGACTGTCTAACCCCAGGTGGCTATTCCCGAAGTGAAGCGGATAACCCTCGGTCAAGTCCCATACGTTTCCAAGCTATTCAAGCAGCTGTTCTCCCAATAAGCCCCAATTAACAATGTCCCTCCAACTGCGTCTCCCTTGACGAGAATACTGCGCAACGGTAATTGATCGAAGCAAAGCACGTTTCTTCAAGCCGCTAGAATGACATCTACTAAGAATAGAGATTAGGAAGAATCAAAACGTCCAGGTCTCCAGCTTTTCAGTCTGTTCCCTCCTGATACGATCACGCCTTCACGCCCTCTCGTGAGGTTAAGTCATGAGTTCGCGGGCTTCTCCAATTGTGAGAGGATATGGTTCAGGGTAATCCAGAACCATGTCCTGCAGCTCTACTGGGAGCCCCTTTTGGGCCAGAACATCTCTTCGGATATTGAAGCAATTCCACCAGTCCGCCTGCTGGGGTGGGACGTTGGCGGTCGAGATGATACGGACATAAGGGTCGACTACATGCAACACCAGTGACTTGCAATGACCCGGTTTACTCGGATCGACGAGATGAACGGGAGCGACGCTGGGTTGGAAAGCGTTTGGGAAGGTCACAAGACGGCCCTCGTGGCAGGAGACTTGGCCCAGGTCCACAATCTGTTTTTCTTTCTCATTGCACCCGAAGACCAGAGCTCACCAGGGGAGACCAAATCCCTTGTCGAAGTGACTCCCGTGGAGCTAGTCCAGCGACAGTATCTGGCGGAAAGAGATCATCGGAGCGGTGATATTTTCGCAGGAATAGTTGTCTATGGCCGTTGCGCAAACATGCTCATTCTGAGGTTTTCTGTCAGCATGGGATGTTCTTGCTTTGTACAAGATATGCAGCCTGTCACAGGGCAGATGGCAAAGAGAAAACTTGAGGGAATAAGTCTTACCAATAGGCTCTGGAAATGCCAGCCAGTCCCAGTGTATCCTGGCGTCTCAGGTGTCAACTCGGTGTTGGCCAGTTTCACAATGACCTGCAATCCTCTGTGACGGAAAGTAGTTTGAAGATCAATAAGGGCCTCACTTCCCAGTCGGTCTAGCCAGAGACTAAGGGACCAGGTCTCTGGAGGCTTAACAGGACGAGACTTCTCTTATTCCCAGAGACGGTCCTAAATATCCTCAAAATCACTCGGACTTCCAAGCTCCAGGACTTCACCCAGGGAGTTGGTGCTCGGCAGGTATTCGATCCGCTCAAATTTGATCCTATTTCGGCGATTTAGTCGCTCGGTTCTCAAAGGTGTTAAACTCATATTCCAAAGAGGACTGACGCTTGCGATGATCCGTTCGAGTGTATCGTAAAGCAGCCGATGGTAATCTGGGCGCAGATTGTTGATGCAGGACGCAATACGGCAGCCCTCAGTAGTGTCTTTGAACTTGATCTCACTTGGCAGCCACTGGTAATCGAGACTATATGCCGTGAACAAATCAAGAAATTCACGATTGGTTCTGGTTCTGCCATTATTGATTACGCTGAAAGGATCGTGCTCTTCCCACTTCACCTCGAGGACCTTGGCCCTCCCTGAATGGGAAAGATAGTCGTCGAGTCCGATCACTCTGTCTGGGAGTATTTGGCTACGACCATAAGCGAGCGCGAACAATGACGGATCAACCAAGTTGACGACCTGCCCTCCAAAGCCGGGCTCGTAGTCCTTGTCATGCTCAGTAATATTCTCCAGAGGCTCCACATCCTCCTGAAGGGCAAGCTTGATATCTTCAGTATAGCAATGTCGGACTTGACCACGTCTCCGTCCAACGCAGTGACCATTCCCTTTTTGAGGAACTTTTCAGCCTTGAACTTAACCCCCTCGATGGCCCAATCCATCATCTCTGGGCTAAGGCCGTTGTAGACGTCGAGGAACTTCTGGCGCCACTCTCTAGCGCAATTCTCGTCAAAGATCTTTTCTACGATCGGCATGTTTCTGGGAGCGGAGCTTGAGCGACGACTCTCACCCGTTTCTCCCAGTCTGGCTCATCTGTGATATTGTTCATGACGTGCACCATAGTGACTTCCCAGAGAGTCTTTTTAGAGCTGAGACATATCATTGGTCGAAGGGGTTTCTATCCTTGCTTGAGAACTCACATGCAGCGCTCATTTATGTTTGAGGGGTGCATATGCGAAATTGGTCCTTTTGATCCAAACCGTCAGAAACATCCTACTCCGTATGAAGACGAAAGGAAGTCGGCCAGAAAGACACCTCTTACCCGGTGTTCATGGAACAAGGATATAGAGAGACCTGGTAGCATAAGCGGATCCGACTGAATTTCCGACGGAGGTCCTTCCTTCTTCGAGCTCTCCATGTCGAATGCGGATTGAGACTGCTCCTTGAGTACTGATACCTTGTTGTGAGAAGGTTTGAGACGCAAAGTGTGCTGTTCCTCAATCTGGAGATTCCTTTTAACAGGGCATACCTAAATTTAAAGCATGAGATAATGATGCAGCATTGTTGAAGACAGTGGAAGATTATAGAGCAAGAACTGGCCATTCCAGAGAACAAGGTTGCGAAGCAGGAATTGCCAATGCAAGACCTCAGGCGCCTACTTTGCTATAGCAATAATCTGCTATGTAGATATTTAACTACCTACAGGGGATATCTTAGAGGGAGATGGCTGAAGTAATTACTTATGCAGTCCTCCAGCAGGGAATGATCTCCACCAGATCTCAGCAGTCAAACTCAAAGGTACCAATCAGCAGCATTCAAGCTTGTCTCCACACACAGATAACATGGTATGTTTAAGAGAGGTACATACAATCATAGCTAATTCGAGTGACTGGTAACGTCATCCCAGTTGTCAGTCTATCAGCGCCGACTACAAAAACCTCTGCATAACTACTGCACATTCCTGGGGGGAAAAAATAAAAAAAGGTTCCTGTACTTCTGCTTGTACGGTGGTTCTTTTCTCTCAAACAAGATGGTACCATTAACTGATGAACAGCTGGGAAGTCTGGAATGGTTGAGATTCTCGTCGACGTGACCTCCGACCGTCGACCACCTGAAACTTCGTCCTTCACTCTTCCTGTCTGTAACCGCTTTCTTGCCAACAGACAGCCACTTCCTTCTTCGAATTGCTTCTAAAAAAGGTTTGCGGAGAGAATCATTCTCCAGTGATCTTTTCATCTTAATCTTATCTCATACTGAGTTGCAAATCGTTCTCCAGACCCATTACAATCAGAGTCATCCATGGTTCGTCGGCCTTATCGCCGACCTCGCTCAGCCACTCGAAACCGTCCGCTAGTGTGATCCCTTGAGAGGAGACTCCCTTCAACAGTTAGTTTGATGGTGTCAGTCCATTTGGACGACTGCCCGCCGTCGAAATTCTGACTGTAGTTTTTCTGTGGCGGTAGACTCGCGCGAGCCTTGCAGCCCTGTGGACGAGAAAACAATCACATTGAGTGCGCTCGGATCTTAGCTCTAGTCGGATTGCTGGGTACTATCGCCAATTAAAGAGCTCATCGTGTTCCAAGCCGTCATTCTGGAATCGCATCCCTACGATCTAGACCAGCCTCTGTTGGCTGTGATACGAGTCTGGGCAAAGCCTCTCATAACTTCGTACTGCCCAAAGAATAAAGAGATCTGAAGTTCTGGGACACCTCCTGCTCTGCAGCCAGCCGGTTCCCACCAGGGATCCCACAGAACAGTCACGCGCGTCGCTTACTCACATACTGCACCCCGAAACTTGCGGGTGACACGAAGCTTTTGCTTTTGCGACCCTCGTTCTCGTCTATTCCGAATTGTGGAGTAGGAGATCTGATAGAGGGTGTTTAGGACGCATGCAGAGCTCGCTATAGGTACACACATAAGACTTCGCATTTGCTCGGTTTCTACATTCGCTCTCGAGATTTTCATCGACACTACTGAGACATTGCCTATCTCGGGGCTCAATCTTCCGAGACGGAGCATCGTTTTGTGAGCTGCCGAGCCTCCGACCCGTCGAAACGAAGTCCCTCAGTTGTTTGTCTCGGGAGCGTGTACGGAACGGCTGGACAGCTTATTGACAATGGCGGATAAAGCAGCCTTTCAGGTGATTGTCTTGGTAAGTCCATTGTTTCTTAGCTCAACTCTTGCCCTTGGGTTTACGTATCAGAAGACATGATTTTTGGCAAAGTTTAGGTATCCCTATGAAATAAAATTGCATTTGAAATTTCTCTTTTTTCCCTCTCCCCACCGTTTTATCCATCTTGCCCGTTTCCAAGTACCTCTACTGTATGTAAATGATCGCACGGTGAACTGTGTGAACTAGCGTCGGGTTCTAGCATGTCGGTCAAACCAGTAACTGACATCTTGTCTCATGAAGGGTCCAACGGGAGGTCCTCGTGAAGACAGCCTCACTGGGCTTCTTGTCCGATCAACGTCGACGGACTGGTCGACAGATTCGGTGATTGCGGTTGACGCAGGTACCCTTGTTTCAGGCATCATTCACACTCTGGAGCAATACAATGCGCCGTTAAGAGATGGCACGTATATAATGGATGAAGGGCCTTTTGCCGGCCTCAAAATGCCCTACAAGTCGGCTCAAGCCAATGCTGCACATATCTTCCGTGACATCATTGGAGCTGTCCTGATCACACATGCTCACTTGGATCACCTGTCTGGCCTGGCGATCAACACACCCATGCTTGAAGCAGGAAACGGACCCAAACCTTTGGCTGCTTTGCCGTCGATTGTCGCTGCCATAAAAAACCATATGTTCAACGACGTGATCTGGCCAAATCTGTCCGATGAAGATGGCGGGGCGGGTCTACTGACATATCAACGACTCGTTGAAGGAGGGAATCCAAGATTTGGGCGTGGAGAGGCTAAGGGATATGTCCGAGCCTGTGACGGTCTTCTAGCTAGATGCCTCGGCGTCAGTCATGGGCGATGCAGGCAACGCTTTCACCCGGAGTCCGGTACTCACCACCGCGTGGGCAGCTCAGTCTTTGCCGCTGATCCACTGATGCTGCCTTCCAGAGCTATATCCGTCGATCAATCTACTGACGCAGGGTAAGCCTACCACACTGGAACGCCCGAGTATCCCACTAACATTGGACTACTTGAAGGATATATTCTCCAGCTCGTTCTCCACGAATGCTCTCAGCAAACTCAAAGGAGCCCTTTTGGGCAACAGTGGAGAGCTCTGCATTCTTCATCCGTGATCACCATACTGGCAGCGAGATCATTATCTTCGGTGATGTTGAGCCCGACTGTGTATCGCTTGACCCACGCAATAAACGCGTTTGGGAGGCAGCAGCACCGAAAATCGCGACCGGCAAATTGCGCGCCATCTTCATTGAATGCTCGTATGACGATTCTGTCGAGGATGCAACTTTATACGGCCATCTCTGTCCGCGACACCTGATCGCGGAACTGACGCTGCTGGCCCGGAAGGTTATGGAAGCCCGGCACCCGAGCATGGCGATATCGAGTATCGGAAAGCGTAAACACTCAGGTTCCAACACGTATGGAGGAAGTGGGGGCCAAGTGAGTCCGAAATCAAAGCGTCCTCAGAGCTTCTCCGTTGCAGCCGGCAAGAGGGCCGAGCCATCCCTGACGGGCATGGCTTCTGCTACAGTCGACATGCGACCACGATTCTACTCAACCACAGAAGGCTTGGTTGAGATCCCTGAGCTGGTTCATGACGAGCCGACACCGAGCTACTACGAGCCTGACGAAGTAAGCGATACTGGAAAACCCGCGGATCCCGCACCACAGCCCACCAGTCCTGGAGAAGCTCAGACCGGTGACTTCGGACAGCTTCCGCTGTCGGGCTTATCTATCTATGTCATACACATTAAAGAAGACCTGACAGATGATATCCCTCCTCGAGAACGAATTTTACAACAGCTTCGATCCCGAGGCGAAGCCGCTAGACTAGGCTGCGAGTTTTACGCTCCCCATCGCGGAGAAGGCATCTGGATTTGAAACTGGGAAGTTTGTGGAAAGCAAGATTTCCCCTCGCAGTCATGGTTATGGGTGTTGACTACTACCGGTCCATTCTCTTGCACCCCAGAATTTTGTACAGGCCTGGACTTGAGCGTTTCAAACGAAGGAAGTGAAGGAGATTCTGGAACTCCGCACAGGCTACTTTCATACTTTTGTTGCAACGAGGCAGGCCCGACTCTGCGTCCACGATGTTGATTTGTTCTACCCTACTCCATGACCCCTACGCATCAAGAGCAAAAGCCATCGACAATGACTATGGCATTCTTCACGGCTGCTGGACAGCCATTTCTGTGCATACCATTACAATATAATATACTTCACATTGGCTGTGGTTGATCGTTCGCATACCGAACTATGATCTCCTTCTCGCGCATATGATTTATCCCAAGCATGTCAACTCTCAATCACGAATATGTCGTGTTCCATGGTAGGTTCGATAAGATCCCTCAAACGTGAATTATCACACAGGAATCGTGAGACTACGGTCTTATATAGGTAAGATAAGTTTCATCACGCTCAGTATATGTAATGGCGTCTGTACTCAAGAGGAGCCTTCTGCGGTAGCTTTCGCAATCACATCCTCCCATAGACAGTCGTCGCCGCCCGGAATCCTCAAGCCAGTCGACTCTCCATCCGGCCGATCAGACTCCGATGGCGGATTCCCAGGGAGATCCAGGATAGCTTCTCCGTCCCGTGCGAAAGCAATGAGATCTTCTTCCGTCCCCCATTCGCCCATAGCCATTACACCAACAGGGACATGGCCCCCTTTATCGCCACTGGTGTACCCAGCGGGACAACTGATGGCCGGGCACCCACTGAAGTTCGCCAGCCAGACATACTCCATATTCCGGACGGAGGCTTTGCCGTCGGACACGCCGCGGACAAGATCCGTCTCGCTGTCGATCCTCCAACCGGGGATGGGAGATGTCGGTGTGAGGATGAGTAGGCCGGGCTGTTGGTGGAAGAGGTGGGCGAGGTGGGACATGAGAAGGTTGCGGAGGCGCTGGGCGGCGATGAGATCCTGTGCGGTGATCTGCCACATGCCCATGCTGACGAGGACCTTGTTGGGGGCTGAGAGAGCGCTGATCTGCGCTGGTTTTAGGCCCGAGGCGATCTCGGCCATGATCGTAAGCACGTGTGCGCGCTGGCCCTCGGGCAGGTAAGGAATGGCGATGTCGACGATGGTGTAGCCTTGCTTGCGGTAGAAGTCCAGGGCGGTGTCGAAGACGGCTCGGACGGTTGGCTCGGCGCGGTCGATCCAGGAGGGGACGATGCCGATGGTCTTGCTCCGGGGCTTTTGATGCGACGATGAGATGCTCGACATGGGGTCTGGGAATGTGGCGGAGACGGGGTCTTCGGTTGCCGGCGGGGGCGCCGCCATGAGGCGGTAGGCCAGCGCAAGGTCATCGATGCTGGCTGCCATCGGTCCGTAGACGCCGACTGTTGGAGCCAGTGAAGCCGTTGGGAAACCGCTGATGCGACCATGTGAGGGTTTCAGGCCCCAAATCCCGCAAAAGGACGAGGGGATGCGGATTGAGCCTCCGCCGTCCGCGCCGAGCGCGATGGGCACGAGGCCTGCTCCGACCGCGTAGCCAGACCCTCCTGAGGAGCCACCGCAGTAGTAGCTCTGGTTGTGGGGGTTTCTGGGTGTCCCGTAGTTCGGGTTGTTGTTCGTAGTGTCTGTCTCCGGGGAGTGCTTGTGAGATTTCTGGTCATCAGAGCTAAGAATGAGGATCGATTGGCTTACCCAGACCAAGCTCATGCATGGTAGTCTTCCCGATAATGATAGCACCGGCTTCCTCCCACTTCTGCACGCACCAGGAGGTGCCCTCAAACCCTCCCTTGAAGTCGAGGTTGCTCCCGAGGTTTCGTCGGTACCCTTCGACGTGCACCTCGTCTTTGACCGCGACCGGCACCCCGTCAAGAGGCCCCAGGGGCTGCCCTTGCTTGTATCTCTGAGTCGAAGCTTCCGCCGCAGCGCGAACCAGCTCTACCTGCGACTCTACAAAGGCGACCGAGTGCTTCCCGGGGGGTCGAGCGTCACGCCGGATCAGGGGTAGCAGTGCCTCCACGACAGCAGTCGGTGTCAGTTTCCCGGAGAGATACAGCGCATGGTAGTCTGCAGAAGTGTAGTAGCCCGCAGAACTCTTTCTGCGTGCTGGCGATGGTGGAAGCTCCTCTGTGGCTGCACGCTTCGAGTCGCCAACAGGAATTACAGTTGGATCGTAGCGAGGAGCATAGTCCCGCAGCTGTGGGATTTCGCGAATCACGTCAAACCCCGCATTGCGCCAGAAGAAGCTTTGAACAAATCCGACCGAGTGGATGCTGTGACGAAACGTCAGTTGGCTGACATGGATGGTGGTGGGAGTTTGTGCTCGGGACCGATTTCCACATACATGGCAGCTCCGATTGCTAAGGGTGTGCCGCGGAAGACGGGAATCGATTGTGTCTCGTTCTGGTAGGGGACGGACGGTCCTTCGCGGACTTCAGGATAATGAACAAATTGATGCTCGTTTTTAAAGGACTCCATTTCGCCTAGCAATATTTTTTTTTTTTTCTAAAGTGAAGGATCAACAGGACGAGTAGTGTTGGGGAACTCTATATTTAACCTCATGATAGTATGCTTTGCTTCCCCACTGACGTAGTTGACTGCCGCGGCTCACATGTGTCCTCCGAAGCGCGTCGGGGCCAATTCGTATACAATCTATGGACATCGTACTCCTATATTTGTCTAACTAATATGGTACAGTTATTTATCTTCAACACCACCAACTGCTCGTAAACAGCCTAGAAAGGAAGTATTTTGATGTTGGCATGATGCAGCACTAAAGCAACTCCTGTGATAATGGATGAATATCCAATGAGAACGGCCATGGCCTGCGCGGTATTAGCATCAATTGTGGAGATGCTCAGATTCACAGCTCCAGTCAGAAGATTGGCTAAAAGAAAGATCGCGAGACTGTTCTTATTGAACGCCGACATGATTCGGCTCGTAGCAAAAGCGACTCGCTCATGTTCGCTCTTTTGAGTCGTTGTCCGATGAACTGTCGGAAAGCAGAATGTTTCGATCAGGCAGAATACAAAGAGTTGCGCGTTGTTGAAAGCCGAAACCCAAAGGACATAGGGCATGTTAGCGAGACGGCGCGAGACAGGTATATTAGCTCCGTATCCCATCACATAAGTGGAGTTCAACACAAAGAGAGCGGTCCACACGAATGCTTGCACACCCAGGCTGATCAATACGCGTCTCCTGGCCTGTTCTGGACTCCTTGAGGAAGAAGTCCCGCGAGGGATTATCCGAATGCCGATCGCACGGCCAGCAAGAAAAATCGCGAGATAACCTAAGAAGGAGAAGACACCTTCGCGATTCTTGGACAGTAAGCTTGGCCCACGAGGGGAGACGAGAATGTAGCTCTTCAAGTCGGTTGACTCCAGGGCCACTTGATACAAGACGGCGACTCCCACGGAGAGAACCTCGTATGACGGGATGACCGCAGCCAAGGCGTCAAAGATCTCCACAAACGGAGGCAAAAGACCCAACGTAAAGAAGAAGTTCCAATGCACACCGTACTCCGTGACGTGCTCCGCATAGTCCAGACCTTTGACGCTGTATAGCCGAATCAGGCCCAAGACGAGCAAAGGTATAGAGTGCCGCGTTGACGCAACCAACCTCTTGGCAAGAGGCACCCTTTTAGAGCCATTGATTCTGCTCTTGAGGAGGGAGCGAGCGGATACTACTCCGCCCGAAAAGACAAAAGATCCAACGCCCAGATCCATGAGTGATGTACCCCAATTTTCTACCTTGGCGAATCGGCGGGGGAAAACACGAAAGTCGACAGCCAAAATAGCGATACACGTGATGATCATCATGGCGGCACGATAGGTCGTGAGAAACGGATGAATGGGTAGAGACTCTGGCAAGACTGTCGCATGCTTCGGGTCATCTTTCCCGGCTGTAGCGGACTGGCGGGGAGGTTTCGCTCTGACCGGTGTCCGAGGACGTTTCGTAGAGAGGAGTATCAGCAGAGCAGGAGATACTAGAAGGAGATTGAGAAGAAGAGGCGCGGAGCAGTATAGAGTGGTTGCGAACAAGATAGCTAGTACATTGAGCAGGAAATCAACGAGGAGGGCGGCCGCGCTGTAGGGAGTGAAAAAGGATAGGCGAGATTGTAGAATTGACCAAAGGAAGACGGATACCTGATCGATCGCGAACGAGATTCGATTAGTCGAGAAACAATGTGGACGAAGTAGGCACAATAAGATAGTAATACTAACCGAAGCAACCAGGGTGACAGCATTGATTTCCAGGATGCTTCCTCCTGCAAGACCTGAGACAAAGGCCTCTTTGCGAGCTTTATAATTTGGATCCATCTTGACTCAACGTGGCGTGATTTGCACCTTTATTGAGAGGCAACTCATCTAGAAGAGCCAATCCCAACTGCAGGCTGCATGAAGGGAGAATCGAAGCACGTCAAAGAGACAACGCAAGATGCTTAGAAGATACCAACTTTCAGTATCTGGGGTGGAGAGGTTTCGGTAATGCGGCTGTACGGTAATTCGGGACAACACCAGTACTTGAGGTAGGACATAGGGAGATGCCCCCAACTTCGTCCCAGCAAGAGCCTCATTTCTGATGTTCTCAAATCATGTTTTCCAATACTACTGGCCTCTTGAAGAAGTCGGAAGCTTCTAAGAGACGAGGAATAGGGGATAGTTCCCATCTCTGTTCATCCGATGTCCCGGGTGGGCGCAATCGTTACTGGACGAAACTCGGAAGCTTGAAACAAGCTGCCTTATGACAGGCGATACCGAGGGATTGAGATACATTCGTATCCAACAATCTGTTCACACTAGAAAGCATTACATCATGCAAGACAAGCCGATTGCGGGCCGGAGAACTGAATTAAAGCCTCGCACTCTGACAACTGAAAATGCGTGGATGACCGATAGATATCCTCTGGTGGGTGACTGACTGCTTCCAATAATTCAGATGCAGGGGGTTTAAGGAGGGTCCAACAGTCGGGGCTCTCGAGCTCTTGCTACGATTTGATGGAAGTTGGAAGAGGAATATTGATGCGCCACGATGGAGTGTTTGCATTATCTCGGAGTATAAACTAGGTACGTATTGTCCACATTGAACCTAACCAGTCTGGAATCTGGATCCTGGCAAATCGATTATGTGAACCAAACTCCTCCTCAAGCCCTTAGCTCAAACTATGTGGCCGGAAACCAGCCGAGTCGCGATTGATCCACACACGGAGTGCGGCAGTAATGACCCCGACAATTGGGGTCCATACTTCGCTGCGGCTTCGTGAACCCGTCGACAGGGAGTCAAGATCTGTGACATGAGCTTCGTATCTTGAGATATCTCGATATGGTGAACCCTGGGATCTGAGAGCAACGAGTTGAAGCTGTCCGCGGCTGTTGACCATGTCACTATTTCCTTTTAGGCTAACCGGGATCAAGTTACGAAGCCACGTTGTTTATATGACTGACTAAGAAAATATCTATCATTTGACGCCTAACCTAACTAGTCCATTAGTTAACCAGGAGTTGACAGGAAAGCTTGGAACAAATGGGCCAATTTCCAGAGAGGTAAGGATACTCCGAGTCCAAGCACCAACGAATTGGGCAAAAAGTACAGGTACGGAGTAGTTAACTATGTTCTGCAGCCGCCAGGCCCACATACGTCTTAGCCTTGATGTGATTGTGTGCCATACCGGTACATCCTCGGGCTTACCGCGTCACCTAATTGCTCAGTATCATATCTATTCTTGTCCATCGAGAAGCAAAGTCGACTCAAATTGACTGGTAAAGCATGGAAGATCCTGAGGCGATTCTTTTCTGTTCCATGCCGTTGATTGTTGCGTCATATAGCTGTTCGATTATTGTTCAGCCAGCCTTCAGACGTTCAGAGGCCTTGAATTGTCTCATTCGGCTATTGCGTGCGCCGTAAAAAATTTCCTAACGTGGATGGTCTCCGCTTACTGGCTACCTGGATTCTTGGCTCTGGGATATTGCCGATGACATGCTCTGTTGGTCTACGCTCTACAGGCACAACGACCTTGGTCTTTCGCAGTCGCAACAAACAACAGGCCCTTTGACCGTTTCACCCAATCATTGGTCAATGGTTTATATCGCTAAATGGTGCTGAATTGCTGGTCAAAGGGATTCCTGCGAGTCACGTAGTTATAGGAAACTGGGGACGACGATCAAGGCTCCAGGTCCCCCGGTTGCCAGTCTCGTCGAATCCTCACAGACTTCCAGGGGCGGTCCCATGGTTTTCGAATTCTAGATTGCTTCCATAGTTCCAAGATCCGAAACATCCTTCTGAGGGACACCAGATCAATTTTCCGTTCTGGGAATAGATCGTTGACGGATGAGGATGATAGACCGCTCCTTGATCGAAAATCTAGTGCAAAAAGACACCTCGGCTCACAGATCACGCTGAGGAAGACACAAAGAAGGTTCTTGGACTAGCTGGATAGCGCCACGATAGGCACTCTTGTTGGAAATAGCCATACGTCCCTGAATCCAACTATTAGGATACCGCTGCGACGAACGTTCCTATACCAAGGACTAGTGCGTGTTTCGCTTCAAGTTTTCCAAAAGACTAAGAAGCTGCACACATCCTTTGCTCGTGTATTCTGGTATGAATTTCTTTCTCTCTTTTCCCTTCCTTTCGCATAGTGTGAGTCTCTGTTATAAGCTGACTCGTGACCATTCAGGTGCAACCGCTCTCCCCAATGCATTATTGATGCACTTGTGTCAGTAGTAGTCAACAAAGTTCGGACTTGGGGCGTCTTAGCGCTGGAGTTTCTCGGCGATGTACCTGGGGTTGGCCTAATTTCTAATGCTCCTCCAGTCGGTCTCTGGCTCACCATGTGGCCATGGTCCTCCAGGGCCCACTAACTAGTTCATTTAATTATCTACTCCATAAGTCCAGGTAGACGGTGTAAGAATTAGATAATGCAATGAGCGCTTGCTGTCTATTCTGAGTGCCACTATGCATTACTATTGGCTGGGACGCATTCCATAGCCAGTCTATGGCCTCGAGGGGTAGGTAGCAGTCGCGAACAAGAATTATTCCCTCCTCGTCTCCAAATTGACAGTCATGCGCATATGCTTGGGGAAGTCCACTGCAATACCACTGATTGCATTTCAGTAAACGGAAATATCTGTGAGGGGGTTGCCAATCACCAATCATCCGCCCTTTTGATGCGAATCAGACGTGGAGCATACTCGTAGTCGGGAAGATCGGAAAGTGCAATGGCGCCGGCCCATAGGCCATCAAAGTAGCCTGTTGGAGAAAGGCGCTATCCCTCTTCTTCTCAATCCCACAGGTTATTTCGTCCTTGCAATCTGTTTCATTGGCGGCCTAACTGCTCGAGGGGACGGTCGGTAACCTGGCGACCCTATCTCCCTTTTACGAACTTGGCAGATATCGACTGTCGCACTTGTGCTGACAGCGCAGACAACGAGTCCACCTTGGGTACTTTTTAAAGCCGGATGTCCCTAACTCCGAGCGTATATAAAGATGCCGGACCTGGGGGCTCTTTTAGTTGTGGTCCGGGCGTTTCACATCAGACGAGTGGTTCAACCAGGGATGTTTCTTCGAGCGCCACAGAGGCTTCTGATCCATCACCCTGGCGTCTCTTTCATCATCTACCTGATGGTCAGTATTATCCGTCGGTGACCTTCTAGACTAGTGTCTTGAACTCGGAGATTTACCGCGACCCACGCACATGGAACGACCAAAGTCACATATCGACACCTCAACAGCCAACTTCTGATTCTCCGCGGCCTGTGCGCAATCCTGTATGATAGTATTGATATCACCTGGTCAATGCATGCGCAATCACGACGAGCACTTCCCTGACGACGGGTCAGATAAAATCTGGTAGAAAACAACTCGTTGTAAGCTGCAAGCGTCAGCACATCACAATGAGCTCTAACCAAGACACAACACAACCGGCGACAAAGAAGCGAGAATCCCGCGCGGGAACTCGTAAAGTGACAACTCTTTCCGCTGAACAGCTGGCGCGAAAGCGCGCCAACGACCGAGAGGCACAAAGAACCATTCGTCAGCGGACGAAAGAACACATCGAGCGGCTGCAAAACCAAGTGGCTGAGCTTCAAGCCAAGAATCAGCAATTCGATGACGTGATGCGACGGAATGCTGCCCTGGAGCATGAGATTAAGGGCTTGAGGCAGCAACTGGCTATGCTCACTGGTAACCAAAGCTATAGCAGTGCCGGTATGTGACTGAGAAGCATTTCCCATGGCCCCTTGAGCACAAATTGGCGGCTGGATTGATTGCTAAAGACTCGGTTCGACCTCGCAGACGGATCATACACCAGCCCAGCGGGAGCCACGCCGCCAAGTCATTACTCAGAGTCCCTGAACGTACCTCCAGTGTCAAGAGCACCCTCTGTCCTCTCAGCGTCGAGCCAGATTTCTGTCGCGCAGGAATGGCAGACGTACGGCTCGACACGGTCCTCATCTATATGCGAATCATCAGATGCGGATTACAGCAACAGGGCCGAATCTTACGGATTCGAAGCGCAGGCCCAGCCTCCTCATACGATACCCAACGCAATCCCGCACGCCAATTTCAACACCAACGTTGCCCACGCACCGGATCCTACTTTCCAACAATACCCACAGTACTTTCGAGCCAGCGGACCGGAAAGTTCCCGCAGAGAACAGCTTCTACGTCATCCTCAGCAAGCCTTGCCATATGTACCCAGCCAACCGCCCATGCCAATACCGGATGTCCCACCAGATCGGGCAGCGGGGGCGTATCCAGTACTTCAAGGCTCACATCACTACCTTCATTCCGTTAATCAGCCAGGAATAAATCAGCCAGGGAGAAATCAGCCAGGAGGGAATCACGGCTACAGCTACGGCTGGCCACATCAGTCTTGAACTCACTCACCCGGAACTCCAAGCATTTTCCATCTGGCACCCCAATATTTATGGGAAATTCTATCATTAGTCTGGGTATGGAGTACGAGATCCTCTACTCCCATCGAAGAAGACTCGTTGCATGCCGATTGAGCTAGCGCTTCGACCAGAGAGCCTCGATGCGTATGCTCGGAGGACTTGGTGTATTGTCGTCGTTGTCGGTCGAAGTCGGGGTCGAGGCGGCTCACGCAGGAAGCCTCCACCGGGAATGCCCCTTATCCGTCGCTGAAGCATGCACATCGGTGAAAGGGCGCCGAGGCGAGGGGCTCTTCCGAGCAACTTCGAGCCGGCTCTCACCTCTGTTCGCTCCGACGACAACCTAGACACTGTGAGGGACAAGAAAGGCAGACAGAGAGATGAGCTGTCCAACACCGAAATGTGCCCACAGCTCTGGTGCCGAAGAAAATGGAATAGACTTTATCATCGAACCATGACAGCTTCATTCTGTTCCGAAGCGAGGCGCAGAAATGTTCTCACTTCTATCTATAGCCGAAATGCTGATATCATACATGCAAAATGATCGTCGTTAGCCCTCAACAAATAAGACTTGCAGGCGCTGCCAATAGGCATTGGGGTGGTTCTGCCACCGGGGCCAAATCGTCGACCCCCATCATTGCGCTCAAAACAAAACATCCTATAACACACTTACGCCGACTATGTACGCAACGGAAACGGGAGGGGGAGGATAAGAGAAAAAGAAACAGCTCCTGATCTATTTAGTATACTGCTTTTGCAGGAGCTTAGCAATTGTCTGCAGCTGAATATTACTTGTGCCTTCGTAGATGGCACCAATCTTGCTGTCACGGAACATTTTCTCGGCGATGCCTTCCCGGACAAAGCCCATGCCGCCCATCCATTCGACGGCGGAGCTGGCCACACGGCCCGCAACCTGCGATGCGTACAACTTGGCCATGGCGGCGTCCTGGACAAAGTCTTGACCGGCTTCCTTCTTGCGTGCGGCGTTGTAGACGAGAGCCCGTGCGGCAGCAATTTCAACGTAAGCCTGGGCCAGCTGGTGCTGCATGCCCTGGAAAGTTCCGATAAGCTGACCGAATTGACGGCGGTCATTCCAGACGTAGCTGTCATCGATGTGAGTGGTATGTTGGGGTAGAAAATGAGGATCTTGCTCGATGGGAGAGTTGATCTTACCTGGCGGCGTTTTCCCAAGCACCCAATGCCAGACCGGTCATCTGAGCAGCAATACCGATACGACCCTCGTTCAGCAGGCCAATGGCGTACTTGTACCCCTGGCCTTCCTCTCCGAGCAGATTACCCTTGGGAATGACGACATCATCAAAGTTGAGCACGCAGGTACTGCTAGCCCGGATACCCAGCTTCTTCTCCTTCTTGGCAATAGAGAATCCCGGAGTATCCTTCTCGACCACAAAGGCCGTGATGCCCTTGTAGCCCTTGCTAGGATCCAGGTTCGCAAAGACGATGAACACCCCAGCCTCCATGGAGTTGGTGATCCACATCTTAGATCCATTGAGCTTGTACCCATCCGCCGTCTTTTCCGCCTTGGTCTGCAGCGCGAAGGCATCGGATCCGGACGCCGGCTCAGAGAGACAGAATGAACCGACGGTCCCCGTAGCAAGCTTAGGCAGCCACGTCTTCTTGAGCGCGGCGTCGGCCCAATTGTTAAAGGCCGTGTTGACGAGGGTGTTGTGCACATCCACCAGGACACTAACGCTGGGGTCGACGCGGGCCAGCTCCTCGATGGCTACGATGGCGGAGGTGAAATTCATGCCGGCTCCGCCGTACTCCTCGGGGATCTCGATGCCCATCAGTCCTTGCTCGAACAGCTGCTCGACCAGTGTGGGGTCCATGACTTCAGTCTCGTCCATTTCCCGTACTTTGGGTCCAATCTGCTCCTGGGCGAACTTGGAGACGGTTTCGGCCATCAGCGACTCGGTTTCGGAGAGATGGGTGATTGGGGTTGGGGTCAGGCTGGAGAGATCGACGTCCCGCCGGCGGGACGTGGTAGAGAAAGCATGGGTGCTGTAGATTGGGAAGTCAGTACATGTGAACATCTTGACTAAACCAATGTAGCCTCGCATGTGGAATAATAGATTAAAGTCAAGGTAGGACGTACCCTTGTGCCAGTCGGTACGCCAATGGCTGTCTGGCTGCGAGGCGGAAGGAGGGAGCGGTGCGGGACAAGGGCCGCAGAGCACGGGCGATAGCTGCCATGGCTGAGTTTGTCAAATGGTAAGTCTTTAGAACCGAAGGAGAATAATCCCGAACCTGTGAAGAGGTAAAAGAGGCGAAGAGAGAGGTGGAAGAGGAAGAGTAAGTCCGAGTAGATTGTGGGGAGAGGGCGAGAGCGAAATCACGGGGAAAGCAGCTCGATTATGCCTCGGTTAATCGCGGCTGTCCAAAGGGACCCTTACTGGATCGAATAGAACCCGAGATTGGCCATTTTAAGAAAATGAAATATTCCCTGGTATCCTTGTCTGTTCATGCGTCAAAAAAAAACTTTAAATATCGAAAAATTTCCCAGTTGTTATTGTTGCACTGGTTTTACGAGATCTAATTCTATACAGCAGATCTCCGCGCAGTACGGCCGCAACTATACCCGAACCACCAGCTCCGGATCATAACCTTCAGACTGCGCAAAATAATAGCCTCTTTGATTCGCCACAATGCGTTTCCCAGTTCTGCTGTCGACAAAATCACAATTATAATGCGTGTGTCCAAACGCCCATAAGCGCACCTGGGGTTTCTCCCAGCACGGTTCCCCAGTGAGATCTGTCGCGAAAGCCGACGTGATGGGACTGTGCACATGCGCAGGATCAGTTGCACGAGCGTCAACTGTGGGACTGTGGTGAGTGAAGATAATGATCTTGCGATGCGGATCCGATTGAGCTAGGTAGGTGACTTGGTTGTTGAGCCAGGCGAGGTCAGCCTCGTGTGCGGCACGGTGGCTGTCTACATCCCAGTTCTTGATCTGGTAGAAGTCGTTGAGTGACACGGAGATGCGCTCTTCCTGGCTCTGTGTGATTTTGGAGTGAAGCGTGCACCCTAGTACTGTGACGTCTGGGCAGATATCGTAGCGTGTTCGATCCATAAAGACAAACTCTCCGAGTTTATTTTCGGGATTTGTACTTTCTTCCGAAACCTTTCTCTGGCGAACACTCTCAGAGAAACGTTTCACCCTGTCCTTCGCCGTCGCCCAAGTAGAATTCCAGGGCTCATGGTTTCCTAATACTAAGAAAACCACTTGGAATTTTCGAAGCTGCCCTTCAAGAAAGGCGAAAAAGTCGTCGTCTTTGACATAGCCAATGTCACCTAAAAGGGCTAGATAGGGCGCTTTCGAAGGGATGTTGAATAGGTCGTATGCAGGGGGAGCTTCCAGATGGATGTCGGATACCAATTGAAAAGAAGCCATATCGATGCATTTATCCCTAAGATGGGACCTGAGCGCGTAGTAAGCGGTTACCTTGGAGGAGAATACCAGATTTAGAAAGTCGGATTCTAGACCTCCAGCATCTCTTCCATCTGCAGCCGCCGGCTCCAAAGACGTTCGTGGACTACGGAGTACTTTCGTTGGGAAGCGCCGTTCAAAACTCCGGCTTCTCTTTCTACCGGTCGGGCTTTTCGATGAGTGTTAGGGGGTTAAACAACGAACTAATGCTTACAGATTCTTATCTACGCATTTTCAGATTTAGAATCAGGTCAAAATAAAGGGATTGGACAAAGAACTATGACAACCGAAAGTGATGCCGACACAGAGGGCACCGCCACATGAATTATGGTTGGCTCAAGCATTCTCAGTCACATGTGAAAGAGGATGTGGCAATGCAGCATCAGTGATATCATGTGGCGCAGCAGTGCCAAGACTGCACTGATGCAGTTGGCGGCACGGCAGTATTTATAAACAGGTCCTAAGAATAATAATAACCCCCCCGCTCAGGACACCAAGACTTTGCCATTTATCCTGCTATATCCACTTATCCTTCTCCTTTTCTTCGTTTCCGTCTCTCTCATTTCATTTCAACTCTCTTTTTCCCTGATCCTTCTTTCAAGCCCGTTGGTCTTTGAGTTGTCGACTCGCGCCTTTAACCTAGCAACTAGAACCTCGACGTCATCGCTTCCCCGCATACGAGAGTGGCAGAGACACATTTCATCGCAATGTCATCCATCCATGATCCCAGACTCCTCTACAGCATTAATAACATTCTTGCCTTCCACATCCAGAATGGCGAAGAAACAGAACTCACTCCATCCGGACCCCAGACCCTCTCTCTATTGATGGTTCCCACTACCGCTTCGACTTCTCAGACTGGAGGCACAGACGGGCCAGTAGAGGAGGACTTTTATCTTCACTTACACCTCCCACCTGAGTTGGATCTTGCACTTCCTGCAACAACGCAGATCTACCACCAACCCCCGAACAGCTATCTGATTCCTCGTTGGGATCTGGGACCTGATGCGGGTGCGTTCATTCGCATCCAATTCCCAGGAATTGGGGCCGGGCCCGATAAGGTGACACAGGAAGATATCGACACCTTCGAAACAATTCTGGCACAATGTACCGCATTCCTCGAGCGAGCGCCTCCACCGAAGGAGCACGCTCCGTACAACCCGGCCAGCTATGCTCCCGGGGAAGGCTACGTCTCCTCCGGCCAAGCTACCTCTAGCGACGCACATGGAAAGATTGTTTTGGTTGACGAGGAGAATGGCAGTGTTGTCGGTGAGATGGAAGGATACGAGGTAGTGGAGAAACCTGGTGTGATGCCAGGCTCCAAGAGTAAGCGCCCCTCTTCTGGGTCACTGACTGACAAGTTTGCTAACAAGTGGACTAATAGGACCCGTGGAAATTCAGCTCCCTGCCGAGGGTGAGGGAAACCAAATAAGCGTCGGTAATGTGTCCGAAGAATACTTGCAGATGGCTCGTCATCCGGCATTTAAGAACTCGACGATTGTCCAGAAGTCTGCCATGGCATCTCGCTTGATCGTGACAGGATCTTCCTATATTTCCAACGTCCTAACCAGTGGAGCTGAAAGCTTCACCAAGAAGACAAAACCCAATCCCAAGCCAATGACTTTTTCTGACACCACCCACGCACGATTTCGAAAGATTGGCACCCTCTCTCATGGCGCGGCTGATCTCTCCGCCAAAACCGTGGGTCAAGTTGGTAAAGTGGCACAGAATTTTGGAGCTACTCTGACCCGGCGAGAGGGAAAACAGAAAAGTGTCGACAAGTATGGAAAGGACAGTGGCTACAAGCCGGGGATCTTGAACAAGTCCTTGATCGCCTTCTCAACTCTGGCGGATGGTATCGAGCAGGGTGCGCGCAATGTGCTGACATCTGGCTCTGTGGCGGCCAGCACAATGATTGCACATCGCTATGGAGCGGAAGCAGGTGCCGTGGCGAGCAATGTGACTGGCGGTATCAAGAACGTCGGCCTGGTGTACATTGACGCGTCCGGTGTGAGCCGCAAGGCTGTTCTCAAATCCGTTGCGAAGGGAATGGTCGTTGGTCGCATGCGCGATGGTAAACAAGTCGTCGTTGGTACGGGTGATGGAGGCGAGGTGCCTTCCAGTGTAGGTGGCTCCAGCCAATCTATGCTTGGCGGACGAGACCCCGTCGCACGACGCCCGTCTCCCAGCCCTACACCACCTCCCGCTTATGGGGCTGCGGGTACCGTTTCGTTAGGCGGAACGGCTATGTCAGGAGGGAAGCGCTAGAATTTTCTTCTTCTTCGTCTGATTTTTTATATCCTTCTTTCCGAACACTGGATGATTGGCAGATGGCATATATTTGTTTGGTACGTACAAGGGTTAGGTTTGCTAATTTAGGCTACGACTTTTATGATAGAACTTTTATTGACCGAGACCGATCGGTCTGCATGGTTTCTCAATACTTGTCAGCAATTGCATATTGATTGGATTAGAATGTTGGATATCACCGTGCAAGAACCGATTCTGTCTTCCTCAGTCAGTATGAGACGTCGACGAAAAAGCATGGGGGTACGCAAGGCACATTGATATGCGAGTATCCCAGTAATGATAGCCGATCAAGGCAGACAACCTTAAATTTCAAGGCAGACAATCCAAGGGATAAAAGTTATTGAGTACTTCTTTGAAAGATAATTGCTGGAAAAGCTATCAGCTAGGGAGGCCGATTATCCTCTTGGAGTAGTTGCAAAATCCGGGCCTTATCCCTGGGTACCAAATGTCAATTTCCAAGGATGAGATGCGGTCGGGTACCAGGAGGTGGAGATAGTTACCCTGGGTCTGGACGCTGAGGGGCTGAGGTGAGCGGGTAAACATAACCAAGATTTGAGGCTCATGTCATTGGTCCGGAGTGACATTAGATTGATTTTTACAGATCCGGGAATCCTACTGCTAGGATATAAATAAATTCTTTAGAGATACACTGTGGTAAGTTAAAGATAGATACAAAGACAGTGACTGTGCATTTTGATTGAAAGAATGGCGAAACGCCGTGGCTGCAGAGGAGTGCAGATTGCAGAAACAATTTCAGATGACGATCGGCCATCCCCAGAGACCTTACCCAGTGCGGTTTAGTGGGAGTCACCGTTCCGAGGATTCGAAACATTGGCTTCGCTGGGTGTGCCCCTGATTTTGAGGGGGTTATTATTGGTGCGCTGCAATAATAATAGGTGACGTAAAGTAGTGAGGTAAGCTTCATGTTATGTTTATTGTACTGTGTTTGTTATTGGAATTACTTTTCGATATATATCAGTCAACAATGTTAGTATGGTTAAGTATCAACAGTAGTTTGGAATGAGATATGACAATCTACACACAGGGTAAGTACCTACGTAGCTTAGAATCCCAAAGTGGAGCTTCTGATGTGGCTAATTGACTTCCGCCGTCTCTCCACAGTTGCTTCTACGGTATGTAAGGGGGTGATGGTAATGTAGATACACGTTGGACTTCAATGCGTCCTTGATTGATGCTTTGGGTGTGTTTTTTTCAGTAATTAACCGATCTCAAGACTGCCGTAGATTATTCGATTTAATTTTGATTCCAACTGAGTCAGTTTGTTTTTATCAAATGTTGGATACAGCTGTGATGCTATGGCTCGATAAGTACCTTCGTCGTACTTGGGGAACCTGTCAAAACATCGTCAATCTCAGCCGTTGACGGAACTTTTCAAATGACAGCCAGCCAGGAATGCTCAGTCGCTGACTGTTCTAGATTGCCTCTGCATGATTTCGAGATCTGAACTATGAGATCTACTCTCGAGTTGATATTGTCCCCCTCACCTCTGCGTAACGATAATTAACCACATCCTTGTTAATGAGGTCGCTTCAAGCGCCATAACTATAGCAACCATAAACCTTCAGAGGTCAGGGATTACTGAAGAGGCTAGATGTGCGCATCCTTGAGTTCTATCCTTGAACTCAAGGAAGAATTAATTCCTCATTATGCCCAAGCTGGGTTGCGTTGGCATTATTATTGTACCTAACCTAGCGTGTACCCAAAGGAACCAAGTTGCAGTCCAGTAGTGGTTAACCACTTTGAGCTTCGGGGAAACCGTACTACCTCTCTAGTCTAAGCAGCATCTCAATCTCCTCCTCTCTCGTTCTTCATTCCCCCTCTCACTCACAGTGTTTCTTTCTTCGTTTCACTTTTTGCCTTTTCCTTCCTGTTTCATCTCCATTAGTTCTTCATTTCTTTGTTTTCTGTTTCTTGCTTGTTTTCTCTTTTTCCCCTCTATCGAGATCTCGTCTCCGACCGTTGCCAGAGACCACCTACCTTTCTTCGCCCCCTGTCGGCTTTTCCGACTAGACTGCCTCGTCACCCCGTTATCGTCGCGCTGCAGCTTCCTCTCTCGTCGATCATGATCCTCATCGCAGCGATATCTGCATCCTGTCAATTCTCTCGCCAGTGTTGAGCGTGTGCGCCTGATTTTCCTCGGCTCTCAAACCCATCACAGGCGCGGCTTGGTAATTAGTGGTTGGTTCGATCGCGCCTCCGAGGCTGAACACCAGCATCCCCCCTTCCCGCCCGCGTTTGTCGGTCTTCCCGATCACCGTTCCTTCGAGACGCAACATACCTTCTTCCCGTCGCGTTACCCAATTGGGTAGGGGATATCTGTGAAGAAGAGGAGAACTCGAAAAGGTAATTCTGCAGTGCAGATATCGCCCACTCCTCTTCATTTCTGGTTGCAAACGAAACGAAGAGGGCATAAAGAAAATCAAAAAAGAAAGTAAAAAAAGGAAGAAAATAGAGAGAACTCGGGAGCTGGTTTACCACGCGTCTTCCCGTTTTATGTTCCTTGTCTTTCTACTTGACTGCTCAAATTCTTCTACTAAACCTTCGTTCTTCTTTTTTGGCCTGGTGTCTGCGTGTTTACTACATCGCATCAATACTCTATCGCAAGCAAGACGTGTCGATTTACGGTGTCCTGATTTTTTTCTCCCCTTTTCTCTTGTTGTCAGTGCTCTTTAACAGGTCGTCTGACCGGAACCCGATCATTGACCAAACTGACTTTTCGAAATAGCCTACTACCCGATTGGACAAACTGGCGGCATTCTGGTTACTGAAAAGTGGTAAATACCCATAAAAAAAATCGAATCTACCGGGCGCATTGGGCGGGCAGGACGACATTTCGCACTTGATCGAGTCGATAGACCCCTCTGGAGGGCTTGAACGTATCGTACTCGCGATTGGTCAAATATAGACAAGACACCGCTCATCTGCTGCCCACATCTGGAGAGCCTGTCTCGGACGGTCCACGCAGCACCTTCGATCTTTTTGTTTTTGTTTTTTTTTTTTTTTTTGCTGCGCCTTCAGTGAACGAAGGTATGTCGTCTGCTGATATGCAAACGGTTCCTCAGTACACACCCGCCCATTCCTCTGCTACTTATCTTTCACTTCCCCATCCAATCCCCGCTTCGACGTCTCAATACGACTATGCGCCGCAGCAATTATTCAATGACTTGCCCCGGTCAACGCAACCATCGCGGCGATCCAGTGACCCTCATAGTGCCGTCATGAGCACCGCGCTAAGTTCTCAGCAGCCATCTTATCCCCCGACGACGGTATATTCTTCGGCTATGAGCGACTCCCACGAGCAAACTCCGCCATTGTCCACCCATGCATCCCCAGCTCTGAACCCCGCACTGCCGACGCCCGGCCAGAACAGTAACCGAGCGCCCATCTATCCCGACCTTCAAGGTGCTCCTCCCATCCCGCCGCCGAGGACATCTTCGACTCATCGGAGTCAACATGGTTCAAGCGCAACATCATCCTCCGGTGAAAGAGTCTCCAATTCGCGCCGCAACAAGAACAAACCCGACGATCGAAGCACCAGCCACCGCGAGAAAAGAGGCGACGAGCCTCGCTCGCACCGTTCGGCAGCTCACTCGCCTGAGGAACCAACGAGGGAAGCGTCCGGAAAGGGATCGAGGCGAGTCCAGGCAGAATCATCCTCCGCGGTCGACTCACGCTCGGAGGAGATGATGGAAACCATTCCCAGTCTGGGAACTTTGGTGAAGGAGTCAAGTACGGTGATCAACCAAGTGGTGGTGAGTGACCCTTCAGTGGACATCATGAGAGAGCAAGCACGGCAAGCAGAAGCGTCGATATCGCCATCTACGGACAGTGCTCCGCCATCGGGGCTCGCCTTGGTCGGCAGCGAGGGCGTGGATGACGGAGGGCGCGGCGGACTACGCAGTCGGCACGACTACAACGAAAACACGATCAAGCGCAAAGAGACTACGTTCGGCCAGTACGTCCTTGGGCAAACTCTCGGGGAGGGCGAGTTTGGAAAGGTCAAGCTGGGTTGGAAGAAAGATGGCAGCGTCCAGGTTGCCATCAAGCTCATTCGGAGGGAGTCCCTCGGGTCTAATCCTAATCGGCTGCCCAAGATCTACCGGGAAATCTCCATTCTTCGCGATCTCCACCACCCGAATATCGTTCGACTCCACGAAATGGTGGAGACCGATCGTCATATTGGTATTATTATGGAATATGCATCAGGTGGAGAGCTCTTTGACCACATTCTGAACAATCGTTACCTCAAGGACAATTCGGCTCGGCGACTGTTCGCCCAGCTCGTATCAGGCGTGGGGTATCTTCATAAGAAAGGCATTGTTCATCGAGATCTCAAACTGGAAAACCTGCTCCTGGATCGCAACCGCAACATCATCATCACGGATTTCGGCTTCGCGAATACGTTTGACCCAAGCGACGAGTTGGGCGAGGAGATCGAATACAATCTCACCAACAAGGAGTTCGTAAAGCGAATGCGCTTAGACAAGCCTAACGCCAAAGGCATGAGACGGGGCGACCTGATGCAGACCAGCTGCGGAAGCCCGTGTTATGCGGCCCCCGAACTGGTGGTGAGTGATTCATTATATACTGGACGCAAAGTAGATGTCTGGAGCTGCGGTGTAATCCTGGTAAGTTGGCACAGACTTTCTTCCTTTGGAGGACAGTAAGGATGAGATGCTAAGGCATTCGGCAGTATGCTATGTTGGCTGGCTATTTGCCTTTCGATGATGATCCAGCAAATCCAGATGGCGACAACATCAATCTGCTGTACAAGTACATTGTTAGTACACCACTGACGTTCCCGGAATACGTGACACCACATGCTCGCGATCTTTTGAGACGGATATTGGTGCCCGACCCGCGCAAACGAGCAGATCTTTTCGAAGTGGCTCGGCACAGTTGGCTCAGCGAGTTTTCGCATGTTGTGTCTCACATTACGAGTAGTACAACCAAAGTTGCGGACATTGCCGACACGACAGTTCCACCTGGTCAGTGTCCAAACACGCGCTCTCGGCGCATGACGCTAACTTTTCTTCGTGCTTTGCAGAAAGTCATAGGGAAGCCCCAGCGCTGGCTCGTAGTGCCTCCGTCAGAGAGCCTCCGAAGGCATACCAGAGCTCGATACCTACGGTTGGAGGGCTTGTGCATCAATCCGGGGACATTTCCCAAGAGCCGTCTGTCGATCGGTCAAAGACTTCTCGAGACACAAAACGGCGAACGGTGCAGGTCGAATATGTCGCCCCCCAGTCTCAGACAGCAAGAGGAGAAAGTCCCCCCGCTCCAGAATCCCCAAACGCGAAGCCATCCGGAGTCGAAGCCGTCCTTCCAGCCGCAAGGCCCGGCAGTCGAGATGCGACGGCAAGCACACAAGCAGCTTTGCCCTCGGGGGTTCATATGGAGCAGCGCTCAACACGGGCTGGAGAACCCAAGGCACCCGCTGGCCCGGTGCCGCCTGCGCCAGGGCACTTGCCTCGGTCGACCTCGGACAGCACTGCCCTCACGGGAACGCACACGACGATGCCTCCGACGCAAGCCACGCGGCCTACGACGGGCGCCTCAATGGCATCGTTCAATACTGGTCGCTTGCCCTCTCGGGGATCATACGGACAGCCTGTGGCTCCTACTGTCGCGGCAACCAATGCACAGGGTCGCCTTGCGCAGCCGAAGAGCAAGCAATATGTGATCTCGGCACCTATCCCTCAAGACTCCTCGCAACACGCTGCCATGTCCATCGGACGGCCAAGCACACAGGCACTTCCGGCCAAATTCAACACCACCCCTCGGCAGGAACCGCCCAAGGGTCATAAGCGATCCAATACGGTCTCGGGCATCGGCGAAAAGCTCTTTGGGAGATCAGGATCCATCTTTGGCGGTCGTGGAACGCAGACGGCTCCTCGTCAGAAGCCCAGCAAGCGGTATCCCCCAACAAGCATGAGGGATCCATTTGCCGGAGAGGAAATCCGAGTATCCATGGATTCCCGACGGTCCATTCAATATGGGTCTAACCGGAAGTTGAGCGAGACTGGCGGGGAGAATAGACCACGCCGGTTTTCTTTGCTACCAGCGTCTTTCTCCCTCAGGGGTTTGTCCTCAAGCCGATCGCAGACCCCCGAAGAGGAGTCCCAAACAAGTCGCTCCACTGATCAGAGAGTCCAGCAACGTCCGTCGGCCGGAGTTATCCGGCCTCGGGCGCGCGCCACCAGCTACGGAACGCAAGATGCGATGGGTATGGTTTCTGACGGTCCAGGGGAGGGGGTGCTGGCCTCAGGGGAGCCGGTCAACTACCAAGCCCGTATTGATCAACAGTTCGCCGAGTTGCACGGTCTGCAATCGGCGGCGTACCAACCTACCTCTTACAGCAGCACGTCGGCCGAGCAAGTATACCATAATGACAACGATCATCAATACGGATATCAATACGCCAATCACTCGATGCCGAATTACTATGACGAGTATAACAATGCGCATGACCCTCGGCCGTCAATGCAGGCCGGCCGGACGGGAAGAGGCCCCAATGTTCTGCAGAAGAACAATAGGAAGTTTGCGGATGCTTACGAGTACGAACGAGATCCCTCCCATCACTCCGGTAGCTCTGGCGCGGCTAGGAAAGTTATGGACTTTTTCCGTCGAAGAGCTAAATCCAGGGCGGGTGATGACCGTTGATTCACGTCTCTCGTCCGGTGAATCAGGTCTTTTCGGTTCTCTCGTCCATTGACATGCGAACTGTACCACCATTCTCAAACCGAACCATGGCAAGACCAAGCCGGTCCGGTGTAAATTTTAATTCCCCCTTTTCCCCTTTTCCCCTTTTCTTCTTTGTTCATCTACCTTTCTTCTCGGGAATCGAAATTCTTGCAAAATATCCCCATGACTTTCTGTGCGGCGAGTCCGAAGGCTGATACGCGAGAAGCTGTGTCACCCATCAGGACAGGACGGATGATACAAGCCGACACTCAGGCCAAGCTTTGAAAACACACGAGAAGGAGGAATTGCGTCTACCAGGCTCTAAGAAGAAGTCCAACATCGCAAGAGAGCAGTATGGTCATTTGGATACCCCTTTGATACCCAGCTTGTTGTCTGCTTCTGTTGCTTGCCGCATGGGTTTGTCCTCGCATTGTCTAGCGCCCATTTGTCCCCGCATACATACATAGCCTTTACCTAGCATATGGCGCTTTTTCTCCTCCTTATTTATTTTTTTCCCCCCTTTTATTTCCTTTGTCAAGAATACATTTCCTTTTCCCGTGTCCAAATTTATTGTTTCCTTTCCCGTGTTACTATAGCCCCTAAGTGTAAATTGATCCTGTGTCTGATCCTATTTTTCATCGCGAGGTTGGCTTTTCTCTTCGCTTCTTTAGTTTATTTTCCGGCGGTCATGATGCTCCTACGCAGGCAGGGGATCTTCTTAGTGGTGAGGTTGGGATGAGTACTAGCTCTCTTGTCCAGGATCATGTCAGGGTAATATAATACCATCGCCTTTGAGGTATATTCATTGCACCATACATCTTGTCGTCGGTAGGGTTATTTGTCGACGCTTGTACCATTACTTAGACTTGCTCCGGTTGCAACTGCATATGTGAATGGCCAGTACTAGGTTCCTTTGATACTCAAATGCAAGAAACACTAGCCCGTATGGCATGTGATTGAGCCTGAGCCAGAATATATCTTAACTCAGGCTTTTCCCCTTGATTTATCGGCTAGTGACAAAATCGAATAAACGCCATCATTGGTCTGCCACAGATGCAATGATAAGCCTTACAGAGTACCGATAGCCATGACGAAATATCCCTGGATGCGCATCCTTACAACAAAGCACCTCTACCCCGTACTTCCGTCTTCCACCCACCCTCTACTGTGCTGTACGGAGTATCTAGACTCTGTAGACATACCCCGGCAGGAAAGGGGTCAAGCCAAGATGCAAGCCAAGAGGATCGCCGCTAGTCTGCGCGCTGTGTGTGTACCGAGCTCGAGTGCTCCCTGCCAGTATACTCTACCCTGCTCTTCCTATCCTTCAAGGGGTATACCGAAAATGCAAACGTTATTGTAGAGAAAGTGAGAATCTATTCTACGCAGTAAAACTTCACTTCTGGAGCCGGAATAGGAGTCTGCGTTTCTCGATTAATCGATGAACGAATGTTCTCGAAGGGAGTACTTCGGTAGTGCTTATCCTGCAGTGATTAACTCGTTGGTATAGGTAGTAGGTCTCTACCCGCGAGGGCCGAATCGCCCGAGGACGAGAGTCCTTGGCAGGAATGAATGCCAATGTTTCAACTATCTATCTATTTATGTATCCCTTGGACTGAATGCTCGTGACCCTGGTCATTATGATCCTGATTGTGGTACAAGTACTACGTAGCAATAGCATTACTGAATATTGACACTCCGCTCCGTTCATCGGGGGAAAGGAATGTACGGAGGAGGAGGTGGGGGAGTATCCCGTGGTGGAGTCTAGATCCGCCCTCTTCCCTCCTCTAGATAAGAAGCTTAGATCAGATTTGAATGACCGGTGAAAGGGAAGGCTAGTCTATAGGCTGCTGCATGCCGCATCCCACTTTCTAGATCAGATCAAGATCCGGTGGGCTTGCTTCCTCATTATTATGGTAGTATCTGTTTAACTACTCCCTACCATGCTTACGACTCCGTTTGTTAGATGGAACAAATATGTGGACATAATATCCGTAGACCACTACTCCGTAAAAAGGGAGGACTACGTATTATCTACGGAGTACTGTCAACAAACAAGGGATGAGCGCTTCTTGGCAGTTATCCCAGACAGTTTGCCATTGCTTGGCTGTGAGACATGGATGATCGATTCTTCCCAATTGGGCCATTATCAGATTGCACACAAGGCTTGGCGGTCATCGGCTTCCCCCCCTTCCTTTAAAATAGCAATAATGATGAGCAGATACACAATGGTGATGTGATTGAATGTGTAATGACTTGTCTCTGCAAAACAGGTTGTAAACTGGGAAGAAGTTGAAAAAGCAAAAATGCGTCCGAAAAAGAAGAACCTAGAAAAAGACCCCGTGGACCCTTCACTGGGCCGTATTTGACCATGACAAAGCGCTAAAATTTAGACCAAGGAACGCCATTGAGTGTCTCAGGACAGATCAGCTGACCATGCTGATGAATTGGTATCGTGTCCAGCGCGATTGAACCATAGGGTGGTCAGAGTGGTAGGGTTGTTTTAAGTGGATTCATTAGACGTCCACCGGCTTAGGTCTGATACCGTGGCCCAGGTAGAGAAAGCCACCAGCGAAGGGAGAAAATGCAGCTTCAATCTGCGACTCCTCGGTACTGACGCTGTCTGAACGGTCCCGAATCTCAGGAGAGGCGGGAGATGATGTGCCAAGCTCATACTCAGGACCAGATTCGGTGGGTGTGAGGACAAGGAATTTGCTGGTCTGCTCAGGGCGAGACTGAACAGGAGAGAGGACGAGGAACTTGCCGGTGGGAGTGTAGGTATACATTTTGTTTAGGACAGACGACAGCAGCGTGCTCAAGAGTGGCTAGGATGGAGATGTAGATGGAGATGGAGATGGGGAGGGAGTTATATAGGTTCGACCGGCCAAGCAGACTTGCAAGAAACCCAGAGAAAGAGATGGGACGATGTCTAAGGAACGATCAAGAAGACAAACCGGAACGAGATTCGGCGACCCTTTATATACATGTGAAGATACCAGCCAAGACTGAATTCAAGAAGGAGGGGCTACTGTCGGAGGATCATATTGAGTCCACCGAAAGACGCCGATCCAGGGAGTTATCGCGTCTCACTTGCAGGACAACTAAGCAGAGGAGCCGGTATCAAACCGTCAAACATCCCATTTGCAATTTCCCCGTCGGAAAGTGGATCAGGCATGCTGCACAAGGTCCTTTCACATGATTAGAGCAATATGGATAGTGCCAGATATGGAGGGGCTAAGACGTCATTATTGGTAGATGAAATCTCATCCCTTCCCCTTTGCGTTCCTTGGCCTAGATACCAAGTATCCAAGGGAGCTGGATTTATCCCTATTGCCAGACCCAGCATGATCATTGCGTGTACGTTCCTACTCTGCCAAGCCTTTGCTGGATATTTCTTTGCGCAGTGCACCGCTATTAGGGTCAAATAATGTCGTTGTGTAGGTATCCATAGTTTTGGTGTTGGCCCTCACACAAGCAACTGACTGGGGCCGACGACAGCCGCTCAGCCTCGGGTGATCAGCAACCAGGAAGTAAAGCCAAGACAGGAGCTCTAACTATCGATTAGACTATCCACGACGAATTGGCGGTTAGCACTCAGCGGCAGCAACCACAGTAGATTCTCGAAAGAAAAGGAAAAAAGGGGAGGAAATCATGCGTAGGGTTTAGCGTTCCAATTCTCGAAGCCTTCCTAGGACGATTCACGCAAATGACCGGGTCGATCATTCTGGTGGTCCTCTTGGCAGTTATGTGAAAGATTGTTGCTGACCATGAAGAACATTCTCAAGAGGCTTCTAGGATCTGCCGAAGTACTGCGGGACAGGGTTTAGCAAGCATAAGTTTACCCCACAAAGAAGACGTAAGGATTGAAGCCCAGATCGCCCGTGTGTATGTCTCGAGGTGAGTCTAGAGAAGAGGCACCGCTGTTGAGCCATACGACCGGAGCCTCTCATATACCTGATACCATCAAGTGAGAGAGACTCCCGAAGAACCTGTCTACTGTCAATGAGCACAGCCTTCAGATGGTCCAGTAATATAGGATGTGGACATATAAGTTGGAGAAGACGATGCAAAGGGCGCAGGAACCACAAGGTCACGTGCTTAGCCCCCCTTGGAGCAGAAACGCAGGCAACAAACATCAAGAAATGATAACCTTGCACCCAGGAATAGCAACCTCAGCCAGATCCAAGTTGATTCTCCCCCATTGTGATTCCGCCTGATCGCACAACCACAAAGGAAAACCGCCTTGGCTATATTATCTACCTGCCCATTCGGATCAAACAGCCAACGGCGGCTAATCTAAGGCCGTTTGCCCCTGGTTCGACCTGTGGATAGTCGCTGACTTGGCGCCTCCAAGCCTCTTTCCGCCGCCGATACGAAAGTGCAATACTCTCTTTTGTTTGTGGCGCGGGTGCTCAGCGGCTCAACGAGGGCTTTAGGTCAGCTTTCCCCCATAGACTATCCTTCAACTTTCGTTGAGGGCGCCCCCAATGCTGTGCCATCTTCAGGTCCAAACTCGTCACCTTTCGGTGAGCCCGTAAGTGCTCGCGATTCGAGCCGAAAGGCGAGTTTATAGGCTGGTATTGTTTTGCGGCGCCGAATATGTCTCCTCAAAGGATACATTTCTCGATGTTTAGCCAGTGACTCACAAACTCTGTTCTAGTCGTGTCACAAACAGCCGACACTGAAGAACAAATGGCATCACAATTCTGAACGGGGACAGCCCTGGGTAAACTACTTCAATTGACTCCCCATCACAATGCGGATCTAAACCAACGGGTTTTGACCGAGTCTTGCAGACATCACCAACTGCGCCTCGGTAGGTGTTACTGAGATTGGCCAGATGAACGACAAGAAGCCTCGATTCTTGTGATCACAATGCTTTTCTTGCAGCGTCGTTACTCTAGCCCCACCTATTGTGCTTGATTTGGTCACTCTGTTTCCATTCACTACAGAGAATCTCCATCTGTTGATGTTGATGTTGATGTGGGACGGCGAGTGTGCCTATGGAGATGCGGCACCTAGGGCAGGTGGCTCATCCGTCTGGGTATCAACTCAGCCTTGATGCGAGATGTTTCACATCAGTGGTAAAAGTCACGATCCAACAAGTCTGGCACAGATCTCATTGACCCTGGTTGCGGTATGCCCTCCTCTATCGGACCTACCTGATGATGACCTTTCCGCCCACCCTCCCTGATGATCAGTGGAATGAAGAACACATGACAGGAAATGAATTTCGCAGTGTCCATCGATAGATGAAGAGTCACAGAGTCTGTCGGTTGCGTGACAATTGTCAGATGCTCAGTCGAAGCAGTATGCCTGACTGCGCCATGACAGACAAAGGGTCAACCTGTTGGCTAGCTATCGCAACTGATTTGATAGACGGCTACTGTTGGTTCCTGCCTCTCGCAGATGTGACCGGCCACCCCCTGGCGGGAAATGCCACAGTGTCTTTAGTATGATGTCAACCCTTTTCTCCCAATGCAGATGCGGAACTCTAAATCCACAGAGTTCGAGACCAGGGTATGTGATCGACTCCTGTCGGAGGAATTTGATAGCCACAATCTCCCTATTTGCTCTGACTGGCAAGTGAACTATCCACTAGGCTGACATCGTCGGCCGCCATTCTCTTTGATGATCCGCATAACCGCCAGTCTTGCTTGGTGTTGGGGAAACCTAGTGCAGTAGTTCTCGGAAACAAGTAAGCGTCTGATTTGCTATGTGTTCTGGAAAATGTTGGGTTGAATTCATGCAAACACGACGTAGATCGAATCACCAACTTTCAACTTAATATGTCAAGGGGCCGAAACGAGCAAGGCGAGAGCTGCATGCGTAGTTTACTGTTCCTTGACCCATCTTTATCCCTACATGTTGTTATCTATTTTTTTTATTTTTTTCCTCTTAGTATCCTTGTCGTTCTCTCTCACTTTTAGTCTTTCTCCTCGGGCATGCCTTCATTTACCAATTTGAGTAGATAGTGTTGTTGCGGCACAGTTTGGCCGCAGTCATTCAAACTGTCCTCTCTATCATCTTCGAAGGACTCCAAAGGCTGCCGCAATCTTATTTAAAGGGTCATAAAGACCCGTCGAATACCTCAACCCATCATCTCAACAATCACAAATCCAGTGCTCTCAGAATCTCAGAGAACAAAACAAAAAAGCCCTCTTGGAACTTGAAGTACTTCTCCGTGTGCGGAATTATCCTTTGCTCAAGTGGAACGACCGATCTCCCGCGAACAACAACTCGATATCAATTCTCTCCATAACCGATTTACTTCGAAGGCCATTTCTTCAGGATGTGCTCGCAATATTTCTACAAGTACGACTGCGGCTGCACCGTCCCGGAAGGCGATGTCGTCTACTGCGCGAAGCGAGGCACCTCTTGCACCGGCGTCAGACAGCAGATCCGACGACGAGAGGGATACAACTGCCCTGCGCATGGCGGATAGTGTTCAGAGCAGTTAGTTGGACACTCTTCTTTCAAGATGCAGGGATGGGCTGGGCTGACAGATTGGCAGACTTGAGCTCCTGCGCAATGATTTGAGAACTCAATCTACGATTTCTCCATTGTGCATTGCTGTTGTTTCAATGCATGCAGGGAAGGGGACAGTGTCTGGGCGAGGAGGATGAAGGCATCTCAGTTTGACGGAAGAGGAGGAAAACTATGGGAAAGGATTATGTGGTACTTTCTTTCATGCCCCATGCGTACAGACATGTTTTAAGCACAGTCTTGTATTTCTGTTTGCTTTCCAGCTGCTCGTTTGCGATTGCACTTGTTACAGCCTCCAGGTGATCAAGGTCCTTCTGCTCCTCTCTCCAGGTCCCTTCGCTTGGTGGCCAATTACCCATCTGCATATGCATTGCTTGCCTTTTGTTTCTACTTGGATAGTCGAATACCACACTCCTTTTGTTGCTTCTTCAAACCTGCTGCTCATAACAAAGAGAGTACGAGCTCTCTGCATTACAATGTAGATCACCGAGGAAGTCATGTGTTATGCTGATCTTCAGCCATTGAAAGGGACCACAATGAAAGAAGGCAACAGCCTGATGCAAACCGGTAAAACGTCCAAAGTGCATAGTCCTAGGAGACCTGTGGCTTGAGAGAAGGGGAGTGGGATCACTTAGGAGCCGCTAGATACAGGCCTGGAGTCTCGGGACTTCGGAGTTCAAGAGATAAACGAACATAGACTATAGCAAGCAGCAGGCTAGCAATTTCAGAGGGATTGTAAACCGCACTCGAGGCCTAGTGTCTGCTCTCGGACGCCTAGACGACCCCACTGGTGCAATATCGAGTCCAGAAGACCCTAGCATTCATGACTGGTAGATATGTGCATCACAGGTTACGTGGTTGCATTAGCACCGCAGACGACTTCTATCATCTGATTCAGAGCAACCAATCAGCGGCTGAAATCGGGTACACACGACTGGAATTATGAGGTGTCGATCTAAGTCAAAGTGGAACCAACACTGACGCAAGCACTTCACTGGGGGAACCAAAGAAGCTGTTTCGGGAAGCGAAATGGTAGCGCCTACCTGGGACGCAAATCTTGGTGGGTTACGGGCAGGGGAGAGTGTAGTGGTGAGTAGATGGGCTGCCGGCAGGATCGGAGCATGATAGCAGGATGTTCGTAATCATGAAACAAATATGCAAGCTTCTAGATCAGCAGCCTTTCAATAGTAGAGACACGAATCTCAGAATCGTAGATCAACTTGACGAGGCGTGGGGGGAGGGGCGATTTACGTCTCCCTGTCAAAGAAAACGATCGATTTGTGGCGCATTTTCTTTGCGCCAAGCTCGCTGTTGAGTGCCTTGAAAGAAAACAAGATGCGGAGTTTCCGGTTCGACCTGCCACCACCTTGCCGCAGTCAAGGGGCCTAGATTATCAAGCAGGCTATGACGGAGCGCTTTCAGATAGAAAAACAACAGAAGTCAGGCAACCGAGCCAGATGGTGTAATTTCCCATCCTCTTCCTGGGAGACAAACAATTGGTAGACCAATGGCTGTCTTCAGTGCCCCTGTACTGTTGGTGTCTGACGGTGGGTTGAAGTCAAAAGGAGAAACATCTCATGGCCCGGTTGCACAGCAGGTCTCATGGCAGTCATGAACCTTGATAGTCCTTTCAACTTTTTCCATACCACGAGTCAATGAGCAATCCTTACCGCCAGGAGTCTTTTCTTTCCCTCATCAAGGTAAGATTCTGGCAGATTTCTGCCAGTTTCTACTCGTATCCACGAGAACAAGTCGGGAAGAAAGAGGGTGAACCGGACTGCTGGGACAGCAACCTTTAGCGGTGTGACAGCCGTCCACAGTAGAAGTGCCCGGCCAGAGTGATCAACCAGCCCAAAACGTGGCCAACAAAGAAAGTTGACTTGGTTTTAACCGTTGTGTAACCGATATAGAGCCAGGACCGCAGTTGTCTGAAGATCCTGAGTCTGTTGGTTGTTTTGACGATGTTGGGTGTTGTTTGTCATCACGTGACTCGATCCGCAGACAGCCGAGGAATCTCCGTTATGGCGTCAAACAATTATCCTTCAGCTTGACTGACTCTCGCCTGCGTCAGGAGTCAAATTTGGAAATTGCTTCCTCACATCAGGACCAGCAGATACCTGCGCAGGTCTTCTTTGTTCGCACATGTAATGTCCATAGACGTCAACTGGAGGTCCGCCACCTCCGGTCCGGACGGGGAAGCTCTGGCTGAGCGCATCCGCTCGTTCATTCATGATAGATTCCAGCAGGTCGCTCTGCCCCGGTTCATCCGTTCTGTCCAAGTCCACGCTTTCGATTTTGGGACCATTCCGCCGGAGCTCGAAATTAAAGATTTCTGTGAGCCCTTTGCCGACTTCTACGAGGAAGATGATGACGACGATACGTCCGATGCGTCCGAGGAGCTTGATTCGGAGAGCTCGAGTCAGTGGAACAGAACCCATCCCGAGCTCAATGAACCCTCCTACCGAGAAGATACAGCCGTGAATCATTCCTTACGAGATCCTTTCCCTGACGGATTTCCTGCCTCTCCCTTGCGATCGCCTTTAGGCGAGCACCTCAATTCCCATTTCCTCCCCCGTGCAGGTACTCCTGGTATTCCGGGCGGAACCTCGACATTAGGTTATCACCTGATGTCGCTTGGGGGCCTCTCCGGTACGCAAACACCCCTTGCTGCAGTGGCGGGGGGCAACCCATTTGCGAGCGGTTGGTCGGATTCCGGCATGGGGCCGGGGAACAGGGGTCATTCGGAGAGACACGCCGGGATGCAGCACCAACGCGCCGAACCCGAGATCGACACCAGCAATTCGACTTCCCGTCCGTCAACAGCAAATACCCTGCCTTCCCATCCCTCGGGCTCAACCAAGAACAGCGGCGAAGGTGCGACCGGGAGAAATGATCATCCATCACTTCACGGCGGAGAACACTTAGGGGAACCGGTCGCCCCTGGGCAACTACCGTTACCCCCTCGGATGCGCGAGCGCCGTCCGGAAGATTTCCAAGTTCTCTGCCATGTCAAGTACGCCGGCGACGTGCGCTTATCCTTGACGGCAGAGATCCTCTTAGACTACCCGATGCCCAGCTTCGTGGGTCTGCCACTAAAACTCAATGTCACAGGCATCACCTTTGACGGCGTAGCTGTCATCGCATATATCCGTAAACGAGTACATTTCTGCTTCCTATCCGCGGAAGACGCGGACGCCCTGATTGGTTCCGAGCAGCAACAGCAGGAATCAGCCAGGGATGACCACCGTCCGCAGTCCCGACCTGACTCTTCAGCCTCAGCGTCCCAAAAGCGCCAGGGAGGCTTGCTGCAGGAGATCCGGGTAGAAAGTGAGATCGGCCGCAAGGAAGATGGGAAGCAAGTATTGAAGAACGTGGGCAAGGTCGAACGTTTTGTCCTTGCGCAAGTGCGCAGGATCTTCGAGGAGGAGCTTGTTTATCCTAGTTTCTGGACTTTTCTTATCTAATGCCCACGTAATGAATTATGATTGAAAGCTCTAATCATGACTTTTTTCTTCAGTCGCGAAGGTTTTCTGACGTTTGCGGTATGTTCAGCAAGCTTCGTCCCGCTGCTAAGAAAGTCAAAAGAGTAAGCTGCTCAGTTATGATACACATATTTCCTCCATTACAGTGGCTGGTCCGGGATCTATCCGGCTTTCGCGACAGTAAAACTGAGTCTTCGCACTGCCGGTTGCAGTCAATCCTTCAAGTATAAACGCTTCGACTCGTTCAGCGGCCACCTTTGGATGACCTATGGTTCATGGAACGCTCAATACATCATGCTACCGAGTCAATGTCATCGTCCAAAAAGTGAAAGGCTTCGCTATAACCAGCCAACAGCCGTCACACAAGATACAGTATACGCCATCCGACCTCGATTTCTCCGCCAGTTCCAAGAAACACACCATCAATCAGTATAGATCAAATCCAGCATGCTGAGCCGTCCTCTAGCGGATGAGCATTTCCTCAAACCAACGTCGCTCACATCTTCACCCACCCAGCCTTCCATCGCCAACCAGACTCCTAAGGTCCAACCAAAGGAGCTTCCGCATTGCGAGGCAATCCTCCGAATCACAGATCCTTCTTGGAGCCATCGTTGGTGGTGCCAGCAACCTTGTCGCCCAAGCTGTGGTATTCACGGGTAAGTCCCTCACACTGCTTCTTCAGGGTCTCAATGTCAATGTCCTTGGCCTCAATCTCCTTCCTAAGGCGTGCAATCTCTCCGATATCACCAGCCTGAGCGAGGCGGGCAGAGTCCTTGCCGCCAGCCCTTTTGTCGCCCTCAAGGTGCTTGACGCGGTCCTCAAGGCGAAGGACCTCGAGAATCATGGTATAGGTACGGTTGAGGATGAGAGACAGGAAGAGAGTGAAGCCGCAAAGGTACATGTTACGCTGGGAATAGAACTTGCGAGCCTGGACTTCCATGCGATCTGTGCCAAGTGCAGCCGCTCTACTAATAACAAACGCATTTGCGCATATGGTCAGAACAGTCACAATATCAAAAGTGGAGGACAATGATCTCGGTATGCTTACCCCATTCCATTGCCATCCTTAGTGAAAGAAGCGAGCTCCAATTGCACGCGATAGACGCGGTTGACACTGTCAATGAACAGAATCAATATGAATATGAATGTGATCTAGACATAGATTAGTAAACGGTACGTCCCAGGTACTCGAATTCGAGAGGTTACCTTCAATCCATATTGTAATTTTGCTACTAAGGGACTTTCCGAAATGAATGTAAACAGCTTCCGCTTGACAGTGAAAGGAAGCGGGATGATAAGGCCCATGAAGACGGCCATCTCAAATACCAAAAGGCAGAAGACCTTGAGAGACCAGTCAGCATAGAACTCAATTCCTGTAAGGTCAATGTATTGAGGATTGTAGCTGAGTGGTGCCGCCGCAGCTACCTGGACGATTTAGGCTGCAATATACCCCAATGCTCAGGTTGCGACAAAGATCAGAGCTTCAAAGATAAGAGTGCACATACCAAGCTGTAGTAAAGAGTCATTTTGGTTTGCGTATTGTAACAACGGTCTAGACGATTGTGATAGTTGTTTGCCCTTCCAAGGTTGCAACGGAGTCGTTCGGGAGAAAGATTCAAGCGGATAAACAAAGCGTCAGAGAAGATGGGAAGGGTTTCAGGGCAGTATCAGCAATGAGTTAAAGGCAAGATTTATACCCAGCAAAACTTGAAGATCAATTACTGAAGCTCTTGAAAGCAGGGAATAGGGATGATGTTACGTATGCTAGTGCAAGAGGAGGGCTGAGGTGGTCTTTTTGCAGCTTTTGAGGCGTGACCGTGTGAGCAAGACGTCATCACCGCTCAGATCTGCCATGGGTCACGTGATTGAGGTCTTGGGCGGATATGTCGTTTAGTGAATCCTTGATGTCCCAGCTCGATGAATGATAAATATGTACTTTTCTCACATCATCCAAGTATGTACATTTATATGATGTCTTCCAATGAATCATGTCTAGTTTTCTATACTTTTGTGGCACCGCCCATCAACCCTGCGGCTCGTAGGCGTTGGACTTGTGCTTCGGCTCGAATTTGAAATCTTTATGTGCTGGACCAAGGAACATTTCCCTAGAAATGATTGATCAATAACGTATTCATAAGGGGTTCCTGAGCGCAGAGAAAACTTACGTGATTTTGATCCAGTCTTTGTAACTGGAACTGCCCAGGAGGGTTTCCAATTCATTTCTGCCCCTCCACGAAGGGGGTCTGTCTTGGATGTGAGGGGGGAGGTACTCGAGCAGTCCGATCGGTACATAGCGATAAGTGAAGCTCAGCCATTCCAGCATGAAACGTCTCGTCGTGCCAACGCCATGCTCATCCGAGCCCCAGGTATCTAGGCCGTACTTGGCGTATTTCTCGACCATGGCCAATCTTTCTGTAGCTGATTTGTCGAGGTACTGACCTGCCTGAATTTCCTCGAAGACCCATGGCTTGATAATTGCTCCTCGACCGACCATGACGGCATCCACACCGGCATTGTTGATATGGTCGTCGTAGTCATGGTGGGAATAGCAATCTCCATTTCCAAGGAAAAAGACCTTGCCACCGTTTGGCAGCATACGTTCATCTGGTTCTCGAACAGTATCCGTGACATCGTCTGTCTTCTCGTTCAGTCGTTTGATAAGTGCGGCACATTCGGCGATGTAGCTCCAATCCGCCGACTTCGTATATCGCTGCTGTCTGCTACGCCCATGGAGGGTAATGGCTGCGACGCCAGGAGGCCCGACATTCAACATGCTAGATTCATGACCTCCGAGAACCAAACGTTCAATGAGTTTCGTGGCAATCGGAGAGTTATCTCTCGTTCCCGTGCGAATCTTGACTGTGATCGGGATCGTCTCCGAAACGGCATTCATACCACGAAGCATCTTCTCCAGTTTTGAGTGATGGTCAAGGAGCGCGGAACCCGCTCCTTCGCGAAAAACTTGGTCGATAGGACAACCGCAGTTCAAGTCAATGACACGCAGGTTAGGGGTCAGGCGCCCCAATAGCTCCGTAGCTTTGATCGCGTGCCAAGGCTTGTTGGCTGCAATTTGAGCACCGAATTTGAGATCCTTAGAGTGGTCATAACCCTGCACAACATCGGCTGTCGATGAGATTGTGGGCGGAAGCGCTTCGGACTCATGCGCTTTCATCAGCGCCCATTCTGATTTTTGCCCCTGAATCAAAGACATGCCCATGGCCATTTCAGAATATGTAAATTGGCAGCCATAATCTGTACATAGCCTCCGGAAGGGGAGATTTCCCTGTGTCGTTAAAGGCGCTAGGGCAGGAGTTTCTGGGCCAAAGTAGATGCGTCGCTTCTCTGAGGGTAAGAATGGCGGCTCGACGTAGGCTGCTCTGGTCTCTTGAACCTGATCCTTGGTTCGAGCACCAGCTTCCTCCTCCGCTCCACCCTCTTCTAAATGCCGACCATGAAGGTTTTTCTCCAGTGCCTTCGACGTCTTGTCGAGCCACGTTAAGTATGCGTCAGATCTGGTAGTCGTTATCTTTCTCCGGGCTACCGCAATCTTGTCCTCGTTTGAAACAATATTCACAACGCCGTCTTCTGACGCATATGGAACAAGCGGTCGGGCTTTCTTCTTGCGCTCCTCATCCTCGAGTAGGATCAGCTCTTTTCTCCCATCAGAAGTATCTCGCTCAGTCATGTGGGAGCCCACAAGGCGACATTTGAACCCATACGGACATCTGCCTTTGGCGTCGAATATCGGGCAGATGCCACCAAAAGTTGTAAGGTCTTCCCGCTTGTGCTCTTTCAGGTACGTTCGCAGATCATGTTCAAAGCGGCACTTCTCGCCGAACTTGCATTCCTTCGGCGAAAATTCCGGGCTGAAAGCTCTTGACGGGCAAAGGCCTTTTGCATCTTCGGATCTTCCGAAATCGCGCCCCTTGTTCTGGCCCGAGACCTTTTTCTTTCCTCTTTGTTCGCCCTCTCGTTCCTGGTAGGGAGCGGCTTCGGCCGCATCGTCGGCATTGAGAATGACCGCGCTCTCTTCAACGGGCTGGGATCGTGCGAGTTTCTGAACTATGAACCTATTAAAGTCATGATTAACGGTGTATCAACAGAATGAAGTCTCGTTCATGCATACTCAGCCTTGATTGGGGCTACGCCCTTCACACGCTTGGGAGCGCCGTCGCTCATCTCCTGCTCTGTGATAGAGGCGCTTTCCAATCTTTGTTTCTTGGACGGGTGCTCTTCATTGTTGGCAGCAGTCGAAGCACCGTTCTCGAGGTCATGCTTGGGCGTGACCGCCATGGGTTGTGTCTGGGCGGTGGGCTCCATCCTGGCACAATTAGAATTCCAAGTCCGCAGCCTTCCTTTCTCGCTGCTGAATATTGATCAAACCGGAGGATGCTCAGAATCGTAAATTGAGCTTATCGGGTCCAATTCAAGCCTATGCTGGAAAGGCTTATCGAATTTGCTCGGAAACAAAAAATTCCAGTTAGAGACGATGGAGATAGTAGATTTTGCATTGTTTGCATGATTGAGGTGGCGTTCCAAAGGCGGTCAGTCTGAGCTCGGAAGGCGGTGCAGCCTCGGTGGCTGGCAATCTGTAATTTCCAATTATGGTGAGGTACGGAGTACGGAGTAATGTCGGGTTGTTTTCTTAGGGCGGTCAGCCAGTAGAAATACATTATCTTAACATGACTGCCAGTACCATACAAAGTCCAATACACAATGGTGTTTCGTTAGAACCAGAAGAGTGATCTTCGGTACTTACGTACCGGTCGAACGGGTCAGTGATTATTAAGGGATCCACAGAAGAGGCCATTCTTCTGGTTCGAAGGTTAGAATGTTTCCAGAACAAACTATCTACTGCCTAGGCTAGTACTAGCCCCTCTAGTTAGCCGATGATAATAGTATGCTCATCGCTCCAGGCGCCAGAGAGATAGGGTCAAGTGGTGTCTCTGTGGAAGTCATATGATCTGATCATCTGCAGGAATCGGATAGTCGTACAGTGGTTTGATAATTCCATCAAGCTCCCTCGGTATCAATCATGGGACTGTGGACAAGTACTAGGTCTTGAAGCTGACGCATTTATGGAGGAAACAAGTATTTCGTACGTACATCTCTACATCCTACTACTTCGGAATAAGTGACTGGTTTAGGCAAAGCATAGCCATAAGACAGCCAAAAGATTCATAATACCTTGAGTCAATAAGGTAAGTATTACTGTGAAACTGTCATCCTTGCCAATCACAAGCCAAATTCTCCTCATTCAGTTAGATCGCTACCTAGGGTTGGCCGTTGATCCGAGGAAACAGGAGGTACTTTGTGACGACGCAGGTACACCGATCCCATTATTTAGCAAATTCGGAGAAGCATACTGCACAGTGCTGGTCATAGGTAGTATATTAGGGACTTTTCCGACTGGTCCACGTTCAGATATTAGCAGTTTAGAGTGTTGCTCAAAGGCCTCAGAGACATGGATTGGACCGAGGGACAAACATTTAACAATTTGATAGATATAATGCTACTCCGTACACAGCAACAAAATGATGGATGTTCAAGTGCGATTGAGAGATCTGCACTTTGGGGATCTCCCTGTTCCGATATTTACTCCGCGCCCCTGCATCAAGCATGTATTCTGCTTCGCCTGCATAAACTGATAAATCATACATACTGTGTCACTTTAAAGGGTTTGAGGAATCAAATGTCTCATAATCAGGTCTGGATAGGATAACACGTGGCTGGACAAGACATAATCTACCTGTCTCAGTGCAGGCATCCCTTTGGGCCTTTGTATACTGGGGTTTGCACTGAATCCAGTGATGGACCTTTCGCGCCAGGTCACAGTCTTAGATCCACAGTCTCTTAATCTTATCAGTTACCTCGTACTCTGTAGTTGCTTGAAGCTTAGGTACTAAGGCATGTGGGCATTGGAGATCGTCGCCTACGCTGACCCCAATTATGAGACTCTATCTGAGACTTAGCTCAACGCTCCGACTTTAAGTAATCTACAGAGTATACTCTGATCCCTAAGTCCCCTAATCCAACATACCTTCATAGAATATTAACGTGCGGGTATGTAGGTATCATCATGTCTTGGTCCAGCCTTCATTGCACCATCCCGAGGTGGGAGCTGCCAAGTTTAGAGAGGGAAGGTCTGTCGAAGGCTGAGGCGGTCAGTAAGAAGCCCCTAATTCTTCTGCTGCGTTTCTAGCGCCAACCAAGATGTACCTACCTTAGCACCCAAAACAGTATTGTACGGAGTAGATTAACTACCTTAGTGTATGCAGGAGACTTCCCTGGAGAAGATTAGGCGCGGCTCACCATTCATGATTCATCTACCACTCGTGCATTGAATGAATGCGACTAGCTTATCGATAATGTTGAGATAGTACGGCTGAGCTGGTTATCAGTCACTCGCACATACTAATTGATCAATTATTAGTCTAGCAGTGTCTCGAGTTGACTCCTTGTGATGTGCTGAAGGCTTCAAGGAAACGCTAAATAAAGCGCTACAGGTTCCCCGAAGTTTATCCTTGCCATACGAGAGGTATCGAGATCATCATTTGTATTGGAGTAATTCATTTCAGACAATGATGCTGTTGATGATCCGTTGATGTCATCAAAACGTTGCTAGGGCGGGGGGACAAAGTTTCAACGAAGTCATCACTCAAGGTTACTCGCTTTTGACTGAGCACCTTTAGCGTTCTATCAAGGTTTCGAACCTATTAGCCTGAACTCAAGATGGCCAGAAGCACCTGGGCCCGTATAATCAACAGAACAAGGCGAGGCATGGAAGAAGGATAACGTGAGTCTTGGTCGAGTTTGAGTCTCTCAGACCTGACAACAACTCTCCAAGAATTATTGCTCATTATTGAGCACAAACTGCACAACTTGGCAACATCAACGAGCATGCCGAATGGCTTCCATGTAACCTTCAAGGACAACGCCGACGGAGCCCAGTTCTTGGTCTAGACAGGTAGACGACATCTATATCAGTCAGTTGTGTACTTCGAACGTGGACCACGGAACGCTCCGGCTCCCTCATTGCCTCCTTGGATAATTCATTATCTACTGTAGTGCTTCGTAGTCGAATTCTCCTCAACCTGTCTCCGATTGAGCAGTGAAATTGGAGTGCTTGCTAACTTTGCATTATTGCTCTTGATGATCACTGCCTATTAGATGGTGCTAGAGTGATGTACGAGTGTCGCAAGCACAACGTAGCCAGGGCAATATTACAGTGGAGAGACGAAGATCAGGTAACTTCTGGTTATGGCTGTAAGATTGGTGGATATACCAGTACATTACAGTACATAATCTAGGGTACCTCGGGCTTTGGGCATCTCCCAACTTCCACGCCCACCGTCGATACTGCTGTGTCTGATGGTCCACTTGCTGGCAGGACGACGATCCCATCAATTAGATGTACAATCTGTAGTACTGTGGATCTTCGGTTACGTAGAAGAATGCCTAGACTAGCTAGTAAGGTTTAGATGATTCGAAGTTCATGCGCTTCCGCCCGTGTCCCTGAAGCCTTGGCTGCCCATTCATGGCTTCATTTAACTGACATCCTACCACTCAGATCATGCCTTGCCCACCGTAGTTTCAGATTGGCTCAAGTATGAATCATTGGACCCGCGTAATTTACAGGTCCTGCGCTTACGTTACGTACCAAACATGAGCAAATACCAGGACGTTGCCTCCCATCCATACCGTACCGAGGATTAAATACACTATTAGTCCTCGAAACCCTTCCAGTTTGCCAGTTGTTACTCCCTGGCAAGCCATAACTTTTGGAGGAGGGCCATCCTAGGACTTCATCAGACTCCCTCGATCATCCCTTACCATCATATTATCCTTCGTCCTTTTTGATCTAGTCTGAATCCTTCTTCGTAGCATTATTTGTCTACTTCTCTGGCTTGTTTCCCTGGGGACATTCCACCTCCCGCCACTTTTCCCGAATCCGTCGCGGTTCCGCAGGCCCAGTAAGCCAGAGCGGGACGACATCCGAGGGTGGACTACCCTGTGTGATCCCGCCCAAAATCGCCATCGAGAATCGCTTCTTCATGCTCGGGCCATCAGAGGAAACTCTCAGCTCTCCTCCTTCTCTTCATTACTCTCCGTCTATCGCAGAATACGATCGCGCCTCTACTCGGGATACGACACCTGTCACCACGCCCCTCGGGTTTGGCGTATCGTCTCGCAAACCAGACAGGGAAAAGGACTCGGGTAGCCCGTGGGCTGGAAATTCACTGAACACCGGCGACACTCATTCACTTCACCACGATCATCAAGATTTTCGAACACAGCTCAAAGAGGACTTTGATTTCCCGCTCTTTTCGTCCTCTCCTCTCACCTTCGGCAAGATGACAGGAACAGCTGCTCCCATCGATATCGCCACTCGCCAGACCTCAGTTTCTCCTCCAGGACAGCAGGCGTCAAATCTTACGTCTGCCCTACAGAGAGCTGGAACTGGTGAGCGCACAGGTAGCATTTCTCACCCCAGTGGCATCGGCATCAATGTCTTCAAGGCCCCGCCTCCCCGCAAGGACTCTCTCAGCGCAGCATCCGCACAATGGGGCAACGGAACGAAACCAATTTCCATGGCTGGGTCTAATCGCGATAAGCCTCGTCGGGAGTCGCTCGCTGGAAGCTTGGTCGGTGGTATGAGCTGGGGTGGTGTCTCTGTTGGAAGCTGGATACGTGACGAGTGAGTGACAGGTCTTTCATGGAGTTCTGGCGGGGTTCTTGCGATTTTGCGGCACAACTCCGATTCAGTGAGCAGCATACTGACATTTCCATTCCCATTTCTTAGTATCATTATGACTGGAACCTCGCCGTTCGCTTTCGGACAATCTCCCTCTTTCCATTCCTCTTCCTATTTGCCCAAATTGGAAGCCAACTTCATGCGGGATTTCTCCTGCTGTGGCATCACTCTCCCCACTCTTCATGATTTGTTGCAGCACTATGAAGAGGCGCATGCTACGAAGTCACCTCAACAGAGTCATCGTCCAAGCCAGACTGATGGACGAGCTGCGCTTGCTGCTGCCGCAATGGCGCAGCAACAAAACCAACAAATGAACAACCAAAGTCGAGGTCTACAAGCGGACAGGGGTGGGGATATACAGCGAAAATTGAGTCCGAACCCGCCGCTTCAGCCACACTCTGACCTCGACACTATCGACGATATGGAGTTGGATGACGCTATGGGTGACAGCGATCCGACAGCCTCACAATTATTTTCGCCCCAGCCGCAGAACAACACGCAAAGTGGATTCGGAAATCCTAATCAGAGAGGTCCCCAGCTCAATCTGTCCATGCTGTCAAGTCATCAGGGCTTCAAAGGCTCCCAGCCTGGAACGCCAGTTCCGTCTGGCCATCCACTTTCATTGCAGAATAATCCTACAGTTTCCTCGGTTAACACACCAACACTCATGGCGAATCCCCTCCAGAATTCACAATTCAGGAACACGCCGGATTCTTCGGCACCTGGGACTCCTTCAGAACTCGACGAAAGCGTGATCGGTGGTTTCGGCGACTTGGGTATGCAGAACAATGCTATGCTACAGGGTCAATCGCAGTTCAGATTTGCTGGTAACAATGACATGGTGGACCTTTGCATTGACGAACCGGCGAAGCGTCTCTTCAGCCCTACCGGAGGGATCAATACTTCCAATGCGCACTTCAAGCTCAGTGGAGCGCAATATGGTCCTAACAGCGAAATCGCTCGACGGATACGGGAGCAACAACTGCTGGCAGGTGTCCCCGACACCACAGCTTTGCTTCCCAATGAAGAGCCCAAGCCTTTCAGATGCCCTGTCATTGGATGTGAGAAGGCGTACAAGAACCAGAATGGTCTCAAGTATCACAAAGCTGTAAGTGTCTCTGTCTGGAAAGTTACGGTCTGGTATGGAGCTTTGGTCGCTAATACTTTCGCTTATAGCATGGTCACAACAATCAACAATTGCATGATAACGCAGATGGTACTTTCTCAATCGTGAACCCAGAGACATCAACACCATATCCCGGTACCCTCGGTATGGAAAAGGAGAAGCCGTACCGCTGCGAAGTTTGTGGGAAGCGTTACAAGAACTTGAATGGTCTCAAGTACCACAAATCCCATTCCCCGCCATGCAACCCCGATTTTCAGCTTGCTGCAGGTCGCAATCTAGCATTCGGTGGAGGTGTTATGCAGGGGCAGAACATCAATGTGGCTGGGGCTGGCCTCCCCGGTATTGGTGAAGAAGGTCTTCTATGAAGTGCTTTCTCACTGCGATATTAGCGATCCTTCTATATCTCTACGCTATTTTGACTCGATGAACATTACGGCGCTCGTTGCACTACATACGATTTAATGATCGACTCGGTGGCTTGGAGTTAATATTGGTATGAACGTCATGTCCTAATCATATGACTAGCTGTTCCTTAGACGGCCGTGTCATGGATTGTTAATAGACCTGCTCTTCGGAGACTTCTCGTGGCCTGTTCTGATCAGGGGTTCTGGCTCAGTCCCTGGTGAGGCAAATACCGGATTTTGTGGCCTCCTGAACTCCGATCAGTGCTTCTTTCGCTCAAACTCGCTTTCTGGTCTTGCTTCTACCGCGTTGAGAAGGATAAGCATGCAATGGCCTAGGCGACAGATTGGTAATACAGCTGGTTTAAGTTTTGTCCTCATACGGGTCGAGCACATCATTCTGGGTTCGGATTGTTCCAAGCATTTCTTTGACTGGCTTTCACAATGCGGGTGTCGAATTCCTGGAAACAAAAGAAGAAAAAAGTCTCGGTACATGGCGTCGATTCTGTAGATAGGGGTTTCAGATTGGTTATTGCTGTTGCTGCTTTTTGTCATTTTGCGCCGTTGTCTCTTTGAGGTGTTGTTGGAGTCTCGTTATCCGTCCTGCGAGTTTTCTGCTGGTCTGCTTTTTGATAGAGTTTTCATTTCTTTCTCTGCTCCTTGATTCCCATTGTGAGATTTTGGTTGTAGCACTAGGTTAACCAGGAAAAGTTTCTGAAAATAGCAAGCTGCTTTCTCTTCCACTCTACATACTCGACTGAAGGAATTGTAATGGTTCCTTGCTAAGGTACTATGGCTAGCTGGACAGACAGTTCGTCTCGATACTTCTCTGTGCATGGTAAAACTAAACTTGATCCACCGTACGGTGTGATTTCTACGCGAAACTAGTTTGATGGGCATAAGAGAAGCACGAGACCATCAGATTCATGGATGATTGACTATTCTAGTACAGACAAAGTCAAGAAACAGCCATCCTCAAGTAGAAGCGCCGTGCAAGGAGGTGAAAATAGCGCAGTATAGTTTAATCAACGGAGAAACTGTGAGATTGAGGAATCCTGCTGTAATTCCATAAAACAGAGATCACCGGAAAAAGAAAAGCAGCCAATTTCCCGCTTACACCGTACCGTCCAGGGTGTGTCATTTCAATATGACCAACTCTCAGCGTTCCTTCTCCCGTTTGTGATATCATGTGGAACATTCTGGCAAATGAATTTTACAGAATCAAGTGACAGGGAATTAGAGCTCCACGCAAAGAAGAAAAGAAGCTCATTCCGAGATTGGAACCTTACTCGAAGGCTAGCCGACGGTTACCATTCAAATTCGCCCTGACCTTTGTGGAAAACGTATCTAGCTGAGTCAGCGATTGCGTCTTGGTCAAAACTAAGGCATTTGGAACTTACTCCTTGCCGCCTGTGGTTAGGATACCATCCTTCAGGGTACACTTCCACTTGTTCTTGACGCGCTGCACTTTATCGTATGTACAGAGCATGACCTGTCCAACAGAATCTTCAGCATCATGATCCTCGGCAACTAGATCGTCAGGATCGTCGAGGTCGGAGTTGATGGCATCTTCGTCGTCTTCATCCCTGTCATCATCGCCACCAGGGCCATCAAACTGCGCTTGAGGCTGCGCAGAGTTCGCGACAGATGTGATTTCCACAGCAGCGTGGGCATCAGTAAGGTGAGATTCCTGTCTCCATGTTGATGACGAGGATTGACGCTCATCTAGTGGCATAAGTAGTCCTCCTCCCTCGAATTGAAGCATGCGCTGTCTCAAATGTTCGCGTAGAACTCGATCACCCTCGCCGTTCTGGCGTTCTGCGGTCTCGCGTCTTCGTGCAACCTCCGCTTTCCAATCTGATAAAGCATCGCCACCAGCACCATCTGTCTGAGAGTTGGTCATATTGGGTTGGGGGGCGGACGGATAGCCCGGCTCTTGTTTAATCGCCGGCGTCTGTCCATTGGGCGTCTGTGCGGGGTACTGAGGACGCTGCTGTCCTGGCATTCCCATAGATGCGTGAGACTGCGCTTGCAACTGACTGACCGAGTTAGCTGCTGCGGCACCGTATCTTTGATGAAGCATATTGGCTGCACGTTCACGTGCCGACTGAGGATTCGAGGAAGGAGCCGACATCATGTTGCCCATGTGAGGCATTCCTGGTTGCCCATTGAGGCCCGGTTCGGTCTTGATGTGAGATTGCTGGCCCATGTGCGCGGGCGCAGGCGCTTGCATGGGAGGTACAGTTCCCGGTAGGGACTGGGGGAGATGTTGTTGGGGCGGAACATGTTGCTGTGTCTGCGGAGGAGCGGGTCGAGGAGCGTTGGAAGGCACAGGAGCAGTAGGAGGGAGTATTTGGTTTTGAGTCTGAGGAGGGGCGGGCTGTGGTGGTGCAGGATCCCAAGGGAAGTGGGCGACACCAAGCGACGAGAGCTTTTTCTGCCAGCTCTATATTGCGATATAAGTTTCAGTAAGATGTCATAGAGAGAATGATGATGGAAACTGCATCAGAGAGAAATAGACAATGCAATGAAATAAAATAAAATAAAATAAACAAATAAAACAGTGAGATTAGATGAGGAGATAGCGCCGTCACGGTGAACTGTTAAGTGGGCGCGGGCCTTGGCGGACTAACCGCGCCCCTCTCGAAAACGGGCCACAGCAGCGGGTAAAAGCGGCGCGGTATAAAGAGACTCAAAAGCTGGTGTTTCCCCCGGAAGCAGCGCCGCCTCCCGCAATCCTCGGACCCCCGCCTTGGGCCGGGATCGATCACGACAGAACACCGCTCCCTTGGAATCAAGGGCATGATGATGGTTTTCCATCAAAAAAAGCATCACAGAATGAATAGATATCTTGAACCCACCTTTCGCAAGTCTAAGAGCGTCTGCTGATCGACACCACTTTCCTCGAAATCGACCTGAGATGCATCACAGACCTCCTGGATGACACGTTCAAATACCGTGCCCTGCACATCATCTGGTATAAGCCAACATCCTCACAAAGTACGGACTGAAGATTATCACCCGGAGAGAAGGAGAAGAACAAGAGACAGGGCAAGGTCAAAGATCTCCAGGGTTTCCCAGGTCAGGTAAGGCAGGGCTGTTTGGAGATAGCACTCACCACCTGCTGGTTAGACATGTTTGCGTCGATAAGAGCGACCCAAGGATGGGAAGACGTAGATCAGAGCTTCTTGTTTCGTTTCTTCCTGTTCTCTATACTAGCAAGTCCGGCAGGAAAGCCTTGTGTTCCACTGGTCTATCAGAACTGAACCTCCGTCGCAGCAACGGTCAGTTGCCACGGCCAAGATGCGACCGGTCAACCCCGACGGCTAATGGCACCTAAAGCAACTCCAAGTTATGAAATTGTTCTTGTGGATAGTATGTGTTCCTGCAATGACTCTGAATCTGAGGATCAGAAAATATCGAGAAATCTGCACTCTGGTGGGGAATCAGCTGGTAGGGAAAGACGGCAACGCAGCGCAGCGTACTGTAGGGTTCTGGTTGAGGTCAAAGTCGCTCTCTCCGGGCGAAATCCGTCCTCCTCTCGGCGATGCTTAGTAATCTCCGCCCACTCACAACTAGTGAACCATGGCCACAACTGGGAGGGATGAATGCTTCACTTCATCTTCATCTTCTGTAGATGATGAATTCACTAACTCATCTCTTAAAGTAATGCAGTGAGCAATCAAACTAATAGTGGTCTCCTTTGAATTGAGTGACTTCGTCATCATCTCCCCATAATCAGCCTGAGCAATATGTGATACCATACTCCAAATAGGTTGCCTGATGGATATGGTAGGCTCGCTTCCAGGATCAGTCACATCTACAAAGTAAACCAGATCTTCCAAATGGGTGAGTTGTGTCTTATGTTAGTAGCATTAGTGCCCAGACTCTATACAGAAACCAAAAGATAAGAAGTCAACCCATCAGAACGCCTCGCATGCGAAATCCTCCGAACAAAAGATATAACACAAAGTCAGGATATAAGAGCGAGTCAAAATTTCGCACAAAAGCAGACGTTCATCTACCGAATGGTCATAGACTTAGTCATTTGAGCTTTGCTGCCAACGCCACCCTCCCGAGACGCCGAGGCACTGGTACCAGGCTTGCGCTCGAAGATCTTCCAGAATTTCAGACTTTCATCAGCAGCGGCAGTGGCCAGCAATTGACCGTCGGGGCTCAGGCAACTGTGAAGAACTCTGGTCTCATGAGCCGGAATCTCTACGTTACGGACCAGGGTGGGATAGCTCCAGATACTCAGAGAATTGTCAGGAAATCCGCTTGAGCTGACAATCTCTCGGTAGTGGTTGCTCCATCTCAAGCTGGTGACCTGAGAGCCAGTATCAATACTGTTGGTCCGGGCACCGGTGGTGGTGTTCCAAAAGTGAATGTGACGGTCATACGAGCCGCCACCAGTCGCGAGCAGGTTCAACTGCCAAGGGCACCAACTCAGAGCTTTCACGGCCGCACGGTGGTTTGTCTTGGTAAACTTGGGAGCACTCAGAGACCGCGCATCCCAGATGTTGACCAGGTTGTCATTACCGCCGGTGGCGAGTTGAGCCCCATCGGGTCGCCATTCGAGACCACACACTTCTGAGGTGTGGGAGACGAGTTCTGCAACCTTGTGTTGAGCGATGCGGACATCGTGGTTGAAGACGAGACCGCTGCGCGCGCCGGTCGACAATGTGTGCTTGGACCAGCCCATCACCCCAACACGGGAGTCATGGCCAAACATGCTTCGAAGCTTGGAACCTTCCTCCACGTCCCAGATCTGCACCTCTCCCGTGCCGAGACCAACTCCAACATATGCGCCATCACCGCTCCATTTGACACTGCTTATGTATGTGTCTGGGGAAGTTTCTAGCAGGCAACTGACAGATCCAGAATCTGCCGACCACACATAGACATTGCGCTCAAGACCAATGGCAACCTGGTTGCCAGAGCTCCAGTCCAGCAAATTGAGATAGTAGTCATCAAGAAGACCAGGAGCGTCCAATACACGCTCAGGCGCGGTCTGGACTCTGCGACGAAATTGAGAACCTTTGGCTTTGCTTGATTTCAATGGACGATTGTACTGTGCTCTCAAGTCAATTGGCTTTGATGACTCTGGAGGTGGTGGCTTGAAAGCGAGGATACGAGTGTTCAAATTGACGCCGCAGGCGTCAGCGAGCGACGATTCGTAGGCGACGGCATCTGGTGCGGGCTTGGTGTACGACGTTGTTGAATTGTCATTGTCCTCGAGACCGAGATTTTCAAGAGCAGCAGTTAGATCATCGTCGCCTCCTCGACCTCCAATGTCGAAGGCGCTCGCAGCACTTGCAAGGACGGCGGATCCTTCGCTGCTGCCACTCTTAGGCCGCTGGTTCTCCTCGGGTTTGGCAGTACCAGTTGTTGTCAGTCCTTCGCTTGCGGACCGGTTGGGAATGAATCTGTCACCAGCATTGTGAGCGATGCGAACGGTGGTCTTGCTCGACCTTGTGCGAGCAGAAACTTCTTTCCGCACGCGCTCTTTGGATGACGGAGACTGCCCCGACGAGGGACCTGTGCCGGTTAAAGACCAGTCCGAAACACCAAGCTCAAGGTGCCTCGGTGACTTGCGCGTCCTCGCAATGTTCGATTTGGGGGATTCTCGGTAAGCTTTTGATGTCTTCGCGACCGATTTGGCAAAGTATGAGGACAGATTGCCGCCGTAGACCGAGCGACTGTTGTCTTTCGCAGCATCTGCGGATTGACGAGGAGGCGTGAAGGGAGATGAATGATTTGATGCCACGCTCGCTCTTCTTGCGTGGGGAGATGGTGTGAGAGGCATGCGACCGCCAGCGGTCTTGGATGAAAACAGTCCGTGATGGGACTTCACCGGAGTCGATATCAATGGAGTAGCCATGTTTGCAATTTGCAATCCCCAACGAATGATATATTAGAACGTGCCAAGAGAAGAAAATGCTGCTCGATCTCAATTGCCAGATCCGGTCATTCAATGAGGATGTAGGTCTAAGACGCAACGAAATGGTAGTGTATGCAAGTATAAACCGACAAAACGAATCATATACTATGCAAGTAAATATCAGATACGAGCGTAACTGAGAGAAATGCAAAAGGAAGATGGATTCTGAGAGCAGCAGAGCAGAGATCCAGGGGAATAAATACAGTATATAGTTCTTTCTCCCATGGCAACGGTTACCTGAGGTACGGCTGTTCTAACACTGATTGGGTTAGCGTCCACATGACGTGCGGCTCTTTCCTTTTTCGTTTGGGCGCCGATCGTCTTGGCGCATTTTTCACTTTTCTTCCCGATCGTCATTGCAAAATCCTGTCAGGGATCCGATCGGCCGACTCTTGGAAACTCTAGAAATTCAAATCTACCTCTCTAATTCTATCGACTTTGCAATTATTTCCACATTATACCACTGCTCTGCGGTAAAGCAATAAACTGCGCCTTTTTGGAGAGCCTGATGGCGCGGCAGCCGCCCTCCACTATTACCAGTAATACTACATCCACGCCTGTCTTCACCCACTTCCGCGAGGACCCACCGTCTTGGATCAGATCATCAAGAGGTTCCAATCCGATGACTCCCACTTCCTCAGTTCATCAGAAACCACAGAGTGCGTACCTCATGCCGACCAGTCCAGCTAGAGGTCGGCGTGGTAGCACGGATTATCGCCCCGTCATCCGCAAAGCCCAAGGCAATGTTCCTGCATGTTTGGTCAATGCATCCGTGACGTATTGCAACAATGACCAGATCTATGCATTTGGAGGATTTGATCAGTTCACAGACGAAGGTTGATACTTATTTTATTCTATCACTTTAATTGAACCTTTGTTTCATCTCCCATGCTAACGTTCGAACTCAAATAGTTTACAACCATGTCCTGAGGTTAGACTTGAAAGCACTTCGTTGGGAACTTGTGGATAACTATGGCGATATTCCCGGTGTTCGCATGGGTTGGTCGATTCATACCAGATACCTTTCTTGAGTTCCGCTAATTTATTCAATACTCTTTATAGGACACACTGCTACTCTGTATCAAGGCGACAAACTCATTGTCTTCGGGGGAGAAAACGAACATCGCGAATACCTTTCTGATATCGTCATCCTCGATATCCCCACTTCGACCTGGACTCAACCGGAAATTCGTGGACAAATCCCGCGGGGAAGGGCGCGCCATGCTGCTGTCATTCACGACGAAAAGCTTTTCATCATAGGCGGTGTTACTGGAGAGAACAATGTGATTCTCGATGATCTATGCTACCTTGACCTGAAAACATGGACCTGGTCTCGGACTTGGAGATTCACAGCTCGTTTCGACCACACCGCCTGGGTTTGGGGGGACCGTCTTTGGATATTCGGGGGCCTCGACCCGGATATGGAACGTACAACTGATATTTGGTGGCTTGATCTCAAGGGCTCGCCGTTTCTTGGAACCCCGTCTTCGCAAGGTACCGTGGATTCCCCCGGAGTATTCAACAGGATGACTCATAGTCCAGACACGATGTATAGTAGTCCAACTCAGCAGCTGCCCGGCCGATCCGGTAGCTACGCGGCGAATTCTGGGAGTGTACAAGTTCGCAACTCCGGTCGGAAAAAGCCAATCGCCCCAGGAGCTATCTCTTGTCATAAGTTTAGATCCGGTCCTTATGTTCCTGCATTGTCTGCTGGAACCCACTTTCAGGCTCATGCATCTGGTGTCCTCCTCGACCTGATCACCCCTTCCGAAACAGTTAGGACGTATGAGTGCAAGTTATCAGCTTTGGAGCTTGACACTCTTCGTTGGCAGAAACTAGCTGATGGGCAAGAGATTTTCAAGCCCGGGTACCGCTGGCATTATTGTACAGTCAACGCTAGTGGCACCAAAGCCTGGCTGCTGGGATGCAGCCTTGACGCTGGCGCCGCTCCTGGCAATAGTGATGAGAATCATATGAGCGAAGTGCTTTGCATTGACCTGGAAAAGTTCGGTTTGCTTGGCAATGAACTGGCGACCGTCTCTCCTGATCAAAGCCGGGCTTTGGTATCGGAAAGGGCAGGACTACCGCCCATTTCTGGGCTTGGTGCGGATCTCTCCGCTGTCTTCGACCAACCTCCAGAATCTGGCAGTGATGCCGACTTCATCATCACTGCAAATCCGGATGACATCGAATATCCGGACGATGTGGCAGAAGATGCTCCTCCACCGGAGTCTCAGCCGGCGTTCCTGCCCGCGAATGCTCCCACTTCGCCTCCTATTCATGTACATCGCATCATCCTGCAGCTTCGGTGGCCGCATTTCAAGCGACTGTATTCCGCGCAAATGGCAGAATATCACTCCAAGAGAATGCACATTCCTGAACCATACTCTGTTGTCCGTGCTTTCCTCTACTATCTATACACAGACAGCATATCAGGGCACCCCGAATATTGCTCCAACATCATCGATGTTGCAGGTATGCTCGTTATGGCGAACCTGTATGACATGCCAAAGCTGCGCCTGCTCTGCGTGAATCGCTTGAGCCGCGAGTTAGATGTGGAGAACGCGGCCATCATCTGGGAACGGGCTGGGCGGACCAACGAAGATTGGTTGATGCGGCGCGCCGCACAATTTTGCCTCAGCCACTGGGGTCGCATTGTCCGGACCGACGGCTTCAAGTCCCTTAGTCGTCAGAGCTTGATCGAGCTGTGCGAGGTGGTCGACATGGAAGGTCGGATTGTTGCCGGGCCCGAACTAGAGCTAGTGGGTGTTCTAGGAGCGGAGGGGCTTGATCTCAGCAGGGATACCAAGCGATCCCGGCCTTCTGTTGGAGGCGCTATGACTGACGACGTGGATGATCTTGAAGGGGACGATGTGGATGGAATGGAGATTGTATGACTTTGGGGCTCCCAGTTCATTCAGACACTTCACCACAGGAAACTACCGTGCTGGAGCGGACACGCCAACCATATGACTTCAATGACTATGTACCACTTTTCTATTTTACTAACGGATGGGCGTCAATTTGGCAAAGGTGTTGATGTGTTTTCTAGCGATGAGCATGTTAGGGGAGTCATGGGACCATTATGGATATAGCTATGTATGATATTTGACGGAGCCAGCACAGATGTGTCACTACGTCCTTCTTACTACTGTTGAAGCGATACGTCTCAATTATGTATAGCAAGGCTTCCAACAAGTCCAATATAGGTACTGTCAATCGGTTGACGGCCCGTCGAGCCGTTGCTGTTGCAGTGCCTCAGGTGCCCCGCCAGGCACCAACTGGCCAAATGTCAGCCCGCCATCATTATGCTAAATGATAGCCATTAACCTTCGGCGCCCCACACCAGCATTCCTCTGGGCGCAGCCTTCGCTTCCTGATCTATTTACAGGGCTTCCACTCCTGGGAGCTATACTGTAAAGGTTGGACCCAAGAACTGGTGACTGGGTGAATTGTGATACAGTCCGTTGATTCCCCAAGGCGGTTCCCCGCTCACCCCTCCATCGCTCGATGGAGAGCTCTCGAAATGCCAGGAGGACAGATTTAAATATCCGTCCGGTGCCCTCTGTCGTCCTGGAAAAATTCTCAAGACATACCCGTGCTTCTTTCAGTAGCTGCCCGATCCACTGAACGGAAAAGAAAGCTGTTCGAACCATTCCCTTGATATCCATTTCGTCATGGGCTCCACCACTACCTCGACTCTTCCTCCGGACTTCCTTTGGGGATTCGCAACTGCGAGGTATGTACTGCATAATGTCTTCTCTTTTACTTGGCTTAAACTAATTGTTGGTGCTGTTTCGTTATCTAGCTACCAGATTGAGGGAGCTGTGGATGAAGATGGACGAGGCCCATCTATTTGGGATACATTTTGCAAAATTCCCGGCAAAATAGCCGGTGGAGCCTCTGGTGATGTGGCTTGCGACTCGTACCACCGCAGCCACGAGGATATTGCCCTGCTGAAGGAGTGTGGTGCAAAGGCATACCGTTTTTCTATCTCATGGTGCGTCTTTGCACAGCCTCCGGACACTGATTGAGAGAACGGACTTCGGCTGACCCGATCTCGATCATAAAATGCAGGTCTCGTGTCATCCCTCTCGGTGGCCGGAATGACCCTGTCAACGAAAAGGGTCTCCAACACTATGTCAAATTCGTCGACGACTTGCTCGCGGCGGGTATTACTCCGCTCGTTACCCTCTTCCACTGGGATCTTCCCGATGCGCTTGACAAGCGCTACGGTGGCCTTCTGAACAAGGAAGAATTTGTTGCCGACTTTGCCAACTATGCTCGCATAATGTTCAATGCTTTCGGCTCAAAAGTGAAGTACTGGATTACTTTCAATGAGCCCTGGTGCAGCAGTGTGCTCGGATACAATGTGGGCCAGTTCGCCCCTGGCAGGACCAGCGACCGTACCAAGAGTCCCGTGGGCGACGGTTCGCGCGAGCCCTGGATTGTCGGCCACAACATCCTTGTCGCTCACGGAGCGGCGGTAAAGATTTACAGAGAAGAATTCAAGCCCAGAGACGGTGGTGAGATTGGCATCACATTGAATGGTACGAGCTCTGGCCTCCATGCGCATTGCCTAATGGTGTAGCTGCTGATCAAATTCCAGGTGACTGGGCTGAGCCTTGGGATCCCGAAAACCCCGCGGACGTCGAGGCCTGTGATCGCAAGATCGAGTTCGCTATCTCCTGGTTCGCTGATCCCATCTATCACGGCAAGTATCCAGACAGCATGATCAAACAATTGGGTGACCGCTTGCCCACCTGGACCCCCGAAGATATCGCCCTTGTCCATGGCAGCAACGACTTCTACGGCATGAACCACTACTGCGCCAACTACATCAAAGCCAAGACAGGCGAGCCGGACCCCGAGGACGTCGCCGGCAATCTGGAGATCCTCTTGCAGAATAAGAACGGCGAATGGATCGGTCCCGAGACACAGTCGCCCTGGCTGCGACCTCACCCCGTTGGGTTCCGGAAACTGCTGAAATGGCTCAGCGACCGCTACAACTATCCCAAGATCTACGTTACTGAGAATGGCACCAGTCTCAAGAGCGAGAATGACCTGTCCGTGGACCAGATACTGAACGACGAGTTCCGTGTGCAATATTTCCGCGACTATATCGCCGCCATGGCAGACGCCTACACGCTGGACGGTGTGAATGTCCGGGCTTACATGGCGTGGAGCTTGATGGAGTAAGTTTGTCTTACATTCAGACGTACCGAACCAGCTGGCTGACTGATATTCTTCCCCATGCAGCAACTTCGAATGGGCCGAAGGCTACGAGACCAGATTTGGCGTCACCTTTGTCGATTACGAGAACAACCAAAAGAGGATCCCCAAAAGGAGCGCCAAGGTCATCCGCGAGATCTTCGACCAGTACGTCGAGAAGGCCTAGGTGGAGGGACTGTATGACATGAAGCTTAGATGATTTTGCATGTACATAAATCAACAATTCATGATTCCACAAAGTCCAAGGAGCTTTCATCACATCAATTTTCACTCAGAAGAGCAGTCACCAACCATTTGATAGTCGTCCTTTCCATTCCACCTAACGTGTTTCCGTATCAGACATGGACTTTTCTCCGTGCCACATGCGTTGCTCCGCATCTATCATCACGTGGCAAGCCCCTGGCTCCACCGCCCCACTCTGCATTTAGCCGTCCGCGGTCTCCACCATCCCATCCTTCGTGATCTGACTGGGCCAGCATCAAAGACAACGAATACAATTATTATGAAAAGACGGCCTACAAGATGAACTGAATGGTCCTTTGAACATCTCCAGTCAAAGCCTTATAGTGCATAACGAAAGTTCTTTGACTCCATGTCGGTCAAGTCCTTAAACCCATCAAGAATGGCGGCTTCCTCGCGCCGCGAGGGACTATCTTCCGGTGACGTCTTGCGATCTCTCCGCAGATTCTCCCATTTCATGTACACGTACGACGCAAGTGCCAGGACAATCATGCCAGCGTAGCATATTAGCAGACCTGCCAAAGCGGAGTGGTACCGGGGCGCTTCACGGGCGAAGAAGATATTGGCGCCAGCGACGTTGCCTGCTGCGTACATGGTGAACCACATGCCATTGGCCATCGAGCGTTTGGTATGTCCGGCGACATTTGTCGCTAAGAGGTTCCAAGACACGATGACTGGTGCGCCGATGATGTACTGCAGCCAGGTGCAGCCGACCAGAGTCCATCTGTGGTCGAGGCTGGTGAACCGGATGCCGAGGAGGCCGCCGAACGGGATGAGGCATACCACGGCGAGGACGAGGCAGCGCGAGTCGCGGACGTAGGTTGAAACCAGGCCGCAGATAGGCACCACGACGGCTTCGATGGCACCCGTGGGGAGCTGGAGAAGGGTTGCGTAGATGCCACTGAACCCGAAACCCTTGATGAGCGCCGAGGCGAAGTTCGATACGCCGCCGTTGATGACGCCGCAGCAAATTCCAATTCCTAAGCAGAAGAGGACTTTGGGGTCGTATAACGCTTCGAGGGCCTGACGCGGCTTGATCTGTTTGGTTTTGACCCCGATCATGTTCTCTGATACTCGCTGAACAGCCACAACGCGTTGCCGGTGAGTGAGGAACTTTGCGGAGCTCGGTGAGTCGGGCATCAGCCAGAGGAAGAGACAACCGGTGGCGAAGTTCATCAGACCGATCGTGAGGAAGATGAGCTGCCAGCTATGAAGTTCGGTATTATGAGAATGGCCCAGTCCGAAACCGAGAAGCGCTCCGATCATCGTGGCCATGCCGTTGCCAGACAGCCAGAGGCTCATACGCAGGGGCTGTTCAGATCTCTTGTAGAACATGGAAGTGAAGTTCATCACTGCATTAGTCAGTCTCCTAGTCCGAGGTGATGGATGTCAAAATTTATCGGAACTTACTGCACGGACTGACGCATGCCTCTGCCATGCCCAACAGGAATCTCAGAACTAGGATACCCGCATAATTTTTAGCGCCGACATGCGCAATAACGAGACCGGCCCAAATCATGATGACTCCACCCATATACTTCGCTAGGGGCAATCGTTGAATCAGGAGATTCGCCGGGATTGCCCAGAACAGGTACCTTATCGGGGTCAGCGAAGTCGGCTCCATTGTATGAGGAAAGGTCCGGGATACCCAAAGTTGAAAATAGCAGCGACCCAAGAATATCTCTGGCCTTCTAGACCGAGATCTGGAATGAGAGTATAAGCTGAGGCGTAGTTGAGCGAAAGCTTGTCTATGCATCACGAATGAGCAGGTCTCCTCAAGCATCGTCCAAGTGAAGCAGCATGTCTAACCCAGAAACTGCATTACATAGGTTAAGTATAGCTGAGCAGGCGAACTGTCAGTGAATCATACACCGCAATTAGCCGTGGATCCGATTGGGGCATACAATCGGCAAGATCCTGCGATCTAGCATCTTCCGTACTCTGATCCCTTCTTCCTCCAGTTCCTCTGGCGATAATTGCTCCACCTCCGCATAGAGGTCTGCTCCAATGTCTCGTATCTCCCCAGGTGCAATATCATCCTTTTTGTCCAAACTGTGGGAGCATCGCACATCCAGCTCGGCTTTCTTAGTATCAGTCATGGTTGCAAGATCAACTGGGATGGAATGCAAGCAAACGGCGTAGTGTCGAAAATTGACGGGTTGGATCTACCCATTCCCATAGGGATCCTCCTGCCGCAATTCAGATAGCTTAAATACGACTGAGAAGATACTGCAGAGTATACTGTTATCAGCTGCTGGTAGATAACACGCAAGGACTCTATCTCTTGGCACTCAGATCATGCTTTGTTATCATTGTTGTAAGCCAATTGCCAAGCTCCATTCTCCGCACGAAGGTGGCTAGTCGTGGTGATCAGCGGACAAAAGTCCGATTGTCGCCTCAGTTGGTGTGTAAGATTCTCCACGCAGACTGAAGATGGCCGATTGGATGGGCGTTGTAGGGCGTCGGCACTTGTATCCTTGTAGGATACTAAGGTGATAGATAGCATTAAACCGAGAGAGCGGGCAATGCTGGCTTGCTTCAGAATCGTGACTAGATTGTCCACAAACAAGGGAAGTATCCCCTGAGCTGCTGGTAAACCATCGTTACGAGAGTATCAGTACAAGACGGGTCATTTTGATGTAATCAATATGTAGAGGGTCAGATATCACGAACCGTATCTTTCCCCAAGAAAAGCCGCTGCATATGCCTCGTCATTGAACTACCAGAACAAGGTGTCACCAGCAATCTTGAGGAACATATGCGACAATGCCTGCAATAGGGGTTGTAAGTCTTCGAGATCCGTCGCCAGGTATGTTACTGATAAAGAAGATAGAGCAAAGAACAGCAGAGACATTCAGCCTCATCGATGCCAGCATCTCACGATCTTCAACATGCCCTGAAGTTCAGGGTGGACTACGAGTGTTGACCTTGTAGCCTGATACCTCCGGTGGATCATGACGCTTCTGGCCTTACTCTTAGTGCCATCCACATCCTGAATCTCCACATCCTGAATCCATCTGTAAGAAGCAGCCGCTTCCGATGCTCGGCGAACCGCGAGATTGCTAGTCAAACCTCCGGAAGGTATTCCCTATCTGAGTCAAGACAACACCAAGGTCAAAAGGAGAGATGGTCTTGGAAAGATACGAGGCGGAAGCATGCAACACGAGAGGAAACCCATTCACTCGAAATTCTGTATGTAGACCATTTCGATGATACGAACCCGGTATGAGCCGCGTCTCTGCCTAGCACTGGACAAATTGCTGGAGATAAATGACTGAATCTCAAGTGTCCGTACTCGTACAAACGCAGGCCGAGTACATAGATCTTTGAACGACGCCACCATATAAAAGTCATTGAAGTCATTATTTAATCCAGCGTTGAGTCGACTTATCATATCCGATCATCTTCAAGTCAATATTCAGCGTCTTCAGCATAATGTCCATTGTAAATTCCTGTGCATATTGTGTTAGCATCCTCTTCGTCCAGTCAAAGCGACATTCCATCCACGCATACCTCATCTTCAGCCGTCTCTCCCCCAGTACCCGCCTCCTGTTCCTTTCGGGGCATCTCAACTTCATCAATGAGCTCAGCTTTCCGCTGCTCCAGTTCGCCTTCATCCATCTCAAACCCCTCCACTTCGGCATTTCCATGCCACGAATTCATTTCCTCTTGTTCCCACCTCGCGCTGTCGCTCTGCATCCGCTCTCTCCAAGCCTTCATACCCCCCATCCGAGCGACCCGCTCTTGAGCTCCTTCGAAAACCTCTTCAGCGGCTTCCTGGCTTACAGTCTTCCATTTGAGGATCAGAGCTTCGAGCTCGGCATCTTTCGTCGATGATTCAATTCGTAGAGCTTGCTGCACAGTATCGAGTTCAGAGCCGAGAGCAGAGAGTCTGGATTGTAGAGCTCTTTGTTCCTTTTGAAGCTCTGAGATGACAGGATCTACTAATAAGCTCTTCTTTAATGGAGTCATCTGATTTGTAGTAGGTTTTCGTTTTCGATTCTGCAAACTCGGGACTGGCGAGGCGGGAGAAGAGCTTGTGAGAGAAGTTGGTTTAGAAGAGATGGAAGACGACGGCGTAAGATGTTCCTGTGCATTTTTTCCATCTACATATTGTCTTTCTTGTCCTTCAGCTTCAGTATTGACGGAAGAGTTGTTGGAGGCCTTCTCATTATCCACAGTGCCCTCTACTGGCTTGCGGAGAGGTGACTTGAACGGCTTCGCTAGTGAAGAAGCGGCAGCTTCGATGCGACGTCGCTTTCCGTTCAGGTTGACAGATGACATTTTCAAGCACGAGCGTCCAACTTCTGCATCGCATCACATCCTCACATATGGCTTGCCGATTCGAAAAAGATTCACTTTGGCTTGGGATTTTGATTGCAGAATGCACTCTTAGGTCGTGTGGAGAAGTTGATCAAAAGGGTGTATCGATAAGAGCTGCTACCCGATAAGATAACGGATACTGATATTTAGAGATCCACGACTATTCTATGAGCATGACATAGTGCTTAAGAGAATGTACAATTAGATAAGCTCCTGCAGATTCGTCCCGTTTATTAATGTCCGACACCACCGGCAACCCACTGAGCAAACTCCGGATCTCCTGGCTGCGGGAAAAACCCGCGGTCGTTTTGATTGTTCACTGCCGCTGGGTTGGCACCTGGATTCTCGTTCGGCCTCTGTCTGTTTCGCTGCTGCCTCAAGTATACAAGTACAAGTAATGTGGCGGCCAAGGTGACAATAATGAGGCCTTCCAGGACGCTCTCATCAATGTCGAGTTCGAGGTCATCATAGTAACCATCGTCATGACGGTGTTCATCAGGATGGCGTGCGTCTGGATTCGAAGATAGCATGTCATCTTCATCTTCCGCGTGCTTGTACAATTGTGAGTGATAACTGGCCTCCTCCTCTTCGTTGTTCTCAATAAACGCTGCAATCCACTCTTTGAATGTCCGACGAGGCTTTTGTTCTGCGGTATCCGGTCAGCATGTAAACAGGTGTAAAGCGGTTAAATCATCTCGGGACCCACCTTCTTCCTCTTGAATGGAGTTGACCTTTCCATTCGTAATCTTGTTCCAATAACTGCGCATCCGCAGCTTTATCAGGCTTAACTTCACAGGCAGATAAGCTTCTGCATTTGCTTCGAGCGCCAAGTCGTAGTATCTTTTGGCCATGTGGAAGTCTTGCTCCACGGCGACTCCATTCTCGTGCATCCAGCCAAGGTTCCAGTAGGCCTGCGCACTGTAATGGGCCTCGGCAGCGGTATGATAGCAAATAGAAGCTTTTTCAGGGTCGGCTCCGATGCCAGTTCCGCTGAGATAGTAGTCACCCATCTTGATCAGCGAGTCGATATTCGCCTGTTTCGCCGAACGTGTCCAGTAGATCAGCGCTAGAGCAGCGTTTCGAAGGAGAGATGGACGAGGCTTCTTAACCCCAGGTAGAATAGTGTCGAGCGACAACAATGAGCGCTGGCCATCGAGCAGGAATGCTACATTTGCCTGAGCGCTTTCGTAGCCTTGCTCTGCAGCCATCATGGCTGGGATCAAAGCCGCTTCTTTATCGCCATTCTCATACGCGGCATTTGATTCGGCAAACGACGAATGAATCGCTTCGGCACGCTCTGCGACCATCTTGTAATACGATGCGGCCATGCCACAGTGTCGTTGCCGGCCGATGCCATTGTTCGACAACTCTGCCAGGTAATAGAAGGCCTCCATGGACCCCCAGCGAGCAGCCAGCTCGAAATACCGCGTCGCTGTGGCAACATCTCCCTGATCCAGGAATAGAACTCCAAGTCTGGTCTCCGATGCTGGAAAGTCCTGATCGGCAGCCGATTTGAAATAGGCAGCGGCCTTGAAGGCGTCCTGGGGCACACCATACCCATGAAGATACATGAGTCCGATCTCGTGCTGACAGAGCGAGTCGCCGTTGACCAGTCCCCGCTTAAACCAGGTAAGAGCGTTGTTGAAATTCTGCTCGACGCCTTCGCCGCGCAGGTACATCATTCCAACGTAGCCGGCTGCTTTCGAGGCAAGTTTATCGATCCCCATGGGGTGATTGGGATTGACTGACCCGTCCTTATTCCAGTAACGTCTCGTTACTTGCTTGAAGTACTTCATTGCCTTTCGGAAATTTCGAGGCAAGCCTCGCGCCCCATCGTAGTGTAGCTTCCCCAAACTAAACGTGGCCTTGAGCTCCCCCTTACGCGACATGAGGTCCAGGTATTCCAGAACGTCTTCCAAGCTGGCCTCGGTACCAGACTGGACCCCATCACGCTGTGCGTTAGGCCCTGAGCTTGAGACGCTGGCACCCTCGCCATAAACGCCACCCTCCTCGTCTGCCCACCGATAAGCTTCACGAGCCATGCTATAGCCACCGGGCGGCCCAGACCGATACCACTGAATCGCCTTGTCCGCCACTTTCTTGTAGTAATACGTCGCTTGATCGCAGTCTCTGGGAGTCCCGATGCCAGCGTGGTGGCGATACGCCAGCGTCATCTCCGACCTCGTGTCCCCTCCTTCCGCAGCAAACGTATGATACAACAATGCCTTGGCCTGGTCGCGCTCCACCCCGTCCCCGATGCCAGTGGCGTACATGAAACCGAGCATATACTGCGCTGTACTGTTCCCAGTCAAGGAAGCAAGGCTCTGGTACCAATGGAAAGCGCGCTTGAAATCGCGCGGATGTGTGAAGTTGCCATAAAAGTTCATTTCCGCTAATAGGAACATCGCATCGGGATTCTCTTCTTCGGCAGCCAGCTTGAGTTCTCTGACGGCTTTGACAACATTCGGATCGACTCTTCGCTTGTCACTTGTCTCCGATTGAGGTGCATTCATGAATAGGATGCGGAACGCCTGTTGAGCGTAATGCAGAGCGTATCCGACTAGACCAGATGGCTTCTCAGATCGGGCGGCTGAAATCTTGATTCCATGGAGGATTCTGAGGGCATTTTCGACACGTTCTATAAGCAGACCATGTCAGTCGCCCTTCAATCATGCTCACACATCGGCATCAATAGCTTCTTACCATGTCCGGGCCAAATCTGAGACCCCTCAGCTTCACCCGCATATTGGCTTCCATGCTGATCTGCTTCGGAAGTCACATCTATTGATGTATGACCACTCTCTGACTGAACTTTCGATTCAACCGCGAGTGCCTGCAGCAGCACTAGAGAATGATCGCTGTTCATCAGTATGAGAAGCTCGGTGCCACCACCGTTGACGGAGTGGATACTTACGGAGCGCCAGAGGCAGGAAACGCCATAGCCATAGGTTCTTCATGTTGCCTGGCAAATCTTGGTAGTATTTGGGAGCAATAAGAGGCACATTGCGATTCCTCTTCTCACAATTTACTGGACATTGATCCACCTCGCCAACAGTCAGAAATGTGTCTCGATGTCTCGGGGGAAGCTGGCCCAGCTTATTATGAGCTCACGCGGGAACGGGCCACCTGGCGTTGCGGAGCTTCATTTTGCCGATGGACTTATCATCACACATGTCGTGCCTGCAAACTATGTCATCTTATCACAAGAATAATCATGTCCTGCGACAAATTTTCTACAATTGCTGATTAATATCTTCTTTTCAAGAATAGTATTCTGTTTATTTATCCATTCCTTTAATCCGTTTTAGGCTAGGCTGTGTACATGAAAAGAACAAGCAGTGTGGCAGTAATACAATCATTAACAACGTCCTTGAGGGGACCAAAGCACTCGCCAACTCGAGACGATGATCCACAAACCATTCAGTTCTAAAGCCATCGTGGTATTTCGAAGGTCCGAAGGGAAGTGGGAGTGCAACGAATGAGAACAACATGCATCGCCAGCCCAGAAGAATGTATCACAATTTCAGCAGGGTGGCTCAAATTTATCGAAGAGAAAAAGCAATCAGGCTGAAACGTCAAAAAAAGGCATACATTTGAGAAAGGCTGCTGGCGCCCATATTGAGGATGAAATAACCAACCAAGTCCGCGACATCAGATGCAGAATGTGTTCTTTTTTATGGATTGTTCGATAGAATGGATGATGATACAGGAATAGAACGGAAACCATAAAGAAGTAGCCGAAGCACTTGCTAATCTCACTGGCGAGGAGACCTGAACAAGAATGTTAGTCAAATGCGCACGTATCAATCAAGCTGAAGATGAGGGTACATACGAAGGGCTGAAGGCCGGGGACGTAGGACTGTATCCAGGGGAGGTCGGACCTCCCGGAGACGTCGGCGATCCAGCAAAGTTAGGCGACGTAGGTGAGTACGTCTGCGGGCTCGTAGGAGACCAGCCAGGAGAAGTAGGCGTGTACTTGGGAGATGTAGGTGATGTAGGAGATAGGTGTCGACCGGCGCCACCAATAGCAGGACTGGTCGGGCTGTAGCTAGGCGACGTAGGGCTGAACGCAGGAGAAGCCGGGCTGAAGCTGGGGGACGTAGGGCTGTAGTTGGGCGAAGTTGGTGAGAACCCTGGCGATGTGGGAGAGTAGGACGGAGACGTCGGGGATGCCTGTCCATATGCTGGCGACGTCGGTGAATATGCGGGCGAGGTCGGAGCGAACGATGGGCTGGCAGGAGAGAAGCCAGGGGACGTCATGAAACGAGGGCTGGTGATGCCCATGCCAGGAGACGTAGGTGAATAGCTTGAAGTTGGGGAGTACCCAGGAGACGTTGGATTGGCGCTGAACGGGCTGCTGGGTGAATACCCTGCCGGGCTTGTAGCAGCGGGGCTGAAACCACCTCCAAAGCCACCCGTAGGTTGGTACTCGGTGAAGCCGCCAGGAGACTCGGCACCCGCCTGGCGAATGGGCGAGAACGCAGAGTCTGGGTCAGGTGTACCGATGAACGCACTTTCCTGCATGGGCGAACCAGTATCGTACTGTGTGGCAGCGCCGTCGGAAATAATTGCATCCTTGGCCCCAATGGTTCCCATAACTCCGAATCGTGCATTGTTCGACACAACAGTATTGAGGAGATTCTGATCAAGGTAGAGGTCAAACTCTCCTGTACCAGCCGGGGCCATCTGTCCCAGGATCAAATTCTCCGACACACCGCGGCAGTCGTCGAGTTCTCCGAAGGCTGCAGCTTCCAGCAGAATCTCCACCGTTTCTTCGAACGAACACCGCATCAGGGCACCATTGTCAGCACGATTGATACCGTGGCGAGTGACCGGTGTCAGATAACCTCGCACCGTCATGACGTCGACCAGGAGCGCCAGATGCCGGTGGTTGACATAGGAGCCGTCGAAGGCAAGCACTTGGGTCAATTCCCGAAGCACAGCCGTACGGGCAGCTTCAATACCAAAGACTTCAAAGACCTCGATAAACTGGTTCGAGTACGTGCGAGTAGCGTCAACTCCAGGGACAGCCAGGACCTCACCAAGGGAAGAACCACTGGTTTCAAGAACCCACTCCTTGCAGAGCGGATCGGTCTTGCTCGCAAACAGGGTGCCATCCTCAAGAACACGGACTTTGCTCTTCTCGTTAATGAAAGCCCGTTCCACCCCTTGGACACCACGGAGAGTGAGAGTATCCAGAAGATGCTGCTCCAATTTCTTGAGAGTGACATCGTATTCAATGTCCTCATCATCCTCGTCTTCCTTGTAATCCTGGATCTGACGAATACGGATGACCTGCTCATCGGCGTTGTTATCACTGAAAATAACCGCGATATCCTTGGGATAAGCCTGCTTGATCTTGGCAGCGACATCTTGCACTGTAAGACCCTTATCGAGGAGCTTTGGCCGACTGAGAATGATACGAAGCAACCACTTGGATTGTCGAGAAGAGGCGTCTGTGACATCCTCCGGAATGATGAAGTAGGACTCGACCATATCCCTATCATTTTCAATGACCGTGGTCTGGATGTCCGGGTCGTAGTAGATCTCAGTGGCTTCTGTAACGGATCTCAGGCTGGTATGCTCCACAACGCTTCGCAACTGTTTAGCAGACTCCTTATCGTGGCATTTGTGGGGCAACTGGTAAACAGTCATAGATGGCGTCTTGATGTTGGTAGCAACGTTGAGAATTTCCTTGAGACGAGGAACACCAAGGGTGACGTTCTTCGACGAGACACCAGCAAAGTGGAAAGTGTTCAAGGTCATCTGTGTAGCGGGCTCACCAATAGACTGAGCGGCAAGCACGCCAACCATTTCACCTGGGTTAGCACCAGCCTTAGCAAATCTGCTCTCGATAGCACCGATGACATGCTGGAAAGCGAGTTTGTTCATCGAGTACTCGGTGACAAGTCTGCGGAATGCAAGGCGACTGCGGAGCTGTGCCTTGAACAACAAGGTAGCATTCTCCTGCGCCTCGCACGAGATCGGATCGTCGCCACGCACAACTAACAAACGGTCCAGTAGTGAACGGACTTGAGGGATGACTTCAGCAGGATGCAAGTCGCTGATGGCCCCTTCTCGTATCCGGAAAGTGCTCCTGGCAGTTTCAAGAATTCTCTGCACGTTGATGGGAAGCTGCATCATCTCATCATCTTCTTTCGCGACAGTACGAAGGAATGCCCGATCTTTGAGCAATTGCTCCCATTCCTCGTCGAGATATCTCTGGACTTCAACATCACCAGCAATTTCATTGGCCTGTTCCAAAACTTCAGGTCCCAGGCTCCTCTCAGGATCCATGAGATCCACACGGAATCGCTCCCTGAACTTCTCATCAGAGCATCTGATGATGTCAACCCGCTGGTTTTCGATGTGAGCACCATCAAGACCGTCTTCTCCGTAGATGAATTGTATCACATCACCCAGAGAGTTTCTCACAGTACCATCATACTTAACCATGACCTCTTCCAAGGCCTTAACCAGCTTTCGCTGAATATAACCAGTTTCGGCAGTCTTGACAGCAGTATCGATCAGACCTTCTCGACCGGCCATGGCATGGAAGAAGAATTCGGTTGGGGTTAGACCACGCAGATATGAATTTTCCACAAATCCGCGAGATTCCGGAGAGTAGTCATCCTTGGTGAAATGGGGAAGAGTACGATATTTGAATCCGAAAGGAATACGCTTGCCTTCGACGGACTGCTGGCCCACAACAGCAGTCATCTGAGAGATATTGATCGTCGAACCCTTAGATCCAGACCGGGCCATCTGGATGGCGTTGTTGAGATCCTTCAAACTCTTCTCAGTCTCACTACCAGCTTCGTCACGGGCATTGTTGAGCGCACGCGAAACCTTGCTCTCAAAGGTCTCTCGAACGTTCATACCAGGCAGGGGCTCCAGGGTATTCTCCGTAGCGCTTGCTGTGATAGCCTCGACTTCCTTCTTCCTCTCTCGCACACAATTCTCGATTCGCTGAATCGTGATCGCGTCCGGAATGGTATCACCAATGCCTATACTGAAACCATTGTGCAGCAGCCAGTAGTTGACAATGGTTTGTGCACCATTGAAGAAAGCCACCGCAGTATCCGGCCCGTACTCATTGAAGATTGTGTGAATGACACCACCACCGCTAGCACCAACAGTCTTCTTGGAGAACATTCCATACATCAACTGTCCACCGTGGATAAGCAGGCCACCGTCTGTCAAAGGTGAGAACTTCTCTGCCAGACTAGAGTTATCTTTCTCCACACGCAACAAATTGAGCCCAGATGGAAGAGCCATGCTTATCATCTGCTTTCCCGTCCACCTAGGTCTAGGCTTCAAGATGGCTGGTGGAGGAATAACTCCATCCCAGTCTGGAACCCACAACATAATGTTCATGACCTGTTCTTTGGTCAAGAAGACATCACGTCGGCAAATCTTGTAAATACCGCAGAGAGTATCTTGCACAATACCCATGAGGGGACCGTTACGCTGGGGAGACACGATATTCAAAGGGACCAAGGCGAGCTGCTTCAACTCAGCGCGAGACTCCTCACTCTGAGGAACGTGCAAGTTCATCTCGTCACCATCGAAATCAGCGTTGTAAGGGGTGGTGACAGACAGATTCAGTCGGAAAGTCGAATACGGCATAACACGGACACGATGACCCATCATAGACTCCTTGTGAAGGGAAGGTTGACGGTTGAACAGAATGATATCGCCATCCATCAGATGCCGCTCGACTTTCCAGCCATACAGCAGTTGTTGACCACCAGCTCTTCGGGCATGGCGTAAGTCAATACGCTCACCATTGTCCCGGACGATATACCTCGCTCCAGGATGTTCGTTGGGGCCATTGGCCACAAGCTGCTGCAGCTTCTCGATGTTGTACGGAGTGACAACTTCGGGGTAGGTCAGAGTTCGAGCAATACTTCTTGGAACACCGACCTCGTCAAGAGAGAGGTTCGGATCACCAGTAATGACAGTACGAGCGGAGAAATCGACACGCTTGCCCATCAAGTTCTGTCTAAGACGACCCTCCTTACCCTTTAGACGGCTTCGGATAGCCTTGACTGGTCGGTTCGACTTTTGCATGGCCTTCGGCTGACCAGCGATATCGTTGTCCATGTAGGTGGCAACGTGGTACTGCAGGAGCGACTCAAACTCGCGTACGACGTGTTCAGGAGCGCCTTCCTGTTCGCACCGCTGGACATTCTGGTTCGCTCGGATAATCTCAGCCAACTTGTAAGTCAGATCATCCTCACCGCGCTGGCCGCTGGTGCTGCCACCGACGAGAACACTGGGACGGACAGGAGGTGGGGGGACAGGCAGAACCGTGATGATCATCCATTCAGGACGAGCATAGTCATTACTCAAGCCCATGATGCGAACATCTTCGTGAGAAATGTTGCGGAAGACATTCAGGGCCATCTGAGGAGTAATGACTTTCTTTTCCGGCTGCTGCATCTCATCCTCATCCATCATGCTCTTGTTGGGCTTCCATGTTCCAACCAAAGTGATACCCTCCTTACGAATCGTGGGCTGGGCGTTACCGCAACCACCATGCCTCCGGAGAGGCTTAGAGCTCTCCTTCGAAAATGGTTCGTCCTCGTCCGGCGGAGGGTCTGCTTCACAGATCAACACATCCTTGGAGAGTCTCCAGATATGGTCGAAACGTCGCTTGGGATCTCTCATGCGTAGGGCTTCTAAGAATTTGGAGTCGGACTGGTTCTATGTCAGCATATCATGCCACCTAGGATTTGCCATCCCAATTAGGGATGACTAACCGTATCGGCTTTGATCTTGCCACAGTTGTGGCAGACAGTCTCAAGGAGTTTCTTGACTTTGGTCAAGAAACCTAAGGTATAGGGTCAGCTTCTCGCATCTGCAGTGGATTCATAGACAGATAACATACCGATGTGAAAGACTGGAGTCGCCAGCTCGATGTGTCCGAAATGCCCAGGACACTCCTTTTGACCCTCCTCGCAGGTCTCACAGTTCCATTGCCGGTCAATCGTGCCCAAGCGAGGATCGTTCAAACCCTTTGTCCGCGGCCGCATCCGTTGTTCGTCCTGTTTATCGTTTCGACCTGTCAGTCATCCCACACCACAAGCCCCAGTCAACAGAAGACAAGTTGTACGAACCATCGTCTCGGGATACTCAACGTGCACCACACTCATCCTTTTGATCTCCTCTGGAGAGAAGAGTCCAAACTGGATCTCCTTGATGGTGCGCAAAGGCGCCTTAGAGTAGGGAAAGTAAACGTTCGACATGGTGGCGGTCGGTCGTCTTGTGTGGATGTAATACTCGAGGAAACGAAGGCGATTTAGCGATCAACGACACGAACGATCCGAGTCGCACAAAGCAAAATCAAGCGATACTAGAGCGTTAACAATCAAGCGTGCTCGAGCGACGATGAAAGAGTTTGCAAGCAGCTGGCCGGCTGAGGCCTTTGGCAGCCCTTGCCACGAGGGCGCCTGCGACCTGGTGTCCCCGAATCCGCGAAACTCGGGGGCGAAAGGGCGGGAAAAGATATATCTCGATCGAGTACGTCGAGGTCAATAGCTCGATGAGAGACAGGTAGATATCGCGATACGAGACGCGATGATCTAGAGGGTTGAGGGATGGGCAAGCAGCGTGTCGAGACGATGAAAGGGAGACGGTTGGATGTCACTTCAGTTCGGATGGGGCACGAGTTTTCTTGAGCCGCAGCCAACAGCACTAGCGCGGTGCCCGCTAAAAGTCCGCAACGCTAAATCATAGAAACTTGGCAGATGGCAGAAAAATGAGATTTGTAATACAGAATCATCCAATAATGTTATCCATGTGGTAGAGCCTATGAATTTTGCTGATGACTTATAAATTGCACCTGACCGCCCAGCAACTGCCCTCTCATATAACAATCCAGCCAAGAGACTGATTCACTTCTTATCGCCGACTCTGCTCGCAGATTACCTAGCCACTGAGGGTGCTGGATGAATCCTTCACAATCATCCCTCCTGGCCTTTCTTCAGGCTGGGAAATCTTCTTCCTTAACTGCAGTCACTCTGTTCTCACCTGAAACGCGCTAGTAAACCACAATGAATTTATCACTCATTGATCCTTTCGTCCTCGCCCAGGACTATCCCGACACCTTGACAGAGAAATTGAGTCCGTCGGCGCTCCTTCCACTTTCTCAATGCGATCTGACTAACGAGCGACAGGGAGCGGGCATGCGACATGTTTGCGCTTCAATCGCAAAGGAGATTACCTTGCCTCCGGACGAGTGCGTACAACCCTCTTCCTTTCGGCTCACCAATCTCGGATCCTTATTGACACCTCATTCTATAGGTGGATGGTACTGTGGTTATTTTTGATATAGAGACGAATGGAGTTGCGCGGAAACTCCGCGGTCATACCAGACAGATCCAATCTCTCAGGTAGGAATCACTCCCCTGCGGAGTCTACCAAGAGAATGTCGTGCTGATAAGAAGGAATAGCTGGTCTAGAGATGGACGATACCTCCTCAGCTCCTCCCAGGACTGGAAATGCATTTTGTGGGACATGAAAGATGGTTCCCGTGTGCGCACTGTCCGATTCGAGGCACCTGTGTATATTGCAGAACTACATCCTTTTAACCAGTGAGTGTCCATTGCTCCTACAGGGGTTAGAGACCTGTCTCTAAAGCATGTCGGATGGTTGTAGTTTACTCTTCGTCGCTTCACTTTTCGAAGACCAACCAGTCCTCGTGGATATTTCGTCCCCGAAACCAATCAAGCGAATACTCCCGTCCGCTCCTTTTCGTCCTCCGCCATCCGCCTCAGAAGAAGTCGACCCAGCCGTGGCCGCCAAACAAGCCGCGCAAGATGCAAAGCACTCGACGTGCGTCACAATCTTCTCCGCATTTGGGAATCACATTATAGCAGGCACATCCAAGGGCTGGATCAACATCATCGAGACGCAGACCTGCACGACCATCCACTCGACGCGGCTCTGTAACGGCGTGGTCATACTCCTCCGTTTGGCAAGCAACGGCCGGGACTTGCTCATCAACAGTTCCGATCGCGTAATCCGAACCATCATCATGCCAGACCTGTCGCAACTAGGAATCGACCTCGAGCCCGCGAACATCAAACTACAAGTGGAACATAAGTTCCAGGACGTGGTCAACCGCCTAAGCTGGAACCACGTCACCTTCTCCTCTACCGGCGAATTCGTCACTGCCTCCACATTTATGAATCCGGACATCTACGTCTGGGAGCGAAGCCACGGCTCCCTCGTCAAGATCCTCGAGGGTCCCCGTGAGGAGCTCGGCGTTGTCGAGTGGCACCCGTCGCGCCCCATGGTAGTCGCCTGTGGCCTAGAATCCGGCTGCGTATACACGTGGTCCATCGTCACGCCACAGAAGTGGTCCGCCCTGGCGCCGGATTTCGGCGAAGTCGAAGAAAATGTCGAGTACATGGAACGGGAGGATGAATTCGACATCCACCCGGCGGAGGAGATCCACCAACGGCGTCTCGACCAGGAAGACGAAGTCCCCGATGTCCTCACCATCGAACCGCTAAAGAGTGGCGCGGACGGCGAGATGGAAGCTTTCCGCATGCCAGTCCTCCTGGACATTTCTGACAGCGAAAGTGAAGAGGACATAGTGGCCGTAGGGCCGGGGACGATGCGTCGCCGGAGTCCCGGTGCAGGTCGGGAGTGGATGAACTCCAATGGAGACGGAGACAAAGAAAGTGGGAAGCCCGGTACTGGTAGAGGTCAAAGAGGCCGGCGGAAATAAGCTGATCTCTTATGTTTTGTAATAAACACTCATGGTCATTACAGCAACTTTTGGGGGATCTGCAACATTTGACGAAAGCATTTTACGGCGTTTGACGGCACATATTTCAGGACGGGAACTAAAGATTTGGGGGTTTTTCGAAGGATTCCCAAAAAGGGTGAATCTTCGAAGAGTTTTGACCACAAGTTTAGGGCATGAGTTGAGACCATATCCAATATATTGGCTGGGTGTCTTTTCATACGAAGGCAGCCGCTCGTGCCGTGTCATCAATATCATTATAGCCAGGATTTTCTTCCAAGAATTCATCTTCAAAAGAGACCAAAAGGGTGGAAAAATCAATAGCAAGAGGGATGTACTGCCGTCCAGACAATAAGGCAAGGTGATCTGGGTATAAAGCCAATGTAAACGGCGACGTCCCTTCCCTACAGAACGCCAGGACATGCTATAAAGTGCAGTGCAACTATCGCGACCCATTCGGCCAAAACAGAAAGGGAATTTGTGTCCTTCCCTCTCAGCGAGATCTGGTTCGCTCCTATCTTCTTCTGTCCAACCAGTGCAAGTGTCCTTATCAGAGCAATCCCATGTCTCTGGTGCCATGATGTCAGTCGATTATGACTTCCGCGGCATTGGTTGTGATGTGGCGGCACCGAAATTGGGTTACGTATGATGTATGTCTTGACCGTTTAGAAAGTCCTCAAAAGCCAACAATCGGGCTTTCTGACGGACAGGAAACGGGGTAAGCCTTCGTTCCAGAATTTTCATGCGAGCTTTCAGAGGTTTCCGCGTGCGCATGAATCTGGAATTGAACGAGGAAGGAGGGCCAGTCATGGGAGTTGGCGACCGAGATTCTGATGTTTGTGGGTTTGCAGGGTGTGTGCCGTGTGGGTCGCACTGCTCTCTGAAATGCTTAGTACAGTTTTATAACAAGAATAAAGCGAGATGAAGGAAGAAGATTGCTTGGATCGTTTTCTAAGCACGATCGGTGGTTCAATCCGAGGGTGGAGATCCGTATTCATGGCGCGCAGTTTAGTAACCATGATCTGACAGGATAGAAGGATGCAAGATTGGTCTCGGTCAATTGGCGAGGGGCTTTCGAGCCTGGTATATATGCAGTATGTTGTAAGTATGAATTTCTTTATTGAAAGCTTCCGACTTGACGTCGGCTGCTATTTGCTTGATTCGTTCGATAGGCCAACCAAACACACGGCTGAAAGGAGCCAGGCTCATCGTCTCAATACTCTCCGAGATGGCAAGGTTATACCAACGAGCCACTCTTCTTTCATGCTCGTCCTGATGCCAAGGGTTGAGAGGGAGTCCAACCATTTGATGGTCAATTTCAGTAAATCCGGCCTCCTGCAGATTTCGAATCGTTTCACGCGAATTGTGGGCGACCGGCCGCATGGTTTCCTCTGTGGCTTGTTTCAATAACTGGTACCATTGTCGAATAGCCAAGCCTTCCAAAGAGCGATCATCGCAACGGGGTTCGAAATCGATTTCCACCTGCTCAAACCAGGCACCGGGACGAAGATGGGAATAAATCCTCCGGTAGAGGTTGGGCCAACTTGCGACGCTGCCAGAGCCCATCTGCATATGAACCAGATCCCACGAATCCTCCCCAAGAGCCCAAAGGCATTCAAAGTCGAACGGCGCATAGAAGTCGCAATTTCTCGGATGATTGGGAGGCTGTATGGGGGCCAGATCTACCCCAACGACGAAGGCCTCTGGATACTTGTTGGCCACATCGATCGCCCAAATCCCTGTCCCACATCCCAAATCGAGAAACCGGCCGTTGGTGGGATGAGGAGCATAGATCAAGCCGTCCGAGACTCTCGCCACAGTGAAAAGCTTGTGGAAGATATCTAGACGATCCTGCTCCTGCTCGTCGCACGGCAACATGTAGATTCCTTTGCGGTATCCATGATACGTTCGTCCGTTCTCCTGATAGCAAGGGTATCTGTCAGGATTCCTAAAGGGAGAAGAGAGGAAAAGGAAGGTTGTATATTAGTCACCCAATGGTAACGAATTTGCAATATTAACAGCTTTGACGACAGGCAAAGGGAGGGAAATTAAGAATATGAGAGGAAAAGGAAGAAGGGAAAGAGTGATATACTTGCTACTGGTAGAGTTAATGCTTGGGGATCCATTGGCATGCCAACGACCAGCGGCCGGGTCTCTCTCTGCAGCCGGCCCCCTGTCTGTGATTGTATAGATGTCCATGGCATCAGAGTTGTTTCTTGAGCGGCCTAAGGCATTGAAATCTGTCGAAATAGATCCGCGAATGTTAAGTGGCGGGGAGGCCACCGTCGGAGGTCGCTGTCCACCCTGCCCGTTGAGAAACATCAGGTCGAGGAGGGCCAATCGAATTTGGGAAAAGAAGGAAAAAAAGAAAGAGAATAGTATGTTGGCGAGGGTAAAGAAGGAAAACACAATGTTGACTCGTCAGGAATCTGTCGTGGAGAAATATAGCGATAGAAGATATGGTGGCTATTATCACAGATCAAAGCGAACATATACGAAGGAGGACAAGGCTGAGCACAGCGGCTGCAGAAAGACTGCATAGAAGAATGGACAAGTTGATCGAAGGGCGCGAGAGGTCTTTTTGGTGAGAAAGAAACACATAGGATCATCACACACAACACACGCACGCAGCAAGAATACGTAAGATTCCGCGATACACGGCACTCTTGAACTCAGCTGCACTGAACACCCAACGACAGAATCAGAAGGTGGTCAGCTTAGCATTTGGGAGGCAAAAGGTGACAACAGACCTGAAGCGCCGCGGCTGCCTCAGCGCGGAAGACCCAAGCCTCTGAGTAACCACACAAGAACAGTCACGACGCGACCATGCAGGACTCTGGCTCAATGGACTCTATCGTCTGGATGTAGGCAAGCACGGTCAATGTATCTAATGGATTATTGAATCAAGATCAACCATGGATCGATGATGGACGATCAAGGAAGAACCTATTGAGATGGAGCGAGGGGCGGTAAATTAATGCAAGAAGTGTAAATGACGGAGAAGGACAATAAATATAAAAATAAATAAAAATGAAATATTATTTAGTACAGGGGAAAACAAAGAAAGTGTACCATAATATGATAATTATAACGATAGAAAAAGAAGAAAATAAATAAATCAAACGAAGAGAACAGTGCGAAGTTGAAGAAGAGATGAAAGGACTAAGGAGTAAGGCAAAGCACAGCAACCAAGGCTTTAAGGTTGTGCAACCGCTGTCTCCCTACCCGTCAGGCCCACGGGCGCGAAGGCGGGGCGGTTGGGAAGGGCCCAGTGTTGGACTGATCGGTCAGCCTGAGGCGCCAATTTGTTCAGCGAGGGTGGAAACAGAGAGAACGAAGAAGAGAGAGGGACTGCAAGGTATGGTAGATGAGGTACTCTGTCTCATGTATGAGTAAGAGATATGATTCGATATATACTTAAGCTGGTCTGATGGTTGGTTACATAGCCTTTAGTGCACGAGTTGATTAAATAGCTACGTAGAGTATGAAAAGGGGCAAGTTGATGGTAAAATCAGACAAAATGATTAAGAATATAATAATAATAGGGCAGTTATAATTAGAGGCATTATTATCATGATGTCAAAGGAAGAGACTGCCTATGGAGCAAGGTACCAACCTAATACCAACTGACTGACCTATTGTAAGTCTATCAACGACGCAACCAAGACACTGCCAATGCAGACGACGGAACCATTTTCAGCGCTACTCAGAGACTTTTTTCTGGATTGAATTTCCAGGAGAACTCTCGGTTATGCTCCATGATCTGACCACATTGCTCTTCTCTAGTGCTCGAGGACCAAAGCACACTCCACTAGTCGTAGGATTAGACAGGGTCTCTGATGGCTGTTTGTCTAACTCTAATCAAGCGAATAGCGAATAATATGAATGCCTCAAAGACAGTGTTCCCATCGCTATTGATTGAGACTAGTAGATATTTTGGCCCTCAACAGTGCTCTACTTAGTCAGGGATCAGATTCAGGTGCAGCGTTCCACAGACTTCAGTGCATCAACAGGGGGCTGCATCCTGGGAGACCTACGACCCATGTATGTACCTCCCTTTTGCATAAGGACATAGTATGCTCATCTCACGCATCGACCCTGTACAGAAGACATCCAGGCAGTTCCTGGTCTGGTATCTATGTGATATCTATACTTAAAGCCTTAAAACATACTTTTTCTACATTTTCTTACTTGAGACTAGGGCCCATCAGTACCCAGGTTTTCGGGCCCGCACAGAGAAAATTAAATTTGAAAGCAACCTTGCACTTGCGAGTGCCAACAAACTAGCAAGGACGTATGGAGGAAAATGGCGGTAAACCCGCTTTAGCGGGTGTCAACCCTGGTACTGTTGGTTTGGGGAATACCTTCCCAGACAATATGGCTCGTTTATTCTCTGTTCTTTGAACTGTTAAGGGCGTAGAATCCCGTCATCATGACTTGTGTCTGCCAACTGTTAAAGATAGTCCCCACTAGTAAGACTATTTAGGTTGTAGTCTCTACGTCCTCTCGCGGTCCAGGTACAGTGGGTAGTGAGTACTCGACAATGGAAAAGAGTGGGTTACCAACATCCTGGATATCGAAGGGAACTAAGGGTTGTACTAAACTTCGGAGGAAAAGATAGCGTAACTGTTTCCGTCAATAGTACTAAGGTAGTAAGGAGGGGTTCTGATTTCATTTCATTTCTGATTGTTTTTGTTCGAAATGGGTATCTCCTGGGTCCCACCAAAACCACCAGAGTTCCCGCTCAAAGTCAAAAGGACAAAGAACCAAAAAATGACTTCCGGGCGGGACGCGGACCGTCGTCCACTCTTGGTCAAAGTCAAATTGTCCAATTGCAGTGGATTATTTTTCCGCAGCTAGACTCTCTTGGTTCAGGCCTGGATGAGCAGTAAGGTATTACTAACTACCCGACGGAGTCCAGAGTCAAACCTAGGTACCTATCTTGGCAGATACTGGGAGCAGTGAACACAATAATTATGAGTACAGTCTGTTATGGTCAGTCTGGTGAGACCTACTTGGTAGTCTCACTAGGTAAGTATCAGGTAAGTGCGGTAGGGATGAATCAGAGATGCCATCTCTCAGACTTCGACTCTTACTGTACTCCGTATTCAATATATCCTCGTTGTCATCACCCATCAAGGCGTAATCCTACTGCTAAACTTCTTTTAGTTTCTGCCACTCAGAACTCAACTAATCAGCTTATATGGTCGTGTTCCCAACACTCTGGTTGAAGGATCCGAAGCTTTTCGGATGTCATTCCTCTTCGAGGACTTCTGCTACGATGCTACTCCTAGTGCCCGTGAACCTCAACGCTGAATCTCATTACTAATTCGCAAGCTCCATGTCATTGCTAAGTATCTACTCCGTACCTAGTTTACCGAAGAATTATCTTTTTTACTAATACGTAGTAGGAACCTAACTTATTTTTCTCTGGATCAACCGCTTGGAGCCCACGACGTTGCATGCATCCGCTCCGAAGTGGATCACAGTTGTCGCTTACTGTGGCCTGTATCTACCTATCCGTCGACTGTCTCGAATAGGTCCATGGAAAGGGGACCAAAAATACCAACCACAATCATACCATGCCTTGGTGAAGATTACAACCTGAGCCTGGAAAATCAAGAAGTCAGTCACAAAATCATGTGAACCATTGACAATAAAGTTCAGGCAATTGGGGATCAATCAGCACACTGTAGCAGAGGTGCAGCTACAGGATTAAATGATGAATCACTTTCTACCAAATAAGGGCTAATGTTGTCAGATAAATATCTGTAGATTCCGGAAACTTTGGATCTGCCCTCCTAGGCAGAGCGCACCGTGCGCGTAGGACAACAATCAGAGATTGTTGTCATTGACTGATAGGTTTAGGCCTTCGACTTCGTTGTATGCGGAGTTTTCGGTCTTGAGAGCCCCCGTCTCGAACCTTTCTACAGAGATACTCCGCAGCTACCGATTACCTAGTCTAGTAACAAGTACAACTACGTAGGCTCGTAGCAGCAAAATAAACTTTGCGTACCTTTGATGCATGTGACGAGTGACAACTTACTCCGTACATCTCTCACTAATTTCCCAGGATGATTGAGTGAAATAAATTGATTTGCACACCGCTTCCCAGACTGTCGGGTCCAAGGCTGTAGGCTGCAACCGTATTCCGTCACTCTTATCGTAAGCGAGCGCTCGGAACCAAATACCTTACCTAGGTACCTACGCTGATTGGACGTACATGGTTGGTAAATCATGGAGTGCAGATCCTGTCGAATGAAGCTGCCCGGGTCTCTTATTGCTAATGCGTGCCTAAGATACCTAGGTCCTAGGGTGCTTTGCGGACAGTCAAGTGCAGTATCTTACCGTGCCTTCAAGCAGGAGATCAGCACATTGAGTAGTCAAGAGGTCCATGCTACTGAGGGATTATCTCAGTAGGAGTAGGGAACTACGTTACTATATAACAGTAAACCTCCCTATCCACACTTAAATTAAATCTGCTTGTATTTTCACCAATCTCGACTGATCACCACTGAACTTAGTAGATATTTAGTGTCCGTCACACTCCAGATCTCCATTCAAGACTGATTAACGGAAATATCTACCGCGCGTTTCTTCATTCGTCTCTCGTCCTCTCGGCTCGCCGACCCACAACAATCTAACCCAGTCTCAACTCCTTCCTCATCTAGTCCGGTTACTATCTACGCGGCTCATGTTTCAAACCGCACGGCGTTTACAGCGAGAATCATCATGCATCTTCTTGTAGGTAGCCATCGACGAAAGTTCGGTAACGCATCATCGATCGAGAATAAGCGCCGTTGCTCTCGAGCAATGTGCGGAGCCCAAGACGAGTCATGAAAGCCCTAAAGTCCTTTGCTGCAGCACAAGGGTTACTCATGACTCCTGTGGGGTCGTCAAGTTGTATTCTCTCCCACGCTGGCATCCACATCTTCCGGTCTAGAGTCAGATCACCGGACAGATGCCCTTAGAAGCGCCACAGGCCGGCGGATCTTGAGGACAATAAATTGTTTGAAAGCCTCGACCCCTTTTGCAAATCTGGATCCCCTATCAGCTAGTCAAATAGTACACAACGCGTGCCGCTGTTCCAAGTTTTCACTCCGTGACATCACTGTAAGTGACCGCTGCATTGAACGAGGTCCCAGAAGGTCCAAAGAAGAATTCGGCATCAAAACAGTGTTAAGATCGACGCTCAGCATGGAACACATCCTCTCGCAAAGTTTAAATTCTTCTGGCCAGCTACAGACAAGATAGCCGTCTTCACCTCGCAGAAGGAGGATGCTTGCTCGAGCCACAAACGCCACGACCAATCATCTGAGTGCATCTAGAACTCGGCAACGAGTTGCCTTGCACCGGGAAGGTTACATGAAAGGATGCCACCGCTCCATTAAGGAACTAACTCTTCCTGGACATCTCCTCGACAGAAAAAATCACAGGTCGACGCGACGGTGCTGACCGCCCAAGTCGTCTGTACGTACTGGGAAACTTGAAACGCTCCATTTGCGGCTGTGCATATGTAGCTAGATGCATTCGGCGACGGGACCTGGACAGACCAGGTGAAGGGCCAACTCGATTCGCCTTTGCTTCCCACTATGTCTCCACCCAGGTATGACGCTCCGATTAAGCTCTCTCAGCGATCGACCAATCCCAATGGCAAATCTCTCAGCATTCAGTAAGAAGAATTGATTGGGCTTAACCAGCAGAGACTATGGACCAAAATTGTGGACAGGATACAGCCATTGAGTAGCTCATGCGTGTCACTTTTGAGCACGCGAATGGGACCGGGCCCAGCGTGTCACACAGCCCGTCATGGAAGCCACAAACGGACGGTGACACAGAGTCGCAATCCTATTCCGTTGCCTGGGTCGATCTTTCGACAATTCTTTCGAAAATAGCCAATTCAGTCAGGTCTCCTTCTGATTTTCATTTTTTCCCCCTTTTGTGCGCCGTCGCAGAACCGAGAAGCTTTTCCCGGAGGTCACCTAAAGACCATAGGGTAAGCAAACGATGTCGATCTTGCGTCCAGCAGCAATGATGGCAATCCTGGCCGCAGGCAGGGGTGCTTGTTGAAGAGACCACTACCCTATACACATCGCCGAGTTCCAACGACTCCACGTTGCACACATGCTTGATGTCATTTGTGGGAAAAGGGAAAAGAGAAGGAGATGGAGCAGGTCTCGTCCGTCCAACGGCTGGCACCACTTCTTCAAGGAACTGGGGCCCGCTTGAAAAGTCAAAGGTCCACGTCTGCAGGGCAGCGCCATGAAGTTTCCTAAGGCTGACATTCTTAGCGTACCTACGCTGAACTTGTATATGACCCTATGGGCCATTATTACCATGCAACAAGGGATCGACTGCATACCCAGGCTACATTGAGGACGCTTCAAATGGGTTTGACTCTGAAGTCGAGGCAAGGAAGGTGAAAGAGAGAAGTCAGTTATGGGACTAGGAGCTGCCTTTCGTAGACTTCCGGCCGATTAACAACCTGACGATACCTGGTGGAATTGTCTTGTTTATTGTTACAGTGAGAGCATTTTCGAGACAAAGACAACAACATTCTAGCAATTCTTGGCTTCCCGTCCTGGGATCCAGCCCAGCTAAGCGAAACCAAAAAACAAAGCTCGGTGAAAGAGAAAAAAAAAAAATAAATTGAATGATGCATCCTCTTGAATACATTATTATTATGCTTGGTTGCATTGTCGTTTCCTGATAATTTGATGCGCTCAGCGAAACGCGAACATGTATGGAGTGGTAAAAATGTACGGGGAAAGTAGAAAAAATCAGAACTATGGAGAAAATCAAATTTTCTGCCCGCAGCATCACCACCAGCTTGATATACAAACCTCTGTCAGCCACCACCTCTCAACAGAATCAGCATAACAGACATCCGAAGGGCCGCTCTCCAGGCAAAACCCTAGCCTGGCTTGGCTCACTACTTGAAATCAAACCATAGATACGGAGTACAGAGTACCTGTCAGTCACCGCGAGGTAACGGATCGGTTGATTGATCTCGACCAGAAGTCGAACACGAGTATATCTATCACGGGTCTAGTATCATCACCAGCACCCTGTATAATCGCCAACAAGTAGAAAGGCATCCTGCCGCCGGTCTTATTCCACAGCGACATGCACACACTCAAGGCCACGGCATCATCCTCGCTCAATCTGGGCCCGGGGAATTACATCTACTCGATCATTCCTGCGTCGCCTGGCTCGTTGGCGGCTATTTCATCGGATGACTCATTGCGTGTTTTTGATGCCGCCGGTCTTGGCCATGTAGCTGTGATTGCGGCGAAAGCGCATGGGAATGGGGGTGTGACGTCGCTGAGGAGGTATGGGTCTGGTCAGGATCAGCAGCTGCTAATTACGGGTGGTCGGGATGGGAAGGTGAAGCTGTGGGATTTGAGAGGGGGAAAGAGCTCGGCTGTTGTTGAGATGGAGACTGGTGAGTTGGTTTCTGGCTTGAGCTGGACTTGTGCTAACTGTTTGCTTTCTCGGGGATAGCCAGGAATGCGCCTGTGCTGTCGGTAGCTTCCTGTGCGGAGACCAACACTGTCGTTGCTGGTACGGAGCTGGTCTCCTCACAGGCTGTTGTTGCGTTTTGGTCAGTTCATGGCTGAATTGATAACATCCAGTGTCTACGCAAGCTGCTAACTGCCTCGTAGGGATATTAGATCGCCGGGGGCAACCCGGCTCCAGTATGTCGAGAGCCACAACGACGACGTGACCGAGGTGCGTATTCGTCCTACCCTCACTCTGCGCCGCGTTCCGCGCTGATGAGAACCAGCTGCAATACCACCCCGTGCGTAACAACATCTTACTGTCCGGAAGCACAGACGGACTGGTCAACATCTACGACACCACCATCACCGACGAAGACGACGCCCTGGTGCAGGTCATCAACCACGGCTCCGTCCACCACGCCGGGTTCCTTGGCGAGCGCACCATCTTCGCCCTTAGCCATGACGAGGACTTCTCCGTCCACCCGGCCACGGATCCCGACGAGCAGGCCGAGGAGCCCAAGCCCATCCAATTCGGTGATCTAAGGCAACCTCTCAACTGCGAGTATATCGCCCAGCTCTGCACCGGCAGCCAGTCGGCGTATATCGCTGCTGGACATAAACTGTGCGTCTACATCTCCTTGATCATCTCTATTGTCGGTCATATCTGACAGCTTCTCCCGCAGTGATAAACGTCTGGACCTTGTCCCGCTCATCCCCGATCCGTGGCGGTTCGACCAGGCCAACCTCTGGCGTCTTCCGGGCGCGCACGGCGAGGAGGTCGTCCGCTCAATCTACGTCGACGAGCAGGTATGTTACTTCTATTCGTGCTTCTAGATTGACCCAGTCTCACCATTCTTGCAGAGTCATTCCGTATTCACCGGAGGAGAGGATGGGTTCGTTCGTGCCTGGAAGCCAATGGATGAGGGTGAAAGTCAGGCCGAACCTACTCCATCCAAGCCTTCAAAACCAAAGGAGAAGAAACGTGACAAGGAGCGGTTCAAGCCATATTGATTGTGGCTGGTGTGGACTAGTAGATTGTAGATTATATGTCAAAAATCCTTTGAATCCTTGTGTATATTGTACAGTGGTTGGCTCAAGATCTTCTCATGGTATTGCCGAAGCAACTTGGAGTTTAGCACCATCCAAAAGGCTACTGGCAAATATATATATCCGAGTCGACAACCCAACCAACGATTACATCGAGTGGCGCAATCATATTTACTGTATCATAGATACGCTTAGCAAAAAGATCTGCTATAATAATTTGTTAGACCTGTAAGAAATCCAATCAAAAAATAAGAAAAGCGACGGAAGCGTTGAGCAGCAAAACAATAAAAAAAGTAGTCGCGCCCGGGATCGAACCGGGAACCTTCTCGGAATCCAGAAGATGCTCACAATTGACTGTGAACGAGAAATCATAACCATTAGACCACGCGACTGTTGGTTGGGATACTAAACAAACGAATATTTTATGTACAGAACCAGCTAAATCACTAGATAGGAAAACTTCAGTCATTGTCCCATCTCCGCATCCAAACTTTTTTTTTTACCCTTTGTATTCTCTGCGACGGTGTAGTCGGTAGTCTATCCCGACCGTTTCTTCACCTAATTTATTATAGCCTTCTTCCTCACTCCTCATCCTCATAAGGCGGCTATTCCCCTCCCCATCCGTCCTTTCAGGTTATTTCCTGCCTGTTTCCTAAGCGCCGTTACGCAGAAGGCAAACCTCGATGACCGCCAGAGCCGTCCATCTAAACTAACCGCCCTCCAGCCGCCTCACTAACTCCATCACACCTCTCCCCCGACCCATATTACCAAAAAAAGGTCCAACGGAAATGGACGCCCAAGCCTACCTCATCCGTCACGGCTGGTCCGGACCAGGCAACCCACTCAATCCCGACCGCCCCCAGGGAGGTGGCCTTGGTCTCACGAGACCCATTCTCGTCGCGCGGCGCTCTGGAAACCAGGGTGTGGGCAAGAAGACGACCAAGGACCCCACGAATCAGTGGTGGCTACGTGGGTTTGAGGATGCGCTGAAGGGTGTGGGGCAGGAGAGTGTCGGCGGTGCTGGGGCAGTACCGAAGCCGAATGCCTTGACGAGTGAATTGTATCGGTTCTTCGTGAGGGGGGAGGTCGTTCCTGGTACGATTGACGGGAAGAAGAAGGTGGTGGTTGTGGAAGACATTAAGAAAAAGAGGAAAAGGAAGGAGGAGAGTGAGGTTGAGGATGCTGAAGAGGCAAAGGCGCGGCGGAAGGAGGAGAAGCGGAAGAAGCGGAAGATGAAGGAGGTTTCGTCCAGTGTCGATGAGACGACTCCTGAGGGTCGAGCCGAGAGTAAAGAGGAGCGGCGACAGAGAAAGGAGGAGAAGAAGAAGAGGAGGAAACAAGAGAAGGAGCTGAGGAAGCAGGGGGAGAGCAGTGCCGGGGAGGACGAGAAGGTCGCTCGCAAGGAGAAGAAGAAAAAGGCAAAGAAGAAGACGGAAAATCCAGAAGACGAATACCCTACTCCTTCGTCTACGGAACCAGAGCAGACGGAGTCCAGCAGTGGACGGGACGAATACCCAGACACAACGGCAAAGCCGAAGAAGAGGAAGGAGAAGGAGGACTTGAAACAGGACAAAAAGGCCCGGAAGAAAGGCGCGTCGTCCGAGGAAAGCACGAAAAAGAATTCAAAAAAGTCAACAAAGTCGACAAATGAGTGATATTGGCCCACTCTTCATGTACAGATAGATTTTCGTTCATCAGATCAGATACCCATTTGGCACTGCTACGCCGACTTAATAAAAGTTCATATACCATGTCATTTTCATACTTATCGTCTTGTACCACGTAAGATCAAGCCTCGGGCAATTTACCTGGCTTGCCCGAGAGTATCCAAGGCCGCCTCTCCCAGAACTCGTCCTTGATAATGTCGACATGGTCGATGACCACCTGTGCTTTCCGTCGTAATTTACGCAGTTTGTCTTGCTGCGACTTTGAAGTTTTGCTTTCGTCCACCGGCGCCTCATCATCATCACCGTGCCTTGATTTGGACACTGGCTTGGGATCTTCCAATTGATACTGCAGAAATCCACGTTAGACGGCAATCATAATAAGGCATTCCTGCTCGCCTACCTGACGATAAAGCACACTTCCTTTTTTGAACATCTCATCCTCGTTGTTATAATTGATCCCGAACCTCTTAAAGAGGATCTCATTCTTGTCGGCTGAGACAGTCCCCTGACAGGCTCGTCAGCTCATGCGAAGTACATCATAATTCAGAAGCGCACACACCTGTAACTCTCTCTCAGCATCCGTGTTACTCATCCCTCCCTGCTGAACCATCGTCCAAAACGTCGTGTTGTAAAGATTATTGATGTGGCCTGGTTCCATCAGTGCATGACAACGGAGTACAAATCAACAAGACAAAACGCACAATCCACCTGTCTCCAACTCATATAATCGCGTAAGATCCTAGTGGACGGGTACAGGACCGCCCGGCCGTCGAACGAGGGCAGGTACGGAGGCTGCAGAGGCGTAGACGGGAAATGCGTCCCCCATTGATGGATATAATGTGCTGTAAATGTGGATACAATCGTCGTGACGAGTTTACTAACCCCCAAGATTAGTGTTTGCAGTCTCAGAGGGTCAAGTCGAGGACAAAAATGCCTCCCCTAGCTGTGGCTGACTCACGCGCTGCGTCGCTCGAATAGCTGACAGCTGGGGTGAAAAACGAAGCTACGCATGGTCAGAGGCATGAATAATGTAGACCTAGCCGGGGAGAGACAGACCTATATTCATCGCTCACGCCATAGGCGATGCACAGGTCTGGGAGTTCTTTCATAACCTCCACGGCGGCGGCGTTCATCAAGTCCAGCGCGCGGCGGTCGTTGGGTTTGATGAATCCATAGTGATCGGAAAGTCTATGTCATCTGTTATTCAGGCACATTTGGGGGAATGAAGTAGACTGGGAGGCAAATACCTGTGAAATCCTCTTCCGTCGATGCGAACCACGATCCAGGTATTCGGCAGCAAGACGTCGGGCTGCTCAAATGATTTGACGTACTCGTACCTGGTTACGCATGTCAGCTATTGCTCTATGCTCGACGAGAATCGAAGCTAAATACTTTGAGTTCGCCATATCAATAATATGTCTTGCGTATTCTTCGTTGCGAGGCTACCGTAGTCTTGTTCAGTTTCGCGGGACAGTCAAATGAATTCTCTCTGTTGTGCGGGAAGCCGTGCGGGCTACGAGAAATGAGCCATGATTGCTGCCAGATCAATCTAAGGCATTCAAAACCCCATACTACAATCACTGAGAACATTCTAAGTATTACTTTGACTAATTTGACCATTCTGATGAGATATGCGGTGAAATGGTATCGTTCACCCACCAACTATACGAATCTCGTATATGAAAGTGCTATATACCAATGAATGACTTTAGACATAGTGATAGTAAGAAAACCTTGGAAAAAGGAGCAGAAAGACTCGCGGGTCCTCGCCAAGCACATACAAAGAAAACAATCAAAGAATGCATAGAAATGCATAGGTGCAGCACCAACATCAAAAATCGAGGATGACAAAAAACTGAGCCCGGCTCAAGGTTCGTCTTCCTCGGCGATTTCATCATCGCCAGTCTCGCTGGCCAATTCACTAGGCCTTTCACTTGTCTCACTGGCAGCTTTGTCGGATTTTTTGGACTTCCGGCTGAAAAACCCCAGACTGCTTCTGGTCGATCTGTCCGCAGATGGAGCGCTGGAGACAGTGCTGTCAATACTTTTGGCAAGTTGCGCCTCGCTGCTCGCATCCTCATCGATGTCACCCTGGGACGAATCGCCCTTCTTCGAAAACAAGCCGGAGCGTTCCTTCCACGAACCGAATTTACTCGAGCTGCCCTTTCGAGTGATCTTTCGGATAAACGATTCCTTCGAGTTGCTGTTGTCCGCAGAAGTGGCCGATGGCATGCGCTCCAGCGATTCGTATGAATCACCAGTGAAGATGGACAAGGACCGGGCCCGAGAATCCCTGGAGATGCGCGGCTCTGACGGAGAGCCCTCCTCCATGTGAAAATCAAAAGGCATTTCGGATTCTTTCTCCTTTCCTTTCTCTTTATCCTTATCCTTGTCGGACTTTCTGCTGAAGATGGTCTTGAACGTGGGTGCTGCGGGATTCAATTTTGGAGTCACTGGGCGATGCGAGGACGACGGCCGTGTACCAATCGGGGCTTGCAACGGCCGACCTTGGCGCTCAAAAGACTCCTGAGGAAAATCAGGCTCACCAGTCAGCCCAAGGGGCAAGTGACCAGAGGAGCCGTACGTAATAGACGGCCGACGGGATTGCGCCCTGGACCAGCTGGACGGGGAGGCCCAATCGAATCCAAGAAGACTGCGATGGCCAGGCTTTTCAGCAGACGGCCATCCGAAAGGACGATTATCCGTCGAGGGATGAGGAAGCTGATTATCGAAGGAAAACGTCGACGAAGGTCTCGGGGACAGTGAACCTCGACGGACAGTACCTAGAATCGATGCTGGATCGATTGGATCGTGACGAGGACTGAACTGATTATAGCCTGTGCTGAGATCAGAGGGCTCGCTTGACTTCAGCAGACTGCTACTTCCTCCGCCGAAACCGAATCGGCTGGGGGAGAAGATACTGGAGAATCCTGCTCGTCGCGACGGCAGGTGGTCAGAAGAGCTGTCTGCGGTGACAACGGCAGTATTGCTCCTGGGAAGTAATGATATCGGGTTGGCCCAGTTGCCTGTATGACTCAACCTCCGACGCCTTGAACCGATGGGATCCATTTCATCCAGATTCCTAGGGAAAGATTGGCTCTGTCCGGCTTTCAGGGTGCCCAGCAAAGGCGGCTCATCTGCCAGTGTTTTACCACGAGGACGATGGAAGCCAAATAATCCCGATAGCCTTCTCGTCGCACTTTTAGGAGCATCATTAGATTCATCAACATGTGCAGACTGGGGCTCGGTCTCTTTGCGGTCCTCATGGGGGCTGGCGAAAATGCTAGCTGGCTTGCTTCCCACTGCAGACTCAGGAGACGATGGGCCGCGCGAATAGCTTTCCCGCTGCGTCTCAGACAATTCCAGGTTTGAGAAGCGAGGTCGAACTATAGGACGTGGGGGTTCTGGAGATTCCTCATCACCTAAAAGATCAGATGGGAGCAGGGCATCGGCCCGTGGACTCATTTGAGGATTACCAAAGGAAAGATCGAGCTCCCCCCGCATCGGATCTTGTTGATCCGAGAGGCCCGGAAGAGTCATGCCGTTGTTGATATTGAAGAAGGCAGGAGTGGGAGCAAATGTAGGCGAGTTGGTGGAAGGTGGATTGAAGTTGACACCGCCAGGGAAAGATGGTTCCAAGCCGGGGAAATTCATCGGGGAGGAGACGTTGCTGTTGAGAGAGCTGCGATGGCGGCGCGGACGGATAGTCGCAGTATTTGACATGTCCAGATCGAGAGCTGGCAGAGTGAACGGTCCACTACTGCCTGAACGCTGGGTAGTCAACCACTTGAGGCGCTCCTGGGCCTCTTGGTACTGTTGCTGAGCCTTCTCTTAAGTTAGTAACCCTCGATCTAGATACCATAGTACGTTGTCTGAGGTACCCACCTGTGCGTGAAGATTCACTAAAGCAGCATATCGCGCATTGAGGTTGCTCAACTTGACCTCCCACTGCCTTGCTCGCTCGTTGTCGATGCGGTCCAACTCCTTCCCATCCTCGCTGTCTCCACCCTGCTGACGCTTTCGGTCCTCCTCAAGCTTCTTGACACGCCCACCTTTGTCCTGAATCTCATCATCGAGAACTTTCATCTCTGCCTGCTCCTTGGCAATCTTCTCTCGAACCTCGTCTGCACTCGTCTTCCCTTCCTCTTCCATACGAGCCTTCTCGTCGTTGATCTGCGCAACCTCAGCAGTCATCCGCTCCATTTCCTCACGCCAACGGATAATGTCCTCCTTGCGCTTCTTCCGTTCAGTCTCTTTCTGCTGCAGGAGCCTCTCGCGCTTGGCCTTTTCATTTTGGACGGTCCGATTGACGCTCTCTAGCTTGTTAACGTGCTTCTTCAAATCGCCACTGGCCTCGTCCTTCTCCTTCACACGCTTTCTCAGCTGGTCACGCTGTCTCTCAAGTTCTTTCAAAAGCGCGATGTGCTCCTCCTCTTCCTCCGCCGCCTGCTTCTCTACATTTTCATTCTCATGCTGCAGAGTTTTCAGCCTGTCGGCCAACCGTTCCAGGGTCTCACTGCTGTCATTATGCGCTGCGTGTTTCTGAGTCTCCTCTGGATGGCCGTGTGGGAGGTCCACGCCGCTAGCCGCGGGAGATTGTTTCCGTCCAGCAGAAGAACGTTTTCCTTGCAGTTGTCCTCCACTAAGCTCGCGAGCCATCAGAGGGGCGGAAGGAGCAACCAACCCGGCAGTGGGTCGTGGGATTGAGGCGCGAATCGTCGGGCTACCAACCGGGGCATTCTGCTGAGATTGCGACAACGGAAGAGGCTTCGTCCGAACATGAATAACCGCGCTGGGTGTCTGAAAATTTGCCGCACTGACGGAAAAGACGCAAATGTGATATATACTTCCTGGGACCAGGTTTGAAATTTCTACCGCAGTCTCCGCTCGTTTCGATTCACCAACTATTAAGATGGTTAGTGTTGATGTAACTTGCAAAAGTAGGACGCAAGAAATAAGCTACCTTTGGAGCCGTTGACTTGAATAATGTGCTTGTGAATGGAATTGTGAAAGTCGGGTAATTTCCAGGCGATGCGAACCTCACGGGCGGTAATTTCCTCTAGAGTAACCTCTGGTGGCGGAGGGATGTCCAAGCCGAGCTTTTCGACCAGTACTTCATTCGGAGTCTGACAAACTTGCCATGCACGATATAGTAACCTTCGCCGATATTAGTTAGAAGATCATTAAAGGCGAAACAAATATTCGAGCTCACCATATAAGCGCCCATAGAATCGCGACAGCTAGAAAGAGAGCCATAACGCCTCGTACCCTCACTGGGGGAACCACGCTGGGGTAGGCGTAAAAGGAAAGATATAACGGCTCATACATCACAGCATTGGGCACCCATCGAGGCGGGCGTAACAGAAGGGGGAGAGAGGGGTGAAGAAGGAAATTGACAGGCGAGAAAATCCTCAGCCTTTTCTTTCGCCCTCTTGCGAACCTGTCTAACTCTCCACCACAGTTGTTAAATGGAGTCTTTCTCGGTAGATCAGCTTGGGAGGAAATGGCACTAACCAGATAAGGGAGGTCATGTGAGGTCAGCTGACTGATCTTCAGCTTAGTCAACAACGCTTTTTGTTTTTTTGAACGAAAAGTCTTGGCACGAAGATCCTTCCTGAAATAGTAACGCTCAGGAATTGGGTCCCAATCAGGCTTAGTGCTCAGCGCGGCCCTCCTCCGGAAGACCTAAACCGAGGAAGTTCCCCTTCTGAGCGATCTACTGCAGCCTTAGGAATCCGATTCCATTCGGCCCGTGACATGTGACTTGGCCCGCTCGTTGGGCGGTTGAGAGCGCCCGCAGTAATCATCATCGAAAGGTGCTCCCCAACAGCCAACACTCTAACGTCAGAAACCGTTTATTGGAGTACTAACTGCATTTTGACTCTCGCCTGCTCTCTCCTCTTTGTCTCTCTTGTCGCTTTGTTTAGAGGTCTATTTGTTGTCCAAATATAGATATCCTTGGTTCCTTGCCCGGTCTTGTTTCAGACGGCATTACGTTCGTTTTCCCCAGCTGGGTATGTCGCAGCTGGAGCGCTCTTTCAGGCATTGTCACATGGGTCATATGTAGGCGGCAATTCCTGCCAACTTCCCGACTGCTGACATAGTCTCAAACCTTTACACATACCTCTCCTGCCTTACCTATCTCAATCGTCGGTGTTCACTATCTCTGCTCGCTTCCCTCTGGTCCATCCGAATTAATTGAAGGCGCATCCGACGTCGCCATCTCGGGATGCAGTACGTCCGAAGTATCAGCGGTTCGGTGTCGAAGACATGGAATTCTATCAATCCAGCCACCTTGAGCGGGGCCATTGATGTCATCGTCATCGAGCAGGAAGATGGTAGCTCCTCATACATATTGGTCTATATAACTCTTTGTTTGCTAATGCTTGTTGATAGGAACACTCGCCTGTTCACCGTTCCATGTTCGATTCGGCAAGTTCTCTTTGCTTCGCCCATATGAGAAGAAGGTACCGATATGCTGTCCCGGAGAATTTTTTCGGACCTGACTGAGCTGGACTTTTCTTCAGGTGGAATTTCAAGTCAATGGAGTCAAGCAGGACTATGCGATGAAGCTCGGGGAGGGCGGAGAGGCCTTTTTCGTCTTTGAAACATCAGACGAGATCCCCGCTTCACTGCAGACGTCACCGCTAGTATCGCCGGCGGCTAGTCCGAGAACGCGGAGTGAGGAAGATCTTCCGTCTTCTCTTCAAGAACCGGAGTTTCTGGACCTCGAAAAGTCCTCTGCCACTGCTCATTCGCAGGATGTGAAAGCAGGCTCGGACATACCTCTGCTTTCGAGAGGGGTGAGAGCATCTAGTGATTTGGGTACAGTGGCGCTTTCCTTGGTCAGGATGAGGCTCTTGCTCATATGAATATAGGTGCCATGACTCCTCTGTCACAGTCCCCGGATGAGACCAACATCGGCCGTCTCCGCCGCGGCTCCTTGGGCAACGCACCAGGTTTTGACCGGGCAGCGTCTGAGCCTGTACTAATAGCGAAGCAAGGTACCAGCACTTCCAGTGAGGGTGGCTTTGCAGTTGGATCGCAGCCTCCCAGTCCCACACCTAGCGACAGTCACAATCACACTGAGCGTCCTCGGAGTCCTCCTTTACTGTCGCCCCAGGAAGCCGTTTCGCGCGCACTTTCTCTTTCAAAGAAACTGTCATCATCCAACATTCCAACTCGGGTCAATGAGACTGGCGATCTCATGCTCGACATGACCGGTTACAAAAGCAACGAGGAGGATGCTCTACGTGCCGAACTCATTGCCCGTAAGATCTTGGCGGAGGAACTGGAGGGAAGCTGCGACATTGGAGGCCTCATCGGAGCGGATGAGCATGGAAACTTGTGGATCTACAGTAGCGAGGAGGCAAAGGAGGCTGCCAACCGCCGGGCGACTTTTAATTCGATGCGACCGCACTCGGCCATGAGTGAAAACGCTATCTCTGACCCTGGGTACCACAGCGACACTGATCACCCTGTGTCCGAGTCGCCGTATCCGACTCGGCATCACCGTGCGAAATCCGATGTGCAGCCAGGCTTCCCTACCCCTCCGCAGTCACCGACTCAAGACTCGACTCCAGCAGAGCAAACCCGGAATTATGCCAAGACTCTTCGCCTGACGAGTGACCAGCTCAAGGCGCTGAATCTGAAGCCTGGTGCCAATCCAATGTCGTTCAGTGTGAACAGGGCTACCTGTACTGCAACCATGTACCTCTGGAATAGCACCACGCCCATTGTCATTTCCGATATCGATGGGACGATCACCAAGTTAGTTTCCATGTTGTGTATTATATGTAAACGTACTGACGAAGTGCAGGTCCGATGCTTTAGGCCATGTGCTGAATATGATCGGTCGCGATTGGACTCATGCTGGTGTGGCGAAGCTCTACACTGACATAGTCAATAATGGCTACAATATCATGTATCTCACAAGTCGATCTGTGGGCCAGGCGGATACCACCCGTACCTACATTTACGGAGTCCGTCAAGATGGCTACAGGTTACCCAAGGGTCCTGTCATTATGAGCCCTGACCGGACGATTGCGGCGCTCAGGCGGGAAATCTACCTGAGGAAACCGGAGGTGTTCAAGATGGCTTGCTTACGGGACATTTTGGGTCTCTTCAACGGCAAGGAGAATCCGTTCTACGCTGGCTTCGGCAACCGTCTGACAGACGCGCTGAGTTACCGGTCGGTCAACATTCCGTCGACCAGGATCTTCACCATCAACTCAAACGCCGAGGTATCATTGGACCTTCTCAGCCTGAATAAGTACAAGAGCAGTTACGTGACCATGCAGGAACTGCTGGATCATTTCTTCCCACCTGTCAGCCTGCTGGTCCAGCCTGGGGGTGAAAATTGTACTGATTTTACCTACTGGAGGGAAGCTCCTCAGGATGTTGAGATATTCTCGGATACGGATAGTGATGAAGAAGACGAAGAGGACGAAGACGAGCTAGACGAGGAGATAGAAGAGGAGGAAGAGGAGGAGTATGAGGGCGATTTGACCGAAGAAGATGGCAGTGAAATTGATGAGGAGGTTGACGAACTTGGGGAGAGTTACATCTCACAGGAGTCGATGGATGGACTTCGGTTGTCTGAGTCCAACGCCTCTTTGGCCGCACACGGTTCAACCCAGGCCGAGGAAGACGAAGACGAAAATGCGGATGATATGGTCGCAGAGACCAAGCTGCTGAATTCAAGGCTTCCCGCAACGTCTGAACCCGTTCGGTCTGCTTGAGCAAACCGAGACAGAGCGTGAAAATAGATCATGACGGCCTTTTTTGGATATAACTGAAGCTGATTCGCATGGCATTGCATCGCTCAATGATACCCAAACCCTCGCATCAACTGTCGTGACAGCGTCGGCTTACGTTATCAGAAGCCTCTCCGACATCTTGATTCCTTTGCATAAGCGGCGTTGAATAATTGCATACTGATTGTTGCCTTGTTCTTTTTTGTGTTGTGAGCATTGTTGGACGACCTGGCGCTATCAGAGATTCTCAGCGAGTTGCATGGTTTGATTCAGAGTCGGGTCTTGAAGTATTTGCACCCTAATAGAGTGTTAGAATACAAGTACATATTGTTATATAATCAAGTTGTTTCTGTCCTGTCGAATGTGCCGTCGTTGTTGGGTTGTCATTGAGCATTGGATAGAGCCCATGCGATCACTTCCGCATCTGGCATAGCGCCGCATGGAGTCGAAGAAATCCAGCTCCTCGATCCAACTGCGACAGACAGTAAAGCCTCACTTCAATAATAACACAACCACACTCTGTCGTTGAATCGCAGTCTTTTACTTGTCGGATTTATGCTACGCTGCTGTTCTGTAGCTGTGGATGCTGCTTTGAGACGTGCCACCGATAGCTGATTTCTCCGATCTTCCTATCACACCTCTCTCTTGACTCGCACCTCACCTCACTTCCTCATCCACCTATCCAACCATCAAACACATACAATGGCATCGCCAGCTCAAGCGCAGGCTCCGGCCTCGACATCGAATCAACCTCTCACACCGCCAGCCGAACCTTCATTAACAAATAATCCAGCCAACGCCACTGCCTCCTCGCAACCACCTCACCCTTCGGGAACCTCCACCACCACCGCACCCAACACAGCCATGCCCTCCACAACTCCTCAGCCCACCCAGGTCCCATCAACGTCACTCACAGACAGCGGCAAATCACGGCGCCCACGCGACGTCCGCCTAATCCATATGCTCCTCGCCTCCCTCGGCGTAACCGCATACCAGGAACGGGTCCCACTACAACTCCTCGATTTCGCGTACCGCTACACCTCAGGCGTTCTCCAGGACGCGGTCCACCTCGTGACGGAAGGCTACGCAGGCGCCACAGACGCAGGGCCGAGCAGCAGTCGCGGCCCGATAGAAGTCAACAGCGTGACGCTCCCTGCGCTGCGGCTGAGTATCGCGTCGCGCCTCCATTACCAGTTCCAGACGGGGCTGCCGAAGGAGTTCCTGATGGATGTTGCGTCGGAGCGGAATCGGGTGGCATTGCCGGGTGCGTCGAGGGGGTTTGACACTGCGGGCCAGGCGAAGAGTACGTCCGCGGCCAATCAGAGTGTTATCATGGGGGGGATGCGGTTGCCGCCGGAGCGGTTCTGCCTGACTGGCACGGGGTGGAATATGAAGGATGAGTGGGACAGTGAAGGGGAGGAAGAGGTCGAGGATGCGGCGGCGCAGGCGGGCGTCGGTCAGGATCAGGAGAGGAACGCTGGTGGAGGGTTGGTCGGTGTCAAGGAGGAAGGGGACGAGGATATGGGCGACGGTGATGATGAGGATGGGAAGATGGAGGATATATTTGGGGAGGATACGGCCATGGGGGAGGGTGAAGGAGATGAGGACAAGGCCATGACGGATATTTAGTTCCCTGAGACGGAGTTGGGCGCATGGGTTGAGTGTGGAGAATTCCATGATCTTGCATTGGTCAAGGTTTGATGCTGGCGCTCTCAAACAAGCAAAAGCAAAGCGTATTGTACATAATGAAACGACGACTGTCTTCCCAATCAATCATGCAATGATAATGATGTAAAATCAAAAATCAACGCCACCCTATGTACGCCAGACGACTGTCGAGAGGGTCGAGATCACCTCTTCTTCCGCGCCTCATCCTCCCGCATCATCCGAATCACCTCCTCCCTCCGCTTCTCAACCCTCGCCAACTCCTCCTCCTTCGCCCGCCGTCTCTCCTCATGCGTCGCGAACCATTCCTCCCGCGCCCGGTCCTCCTCCTCCGGCTTCGCATGCGCAACCATACACGAGTTCATGGCCAGCCGCTGAGCCCGACATACCCAGGTGGCCGTTACCGTCCGATTAACGGCACATTCCGCGAACGCTGTAGTGTAGCTAGCCGTTAGCACCTCTCTCCTCTTTCTCGATCACTTGGGGAAATGGACGCAGACACACCTTTGATCTCCGGGGCGCAATGCGCTCGCACGCGTTTGTAGTAGAGCTGCTTGACTTCGGCTTCCTGGGCGGCGGACAAGGGGAGGGGATTGTGGAGGTTGTATTTTCGTGTACTTTGGGGTTGTGATGTAGGTGTTGACGGTGTCGTTGATGCTGTGGATGCGGCTGCCGATGCCGACGTTGAAGCCATGATGTTCTGATGGTGATGGTGATGCTGATGCAGCTGCCGATGCCGCGGAGGCCAGGCCTTGACAGGTGGTTTTGGATAGTATCAAGGTGCTCGAGTTAGAAATCCCCGACCGTATAAAACAAGATCAATTGAGCGGAGCTGGTGTGAATTGATGAGTGAAATGCGAGGTGCGGAGTCGTGATCGTAGTCGTAGTCGAATCGAGCACAAGACGTCGTCCGATGGAGGTTTACCGCCAAGCCGAATTTTTTCAAACTCCGCAGTTTCAATCTCCAGACACCCAACATCTCTACAACCATTTCTATTTCCACACCGTTCGGTCTCTTTAATATAACAGAACCGGAAAAGACACATTCTACAAAATGTCGTCCATGCGCAACGCCGTCCAAAGACGGCAACACCGCGAACGAGGTCAACTCGAAGGCCGCGAAAAATGGGGTATCCTCGAAAAGCACAAAGTACGGCCTTTTCACCCCCTTCCTTTCCCCTCAAATATTCTACGGAAGAAGAGGTACTGACAGATGCAAAGGACTACTCCCTCCGCGCAAAAGACTACAACGCCAAAAAGGCCAAGATCAAGCGCCTCGAGGAACTCGCCGCCAACCGTAATCCGGATGAATTCGCCTTCGGTATGATGTCCGCGCACTCGCGGACAAAAGGCAAGCACGGCGCCGCGGCACGCGACTCGGCTGCGAAGCGGGGACTGAGCCACGATGCGATCAAGTTGCTCAAGACGCAGGATGCGGCGTACCTGCGGACGACGGGAGAGCGGCTACGACGGGAGATCGAGAAGGTGGAGCAGGAAGTGAGGTTACAGGAAGGAATCCAGGAGGCTCTTGGGGAGAAGAAAGATGAGAGCGAGGAGGAGGACATGGAGGAAGATGATGACGACTTTGATTTTGATTTGGGGCCGAAGGAGAAGCCCGGGCAAAAGAAGGCGAGGAAGTTGGTCTTTGCGGATGACCGGCGGGAGCAGCGGGCGTTGAAGAAACGGCGGCTTCAAGAGGATGGGGACGAGGACGAAGAACAGTCGTTTGGTGAATTGCAGAAGAAGCAGCAGCAGCAGCAGCAGAAAAAGTCGCAGAAAAAACAGCTCGAGGCAGAAAGGCAGGCTCTTGTCGAGGCTCGTCGAGTCCGCAAGATGAAGAAGAGAGCTGCCGAGTCTCGCGAGAACAAGCTCAAGGCGCTTCGGAAGCAGTATGCTGATATCACTGCCGCCGAGCGCGAGCTGGACTGGCAGCGAGGGCGGATGGAGAATTCGGTTGGGGGAACGAACAAAGATGGCATCAAGTGGAAGATCCGCGAGCGCAAGAAGTGATTTTGGGCTGGTCTTTCTTATTGCAGCTCATGTCGATGATACCTATTTTTTCTTTTTCTTTGCATTGGGCTGGAGGTCAAGCAAAAGTTCTTTCATCTGGTTTATAATAGAGGCTTAAGGAGTTCAGGCGCATATACTGTGAATACCATTTCAAATTATGTCTTGGAACTTGTTAACAAAGAAAACCAGAGAATTTTATTCCGTCAAGCTCATGTCTAATGAATACAATAAGTGCATCTCGTCGTAAAGTCCGAAAAACTAAGCCATCACGCCTGGTTCTTCTTCATCGCCGCGACTCTGATGCTCACGGCCCGCTTGTGCGCGTCCAATCCCTCAACGGCAGCCAACTGCTCCACCGTGCGAGACAATCCCAGCAATCCCTCTGCCGTCAAGTTGGAGCTGGTGATGTGCTTGACGAACGAGCCCAGGTTGACTCCAGAGTACTGTTTGGCGTAGCCGTAGGTTGCTGTTGTTGTTGTTAGCTTGACTCATGCACGGGGAAGTGACGAAACTTACGCAAGGAGTGGTTGACACCCGCAGAGTAATCACCAACACTCTCAGGGGTCCACTGCCCGATGAAGACACTGCCGGCGTTGACGACCTTCTCCACCACCGACTCCGCGTTCTGGACCTGCAGAATCAGATGCTCCGGCGCGTATTCGTTGCTGAGCGCCATCGCCTCATCAATGTCACGCACCACGAAGGTGACCGAGTGGGCCAGAGATCCTCGGACAATGTCCATGCGGGGCAGGGCCCGGGCCTGGGCATCAACCTCGTCCTCGATGGCCTGGAGTTGGCTCTCGTTCAAGTCGACGGCGATCAGGATCACCTGCGAATCAACGCCGTGCTCAGCCTGGCTCAGCAGATCCGAAGCCACAAAGGCCGGGTTGGCGTCCTTGTCGGCGATGACCAACACCTCGCTAGGTCCGGCGGGCATATCGATGCTGACACCGGCCGAGGTGTCGTTGGACACCAGCATCTTGGCCGCCGTCACAAACTGGTTACCGGGGCCCAAGATCTTGTCCACCTTGCTAATGCTCTCCGTTCCGTAAGCCATGGCGGCCACGGCCTGCGCACCACCGGCGAGGACAATGCTCTCGGCTCCCACCTTGTGGGCGACGTAGACAATCTCGGGGGAGATACTGCCGTCGGCCCGAGGAGGAGAAGCCAAGACAATCTTCTGGCAGCCGGCAACCATAGCGGGGACACCGAGCATCATAGCGGTGGACGGCAGCACGGCAGTGCCACCGGGGACGTACAGACCAACACGCTCGATGGGGCGAGAAAAGCGGGAGCAAACGACACCAGGCATCGTCTCCACCTGGAGGACATCACTGCTACCCTTCTGGGCGGAGTGGAATTTCTTGATATTGGCAATGCTGACATCGATGGCTTCCTGGGTCTCAGGCGACAGCTTCATCAGTTCTGGGGGGAAAGGGGCGCGGATCACGGGAGACGTCAGCGAAGTCGCCTTTTCGAACTTGTGGGTATACTTGAGCACAGCTGCATCGCCGCCCTCCTGCACATCCTGGATGATGGGCCGAACGAGACCCACGATGGCCTCGTTGGACTTTTGAGAAGGACGCTTGAGGTACTCCTTGACCTTATCCACAGGGGTGGATGCGGTGACCACGCGCGTCATCTCCATGCGAGAATCATCCTTCTTGGCTTCTTCCTTGGCTGGAGTTGCGGGAACGGCGGGCTTCGTTTCGGCTGGGGCAGGAGCAAGACCAGCCTTCTCCGCCCACGGACCCTTGGCATCGCCCTTTCTTCTCTTGACCTTGAGGCTCTTCAGATCCAGGTTACGTTCAATATCTTCCAAGCTGACTCCTGCAGCTACGCAACGAGTCAGGGCAAAGTAGAGTAGATCGGCAGCCTCAAAAGCGATCTCTTCCTTGGTGGTGGCGCGGCACAGCTCGTCAGCCTCCTCCATGATCTTTGCCTGGGTCAGCTTGGGCTCGTTGAACAGTCTGGCGGTGTAGGAACCGGCTGGCGCATCGGCTTTGCGGGCCTGAAGGGTCTTTTGCAGACGCGCAAGGCCATTGTAAGGCCCGAAGCAGCTGGCGGTACCCAGGTGACAGAAGCCGCGGCCAATCTGCTTGACAACAAAAACCAGGCAGTCGCTGTCGCAGTCAAAGCCCAGGCGGATCAGCTCCTGCACATCACCACTGGACTGACCCTTGTACCACAGACCCCGCTTCCGGCTCTGGTAGACACCAGTACCAGTGCGGAGAGCCTCGGCGATACTTTCATCGCTGCTCCAGACGAGACCCAGGCATACCCCACGCTCGTCAGTCACCGAAGTCGCGTACAGACCGTTGCTCTGGTCCGCAACAGCACGAGCGGCAACCAGTGCGCCGACGGCGATCTTGCCGTTGGGATTCTTGTGATCGACGGTGAGAGCGTCGGCAGAGACAATGCTGACGGCGCCCTGCTTCAATGTTTCCTTCACGGCGTCCTCGGTGACTGTGCTGGCGGTGTAGGTGCGGTAGAGGTTCTGAGCCTCAAGATTCAGGCCCAATTTGTCGGCCACAGTCTTGACGGCGGGAGACTCGGTGCAGATTCCGGCTTCCTTTCTTTCAGCATCCTCACCAACCCAAGACTGAAAGGCATCCACCTGACTGTCGGAGGAGGTATAAACGACGAGTCGTGACGAAGGAACGGATTGCTCTTGGGACAAAGCGGTCAATTGATGGAGAGAGATGAATACTTTGGCGGCACCGGCATTCAGGATATCGACAATGTCACCGGAGGAAGCGATGTCGGTAGCATCGACGTAGACATCGAGGAGACGGAAATTCTGACGCAGGAACTCCTCAGCTTGAGCCAAAGAGGAGACCTTGATGAGGACGCGGCCGAAGTAGGCGATCTGGGTGAGGGAGAGACCGGAGGAGGAAGAGGTGGGGTTGTAGGAGATGAGGATTGGGGTAGCCATTATGACTGTGGAACAATTGAGATGGGCAATTAAAAGATGAGAGATCAATCAGATCTGATGAAAAAGATGATGAAAGTGATCAAACCCCAAGTCCCTAGCCTGGGGGGGGGGGAAGAGAAGGTGAGAGGGAGAGGAGGATGACGAGGGGAGAATGAATCATCGCGAGAATTTCTTTTTTGGAAGGGGAGGATTTTGGCCCCGCATCGGACTCAGCGAGTGAGAAGAGGAGTGCAAGTTACACAGACAAGGGCAGACACTGTGAACCTCGAGGTTGATATCAAATCGACTGTCTACTGAAGATGGAATTGACTGAATATATTTACAAGAGATCTTTACGGATTGAGTTGATGTGGTCTCTATGGACTGATCTGACATGTCGCCGATGAGCGGAGTCTACAACCATCTAACGTATTTTTCAGATGTTCTAGTCCTACATTGTCTCGCATTGGTCCTGGCATCGTATTCGGAAGAGGGGAAGATTCAAGGTTAATATCAAGGTTATAGAAGGATTCTTTTCTCCGTCGGCCCACCCCTTTTCCCAAAGGCCTTTCTCACATGTGTTCCTGGTGGCTGCCAGGGTACAGAGGAGGGTCATCTGCTTCCATGACGGGGGTATGAGGATGAAGAGTCAGCTGTTGGTTGACTTGAATCTGACCTTGGCAGCTGATCATTCAGGGGGAGGACTGATATTAGGTAGCATTGCTATGGACCAAGATGTTACATTCTGTCCAAGCTAGAGAGCTACCTACTATCACCAGGGTATTGCCAGTATACAGAAGTATCTACTCCGTACCTGAGTCTGGTGGTTGGTTAATAATGCAGAGGAATAGCTGACTCATACGCAATCACATTCCTCTCTAAGTGATGCATCAAAATGACAGTACGTACTGTATTGACTTTGTACGAGCCGTACCAGAAATACCATGGATTTACCCCTGCATAATCCACGTTTATCACACCCCAAAAAGGAAAGCATAACAAATAAACACGTCCTCAGGCATCTTATACCAGAACATATCTCTATGCCTCATAAAGGGCGTAGACACGGAATCTGGAGTAGGTTGACAGGAGCATTAGAAGTCAGTCAAGAACTAACTACAGAACAATCCTCCAGGGTTCAAATGATCCCTGTAATTGACTAATTTAGCGTCGTCGAGTCCAAGCTCAAGTGACGGCGGATCGGGTTGGATACCTAAGTAGTTCAGGCACTCTCTAGGCCATATCTAGACTCCAGGGGACTCTAGACTAATGTATCTTTCAAATAGTCCATCTGATCTAGTCCATGATCCTTCACAAATGGAGATGATGATCGACACATCGGCCAGTGATGCAGGTTCAAGATGCAGAATGCCATCCTTTCATGCGATGATCCCTCATCCTGTCCGTCATTCCGTCTCAACACGCGACTCCTCTTTCCAAGTCGCCTCTTCATCCTGGGCCCCCTTCTCCCCTCTTTTCATTCTTCGACCTAGATGACTCCAATCAAGTCTATCGTTCTCTTCTCTTATTCTTAGACTAAACCGTCGTATAATTATCCGCCTGTTCCTCAGGCTGTCACTCGTTTGCTATTGAATGTCTTAGGGGAACGACTACTTCTCCGTGCCTGTCTTTGTCTCGTCTCGGGATTCTGTATTTTCCTTCGTTGGCATCATGCATTTGCCCTCTCTGTTCGTGGCTCTGGCCCTCGTAAACTCGTCTCTGGCGTTGCCTCAGGCTCTTCCAGCCGAGGAGGATGTCTCGTCACGCGCGGCGGCCGTCAAAGAGGCCTTTTCCCATGCCTGGGATGGGTATATGAAATACGCCTTTCCTCATGATGAGCTGCACCCTATTTCCAATGGTTATGGCGATTCAAGGTAAGCAATCAGCAAACATTCTCCACGCCAAGGGACATCCTGACCCGGCGATTTATGTAGGAATGGTTGGGGCGCATCCGCCGTCGATGCTCTGTCCACCGCAATTGTGATGCGCAATGCGACGATCGTCAACCAGATTCTGGATCATATTGCCAAAATCGACTACTCCAAGACCTCCGACATGGTCAGTCTGTTTGAGACCACCATTCGGTACCTCGGCGGCATGCTGTCTGGGTACGACCTGCTCAAAGGGCCCGCCGCCGACCTCGTGAAGAACAGCACCAAGGTGGACATGCTTCTGAAGCAATCCAAAAACCTTGGGGACGTGCTCAAGTTCGCCTTTGACACGCCGTCGGGTGTTCCATACAATAATATCAACATCACTTCTCATGGCAATGACGGCGCCACGACCAACGGGCTGGCGGTTACAGGGACATTGGTCCTGGAATGGACCCGTCTCTCCGATCTGACGGGCGACCAGGAGTATGCGAAACTCGGCCAAAGGGCCGAGTCCTATCTACTTGCGCCCCAGCCTAGCTCCGGTGAGCCGTTCCCTGGCCTCGTCGGCAGTGACATCAGTATCCAAACGGGCCAATTCACCAACGGCTTCGTTAGCTGGAACGGTGGTTCCGATTCCTTTTACGAGTATCTCATGAAGATGTACGTGTACGATCCCAAGCGGTTTGCAACGTACAAGGACCGCTGGGTGGCCGCCGCGGAGTCGAGTATCGAGCATTTGGCGTCCCATCCCGCATCGCGGCCGGATCTCACATTCCTGGCCACATACAACAAAGGCTCGCTGGGGCTGAGCTCGCAGCACCTGGCCTGCTTCGATGGAGGAAGCTTCCTGCTTGGCGGCACCGTGCTGGACCGGGCTGACTTGATTGATTTCGGACTGAAGCTGGTCGATGGATGCGCCGACACGTACCACCAGACGCTGACGGGAATCGGACCAGAGAGTTTCGGTTGGGATGAAAATTCGGTGCCTGACGACCAGAGGGAGTTCTACGAGCGCGCCGGCTTTTACATCCAAAGTGGCGCATATATCCTGCGACCCGAAGTGATTGAGAGTTTCTACTATGCGTACCGCGTCACCGGCAAGAAGCAGGTATGTTTTTGACTTTGCAGTAGGGGGTTTTGTGACTGTGACTGACAGGGTTAGTACCGCGACTGGGTGTGGAATGCCTTTGTAAATATCAACAAGTACAGCCGCACGGAGTCTGGATTCGCTGAGCTGACCGACGTCAACGCGGTAAATGGAGGGGGTCGGTATGACAACCAGGAGAGTTTCCTGTTTGCCGAGGTGTTGAAGTACGCGTACCTGACGCATGCACCAGGTATGAGCCCTAACATCCATTGCATTTGACGATGCTAACGAGAGCAGAGGATGAGTGGCAGGTTCAACGGGGGGATGGCAACAAGTTCGTGTTCAACACTGAGGCTCACCCGGTCCGGGTTCATCATACGTGACGTACATACCTACATTCTGGCTAGGTTTATTACCTAGTATTTTATATATGAAGAGAGTTATCCTTATAATACAGACTTTGTTTCGTTGATTAATAGCATAAAATAAGGTCGTCTTCGCCTGCGGAGGTGAAGCAGACGACAAAGTAGGTACCTTGGGGTTATTGACTGTAGGTACTCTTCTATACGACAATAAATCTATAGCTAGAGAGTGTAGTAAGCTAGCATTAATTATCATCTACCTTGGCGAAGGACCAATAATTCGATGAAACTGAAAAATCCGGAGTACATAGTACATTCTCCCGACCCACATTGTGAGCGGATTTGAGCACCCTTGGGGTCCCATCCGGGCCTGATATTCCCTCAATCCTGCTCACTCGCATACCTTGGGGGAGAAGCTATAAATACAGCACAACAGGTAGATAATGTAGACATGTAGCATTCTGTTCCATCCTTCATCCATATACATACGCAATTTCCCTTGTACAAATAGCAAAAAACTAAAAATGTGCGGAACCAGCTACCGTCCCACCTCCAACGGCCGCATCGCGGTCATGTTCCCCTCCCCCTCCACCAAGAGTATGAGCACATACTCGCTCTTCTTCCATGAGGGTCATGGCCAGGCTCGGTCCCACACGCGAGCGGTATTCCGGCTCGAAGATCCCAGCACGAGAGATGCATTCGGGAAGTGCGAGAGTATCGATTTGAGGATTGAGTATGATCCTCCCTACCCCCGTCTACTGACTTATCTGGATGGTTAGATGGTAAACGGATGCTAACGGGGCATGCAGGCGGTATGGGGACCTGACGTCTGCGTTGACTGCGCCGCCCCTGCATCGGTTCCGGCTGCGGCCTCAATCAGTGCAAAAGGGGGCGGAGATGGAGTTTGAGTTGCCCGAGCGGTTGGATCTGGGGGTTTCGGAGCGGGGGATTGTAGGGAGGCAGGTGACTGTTGTTGCCGAAGGGGGGAGCAGCGAGGTTTTGGGGATGGGGATGGGGATTGTTGGGTATGATTAGTGCATACGTTGTATTGCATTGGTCTTTGATATTAGCATGGAGTTATGGATTAGGATTTATTTAAGCTTGTTGATGTCTTGCATCTGATCCAGGGCTACCGCAGCTACAGCTTCAGGATAGAAGGACCCTGCACACCATTCTTGTACCGATCCTCCGCGGTAGCCCAGTTGATCACCTTCCAGATGCCCTCGGCGTACGCGGCCTTGTTGTTGAAATACTAGTGTTTCATTAGCGAGAGGATGGACGATGGAAGAGGAGGAGGATGAAAGAGTACCTGGAGGTAGTAAGCATGCTCCCACATATCCAATCCAACGATCGGCGTCGCCCCCGTCACCGGATCCTGGTCGTGGGTCGAGACGATCTCCAGCTTCCCCTTGGGCCCGGTGCTCACCAACCAACCCCATCCGCTCCCCTTGATGTCCAGCAGAGTCGCATTGAATGCATCCGTAAACCCCTTGACGGACCCCCAGCGCTGCTCGATGGCGGCCTTGAGGGTCGGCGCTGCCGTGTCAATGTTGGATTCCGGGGAGCCCGGCGGGGTCAGGTTCTTCCAGAAGAGGGAGTGGTTGATGTGGCCGCCGCCGTTGAATTTGATCTTCTGCTGCAGGGAGATGAGCTGGGGGACGTCATTGGCTTGGATGGCTGATGCCTGCGAGGCCAGCGCGGCGTTCAGGTTGGTGATGTAGGTTTGATGGTGCTTTTGGTGGTGGAGCTCCATGATCTGTTTGGAGATGATGGGTTCGAGGGCCTGCCTTGTTAGTCTGTTGCCATGTCACTTTCGGAAAAGTGAACTTACATCGTAGGCGTAGGGAAGGGGTGGGAGGCTGTATTTGGCTGCCATTGTGTGGTGCTATAGTGCTAGTGCTGTGAGGGCTGACAGTAGGAGGTAGAGAGATGGTGAGGATGAGGATGCGAAGAGGAAGATGAAGGAGGGAACACAAGGTAGGCAAGCTACTTGGGCATCACCATCATCAAGGTCCTCACCGTCATCAAGAGCTCATCGGGGAAACCAAGGCTGTGCGAGGGATTGAGGGGATTACTGGAGTAGAGCTGCTGGGGGACCTTGGGATCCAGAGCACAAATGAGCAGATTATGAGCAATCCAGCTGTGTGATTGGCTCTTCACTCCCTTATCCTCTCTACCGACAGCAATGAGCTGGCAATTGCTGATCAGGTATTGGTTGCATGTAACTGACTGTCCTTAGTTCAGGTCGTTCCATGAGATGAAGGTCAGTTGTTGCTCATGATGCCATACTGAGGTTGATGCCTGAGGAACCAAAGACACGCTGCTCTCTCTCTGCCTTACTCTCATAATCTCATCTTCTCAATCTCCATTGTCCTTAATAATCTCCATATCACAAAATTACATTTCATCAAAAGTCTCAATTTCATCTTGTTTACTCTTAAGTTTACTTCACACATTTTCTACCAATCATGGCTTCCCCTGATCAACTAATCCATCTTCTGCCGAACCTCGGCCAGTCGGTCCAAAAACACTCCAAACGTGGGGAAGTTGGGGTCAATGATATAAACATGGAGAGCTCTCGTCTCAATACCGCTGCATCCAAGCATCACTATCTATCCAGCTAAACCAAGATGTCCGCCGAAGAACAAGTCCGTCTCGATAACTTCGACTCCATCTTCTCCCTCGATGGCAAAGTCGCTGTCGTCACCGGCGGTTCCAGGGGCCTCGGTCTCCATGCGGCCAGTGGGTACGTCTGACTCCCTTTCTCCAAACCATTGATATGCATCCTGACAAGCGTCAAGCCTCCTTCAAGCGGGCTGCTCCAAGGTCTACATCACCTCCCGTAAAGCCAAAGCCTGCGAGGAGGCCGTTGCCGCCCTGAATGCCCTCCCCAACAAACGTCCCGGCGCGGTCGCCATTGCCGTCCCCGCAGACAACGCGCGCATGGACGACCTGGACCGACTCGTCGCCGAGGTCCAGAAGACAACAGACCATGTTGATATTCTCTTCGCCAATGCGGGCGCTACCTGGGGCGAGCGGTTCGAAAAGTATCCCGAACCTGCCTTTGCCAAGGTGATGGATCTGAACGTGAAGAGTGTGTTTTATTTGGTGCAGAAGTAGGTCTCCTTTTGCATATATACGAACTTTTGAATGTAGCTAAAAATGGACAGGTTTGCCCCCCTCCTCACGGTCAAAGCGACCCGCGACTCGCCCTCGCGCGTCATTGTCACCGGCTCCGTCGCCGGCATCGGCGTCGGTTCTATCGGCGAGAATGCCACCTTTGCCTACTCCGCGTCGAAAGCGGCCGTGATTCATCTTACCAAGAACCTGGCTGTTGAGCTGGGCCCCCGGGGCATCCTGTGCAATGCGATTGCCCCTGGCTTCTACCCGTCCAAGATGGCCAATGGGTTGATTGAGATGCAGGGAGGCATCAAGCAGATGGAGGAGCACTCGCCCAACCGGCGACTCGGCAGACCGGAGGATATTGCTGGGCTGGTGGTGTTTTTGTCTAGCCGTGCAGCCAGTCATTTGAATGGGGCTGTGGTTGTGACGGACGGAGGGGCCGTGTTGAAGGGGAGACTATAAATCTGTCATGTACATAAATGTATTCTATACGAGTACATCACTACAGCTTGGCGACTGTCTTGTGCTCCTCCGCCCGCACTGCTCGGTCAATAATCTCCATGGCGCGGTAGAGTTCGTAGTCATGCTGCTTGGGCGTTACGACCTGAATGCTCAGAGGAGAGTCGAGATATACCCGCCGATCCACCGTTTTCTCGTTCCCTACAGAGATCAGTGGAATTCTCGGGCAAGAAGAAGAAGAAAGTGACTTACACAACAGCCGATTCGCCTTGTCCCAGCTCCCCAGCACCGGCGCCGTCATCTCCTTGCCCAGCTCCAGATCCGTCTCGCAGAACTTCCGCACGGGGATGACCCCCGCCGGGTAATCCAGCAGCACAAACGACGATGCATATCCCACCGCATTATACCGATCGATCTCCGGGACCGGATGCGGCGCCACGGGGAGGATGATGGCGTCGACCTGCCGGCCCGCCAGCCTGTCGCCGTCGCTGCGCATCCACATCTCCAGCAGCTCCCTCTCGACCGCAGACCGCTGCGCCTGCAGCTGCGCCAGCTGCACCACGCTCAGCGCCTTGCCGCGCTTCACACGGCCCTGCAGCCACGGAATCAACGGCTCCCCCGTGCTCTCCAGCAGATCCAGCATGGTCGACCCGTCATCCACGCCCATCAGCCGGCCCGCAATACCCTGGCATTTCGTCAGCGCCGGCAGGGCCGGAATCTCAACCACCTCGACGCCCGGCGTCCGGCGCAGCGTCTGCGCCACCTCATCCAGCACCCTCGCCACCGGCGGAAGCGGCTGCACGACGCCATCGGCGCGAAGCACCCCAATCGTCACCTTCCGCCTCTGCCTCCCCGCCGACCCAAGTCCTCCAGCACGGGGGAACTCCCCCGCCCACACACCAGGAATGCAGTCCTCGCCGAACAGCTCCGCCCTCGGCACAATCTCCGCCATCACGGCCCCCAGATCCGCGACCGACCGCGCAATCGGGCCCGCAACCGCCTGCAGCGCGATCCGCCCCTTGCCCGGGATCTGCCCGTTCTCCTGCCCGCCAAAGGGGACGCGCCCTACACTCGGCTTGAACCCGTACACGCCCGTACACATGGCCGGCACGCGGATACTCCCGCCGATATCCGTGCCGAAGCCGACCATGCAGCCGCGCAGCGCGACGAGCACGCCCTCGCCGCCGGAGGAGCCGCCGGCGGTGAGCGCGCGGTTCAGCGGGTTCAGCGTGCGGCCGAAGACGAAGTTGGCGCTGTCGAGGGCGCCCATGGTTTGCGGGACGTTGGTCTTGGCGAGGACGATGGCGCCCAGGGCGGTGAGGAGCTGGATGAGGGGTGCGTCTTCGGTGGCGGGGCGGGCCACGAGCGCGGCGATGCCGATGCTGGAGTCGACGCCTTTGATGTGGAAGCAGTCCTTGACGGAGACGGGGAGCCCGTGCAGGGGGCCGATGGGGCGGCCGGTGCGACGAAGGTGAGCGTCTAGGTCGCGCGCGCGCTGGACGGCGCGGTCGAAGAGCGGCTCGGTCAGGCACCTGGTGAGTTGGTGGGCGATGGCCGCTCTCTGCTTCCTTTAGTGGATGTCTGGAAAGAAAGAAAGAGGGCAACATACCTTGCAGAACGCGGTGGTGACCTCCTCGGCGGTCAGGCGTTTGTCGGCCATGGCGCGCAGCAGTTCGCGGACGTCATACTGTTCTGTGATGTCGAGCTCGCGACCAGAGAGCAGCCCGCAGCTCCGAGGGATGTCCATCACATTGACTCGGCCGTACTCCTTGACGTTGGTGATGGATTCGGCGGGCGAGAGCATCCCGGGGGGAATTTGAGACTCGGACAGTCTCCATTCGGAGGGGATTTTGGAGTCCAATTCGGCCAGTTTACGCTGGGAAATGGGTGCGTAGGCCATTTTTTATAAAGTTATACAGTTTATACAATGTGCATGGATGTCAAAGTGTCTGAAGCTGTGGAACTTTCTTTTGTATTACTAGTGGATTGCGGAGATGCGGGGAGCGGAGACGGCAGTTTCTGCCTCGGCTGTCCAAGAAAGTCTTTTGATAGAGGTAGAGAGGTAGAGAGTACGACAAGTACGACAAGTCTAAGAATCCTATCCTAGTACTGACGCTGTGGCTAAAGGCAAAAATCAATATCTAGATACATCCCGTCCAAACAAATTGTTCAACAGCCATCGAAACGCCACCCGTAGCCGATTCCGCCAGCTAATACTCATCGTCAGGTACGCCGAGTTCCACACCAGCCACGCCATGCGCCCCGTCAATCCATGAGGAAGATACTGGGACCGCTTGCCGTCCTCTTGCGGCAGCTGCATCAGTGCCTTCGCATCGCCAATGTACGCCAGCGTGCCCATGTTCCGGAACGAGAACGGCGGCGCCTGCTCGATATCGTCCGCGTTCAACCGCGCCGCCAGCCACTTGGCTTCCTGGAAGGTCGCCTGCGCCGTCGCCGGGGGCGCCCCTGTCTCAGGCATGGCGTTGTCGCCGAGGGCAAAGACGTCGCGGAGGATGGCTGTTTGTCCGGTGTTATTGGCCAGCTGCACGCGTAGCCGGCCGTCGACGAGCAGGGCACCGTTTGGGCCTTTTTTGACCTTCCAGGAGGAGGAATTCTCTTCCTTGGTCTTCTTCTCCTCGCCCTTGACCACCGCCGAGGCCGAGGGAAAGACATCCACCTCGTCCAACGACTTTCGAACAAACTCGTTCATCTTGTTGCCGGTCGCCCACACGCACATGCCCACGCCCACCTCCCCCTCCTCCTTGGTCGTCAGCGTGAGGCACCGCTTGGGATCCATCTCGTACGGCGGTTGTGCACCTGGCGCCCCCCACCGCAACCCCTCCACATGATGCGACGTCTTGATCGTGATTCCCTCCTTCTTCATCGTCTCCATCGCATACTGCGCCAGCCGCTCATCAAACATCGACAGAACCGTCGGCGCAACGTCATACAGCGTGATGCGCGGGATCCCCTGCAAGCTGGGATACAGCCGCAGGAGATCGCGGTAGATGAAATCGCGCAGCGACGCCGCCAGCTCCGTCCCCGTCGGCCCGGCCCCCACAATCGCAAAGTGCAGCAGCCACTTTTGCATGTCGGGCGCCGTCGTCGGCAGCACCGCCAGCTCAAAGCACTCGCGCACCCGCCGCTTCACCCGCCGCGCGTCCCCGATATCCTTGAAGAAGAGCGCATTCTCGCGCACCCCCGGCGTGTTGAACGTCTTGGTGACCGTCCCCACCGCGACGACCAGCTTGTCGTACGGGATCGAGAACGTCTCGCCTGTTTCCCAGCGTCGCTTGGCCATCGTGCTGCTCACGCCCGCTCCATCGTCCGTCCGCGGCGACTCCGTTACCCCGCTCTTGACGACCGTCGCCTCGCAGAGGATTGTTTTCCGCTCGAAGTCGACCGCGCGCGCCGCCGCCTGGATGAAATCCACCCGCGCCCTGGGATCCCGGACCGGCTCCACGATATTCGAGAAATCGAGCGAGCCGCCCGCGGCGTCGGTCAGCAGCGGCGTGAAGACAAAGTACGACCGCGGCGAGATGATCAGCGGCGCGAACTTGCTCGGGGAGAGCCGCCGCGAGAGACTGTAGCCTCCCCAGCCGGAGCCCAGGATGACCACCCGCTCTTTGCCTTGGTGTCTTTGTGTTTCGTCAGGGAAGGCGGTCGAGTGTTCGGCTTGTGTTGCGAGTTTCCTGGCACCTATTGATTTCCGCTGTAGCATCCATGGTATGTGTCGTCTGCTCCCACGCAGAACCGAAGATGGCGCAGGCTTCATACTGCTGGACAAGACAATTGCAATGCTAGACCAAACATTGTTATGACTGCCTGGATGTTTGTCATTTTATTTATGAAAGTATCTTTTACGCAGACGACTCCCGCGGTGAAACCCGGGTGTCTGAACACATAATGACCTCACATGCCCACACCCACTTCATAGAACGTGGAAGGACGCGGATCAGACTCAGAGTCAAGTGTCAATTGAGTAGCGTATCTCCTCGTGAAAATCGAGGAGATAGACATCGTTTCCTCTCACCGAGCAACCCTCAGTATCGATGCGCTGCAGCCGGGGAGTCACAGTCACAGTCCGAACTGCACAGAGCGGCAGTACGTGCCGGTTCCACCCGGCCGGCATTGCGGATTCGGGAAATCCAGGCTGGCATTTTTGGTGAGGATCACAAGGACGACATCTTATCTATTATTATATATCGGATGGAAACGATCCGTTCTACAGATCCAAGAGGAATAGATCGCGGGGCCCTCTTGTGGATAAACCGCGGGCTGCGGAAGTGGACGGGCAGATCTGATGCACATCCGACGGCGTAAGCACATGGAATCGTCGGTCTCAATTGATTTCTGCATCGTCAAGCTGGGTGCTAGACTATTAGATTGACCCGGGACGAAGGGAGGACAGTTTCGTCATGTGAATTCGTCGACAGTATTCTCTAGCGGCATATCCCAATAGGATCGTAACGAAATGCATCAATCAATTATTAATCTAACTGGGTAGATAGTATAGTCATGTCTCATAATCATTAGTCGTGCCAATCAACTGGGAATTAAGCAGGATGACTCCCCCGAGTCGAAACAGGCAAGAGACTCCCTGCATAGCGCGTGTCCATGCTCCGGCGCGACTTGCTCATGCTGATAATCTTCTCCATCTCGATGGTGGCCTCGTCCAGCTGATCATCTCTGCTTTTCTGCCGACGTGACATCCACTGTCGCATGTGTCGCATCGCCTCCTGGAAGACGTAGCCGATATCGTCGACTGACAGCGCCAGCAGAATCAACGGGATGGAAATGCCAAAGCCGATGCCAAACGTATACTTGGCCACATACGACAGATGCAACTCCCCGGTCCCGTCAGGCCCCTTGGGAAAGTCCTTGATGTTGATGGTGAAAATGGATGTGATGAACGACAGCGGGAGGAAGATGATGGTGACGATAGTGAAAACCATGATCGTCTTACCCTGGCGGGTGGTCCCCGCCGCCTGGTCACGCGCGAACCGGGCCTCGAACGCGTTGGCGTGTTTCTGCTTCAGGTCCAGCAGGTCCGTAATGGACGAGTAGATGCGCTCGGCCTGCTTGTCCATCCGCTCGATGTCCTTGAGGTGCATGTCGATCGTGCGCTGCTGCTCCTTGAACCGCTTCTTGACCTCGTACTGCGACCGGTGCTGGCCGTGGTAGATCTCGCAGATCACCTCCTGGAAATCGTCCAGGATGTGCTGCTGGTGCTGCAGCACCGTGCGTATCATGTTGAGCTCGTCGCGGATGTCCTTGGCTTCCGCCAGCAGATCCGTCTCCTGCCCGATGTCGAGGAGGTTATCCACAAACAGCGGCTGCTCGTCTTCCTCGGCGACCTGTTTTCCTGTTGCATTGTCTGCGTTGCGCGCAAACCGGCTCAGCTTGCGGTGGTTCTTGAGCCAGTCCGATGCTTGTGCGGAGGCGCGGTTAAACAGGTTGAACAGCAGCGTCTCCCGGTCCGTGGCGACGCCGATCGACGCCTCGAACATGTCCAGGAACTGGTATTCTTCGTCTCCCATGCGGTGCCGGTCGAAGACCCCCGAGCAGCGGTTGGTGATGACGATCGCTAGATCGTAGACGGACCGTACCGGCTCCCGTGTCTTGGAGTTGATATCCTCGATAATGCCATCCAAGACGTTGAGCGGGTCGTTCTTCGGCTGGTCCCACCGTTGCGCAAAGCTCGTGACAATGAGGTTCGTTCCCAGGATCCACATCCACAGCTGGTCGACCATGAAGATCTTGGGATCCGACCGGAACCGATCGCGGCCCTGCCCTTTGGTCTGGTAGCGGTAGATCACCTGGTCCTGATCGCGACTCTGCGTATCGATGTTCGGATAGAAGAATTGGTCCAGAGTGCGTCGCACATGGAGAGACGTCGTCGACGATGCCAGATGAGCACTGATGAGCATCTCGTCCCTTGTAGACGATCGTGAGATCCCCGGGCTCTGAAAGCTGAGTGTTTCGGCTCGCTGGATAGCCTCTTGCATCTTCTGCCTGCGCTCTGCCGTCTCAAAGTGCAAATAAGGCATGAACACGCACACGTTACAGGCCGGAGTAAGTGAGGGGTCTTTGCACAGTGATAGGGGCGCCCGACGCTTTTCATCCTGCGCCGATGAATGTTTACTGCCCTTCATGTCGCTCTTGGGCGCGGGCCCAGTCTTGCCCCTTTTAGGCGTCCCTTTGCCCTTTTTGCCCTGCGAGCTGCTGAACCCATCATCAAGCGAACAGGTATCCGTCCGTTCAAGCTTCATCCCCTGGACCTTTGATTTTTTGGCCGTGGAGTGGTCGTCGTTCCCGTTGACAACGATTGTGGGCAGCTCCGTCTCTACACTCTCCTTGGGCCGCTCATCCTCGTGGAAAGTGCGTGCTCGTTGACTCTGCTGGCATAGGGGCCGCATGAAGTGGCTGTGAACGCGTTGGCCCCGATGCTGGTAGTTGAACGATCGCTCCAGCCCCTTGAAGCTCTCCACATCGTGAGCCCCTTCTTCGATAAACGACTTGGTGAGCAACGCCTCCACCCAGGCCATGTTGTTCGCAGGCAGATGGATCCACCGAAAATCCGTCGCCTTGCTGTCCGCTGGGATGGCGCGGAACGCCTGCTTGCGCGGATTCTCCGCGTCCCGCCCATACAACAAGTTAAATACGGACGTCTTCTGGACCCTGTTCTCATTGTGAAAGTTGCCAAAGTCAACCACCGTTGCATCAAAGGCCTCGCATGCGCCCCGCGCATCCGCCGACAGCGCGTCGATATTGTTGAACGGCGCCAGGAGCAGCACGATGTCCTTCCGCTTGAACTGCGCCGCCCGGAGAAACGGGGTGCTCCCAAAGTTGTCCCGAACACGGCGTTTCAGGTCCGGCCGCTCGAGCAAGCACTCGACGACCTCGCGGTGACCGGCCTGCGCGGCCAGATGCAGCGGCGTGACCCCGTTCAACAACTGCGCGTTGATCTTGGCCCCAGCCTGCAGCAGCAACCGCACGATCACCACCGAGCCCTTGTCACAGGCATTGTGCAGCGGCGTCCAGCCGCCATCGCTCCGGGCCTCGATGTCCGCCCCGTGCTTGAGCAGCAGCTGCACGATATCCTCCCTGTCATGCGCCGCCGCGATATGCAGCGACGTCTTGTTCCTCGACTCGACGGCATTCACATCCGCAATTGGACCCCGCCGTCGTGTCAGCAGCAGCTCCGCGACACGCAGTTTCCCCGTTGCACATGCCCAGTGCAGCGGCGTCCGGCCCAGCTCATCGCGCCCATCCGCCCCGTCAAGCGCACACCCTGTCCCCAGCAGAAGCTCAATCACATCCTCGCCCCAATCGCACTGCTTATCCGCCGCCAGGTTATGCAAGACATTCCTCTTGCGCAGATCCCTCGCATTGACGTTCGCCCCGCGCGATATCAACAGCTGTAAAGCATGCCAGTGATTCCTCCACGCAGCCGTCATCAGTGCTGTCCGCCCTTTCTTATCCGCCGTCTCCGTCGGCGCCCCGTAATCCAGCAACAGCTGCACGATCCGGACATGGTTGTGCTCGACGGCACGCAGCAGCGGCGCCACACGGTTGCTGGGGACCTCGGTCTTCGCGCCGAGACTGAGCAGGTACTGCGTCGTGGCAATGGATCCGCGCTCGCAGCTGCGCATGAGGCCCACGCGCAGGAAATTCTCGCTGAACTGCCCATTTTCGCGTGCCAGGTACACAATCTGCCGCAGCCTTTCGAGGTCGTCGTTCTCAACGGCGCGGAGCAGGCGGGGTTCGAGCCGGTCGTGGCTGTCGCTGGCGATGCTGGAACGGGACCGTGACATGGCGACTGTCCCAATTCTTTCCTATTCCTTATTCCATCATAAATCGATCAATCTGCGTATCGGAAACAGCCAACTGATGATAATCGTTGTATGGAGGATTCAGTAGCTGTAAGGAGTAACCCAGCCCGGTAGAACAGGACAAAAAAGACGCGGGGTGGAAACAGGTGAAAATTTTGAAATCAGAGCGCATCAGGGGCTGAAACGAAATTAAAATCCTAACTCAGCCCCAAGTCCGCGTGGTACGAGGTCGATAAATTAAGAATCGCCGGACACATTTTAGCTGCAGCTGGTCGGATCACGATCGGCAGCGGGCTGCGGTACGACTGAGACATCCTTCGCAGCCAGTGGCGGCCACACGGGTCTGGATTCTTGTTATCTGATAGACAAGAGTAGATCAGTAGATTAGAGAGATGGAAGAGGGACTGGACTTTGAAGAGGAAATAGGAAAAATTGAATGGCTTGTGTTGTTGATTCCACAGCTGATCTGAGTTGCCGAGGAATTGTGCATCTGTGCGGATCTCAGGATTGAAGGTGTGTCTTTGAATGTAAGATTAAGGAGAGATCTGAGTACAGTATATTTTAGACACAATTCAACAGAGACGTGGGCAATTTTCGATGGTTGATGGTCTGAAAGTGGGAGGGAAATACAGGAGAAGTCCCGGACAAGGAGGTAGATCAAATCTCCGCACAAGACCAAAGGTCCCTCAATTACATTATCGCCCATCAGGGCATATTATCTCTATCCATCTCTTCTTAAATAACATCAGACCAGGTGGTCAGCCCCGGTCGGTCTAAAAAGTGATTCCATAAGATGACAAGTCGGAAAAGAAAAATAGGGGACCCGAAAGATGACGCAAAATCTGAGGACCAGTATAGGCGGACCAGTAAAGGTGATCAGGGCCAAAACCTATTAACCCTCCGTTCAATTGATTATGATATCACACATGCTTCTTGAGCGGAGTTCGCCTCGAAATTTGGTCGAGTTCCCAGTCTTATATTGCGCCGGCCCATCCGTTTTGGTCCTTGTAAAATGTGTGCACTCCATGAATGATTAATGAACAATAAAGAGACAAACAGAGACGGAATAAGCAGTGAATGAAGCGGGAATGCAGACCGGACAAAAGGATGATATGGGAATCGGACAAGTAGTAATGCAGATCAGATGAAAGTGAGTTCAATGCTGCAGAAACAGAAACATGGCAAAGGAGGAGTTCTTTCCCGGACTCTGTACACGAACTATTAGGGTTCTCATTTCTTCGCTCTTTGATTGGGAACCTGCTTCAGAATATCATCGAAGCTCATGTTGGGGTTGAACCGGCTGACGGGCCTCGCCGGTGGATCAACGGGCGCAACTCCGGCGGGCAACGGGAGGGCCTCGAGACCTGGATAAATGGAATGGCGATGCTCGGCCCGAGCTCGCGCAGCGGGTGAGCTGGTGCGAGGAATCACCGGAGGCGGTGGTGGGAGACCGTCGGGACCCAGGAGTTGGGTAGGCTGCTGGGGTTGCTCAGTGGACGAACCACCCGACGACGGCTGTCCCTGGTAGGGCGAAGATAGCGAGGATTCGTTGTCATAGGGGTCATCGATGGTCGGAGGCCCCAAAATGGCGTCCTTCTCGGCCCATTGCTCGGCGACCTGCCAGCAATGACTGCGGCGGTAGATACCCTCGACGCCGTTGACCACGACGTCCGAGGGCAGGCTGACCACCCCAGCTCCGCCGGCAACGCCAAACCAGCTACGTGCTGTCTTGCCATCGTTGTGGATCCAGGGGGCACCACCGCGGGGTGCGATGCACAGCAGATACTCCACGCCTTCGGTGTACTTGACATCCTGTACATCAACGACGAGCAGCGGCAGAGCTTGGATCACACAGTAGAGGAAGATCCACTGACCGCAGCGGAGATCGATGAGATCTTCAATATTCTTGCCGTGCGCACAGCGCCGTTCGAATTGCATAAAGGCTTCGATAAACGGGGTCGGCCGCATACTCTCCCGCGTGTATGAGCCCATGAGCACGGCATTGATGTCAGAGTCTCTCAGTTTCTTGGCCCTTCGCTTGGCCTCCTTCTTGGGGTCCACAGCCTTCAGCTGCAGCGAGTCCAACGACGGGAACTGGGGAACGTCGAATGGGATAGGTGGCTGAACTGGCGGCGTGGCCCGGTCGTACTCACTCAACACCTGGCGGAGGGCACGGATCATGATTTCCTGCGTGTCTTCCGATCCGGCCGTCTCAAGGGCCGCCATGTCCACGGTCCGGGTGGTCAGGGCGGTCCGATCGACCAACATGTCGTACAGATTGGTAAAGTCGTCGTACAGGTCCTTCAAGACCTGGCGGTTGAGCCCGCTCTCTTCAAATTGGTTCTTCTTCGACCGGGCCTTTGGTGGCCATGAGCCGTACTTTTGTCGGTAGTACTGCACGGTAAACCGTCGGATCTCCATAAATGCGGCCTTCCACAGCTTGAATCGAACGACCTTGCTCTCCGCGGACGTGGTCGAGTTGGCCACCCCGGAGAACACCGAAGGGAAATCAAACTCGTTCAATTTGCTATGCAAGACTCGAAGGCGAGTATCCAGGTCGATGAAGCCACGTTCCATCCGTTTCTGTGTGACGGGGCTGATGAGACTGAACTTAGGACTCCGCAGCTGCTTCAGCTCGTCCAGCTTACCGACGCCGTGGACGAAGCCCTCGAGATACAGTGGAAAGAAGCGCAGACGTTCTCCCAGCACGATGGCCTCAATGGTCTTTTCTCGGCTTTTCCGGACATCGTCAAGATGCAGTTCGTCGCAGTAGTTGCTGAAGCTGCTAGTGGCCGTTTCGCCGAAATTCGTTCCGTCAAAATTGCTGAACTCGAAGCGAGACAGCAGACTGGCCACATCCATGAAGATCGAGAAGAGCGTGGGCGACCGGGGAGTAGCGATCAGGGATTGGCCGAGGAGGAAGGCGAAGAGATTACGGAATAAAAGGAGAGTCTCGGTGTCCTCTGGCGAGATTCGACTGTCGGGGCTGGACAAATCGCTGTTCAGAGGAATTGGAAGGTACAGATGAAGCTCTTGGAACTCGTCCAACCCCTCATCATCCACAAAGGCCATCCGCCTACTGCCGGTGCTGTCGTCATCGTCGTCGGCGTATCGGTCCTGAGGTGTCAGGGGAGGCGAGACAGGACCTGTCATCGGACTGCTCAATGACATGGAGCGTGCTTGTTGTTCCAGGGCGTTAACTCTGTTCGGGTCTGTGCCCCGGGCAAGGAATGTGAGGGACGGTGATTCAGCGAAAATGGTCGAATGGACTTTGAACGAGGGTGACCGTCCCGTGTTTTGGGGGAACAGGTACACGTAGGTGTCACCGCTATCATTCCACAATTCCGGAACCTATGATAGCACCGTAGAATTAGCGGACTTGAGCCCAAATCTCGCGGATGCAGAGTAGGAACAGACAGCGGGCATACCTGTTCGCCCCGGATCAAAGGGCCCACATCATACAGGATCTTCTGATCCAACCCGGCGATCCAAGCACTCGGCATCTGAGTAGGTGTATTCTGGGGTCTAGCATCTACAGAGCTCGCTCGCGCTCGTCCCGGGATCCAGCTCCGTCGTTTCGAAGGGGTCCCCGGGCGCGAATCCGGTCCTGTCCCGGGGACGAATAACCCCCCAGAGCTGGAGGGTCTGCCTCTGCTCTGCGGTCTGCCATCGGGGGAATTGTTGACGCTGTTGGCAAGATCCTGGTTCACGGCCAGGAGTGATGGAGGCGGAGGCAGAGGCTCATCCAAGTCGAATTGATCGATGGGGCCTGTCGTTCTGATGCTCCGGGTATCTGAAAAGTCGGACTGAGGGTTGGACACTAATCGCGCGGGGCGGGAGCTGCTCCGCGGGCATTGCTGTACATCCTGCGGGTATTGGTCGGGCGAGTGCTTCGGCAAGCTCGGAGAGACTGGTGATGAGGAGAGAGAACCATCTTTGTTTGACCCCAATGAAAAGAGGGACGATATGCGCTTGGCCGATCTTACAGGAGCTGACAACATCTTAGGGGTTCGCTGTACAATAAAGCAATTGGTAAGTTGGAGAGTCGGACAGCAGCGGGCGAGTGGATGTACTCGAAAGACGATCACAAAAAAAAAAAAAAAGAAGGCAAGACAAAACAGAAGATGAGGTAAGACTCAATCGCGGACCATGCGAAAGAATGGACTAAACCATACAAAAGGACGGTTTAGGAAAGTGGAAGAAACGAGGGACGAGTAAGGGTAAGGGAAGAGAGTGACAGAAGTGAGGTTGTCTCTGGCGCGTGTGTCTTGGGGAATGTGATCGGCAGGAGGGGATCAGAGGAGGAATGATCAGAACTTAGACTTTAACTACCTGTTAGATACTTGCCAGCTGCGCTTGGCCAAGGATCTGATTGACCCAAGTAGTACCTTGGTTCTGCTCGAGGTTTTCGGAAGACCAAGGAGTGATATGACGAATGCCTGGCACTAAGCTGGTATATGGTGGAGTATGGAGAGCATCAATTATTGTCTTGCCTTCACGCTCGCGAAGTTGTACAGCAGCAGCGAGTGAGTGAGTTGAGAGAAGAGACGAGGGGAGGGAGAAGAAATGATTTTGATTTCTCATTCTTTTTGAGACCTTTGAGCTTCGGAAATAACGATTTCATCATTATTTTATGCTGTGAGAAATATTATTTACATTTTTTTTTTATCTAGTTACTTCTTTTTTCTACTTAATAATTCTTTCTATGATGGATCATGGCTGTACTGGACTACTGCAGGTTTCTAGCTCTAGTTAGTTAGTGACTGCGGGTGGGGAATCTCTTGGTTTTCTCGGCACTGCGGTAATTATAATTGACTAACAACTCTAGTATTGGATAGTTTTAAGGAGATCAGGAGAGGCTGTGTCTGAAAACAGAGTGATATAGACAATGACCATTTAAACAGTCAATGTGATTTATGGTGGTGCCTCCGCCTCCTGATGAGCTGTGCCGAGTACAGCCCTCAGGATCACCAGACGACTCAGATTCTCATCTCATATGATCCTGTCTATTTACTGAAATACTTGAGCATGGCTGAGAATATCTCCCACATTGGATTTCATCATGGTCAGTAAAGCTGTCCATCCTCTTTGTATTGGTTCGTCAAGAGGCATGCTCCATAGTATGCTACTGGGTCTAAACGAGCACCGTGGAAAATGCACCATGCGCCATGTCTAATGCAAGTATGAACCATACAGCCACCTACGCGTCGATGGTGATGCCACCTGCCAGGTGTGAACTGTTTGCAATTTATTTGGCATTTTGACACAGATAGACACTGATTATCAGACTTCTCCTGAGAAAAGAAAAAAAAAAAAATATCAGCTTGAGACAAACCCACATAATCAGGTTAATTGACATTTTTGGCTGGAATGCCAATGTGTGGTTAGGACTCCGCCTCGTATTGGTTAACCCAAGCAAGTTATACACTTGGTCATTGAGGCGTTCACACACTTTGCTTCTACGCGTTATTGATAATGACCAATGGTCTTCGTGTAGTGTGTAGTCTCCCAACATTTACGTACTCTCGCTTTCTTAGTGATGCTGAGATAAAATATGGTAGCCTTGGTGAGGCTCAGGGGCAGTCGGCGGGAATCCTTATGGAGTATTAAAGGTACCTGATCTGCTAAGAATAGAAGTATCACCTGCCGGCCTCTTGTTGATTGGTTTGTTGGCGCTTGGCTTTGGAAGGATCCGAAGGTACCTCTCTTGCGGCAATTGGCTGGCACCAGTAGCCAAACGTACGGGAATACACTTGTGTTTGGAGGACTTTAGGTACCTTAGTTGGTCTTGTTTGTTTGGTTTGATTTGATATGTCCCATCATGATCAGTTAACGGAGCATTCCTACATAAACATGGATGCTCAGCCATGGCTGGTATCCGCAGTGGCAGAAATAGTGGATGTTTAGAATCCGCGACCGGAATCGGTAACAGTTCGTCAGCCGTGGTAAGGTACTGTATTCCCCCACACCCGAACTTTGCACGTCATCCGAAGATTTTTCTCCTGAGGTGCTTCAACTGACAATCCACCACAATAACAGGAGTAGAGTAAATGTTGATAATTCCTCACTAGTCTCACATTTGCTCCTATTATACGTACTTGGTCGTAAGCTATCCAAAACTGAAGGGAAGGAGAAAATAGACAACAATGGCATGCGTATTCCTCTGTGTCTGTCATTTCGAATGGCGGCAGCCGACGTCACCGGACTGACGTGTCCTTGTCCTTCCACACTGAATTTTCCAACACCAAAGGTCACCGACTGAAACCGACCTAGTCATCAACACATACAGGGTTAAAGTTATCTTTTTTGTACACATACTAGCAAGTGGCAAGTGACAGCTGTTGACATGGGTTTCATTCCCGCCGAAGAGCGGATCGATCTCTTCAAAGGCTGGCCTAACCCCTCGCTGTTGCCCACTACAGCCTTGGCCCAAGCATCCGCCACCGTCCTGTCTACGCCGTCCATCTGGGCCCCAGCCCTGCTGTACGGTCCTGATGATGGCTATCTGCCCCTTCGAAAGAGTGTTGCTGAATGGCTGACCCACTTTTACAAACCACGCGAACCGGTTTGTTTCGATCGGATCTGCATTACTGGCGGTGCCAGCCAGAATCTGGCATGTATCTTCCAGGTCTTCACGGACCCGAGTTACACCAGACATGTCTGGATGGTAGCGCCTGCATATCATCTGGCGTCTCGGATGGTGGACGATGCCGGCTTCGCGGGTCGTATCAGAGCCGTTCCGCAAGATGACGCGGGGCTAGATCTTGAATATCTCCGTCAGGAGATGGAGGCCGCCGAGCGGAAAGCTAATGAAGAGCAGAGATTCGAACCGGTACGGTAGACTGGCTGTATATCAGATCTCTCTCTCTCTCTCTCTCTCTCTCTCTCTCTCTCTTCCATCCACAAACTGATCTGTAAAGAAACATAAACCTCCGAGGCCATGGGGGAAAATCTACAAACACCTCATCTATGCCACGCCGACCTTCTCTAATCCCACGACGCGGACCATGTCCCTGTCCGACCGGGAGAAACTGGTCCAGCTCGCGCGCGAGTTTGACGCCTTGATCGTGACAGATGACGTCTACGATTTTCTCCAGTGGTCCGCGGATCTAGACCGACCCCTTGCTGCGCCCGACAAGGCACGCGTGCCTCGGTTGGTAGACATCGATCGCTACCTGGACGGAGGGCCCCCGGATGAATGGGGAAACGTCGTCAGTAACGGGAGCTTCAGTAAACTGATTGGCCCTGGCATGCGGACCGGATGGGCAGAAGGCACGGCCAAGTTTGCCTACGGTCTTTCTCAAGCGTATTGCCTCGTAATTTTTGACCTTGGAATAGAACTATCTGAACTGATTATCTGGCAGCGGTTCGTCGCGGTCCGGAGGATCCCCGTCCCAAATGGCCTCCACTATTATTGCTCAGTTGCTCGCCAATGGGACTTTCCAGTCTCATCTAATTGAGGTCTTGCAGCCCGCTTATGCTCGCAGGTACCATGTCATGATGTCTGCTATCCGCAAACACCTTCTCCCTCTGGGCGTAGTACTACCCTACTCCTCCGAGATCGTCGGTGGATACTTTATCTGGGTGCGTCTTCCGAGCCCGCTACGCGCAAGTGATGTCGTCCAATTGGCGCTGGAGAAGCAGGAAGTCAAGGTGGCTGCTGGTGACATTTTCCAAGTCCCTGGGGACACGGTGAATCGAGGCAACGACTTTCATGATTTCCTGCGACTTTGTTTTGCATGGTCTGAGGAGGACCGACTCGCTGAAGGAGTGCGACGACTAGGATGTGTCATTCATGATGCTTTAGTTGAACCCACTGCCATTTCTACGTAGTGTTGAGTGACCATGGTTGGAAGCGGATCGGCCCGCATGTATACCCTCTCTGGTCCAAAAACACCCCAGTTACTTTGGTTCCCTTTTGTCCCCTCCACTCTTAGGAACCTCTAGCCATCAACACAGTCATCTATATAATCTCGTAGAGATTCATGGCAACAGCTTGTCTAATCACCGTCCTTCGAATCTCCACCTTACCGCCCGGTCTCATAGCAATGTCATGCAAGCATCGGCAATATAATCAATTGTACAGTAGTAGTCGAGAGGAGCCCGTGCAAATTCGAACGGAAATTGTGGAAAGCAGATTAAATCGACCAATAATGTGGTCGATGTGCTGCCTCTGCCACCATGTTGAGGAGATATACATACCTACCTACTGGAACCCCAATTCCATCCACCAGCAGTTACATTACCCTTCCAAATCTCAGAAAACAGGGCACTCTAAAAGAACAATGTACGTACAGATATATTAAAATCACACCTGGGCAGCATGTTCAACATGTACATGCGCCATTCCAGTGTCAAGGCAAACCCTAGGCAGCGAGGTAGATGATTGCTACCAACGATGCAGCAAGACTTTTACAACCATCACAGCTAGTGCAAACCAATCGTAGGTCTTCTTAGACCTCGCTTCAGACTGGTTTAGTGAACGTGGTCCAATAACAAAATCCGCATGTCTATAGCTCTCTGGCACTTTGAGATCACAGTGGTAGCTGTAGCCAATGAGCAGTTAGGTGTTGCCAGTCAGAGAGGTTAGGTCTCCAGACATTGAGAACCCGGAGGTCATGATCTTCGAAAACCATCACGGCACCGCTTGGCCCGAGAATAGCTGGCGTTTTTGTTTCTTTTATTTGATTCATATCTGAACTCCAGGGCTGTAATCACATGCAGGATGCCATGTCGGATTGTGCGTACGTTGATTGCAGTTGCATCTGCAAATGAGGACTTCATTCTGGGGACAATGGTTTCGATGAATCGAACAATTTCTTATGTAGTCGGTGGTGTTGATAGGACGTTGGGGTTCCTATGTCAGATAATGTTTGTTAGCATTGATGGGAAACCACTTTGCCATCTATAGACAGTAACTCACTGTGGGTTGATCAACTCTCGGAATGCATTGAATCTGTTCTCCCAAGTAGCTATTGGTTTTGAAATCTTCTGCGGGCGGCTAAACGGGTACATGTCCGCAATGCAACGGTGGGATGGTTCTGAGGTAATTGCGTCGGGATCTGAAAGGCTGGCGCAACATGTAACGACTGACGACGACGTACCCCATCGTATACTTCTTGAATGAACAACGGCATCTTGCCCTGCTTGGAATAGTATTTCATCAAGTATCCCATCCCATGGGTTTCATGTTGTAAGGGACCGGGACTATCTCATCTTCCAGAATACAGGCTGGATCATCGCCGACTTTGACCAACTCTTAGTTACCGAACAGCCAGAAGATGCTCCTGATGGAGCCAGTCATCGAGTAGAGGCCTGTTTAACCCAGTCAGGGACTATTCGCTATAGGGTAATGTAGCACTTACGAGTATAGCCGAACGATAAATACTCGTCAATTTCAGAAGATAGCGTTCCGGGGTAACCAAATCCTTGAACCCAGATGGGTCAAGCCGATTCTCTTCCAGAAGTTTGGGGTCCTTCATTGCACGGCTGGAGATCACCACCTCGTCTGGATCTCGATCTTCGTCCTCAGACGAAAGGCTCTCATGCTCGGCATCGCTAAGTGAAATCCTCTCCAGCTTCTCTGTAAGAGTACATTCAGATGCGGTTGCAGATCGCAAACACCGTATCTGATTTGCCAGCTGTGGCTCCTGAAGACCTTGAGAAGAGCTGTACTCTTTGCGTTCGTATGTTGATCACATGACTACCTTACCTGGAGACATTCACTGCGATACGGCGTAATGTCGACAGGGATTACCCTCCCAACGCCGAACGCCGAAACTACTGCTGGACTAAAACCAGAAGATGGCTCAGGTTGAAACGATGCATCATTCACGGATCCCGAGGGAAGATCTGTCCTCTCGCGAGCCGTAGTACTCGAACAAGGAAGTAGACACCTGCTGTTATGTGAGTTGCACATTTTCAATACAAGGAAATACGAAGAATATAGGTAGCTATTGACACCGTCAGGACGTCACGCCGCCGGAATGGAAAGCCCGCCTCCTGCGAGCCATGTCGTAAAGACAAAGTCCGGTGTGATCATGGGCGTCCTGTCTGTTCCCGCTGTCTACGGCGCGGCAGCACCAGTCGGTGCTTCTATCATCCTGCGCCGTTGACGCGGGCTACGAGGCGGAGTGGGGGGTTCACTGAGGATCAGCATGCTTTTAAGGAGCCCCAGTCCGAACTCCGCAGGTCTCCTGAGGCTTTGTCTTCTCCAGGATCGAGGTCAGACCACTTGCTGTCAGCGGGATACTTGGGACCGACCAGTTTTGTTTCTGTTTTGGGCGAAGGAGACGGTGCGAACGAGCTAGTCACTGCTACTGATGAGAGCACTGCGGCGTCGTCTGTTCCAGCGTGGTGGGTGAAGAGAGCTACCGAGGTTGTTGGCCACCTTGTGGAGTTTCCTACTCTCAAGCAATTGATACTGGAATTCTACGGTCTCAGTCAGGCTGCCGTGATTGCAGCACCTTTCGTCCTGAACGCACTGTCCCAGATGCAGGATACCTACCATGCCTACCAGCTGGATCAAGGGGAGACAGAAATTCCGGCGTTGGTTGCAACCGTCCTTGACAACACGAGGCGGAAATTTGGTGTCCCGCCTACGGCGGACGGAGCGCACTTCCACCGGCTCTACACAGGTTCTTGCCTGCGTTTGGAGATACTTGCGGTTGTTTATGCTCTGGCAGGTCGAGCGAGTCAATTCGGACTGGGGCAACCGAAGAACAAGCTCCTGTCTTCACACTTTGCGCGCAGGATGCTCGCGGCGAGTGATACCGCGCTTGAAACGTGCAGATATCTATCGCCTGTGAATGACCTAACGCTCTGGGTACTCCACGAGAACCTTCTTTTGTCCACATTGGTCCTCGGTCACTCGAGTGAGTTGTACATGTCGGCCGTGAAGAAGACAGAAGACTGACGAGGTGAAAGGCTCAGTGACCTGGCATCGGCTAGGCGAACTCGCGACATGCATTTTCGAGCTTGGTTTGCACCGGGATTCGGATGAACGCTCTGATCTTCCGAACTTTCTGCTAGAGTCGAGACGCAGGCTATTCGCCGCTGTCTATCAATTGGACAAGAGCATTGCGACCTTCTTGGGCCGACCACCCCGGATCTCGTGGAGACATTCTGATTGCCGCCTGCCTCTTGATATCAGCGATGAGGCTCTCACCGGGAGTAGAGAGCTTGCGCAAAAATCAGTGACGGCGGAAGGGTGGAGTTGTCATGCTGTCTACCAGCGTTCAGCATGGATCCGACTGCGCTTCCTCATCAGCACGTTTCGGGAGGAAATCTTGGAGCTGTCCTTGACAAAGTCCAGCGAGAACCGGGACGAGCAACTGAGGTGAGCTTGATTCCCGATGACCTGACGCTGAAGGTTAATGGCGAAACAAAGAGACGTCTCCCGCCGTAGCCGCCAGACCTGGGATTCGGTACCTAGTCATCTTCGCTATACAGAGGACTGCTGGAACACTCATCAACCGATCAGCGTCAAGGTCATGCTCATTGTCTCATACCTGGCGTTTCTCTACAATGAGTTTCTTGTGCAGCGGTTGTTGGCTCTCGGAGAATATAGCGCTGCATTGGTCGATGTGAGTTCGACCATCCTTTCAACGGTCTTGACCTTTGGCAGACAACAGGAATGGGCTGTTGATATCCATCGCGACTTTATCTGGACAGTAGGTGATCCATCTCCCCTCGGTACTGCCTTGCACGAGAGACGTGACTGACCACTTGCAGCTCCTCCTCTACGGCTTTCCCAGCGCGAGTGTTTTACTCAGAGCGCTCCAAACGCATGCCAGCAGAAACCAGTTACCGAGCATCTATCCTCGAGGTATTCTCATTCGGCACCTCAGTGTCTTCATCTCTCATCTAGAAACAATGGGCGGACCAGGCACCGCCAACCACGCGTTTTTCAGCCGAGCGACTCGAGTCTTCTCCCGCATCATGGATGAGTTTCTCGCGCCCGAAGCGGTACCTGCAACTGAAACCTCTCCTGTAGACTCTGTTGCTCATCTAGACGTCTCCTTGTTTTCTGATTTTGAGGGAGTCGGTCTCTTGGATACGATGGATTTCGCCTCCGTACTTGACCCAGTTTTGTATTAGTGACTCTTATTCAGGGCATATAAAGGTCTCGCTGCTCGCATTTAGCAACTATCTTGATATTCCTATATGGATCGTTTCAGAGTAGCAAAGGCAGCAGGGCAGACATACTTTGCCCCTGGCCTGGATAATGCGGTGGATGGACCCACGTGCCGTGATGCAGGTTGTTCTATGTAGCCTGTAGTCCTGACTCGTGTGATTTATGCGCATATGCAGTGCCGAGATTTCTCATACAATGGGCAGCCAAACCGTGAAGAAAACCTGACTCACCCATGATAGCGTGACTTTAGACTTTTCCTCCTGCTGACGTATTATGAATTCTGTCTCAAGGGTCAACCGCGACGACGTGACTAGGTCCCGACTCAAGAATGTGTCGAGTCAAGTAACTAGCGAATCCTCCTAACGACCAAGTGGATCTCTGGGCCGTCGATCTGCGCGTCGAGACCGCACCGCACGCGCCATTGGCCTCGACTGCAATGTGAGGATTCTTGTCATTCTACGTGCAGATGCCAGGGACACGAATCATCGGGCAGATGGTCGAGTCCTCAGCGACAAAACAGGAAATGTGACGAACATGGAATGTCCACGGGCTTCTATCTCAGGCGCCGTCGGCCCGCGCAACCACACGATTCCTCACCAAGATGGTTGCAAGGTTGCCGAATAGACAGGTGAGACTGACGTTCAGAACCGGGATGAAAGGAATTTGTGTCTTAAGTTTACTCGTAGATAGTATGTGGATTGTGTCGTCCTGGACGATTTCGAGGTATGTTGTCTAGGCCCTAGAATTTGCGTACGGTATATAGGCTACTGGACGAATCTATTGCTTTTGCTCTAGGAGTTTTCCTTCGCTTCTCCTTCTTCTGCCTCTTCTCCTCTTGTGCTCGCAAGTACCCATCCCTGCTCCCTTTCTTAGCGTGTCGAGGCCTCCCCTTTTCAAGATTGACTCTTGATTCGTCACCTTTACTCTCCTTGCAAGTGGTAACGCGTTCGAATCACTACCATATTCGAGGTTAGTATCTCAATTTCCCCGATAATGGAACGAGGCCATCAAGGCTTGTTCTTCCTTTAATTTCTTCAGATGCAGCGCTCATATTTATAGCACAGGGGACTATCCTCAAAGTGACTATCATTCAGTCCATCACCGATTTCTGCTGCTTGAAGCGTTTCATCGGCCCGTCGGAGTGTTTCACGCTGGACAACGACGGCCGCCGTCTTTTCATCTGATTGGTCGTCGGCAGTTGACTTCTGCCCAAGGACTACTGCTGATTGGCTGTTATTCATTCCTCAACTATAAGAGGTAATTTCAAAACAATACGCGCTCTGCTCCCTCCTGTGATAACTCTTATTGGTTTTAATGGTGTATTGTGACCGTAATTGTTTGAGAAGGGACAATCGTTATACGATTCATTCAGGCTTCATTGTTGATTCTAGCCTGAGGAGCTTATTCCTCTTCAACAAGGCACTGATCTAGTCTCTCGTTCTAATTATTAACGCTTCTGTATCTCTCGCACCCCCCTGTTTCTGTCTCGTCTGTCGTTGTCTTCTCTTCTTTCCTTCACTTTTGGTGGTGTGGTGCTGTGTTCTGTCTCTCCTTCCATTTTTCATCTGTACTTTATTCCCCTTCATTCTTTGATATTCGCTTGCAGTCTCAGTCCTTCCTTGATACGCGCTCCACTCGTTTATCCTCTACGCGCCAAAGATCAAGGCGTGGGAACACTCTCAGTACTGGTTGCTGATCAAAATTGTTTGCTACTTGCATCGATCATTGCTGGCTCAGTGATCATATCCCAGTGAATTGAAGATGGCCTTTCTTCGCACCCCGATCGTGCTCGTGCTGACGCAGATACTGCTCTTCCTGGGCCTTGTCAATGCAGTTCCTACCCCGGAGTCTCTCGATTTGCGTGCGAATCTAGCTAGAGATACTGCGTCGAGCTTCTGGGTGGGCAATATCAAGCGTCAAGGCGCGGTGGCTTTTGGCCAAAGCTCGGGTTATCAGGTTTACCGCAATGTGAAGGACTTTGGCGCCAAAGGTAGTCTCCTTCTACTGAGACCACGGTACTTTTTTTTTTATCTTTTCTGACCAACAATCTAGGCGACGGAGTAACCGATGATACTGCAGCGATCAACCAGGCAATGTCTTCCGGTAACCGATGCGGAAAAGGGTGCGATTCTTCTACCACCACTCCCGCTCTAGTTTATTTTCCTCCCGGTACATATGTTGTGTCGAAGCCCATCATCCAGTACTACTACTCTCAAATCGTCGGCGATGCCATTAATCTCCCCGTGATCAAGGCGTCCGCCGGCTTTACAGGTATGGCGGTGATTGACGCCGACCCGTACGAGAATGACGGCTCCAACTGGTACACCAACCAGAACAACTTCTTCCGCGCCATTCGCAACCTGGTCATCGACCTCACGGCCATGCCGATGAGTTCTGGTGCTGGTATCCACTGGCAAGTCGGCCAGGCAACCAGCTTGCAGAACATCCGCTTCGAGATGGTCAGGGGAGGCGGCGATGCCAACAAGCAGCAAGGTATCTTCATGGACAACGGCTCCGGCGGTTTTATGTCCGACCTGGTCTTCAATGGTGGTAACTACGGTATGTTCGTGGGCAACCAGCAATTCACGACCCGCAACCTGAGCTTCAACGACTGCAACACGGCTGTTTTCATGAACTGGAACTGGGCCTGGACCTTCAAGTCCATCTCCATCAACAACTGCCAGGTCGGTCTCAACATGTCCAACTCGCCTCAGAACCAGACAGTTGGCTCCGTTCTCCTGCTGGACAGCTCGGTGACCAACACTCCCACTGGCGTTGTTACCGCGTTCACTCAGGACAGTATTCCCGTGGGCGGCGGGGTGTTGATCCTCGAGAATGTCGATTTTACCGGCTCCAATGTGGCCGTTGCCGGTATCCGTGGTAACACTATCCTCAACGGCGGATCTGTTGTGGCTAGCTGGATGCAGGGTAACACCTACAGTCCAACAAACTCTCTCAACAAGCGCGCAACTCAGGCCAAGGTTCGCGTGGTGACAGAGACGATTGTCGAGACCGTCCTTGCTTGCCCTACGCAGAATAGTGAGACCCTGGAATCTGCCCCGGCAAGAACCGCGCCTGCATCAGTAGCGACAGAGGCTCGCCAATCCATGACAGATGCTTCCGAGTCCACTCATGTAGCAGGCCAGCTCAGTGCAGCCAGGACTGCTCCTGTGGTGTATCCCACTCTGTCTGGCAGCCTTTCCATGCCTGGTTTTGGACCTGGTTCGAGCGTCGGCTCTCAAGTGTCAAAGACTAAAACCCCGCCTGTCCCTGCCGGAACTGTCGCTTCCGGAAATCCTTCAGCAGCTCCATCTGGTGGCACCTCTGCCGGAGGGTCACCTATTGTCGTTCCAAATGCTCCCCACACCACGAGCACCAAGCCAGTCGTCCCCACGGTACAGGTCTCCGCCTCGTCGGCCACGGTCGCTTCGATAGCCGTGAGCCACAGTGCCAGTGCATGTGCGAGCAAGGCAATCACCAAGACGCGAGTCCAGACCGTCATGCCTCAAGCGACGAAGCCAAGCTCCTTATTGAATGGCTCGAAGGTGTTTGAGCGATCCAAGCCTCAGTACACTGAATACGCCGCTTCGTCCTTTGTGAGCGTCAAGTCGGCTGGTGCCAAGGGTGATGGCCAGACCGATGACACGGCCGCCATCCAGAAAGTGCTGAACAGCGTGACGGAGGACCAGATCGTCTACTTCGACCACGGTGCCTACATCATCACCGACACGATCAAAGTGCCCAAGAATATCAAGATCACCGGCGAAGTCTGGCCCCTTCTCATGGCTCACGGCGACAAATTTGCGGACGAAAAGAACCCAATTCCCCTTCTCCAGATTGGTCAGCCCGGAGAGAAAGGCTCTGTGGAGATCACCGACCTCGCCATCCAGACGAAGGGCCCCGCGCCCGGCGCAGTCCTGATGGAATGGAATGTTGCCGAAACCAGCCAGGGATCTGTGGGTATGTGGGATGTGCACTTCCGCATTGGCGGCTCCGCGGGCACGGAACTGCAGAGCGACAAGTGCTCCAAGAACCCCACGGTGACCACAACCCCCAACCCGGAGTGCATCGGTGCGTTCCTGTTGCTGCACATCACCGAGCATGCTAGCGCCTACATCGAGAACGCTTGGTTCTGGACGGCGGACCACGAGCTCGACCTGGCCGACCACAACCAGATCAACATCTACACCGGCCGTGGTGTCCTGGTTGAGAGCGATGGACCCGTCTGGTTGTATGGCACGGCCTCGGAGCACCACCAGCTGTACAACTACCAGGTTGCAAACGCGCAGAACGTCTTCATGGGCCTGATTCAGACCGAGACACCATACTACCAGTCCAACCCCGACGCATTGACACCCTTCACGCCCCAGACCACATGGAACGACCCCACCTTCGCCCACTGCACGACCGCCTCGTGCCGCAAGGCCTGGGGTCTGCGTGTGTTGAACACCTCGGACCTGTTCGTGTACGGGGCGGGTCTGTACAGCTTTTTCGACAATTACGGGCAGACATGCTTGGAGACCGAGTCGTGCCAGGAGAACATGGTGGAGATCGACTGCTCGAATGTCCATCTGTACGGGCTGAGCACCAAGGCCAGCGTCAACATGATCACCTCGTCGAACGGCGTGGGTATTGTGCCTCAGGACGAGAACGAGAGCAACTTTTGCTCCACTATTGCTCTCTTTGAACAATCGTGATCATTTTGTTGCCAGTTGCGTGTGCTGATGATGGTCATGGCTCTCCTTCTTGTTCTTTGTTTTGTTGGGTTTATTTCACAGGACACCCGTACGTTTTCTTGCTCTGGCAAGCCAGGGTTGCAGGTATCTAGAGGCCAGTGGCGGATGCAGATAGATATGACATGTGGATACACCTTAGACAGCATACAATGATTCCCAATGATCCTTGCGAAAAACATCCCAGCCCATACAAGTATTCCATAATAGCAATAGCAAATGGTAGACCCCAGAGATCACAGGAGATATAGCGCCTATAGCTCCTTCTTCAAGAAATGCTCCGGCTTGTGAGTCGTCTCATAGTCGACATGGACATAAGCCCGCTCCACATCGGGCAACGACTCGAGCTTGATCTGCAGCTCCTCGGCGACGTCGTGGGTCGCACGCAGGGACTCCTCGGGGTCCATGACGATGTCGACTTCAACGAGTAGCCGGGGCCCTGAGGTATACGCGCGGACGGTGTCGATGGCGGTGATGTACGGGGAATGAGTCATAGCTGATAGATTAATTAGCAATTGTTCTTTCTCTGAACATGAAACATACAGATATAAGTGATGAGCTGCTGCATCTTGGTATCGGCGGTGACGCCGATAAGCAACTGGAACTCGTGGTAGGCGGTATGCATCCAGAGCACGCTGATGAGGACGGAGAGGATAATGGCGCCCATGGGATCGATCCACCAGCGCAGCTTACTGCCGCCGACGGAGGTGAGGATACCGAAGCCGTTGATGAGGAGGTCGTTGCGGTGGTCTTCCCAGAGGATTCTGATCTGGGAGACCTGGTTGCGGAGGGCCCAGCAATACAGGAAGAGGGCGAGTTTGGTGCAGAAGGCGACGACGACGGCGATGACGGAGGGGAGGTGGAAGGAGCCCGTGGCGGCGTCGGAACCCTCTACCAGCTCGCGGATGGAGAAGGCGACGAGGATGAAGGAGACGGCCGTCATGAGGAAGCAGAAGCAGATGTTGCCTGCTGTTTCGATGCGGGCCTTGCCGGCGGGGAACTTGCGGGGGTCGACGCGGTTGACGGCCTTGTTGCAGAGGAGGAGGGTGAGGTTGGAGCAGGGGTCGAAGATGGCATCGGCCATGGTTGTGAAGAGGGAGAGGGAGCCGGAGGAGATGGCGCCGTAGAGCTGGAGGACGGAGAGGACGACGTTGGCGGCGAAGGAGCCGTAGACGGCGATGCGGTAGCGGAGGGCGTTGTTGCTGTTGAGCTCGCGCGCGGCGCGGACGTGTTCCTCGACGGGCTTGAGCATGCGCTCGATGTTCTCGTTCTGCGTCTTGTAGAAGCCCTGCAGTTGGCGCGAGGCGAGGGTGTTGGAGATGGCATTGCGGCTGCGGGATTTGATTCCTGCAGCGGCGGCGGCGGCGGAGGAGGAGGCATCACGTTTGCGCGAGGTGTTGGCTACCTGTTGGATCTCCTCGGCGGTTTTCAGCTTCGACGCGAGTTGAAAGGGATCGTTTTCCGGGGTGTAGCGGGGCGGCGGCTGGCCTTCTTCATCGCTGCTTGAGTTCGTGCGGTGCTGGGAGCTGTGTGGTTGTGTCTGCTCAGAAGGATCGAGAGCCGTGCTGGTGGCAGCGTTCAAGGCCAAGGCCGGTGACGCTCGGTCTCGGGGGATGTGCGAGTGTAGGGTGTGTGGGTTGAAGGGAGAAGGGTGGTGAGAGATGCTGTGTCGAAAGTGACTGTCCTCCATGGTGAAGCAGTCGATTATACGGAGTAAGTCAACTTATGGATGGATAGCGAGGAGATGGGGGATGGAAGGGATTTAATCGTTGACGGCAGGAAAGAAAAGTGTTGAGGTTATCCGAGCTTCCCCAAAAGGAAAAACCCCGACTTGGCAGTGGCTGAGTTTATCTTATCTGATCAATGAATTTGTCAGGGGTGACCAACACCACTTATGCATTATGCCTATTCCTCTAGTGCGGCAGACTTATGCAGACAGGCAATTCTATTTCTATCACTAGTTACACACATCTCACCCCTCCATGTAAAACACCCGCGCTTTATTCCTAAGCAGCATACTGCATCAGACTCTTCAGAAGAGAAGAAAGGAAGCTAAGCTGCTCCTCAGCAGTGCCGCTGGTGGGGAAAGACGTGGACGAACCAGCACCGTTGCCGGTGCCAGCGGTCGAGGTGGCAGACGGTCTCACGCTGGTGACCATAGTGGTAGGCGTGCTGGTGACAACGTTGTTTCCAGTGCTGGGAGTGGTGACAGCAATGCTGGCAGTAGAGGTTGGAGCCGAAGAGGAGCCAGACCCAGCGCCGGAGCCGGAGCTGGAGCCGGAGCTGGAAGAACCGGAGCTGGAAGAGCCGGAGCCACCAACGGTGAAGTCAATGCAGGACTCGTAGGTCTGGTCGATCGACTGGGCATACCAGTACCACTGGAGAACACAAGCACCGGCCTCGGAGCACTGGCTGCCCAGGTTGTCGGGGATGGTGACGCTGAAGTTGGTCTCGTCCTTGGAGACACCAGTGGCGGTCGAGGCGTAGTCGGTCCAGGACTTGAGAGTATTGCCAATCACAGTGTTGGTGGCGGTGTCGACGACGGAGACGTTGGCCACACCTGTGTGAGGGGCACGGATGTCAACCACGAAGTCAACGGTCTGGCCGGCGGTGTACGAGTAGACGTTGTCCTTGTTGTCGGCGAACTTGTAACCCTTGCAGAGCCAGATGTCACACTCCCCGGCGGTGTAGTCGCTCTGGCCCTTGGCGACCTGAAGCTCGCCCTGGATGTTGCCGTAGTTGTCGGACTGCTGGTTAATCTCCACCTGGTTACCGCAGGCAGCCTTCATGGCCGGACCGGGCATACGAGGCTTGGGAGAGCTGACAAAACCGTGACCGTGGACCATGGAGACCAGGCCGGCAAGGGCAACAAGTGTTCCGGTTTGCTTCATTGTGCTGATTGTAGGTGTTGGGGATCGAAATGCAGAAAGTATGAGGTTCAGAGAATGTAACAGGTATACCAGTATACCGAACGTGGATCGATCAAGGAGAGTCTTAGCGAAAGGAAGAGAAAGAATGAAATGGTCACAGACCTAACAATCTCAGAAGAAAGAATGTGGAATGAAGCAAGCCTGCGTGCTGAGAGAAGGGGAAGAGAGGAGCAGAGAGCAAGGCAGCCCGAACCAACTCTATATACAACGACCGACAGGACCAACTCCAGGAGTGACGGCCATTCTGAGACACGGCTCTAGACTCAAACAGGGATTCAGGGACAGACTTCATTCCGAAATTTCACCAGTTGCGCCGGCTTACTCCACCGGAAAAGGGTGTTTGTGATCTGTGTCGGTCTTGGAGATGGACATAGCTCGAGGTTGGCACTAGCTTAACCGTTAGCTATCCACTAAGCTTCTAAAAACAAGTCAGAGGGCATCGGAACGCTACCGACCGACTCTCTGGGCGTGGAAAATATCTAAGCAGGCCGAAGCGCCGAAGTGGTTTTGGATAAATTGACATGAAACAAATGGAGACGGCGGTGGATTTGCTTAGGAGCAGCTCCGGGATGCTTGGCACTCTGCGAGTTTCATCTTCATTAAGACCACAGCCCCATGAGAGACAAACCTCATATCGTGCGACGTCTAGCCTTCAATGGCGAATCGGCCTGCTTCCCCAGGCGGAATTATTGGGCCAGAGTTTGTCCTGCTGTAATATCCGTGGGAGGTTCATGACTCGTAGCGTCGTAAACATCAATCTATATGCTTGACGCCTTCACATGCGCTCAGTACGACGACCCACTGGATAACTATGTAAGCGTCAAAAGAGGCATTAGGTCCGTATAGGAGTCTCCACAATTCATGCTGGTTTTATGTTCAAATTTCCTCAATCCTTGATCAATCAATCCACGAATTATATCACACGCAAAAGGGGGTAATGCCACCAATAAGCAAAACGCAGGGGGAATATCCAATGCTCTCATGATCCGCAAAAGTGGTATCGCATCAATTACATCCATCATAATGAAAGCGGCTAGATTGCACCGAAAAGCAAAGTGGGCTCAAGAACGTATCCGTATTTGAAACGAGTCAACCAGAAATGGCCGAGCCTGAAGTAAATCACCCCGATATTAAAGAGTGTGCTGCGTAGGATGTTGGTATGGTCTTGCCTGTTGCTGGTTCTCTGTGGCACCCAGACTGTTGTTGGTTGTGCTGTAGGCATCCGCAAATGGATTCTGTACCTGGAAATCCTCCGACCGGTACTCGTACCGAGCCGCGCTACTACTCACCGGCGCTGCCGTTGGAGGCGCCGCTGACAAAGGAGCCGCCGTTGCAGTGCTCTGCTGCTGCTGCTGCGCCGGCAGCGGTGGTGGTGAGGAGACCGAGGGCGAGGGACTTTGCTCTTGTCGCTGCGGCACAGGGAGCACAGGCAGCGGACGATTGGTACCAGTCGCAGTCGCTCCGTTCGATGAAACGGGTGACTGGCTGCCCGAGTTGCCGGTTGCTTTGCGGGCGCTGAGGAACGCATGCTGGTACTTGGACAACGCGACCGACAGCTCATCATTCGTCTCGATCAAGGTCTGAAGCGTACTCTCGTCCGGTGCGGGATTCGTCGAATGTATATAGTTCTGAATGGCGCGGGATGCCGTCTGGCAACGAGTACAGAATTCCTTGATGAGCTCGTTTCCGTTGAACTCTGTGGGGGGCGTTGACTGAACGAACTGCAGGAGTAACTTGGCCGACGTTTTGGCTTCCGTCACGCGAGCAGCGAGTTCATCTGGCGGTGGTAATGTCGACGCAGGCCGGGCAGAGTTCTGCATGTATGGGTATGCCTGCTGCTGCTGCTGCTGTTGTTGCTGCTGCTGCGATCGTGAAGATCTCCAGGTGCTCTGCCCAACCGCGAACCGTTAGCAATGTATTTCATGACTTCACCATGCCTTGACAAGCGTACCCTACTGTTCTGCCTGCTCAGTTTACTTTTCTCCTTCTTCCACATCTGCATCAGCGGCGCTAGATCCTCGTCCCACTGTCGCTGCGACTCGATGGCATCCAGCGTTTCCCGCAGGAAGTGTTGCACGTTGAGGTCCCACCCATCACGCAGGAGATCTTTTATCGTAGCTACGAACTTGGCATCAATGTTGCGTGTAAAAGTGTGGCCCGGATTGTCGATAAGTATGCGCATTAGCATAATCGCATTGTATTGGATCTGGGATGGAGTCGAGGCTGGATCAGACAGGTATTTGCGAAGTCGCTGGGCAGCCTCTCTGGCGGCATTGGGGCTGGACTCTGCGCTTTCGACTATGGCAGGCAGGTGAACGAATTCGTTCCCTTGCTATGCGACCAGGATATTAGCGATGTTATGCAATGGCGGCGCGGTTGGTGAGCCTAATGAGCCAACGTACTCGGTTGTCTTGCTGTCCCCCGCTCTCGCAGAAATCTTTCTGTAATCCCCAGTCGTCGCATTAGTGATTATTCGATATTTGACGTCATTCGAACGATAATTCCGAGGGTCGCACGTACCACTGCTTTCAGAATCGTTCCCTCGGGCGAGTCATCCGGGTACTCCGAAGGGCTGTTGAGCGATGGGCCTATTTCTAATGAGCGTTCTGGGGTAAACAAGGGTCCATAGACGGGGCGGATGGGGACTCACTCGAGCGCTTGCTGAGAGAACCAAATATGCGCTTCATTATATAGAACGCGTGAAAACGAGATTTACAACAAAAATCACTCGCAGAATATAGTGGTATGACAAGAGGGGAGGGAAAGGAGACAGACTGGCTAGATAAACACCAGCGCAGCTGACAACCCAACTAGGTAAAAAGTAGCTTTAGTACGGAGAGGTCTAGGCAGTACCTCTGTGCGGAAGGCAGAAATGCAAATCTCCGATGTGCCTGGAGCATAATCAGGACCATTAACCATAATTATAACCACGAGCCACAATCCATAGTCTGAAATATAAGGTTAGGTAGGCCCGAGTTGGCAGTGGCAATGTGCGTCAAGGACACGCAAGCCAACTTTTCTGTTCTCTGGCGGATGAGTATTCAATATCAGTCCTCGGTCCATCCGTCGCAAGGCAGTTATTCTTCCACAATATCGTCTGAGCTGGTAATCAAGTGAGTAGTACACTTCATACGTATGCATATCGGAATTAAGAGTCTTACTCCACCAGCCCGCGATGAGCTATTTGTTGAACCAGTTTAAGCTCCGCATCGAATGCTATGTTCTGGTTGAAAAAGACAAGCAGAGCAGCACCGCCACGCTTGGCTCTCAAGGCATCAATGATATGTTGCAGAAGCTGACGAATGTCGCCGTTCTTTGGTCAAGCACCTATGGCTGGTGATGGGTTTTGAGTTCACCATCATGTTTAACCTTTGGACTACAAGAGATAAGCGAAAGTTTCATGTTGTTACACTGTAGAGTCTAATGGTCTGGATTCGAGTAGTCTCGAAACATCAAGGAAAGATTGGTAAGTATCAAGGAAAAGATGAATCCGTATCCCGTTCATGAAATAACGCTCGACATGATCTCGAAATATATGAGAGAAGGTCCGGGCTGGTTGTACCAAGACGAAAAACCGATCATCAACCGATTGCCAGATGAGAACCTCAGTTACTCAATCCCAGCCTCGAAACGTGGAACAAAGACAGAAGCACAAAAAATGAATCAGACCTGTCCAAGGTCAACGCTGACGGACCCTCCACGAGGTGTCCCTAGCCTATGTCTTTTGTCTCATGCTCAGCGCCCGTTTGGTTTCGAATTTTTTCGTTTTATTCAGAAGATAGAATAATGGAAGTTCTTTTGCATTCCTTTCCGTGACCAGGTATTTGTTCCGTACAACAGCAAACTCCGGCTTCCCATTCATTTTCCGACTACCCTAACCCCCCGACATCTACAGCCCGCTTACGCCTCGATGAGGGCACGGCGGATCTGAGTACCACGCTGGCGGGAGCTGAGGTGGGCCTCGCGCTTGACAACGGACGCCTTCTGGACAGTCTCCTCACCCTCGGTAAGGATGAGCTCGATGTGGCAGGGGTTGGTCATGTAGGGGTTGATCTAGACTCCGAGTTAGTCTCATTGGTAGATTTTCAGCTGTGGAACGTAGGTCAACATACACGACCGTGAGCACGGTAGGTGCGTCTCCGGCCCTTGGGAGCCTGGTTGACCTGGATGTGCTTGACAACAAGGTTGCCAGTGTCGAGACCCTTGGTGTCGGCGTTGGCCTCAGCGTTCTTCAGGAGGTCGAGGAGGAACTGAGCGGACTTGACGGGCCAGCGAGCCTTGCTGACACCCCACTGCTTGCCTGTAATACAGTCAGCATTTGATTTCAATATGTTCCCCCAAATGATCATCAATCTGTATTCCATGCACAACGCCTTAAAACGCAACCTCGTCGTCTCTTCGCGAAAACCATAAGGCTGTCCTCACAACCCCGAAATCGATGACCTCCGCTTAAAGGGATAAAGAAATTGTCGACACTCACCCTGAGCGGTGCGACCAATGCTGCCAGCGTACCGCCGGAAGGGAACAACCTCGGTCTTGGTCTTGACGTTCTCGAGGAAGGTAAGGGCGCGCTGCAACTTCATGCCGTTGATGGCCTGAGCGGTCTCACGGGTGTTCTTGAAGCTGACACGCAGGTAAGAGCCCCGGGCGCGGGCGCTCTTTGCGGCCGGAATGTCCTGAGCAGCGTAACGGACCTGATGCAAACAAAGACCCAACATCAGCAAAAACCATGTCCTATTCCCATTTCCTTCACGAGGCGTAAAACGGAGGGAAAACGATGGCGTCGGTAGGATTCAATTTTTCGGATTTTTTTCTTTTCGTGAACAGGGCATAGCCAGGAACGACACAGGTAAAAGTCGAACATCGCCGGTGCAACAGGAAATGTGTATTTCCTCAACTCTTGCCGTCTGCATTTTTTTCGCCTTTCGATCCTTTCCTTCGCCATCGTTTCCGTCGTCTTGAATAATATCAAAAACACTCACCATCTTGATGCGGTTGCCGAGCGGGGTGGTCCTCGATGTCGGATGAGAAGTTTTGTCGCTTTGCTTTGGTCGGCCGCTGGAATCTTGAGATCGCGAAGCTCGCTCGTTGTGGTGCGCTTTTTCGCTCTTGGCGCCCGCACGCCCTAAGCGAGCCCTAACACTAGGCCCAGTCCGGTAGTTAAATCACTCACCGCCCGGCAGATGAGAACATCAATACTCCCTTAGCTCTCTGTATCTCTCTCACTCGTTGCTCGTTATTATGGTTATAGGTATAGGGAAATGGTTATCTATAAAATGTGCATTGCTCTATTTAGGAGAAAATAGTGTCTATCAGATCATCAATCACCTTCCATTCTGCCCCTTGAAAATATCCTTCTGCTCCGGCACCAATGTGATCATCTCGCCCTTCTCCACCGCCGAGCGCAAGTTGTTCAAGACCAACAGCTCCATTTCCTTCTGTGTCTCATAGGTCGCGGTTCCAATATGTGGTAGCAGCATCACGCGGGGGTTATTTACAAGTCCAGGTTCTATCTCGGGCTCGTTCTCATACACGTCCAAACCAGCGGACATGACCTGTTGCATATCGTTACTACCCATAACTCAGGAGGGATAGGATGGAGCTTACCTTGCCGGAATCCAAAGCGGCGACCAGAGCCTTTTCGTCAATCAAAGCACCACGAGCCGTGTTCACAATGACCACACCGTCTTTCATCTTCTGGAACTCCTTCTCGCCAATGATATGGCGAGTCTTGGCATTAAGGGCGAGGTTCAGGCTGAGGACATCCGCATTCGCTAGCAACTCATCAAACGAGACATACTGCGCATCCCCCTCAAGCTCTGGTGAGAGTCTCGACCTGTTGTGGTATTGTATCTTCATTCCGAAAGCTCGTGCACGATTGGCCATTTCCTATTGCAAGGAAATCAGCTGCGGATCGCTGCTGTGACTTGAAAGAACAGGGCTTACCCTTCCGATTCCTCCCATCCCGAGAATACCAAGCACCTTGCCCTGAGGGTCGTGCCCAAGCGTAGTCTTTCCCTGCCATTGACCTATGGAAATTGTCAATTTTCACAGTTTCGTAGAATTGAACGGCAGAAAACTAACCAGCGCGGAGAGCTGATAAGGGGATATAAGCTTGGCGCAAAGCGCCAATCATGAGGAAGATGCCTACGTCGGCTGTTGCGTGGTTAACAGCGACTGGGGTACTGGAGACAGCAATTCCTGTACTTTATCAGCTTTTCTGGTTTCTGTATTGAGAAATCATGTATGGTCGCACCCTTCTCTGAACAGGCCGGGATGTCAATGTTGTCATAGCCAGCTCCATTGTGGCAGATATACTTTAATGACTTGGGAAGGACCGAGAGCAACTCTGCGTCGAATGGACCAGTGAACTGAGCTCAGTTAGTAAGTAGACAATTATCGTCCCGTTCCACTGCCATGTTTACCTTGGTAGACGCATTGGATCGGTAAATCACTACCACATCGTCGTACTGGCCTTCTTTGCAATTCCGGATGAACTCGTCTCTGGTGCCTTCGGGAAATTCCTTCAACGCTATATTAGAGACGACACTCTACCAGACCACGATCGCAAGCTCACCTTAAGAGTCAGGATGGACGAGAGATCTTCCCATTCCTTTCTAGCGTGCGTGATCGCACCGATGAGTAGAGCTGAGGGCATGATGTCAGAGTTGGAGAGCGGGGTGAGAGCTCTTATCGCGGTGTAAGAAGAATTCAACGTTCAAGAACAGAGCGCAGGGAGGGACAAAGCACTTGGGAAGAGAAGAAAGAAGAAAGGGAGGTACGCAAAGAGATGATTGAAAGGGTTCACCTGACCAGTATCTGGACCTCTGATCATGTTTATTTGATATTGTTTCTTGACTTGATCTTGGTTATCATTTCCCGGAGCTCCTCCATATTGCGTGGGGGTCACCAGCATTACAGCACGGTATTATTACATCAATCGATACATCAATACATTGGATACAAAAGTATTTACGATACAGCGAGACTCGGACATTATTTGCGCCAGGTGCAGAAGAAGCGAGAAAAGATCCTGGCTAACATTCAGATAGAGTGAAATAGAGTGAGGAAGCTATCTATAAGTCGCTGATGCAGAAGAGTTGCCTTTAAATTCAGGATACTCCCGACTGTGGTGTTCTTAAATACAGCATGTTATGTTGGTAATATTTGTTGTCGGCTATTGAAAATCGGTTCAATTCCCGCTGCGGAGCAAATCCGGTATGACCCCACGTTATTCAATGGCCGACGAGGGGAAAGAGATGAATAACTGATGATGCTTCGGAATCATCCGTGATAACTCTTCTGCCATGAGCAATGAGATGAGAACTTTTCTCTTCCAAGGTCCCTCCTGATCCCATCAACAAGGACATTTCAACAAGCACCATGACCACCACAACCACCACTACAGCGCTCGTCCTCCACGGCGCCAAAGATCTCCGCCTGGTATGTAACAACTTTTTTGTCCTCATACAAACAGCCCGATAATAACACAGCGTCCAGGAATCACGACCCATCTCCCCTCCCACCGGCTCCGAAGTCCAGGTCGCCATCCGCGCAACCGGTCTCTGCGGCTCTGACCTCCACTACTACAACCACGGCCGCAATGGCGACTTCGTCGTGCGCGAGCCCATGTGCCTCGGCCACGAATCCTCCGGCACCGTCACAGCCCTCGGACCAGACGTGACAACCCTGCAGGTCGGCGACCGAGTCGCCCTCGAAGTCGGACTCCCCTGCCGCAAGTGCACCCTCTGCCGCACCGGCCGCTACAACATCTGCCCGGACATGAAGTTCCGCAGCAGCGCCAAGCTCTTCCCCCATCTCGACGGCACCCTCATGGAACTCACCAACCACCCCGCCGACCTCTGCCACAAGCTCCCCGCGAACGTCTCCTACGCCGGCGGCGCCCTCGTTGAGCCCCTCGCCGTCTGCCTGCACGCCATTCGCCGCTCGCACCCGCCCACACCCGCCGAAGTGGAACTGGCCACCGCACAAGGCGACCAGACCGCCGCGCTGATCTTCGGCGCAGGAGCTATCGGCCTCCTCCTCGCGGCTGCGCTAGCCGCCTCGCAGCCCTTCACCTCCATTGTCGTGGCGGACATCGACCCCGCGCGCCTGGAGATCGCAAACTCCCTCAACCTAGGCCTGAAGACCCATCTCCTCCCCAAGGGCGGCGACAAGGCTAACCCGCCGCCTGCGCCGGACGCCCCTGCCGCAGAGCACACCGCCTACGCCATGCAGAATGCCCAGCGGACCGCAGCGGCGCTGAAAGAAGCATACGGGCTTGCGTCGGGATTTGCGCGTGTGTACGAGTGTACGGGAGTGCCGGCGTGCGTGCAGGCGGGGATCTACGCTGCAAGCCCCGGCGCCGTCCTGGTGCAGATCGGGATGGGGAATCCCATCCAGACGCTGCCGGTGAGCGCGGCGGCGCTCCGGGAGGTGGATATCATCGGCACGTTCCGGTATGATGGCCATGCATATCCGGCAGCGATTGAGTTGATGGCTAGTGGGAAGCTTGAGTATGTGGAGAAGCAGGTTGTTACCCATCGGGTCAAACTTGAGGATGGGAGTCGGGCGTTTGCTCTGGCGGGGAAGGGAGTGGATGAGACGGGAAGGCCGGTGGTCAAGGTTGTCATTGAAAGCTAGATTTGATTTTGGTTCCGTGTTCGTCCGGCGATGGATACCCTGTTTGTAAAACGACGACTCGATATCGGTGGCACGAGGAGCAAGCGTAACTTACGCGCTGCACATGTGGCATATGTAGAGGATTTAAGGCATGTACTTGCATGATTGATTTCCTTATATGAAAAGTATTCACTAGCAGTGCATCTACTTTAAACCACCTGCCAGCAGCAAACTCTGGCCAGTCATGTAGCCCGTCGTTACGAGCATGCTCACAACATTAGCCACTTCGTCAGGGGTACCCAGTCGACCAAGTGGAATGCCCGCTGCGACGTCAGGGATGGCTTGAGCGCTGGGTATCATGCCAGTGTCGCCAATCATAGCCGGCGCCACGTCATTGACGCTGATATTATATTCAGCCAGTCGAGTCGCGAGATTCTTCATCATGCCAGTCATCCCGCCTTTCGAAGCGGCATAGTCTATTGATAAGGGTCAGTTGTCTGAAGTTCAGGTCGAGGACAGAGGCTTAGAGACACTTACGACATCCATTGATTCCGCCGCCATATCCAGCAATCGAGGACATAAAGACGATCCGACCCCATCGCTGCTCCCTCATATGGTCGACAACCCCCTTCACCAGGATAAAGGAAGCTCGCAGATTCACGTTGATGGTATAGTCAAACTCTTCCAGTGAGATATCCCACACCTGTGGGATGCGGTTGCCGTAGCCTGCGTTGGAGACAAGAATGTCCGGTCGCTGTCCGTGCTCCTTGTCAATCTGTGCGAACATGGTCTGGATCTGCTCTGCAGACGCAACGTCAACCTGGTGGATTGAAATGCGAAGTGCATCGGCGCCATCTGCTGCCGGTTGGCTGGATCTAAGCTCCTTTACAAGAGCACTCATTGCCTCGAGGTTGGTAGAGTACGTCAAGGCGAGATGGACTCCTTTCTGGGCCAGTTGACGAGCACATGCTGCTCCGATCCTAGCGAAAGAGTCAGTACTAGAGACGACTACAAAGCGGATAAAGAGATGCTCACCCTCCAGATGCCCCAGTGATGAGGGCCAATCGACCGCGTACCTCATTCAACTGCGCCATTGGTAAATAGTATCAGAGTGACAATATGATCTGCACCGTTGAGAACCAGAGCCAGGCTATAGAACAACCCTTTGATACTCGGGGGAGAAGACGACGAGCAATGCTCCGCCCCTCGGCTACCCACTTGCAGCTGTTTGCTTCCTCGGAGCAACCTCCGAGTGAGCGCGTATCAATGCCCCGCAGCCCCGCATCAACAGTGTGGGGGTGACAATGTCTCGGAGGTGAGCTGGGAGCACACGGAAAATCAGAACTTTACAGTTCCTGGACTATGCTACCCACGCCACAATAAGACTGAGTTTGCTGTTCGTCAAGTCTGGACCGGCACAGAATATGTGAGTAACGCATTCCCGAAGCATGCTTTCTAAAACAAAAGGTTGCCAGCCATGTCTCCGGCCCAGGGTGACATCTGCCACGGCTGAGAACGGTCCTGCCCTGATTGATACAAATCAGGCTCTTGTTGGAATGCATCAAACGCTAGAGTACCCGTTCCTGGCATTTGGTCTCCAGATACAAAGTCTCCAACTGCTTCAAGATCCAGCCATGAAAAGTCATTGGCAGGACTGAAATGCACATGATTACTTTGCTCCGGCAGGCGATTGAGGGTGCTCTGCATCAAGAGATCACTGCTTCGATGGGTTGCCGTGGGGGAGAGTGCAGGGGTAGGTTTGGACTGCCACAAGAGCTCCAAGAGCCGTGCATATCGAGCCCCAATATCATCGGGCCCGGCACTTGCTCGCTTCAGGACTTCGGTGGTGCGAGTGACCAGTTCTCGCACCTTCATCTCCTCCGAGTTCAGCATCACACCGAACGAACGCGCCTACCAAGGGTCAGTTCATACTCGAATCGTTTGGACGACCATCCCACCTTATATAAGAAGACCGCTGCATAGATTCCGTACAGGTAAAACCTCAGAGGCATGAAATGCAAGTGCTTTTCCGGATGCACTTCGTCAACAAGTATAATCAGATACGCCTTCGCAGCATCCACAGACTCGTAAATGAAGCGCGCATCCTGCATTGATGCCACATTGTTGAAGGTCGCGCGCAAATGCTCCCTTTGCGGTTGATTGTTGTTTTTATGCTTGGAGACGAGTGACTGGGAGATGGCGGCTTGGAATGCAAATGCGTTCGTATAGAGCCTCAGATACTCGTATGACAGCTGCAACGTGGCTCGCATCGGTGTGGAACCTGCAAATGCGTAAGTCATTGACAGCGCAAGCATATAGGGTCAAAACCATACAGGGTAGCGAGCCCCAGCGGGACTTCCAACGGAGAATAGCAAGGCGAAAATCGTCGACGTATTTCACGTAGTCGCCCATGAGCATCATTTGATTGCTGGTCCGCATCCCGGAGTAGAGTACATCGTGAACGTTGTTATAGAGTTGTGTAAGATCCAGTGTCGCTTGGAAAATCTTTGCATAATCTTCTTCGTCGCTCTTGACAGGTTGTAGAGATGGGAAATCCTGGCTGACAAGGCCCGTCATTGGTCCTGGACCTCGCGACCAGAAAGCCCGCCCGATACGGACAGAAATCAGCCGGTCGGAGATGTAGCAGCAGGTCCACGCCAGTCGCCTGCGGGCTTCTGGTTCCGTATCTCCAGAAGCATCCCCTCGAAAAGACGTGCGGTCCAATCCGAGGAAATAGCCCGATCGCAAAGCAAGCCCGACATGCATCCAAGCGGCTCGGTCCTCCTCGCCACGCCCAACTCGCTCGATCCGCGGTCGAAGACCCTGAGGTTCCCACTCGGCGAGGAGGAGTAGCGCCTCGACGGCCTCCACATCGCAGTCGGCACCGGCAGCAATGCCGGAGATGAGCTCATGCATGTACTTGGAGCAGTATTCGTGGATCTCCGGCCGTTCGACCAGGTCTTTGGAGGCAATGGTCAGCACCGCGGTCAACAAGTGTTTCTCGTTCGTGGCGAACGCGTCGAGCGCGTTGCGATCAAAGTATTTTCGCGGCACCAGGGGAAGGTAGGGATGAAAATTCTCGGCGTAACGAGCCACAAGCTGCCACACTGTTCCTGGGTCCAGAGACCTAGTCTGTACCAGCCTGTAGGCTTTGATGCCACTGGTCGGATGAAAATCCGTAGCTGCGCCGTTCTGAAATGCCGAGAATGATGGGAATCCGTTTGGACCAGGACGTGCAGATTCGGTGTGGGGTTCTGAACTCAAGTCATCGGTGCTTCTTTTCGCTATGCCTGTGAGGCATTGCCAGGCGTCTGACGGATTTCGCGGTACAGAACCGATGGAAGCTGTATCTTCATCATCCTCTGAAACAGCAACTGTCGCTGGAGGGTTCGGCTGCACAAAGACAACTGGGTTGGAGTACGAAGTTGATGCATTCGGACGGCTATCTGTGGTGGATGGGCTGATTGCGTCCATCAGTGGTTCTATTCTCGTGGACAAGTCAGTGCCGGAGGTGAAATTTTTCATCTTGTTTTTGCGAATACGGCGTCCCCCTCGGTTTGAACCTCCAAGGACACATTCGCGGTTGTCTCGAATACACCGCTGACACGGTGGTACCCCGGGACTGCCACTGCTGTCCCTATTCACACGTTAGCGCGGTGGAATAGAGGACTTAGAACAGACGAAAGTCCTCTGGTCGATGCGGCATGCGGGTGGGAACATACAGATCGCACTTGGATTTACGCTGTCGACAGTGCAAACAGGCTCTTGATACGCGCTTCGCTGAAGAGTCGGAGCGCGATTTACGCCTCGACCCTAAGGTGTCTGCCAGCTGAGGAGACTGTTCGTCTCGTTCCATTGCTGCTCAAATGCCACAGATTCAGGTCAGAATGTGAAAATTTCGTAGCAATAGCACATGAGCCTCATTTTTCTCATCATTGACGTGGTGCTGGCGAGGCTTGGCATTCGAACGCGTTCATTAGAGGTAAATGCGGTTCAATGTACTGGTTCGAGATGGTGAAAAGGACTGTCGCCTTTGGACCCTGAACGCGGTGTACTGTCAAACTATTGACAGACAAATGGACATTAGATGAAAATCCAGCAAAGGTTGATGTTGCCAGGACGAAGCTCAACGGCCCATATTTACCCTGGAAGTTCTGGCCGTCAAGGCACGAGCGCCTTGACCCACAATATGGGATTTAGACTTCGATCACTTGATGAGAGCAACTGGAGCAGATTCCCTGCGTCCTTGAGCACTTATTCACGAATGATATTGACGGGTTTGAAGGGCAAAATGATATCTGGGGTAGATGATTCGTGGCCCGTATACGGTACAGGTTGCGAGCGGCAACTTCATTACCGGGGTTGTGAACGTAAGTTTGGGGGTCGTTGTATGAAAGGGTAATACGATATGCTAGTTACCTAGGAACCTCCCTCTCCGACTTCAGGGCCTCTGGCAAAGATGTTTTGAGAATTGACAGACACGACCGAACAGACTGGTGAAGGATCAGGGTTTTGTGTCTATCGTACCTCTGGCATCTACCTAGGAGTCGTTCACTGAACATAGGTTGCGGCGATTGAGATCATCTTTCTCCACGGTCAAGGCTCAGTATTTGTCAAAGCATATTGTGGCATCCAATATCTTTCTTTACTACAGTTCCCGCCCACATCTGAAATATGGAGAGACATGGCTCCCTCAATTCTACGTCTCGATCGCCGTCCACTGAACGCATGCGACGTGACTTTGATTGCATTGTTCGAAGGCGATTACACCCCAGATTCAGGTCTTGTCAGCATACAGTAACAATACGAGCCACGTGCTTTGTACCTAGCTGTTCAGGGCAGGTTCAATAGCCGACGGTGGACCAGCAGTAACTGGCGGCAACGGCTGTATCCCTTTTGGGCAACAGGTGGGATTGCCCCCGCATGTGGGGGATAGGAATGAGCAACGCAGCAGGCTGATATTTATGGTCATGGAGCCTCATAGGTTGTGATGGTGAAGTCCATAAGAGAACTTTTCCGAAGCAAGCGATCGCTGTCATTGATCATATTTCTCAGGACCTTTCGTCCTACCAATCTTCACAGGAGCATTGACAGCACAAGAATATATAGTCGCTTCGATCTCCGGCATCTCCTCATCAATCAACATCGATTTACAAAGAGTCGAAACCTCAGTTTACCCAATTCTCTTACAATAACCCAGTGCAATCGTCAGAATGTCGGCAACTGTTGCTTCATTATTTTCTTTGAGCGGAAAGACCGCGATTGTGACGGGTGGGACGAGGGGTATCGGTCAGGCAATGGCTATTGCCCTTGCTGAAGCTGGTGCGGATGTTATACTGATCCAGGTATGAGCACTAGACTTAACTTTGCTTTTAGCTCGGCAAGTGATACAATATGTGTGACAGGGAGTACTGATCGGTATCATGTAGAGAGACGAATCAAACACGTCAACCCGCGACGAAATTGTCAATCGAGTTGGTCGAAAAGCTTGGATTCATGTGGCCGAGTTGTCGAAACGAGAAGAAGTCAAGAAAATCATTCCAGCAGTAACCAGCCAAGGACTGAAGCCCGAGATTCTCCTCAACTGTGCTGGCATTCAAAGAAGACACCCTAGTGAGAAGTTTCCTGACGAGGATTGGGACGAGGTGTGTGAGACCTTCCCCTGGTTCTTGATCGTTCAGAAGCTTATTGCGTCTACGAAACCCCTTAGGTTATTGAAGTAAACTTGACCTCTGTGTTTACACTGTGCCGTGAATTCGGAGCCTACCTATTGGCTCGGGATGTGTCTGAATTTCCTTCCGGCCGCCGTGGTTCCATCATCAATGTTGCATCGCTTCTTTCTTTCCAGGGTGGCATCACCGTTCCGGCATATGCAGCCTCGAAAGGCGGCATTGCACAATTAACCAAGGCCCTGTCCAACGAGTGGGCCAGCAAGGGTATCAATGTGAACGCCATCGCTCCTGGGTACATTGACACGGACATGAACGTCGCCTTGATCAATGACGCCAATCGGAACGCTGGCATCATGGCCAGAATCCCAGCTGGCCGATGGGGGAAGCCGGAAGATTTCAAGGGTGTTATTGTCTTCTTGGCGAGCCAAGCGAGCAACTATGTTTCAGGTGAAGTGGTCTGCGTTGACGGAGGTTGGATGGGCCGATAAATGGTATCGCGAACATTGGCTCTTCCTGAATGTCATTGTGTTAATAATAGATAACACAGAAATGATGGCAAGACTCGGACTATTATTCCATAGTTAGCTCACTGAGAGCTCTATCTCCGTAAAGCCGGTCAGGTCACCTTTGCTCTAGCGTGTTATACCACACCTGGCTTTTGGCCATGGTCGTGAATAGATTTAGTGTCCCATAGCCGGTGTCTGGGCGCTTCCGAGAGGTTCCAAAATGGAGATGCCTGGACCATCATGTGGTGACAGTGACACTGTATCCATTCGCAATCTAGCCAGGTATGGGCCGTTGACTTGTCATATTGAAGCAGACCCGTTTTCTCCGAATCGAGGCCCCCTTGACAAGAGACTCTGGGACTTGGCAACAATAATCATGGCCTGAATTATCTGAATAGACACATAATAATTAGTCTAATAGGAAACGAAAGGGAATGACTCGAATGAGACATGCCATGAGGAATAGATTAAACTATTGCTTCTAGTGAGACACCCATGTCTCACGTGACTACCATCTGGAAAAGACTCGGTAGAGAGATAATGGTACTTTCTTCTGGTAAGCGAGGAAATTAACTAACTACGGCAGCCACTCTCATTTAGGCTGTTTCATCTCGAGGCAATAGAAAGTAGAAGGGAATAGGCGAACGAATTTCCTTCCTGGCCCGAGCTCCTGTCAGCCAGCCGTTGAAGAACAAAGCAAGACCGGAATATTATTGGGTGTGTCACTATTAAGCCAGTAGCCAACAGTCCAATATGAGCGGAGTTTTCAGGGTGGGCTCCCCCAATATGAAACAACTCTATGGACACCCTATGACCAATCTGTTAATGATATGGTCTTTCACTTGGCACATATCCACTCCATGTGGCCAATTTAGCAAGTCTACTGGTGAATGACCAGAGCACAAGCTGTGAATTGCTGCTGAAGAGGGGCTGGGCGCGTCCAGCTCAGCGCCTCGCCTCCTACAGATTGATTGTTGGATTGATCAATTTGTATGGCCGCCGATGCGCTGTCGGTCGGACATCCTCTGCAAGGGCGCTTCCTGTGCTCATCGTTATCGCCCATCAGCGACCTAAAATTCAGATTTTCCGGATCAAAGGGAGCCCAAGGAACATTGGATATCAGGACAGGCACGATGATTCGCCTATTTCTCTCGAAAATTGGCTTGGCTTTGGATAGGAACTGCTCTCTCCCAAGACCACGCCATTATTTGCCTTGATATGGGGCCTCACCCACCCCTTCACTTGTGTTTCAGAATGACAGCTCTGCAGGACAGTCTGCTTTCTTGCTTTGGATTTTTCCGAGCTTTCTCTTCTTTTCCCAAATTGCCGTGTGGATCTTCTCTTGAGATCAGGATAGCATTTCCCCTCGGGTTCTTTTTTCCTGTTGATTCAGGTTGTCTTCGTTTATTAGCATTCGATATTCACTGTTCCGCTTCAGCTGGCTCTGATCGTCGCATCAGTAGGAGATCTGCAGTTCATTCCACTCAATACCATTTCTATTCATTGTCGAACCTCTTGGCAGGTTCTTTCTTTTCATCAGAGACACACTTTTGCTTGAGCCTCTGTTGTCTCCTTTCGTTCCTTATTTGTCGATCACTACCTGTCTCAGAACTCATCGCTTTGCATCAAAACTGCAAACAAGGGTCTGCAATCTGTTGGAGGATCGACGTCACCGATCGTTGAATACTTTATGACGCTGAGCGTCTTCTAAGCTTCTGCTGAATACTTCTGCGGACGATCATGCACTTGGGAGGTGAGTGTCATTGGGATCTCGAAGGCTGGCATATCATCGACGTCTTTGACGGCATAGTCAGAGACCGTTCGTGTCTCTGATTCTGTGATGCTTGTCGCCTGTGAGATGAGACGTCGAGTTCAGATGTCATAGCTAGGGTATTGACATTCTTTGGCTTTGTTAGACACGGTTGTCCTTGAGGATCTTCTTTGTCCGCTTTCCAATTGAAACAATCACCATTGTTCGATCTGTGCCATATTGTCGCCAGCACGCAGTGGTTTACTCTGAGAGAGCCACCCAGGACGTCGTTCTTTTTAACCCCAAGTATTTTTTGTTCTCGTTGGTGCACTCGCAGGGTCTTTGTCGTTCGTCAGCTTCGATCGTCTCGACCATCGTAGTCGCTTCGTACAGCTTTCCTGGTCTCCGCATTCCTGTCGTTTCCCAGCCATCAAAGAATTTACATCATTGGACGGCATTTGAACTGCGTAAAAACTGCATTGACTGCTCTCGACTCTTCCTGGCTGAAGAGTCTCTTCACATCCACACTCTTTTCTGTTTGACTGATTTCAGCTCCTCGTCGTCGGACTACAGGACCACTCCCGACTCCGGCTTATCCAGTCCTTCCCATGGATGACCTTCACCAACGCATCACTCCCCGCAGTCATGGGATAAACACTACCTATGTTTACGAGTACTCGAGAGGCCTTGGTGGGGTCAATGTTCCCAGAGATGTCATAATCACGCGTGTCATCTACTGGTCTGTCATCATCGGAGCCTTGGTTGTTTTCTGCGGCCGGATTGCCCAGATCAGCCATGCCTACCTGCGACATATTACCTCCTTGACGGCCAGTCAAAGACAGCAAAAGTTCTGGAGTGTCGAGGAGTCACGCTTGTGGGCAAATATTAAGAAACATATTCTCTATGCACCTCTGGGTCGCAAAAGACACAATCGGGAAATCCAGCTCTCCTCGGCCATCAATGTGGGTACCTTGCCCTCGAGGTTTCACTCGATCCTGATTCTGCTGTATGTGGCAAGTCAGGTGGCTTATTGCTGCTTTTTGGATTATGCTGTGAACGAGAAAGCGGCTCTCGTGGCCGAGCTTCGTGGCCGGTCCGGCGTTCTGGCCATCCTGAACATGGTGCCTCTGTTCCTCCTCGCGGGTCGCAACAATCCCCTGATCCCACTCTTGCACATCAGTTTCGATACCTACAATCTTTTGCATCGATGGCTGGGCCGTATCGTGGTACTCGAGAGCGTGGTCCACACAGCGGCTTGGGCGATCAATGCGTGCGACGAAGAAGACTTCTCTCGCATGCTGGTACGACTCACTAGTACCCCATTCTTCACCTGGGGCCTAGTCGGTACTGCCGCGATGGTTTTCCTGTGCCTCCATTCCCCCTCACCGATCCGGCATGCTTTCTACGAGACCTTCCTGCATCTGCATCAGCTTGCCGCCTTCCTGGCTTTCCTCGGCGTCTACCTGCACCTGGATCTGGATAATCTTCCCCAGATCCCCTGGGCCCAGGCCATTGGCGCTATCTGGCTGTTTGAACGTTCAGCGCGGCTGCTCCGCTTGCTGTACCTCAACTTTTCACTCAAAAAGGGCACAACGAAACTGGTCGTCGAAGCGTTGCCCGGTGAGGCCTGCAAGGTGACGTTCCACCTGCCCAAGCATGTCCGCATCAACCCCGGCGGTCACGTCTTCGCCTACATCCCGAGCGTCTCCTTGTGGATGTCGCACCCCTTCTCAATCGCTTGGGTTGAACCGAACAATTGCGTGACTCCTTCAGCCGCGCCGGACAACGTCATGAGCCCCATGACCCCGTCGCTCCTGGAAAAGCAGACCGCCCTTGACCTCGATGACTACATGAGGGGCAATCAACAACCCACCTCCGTCTCCCTCATTGTTGGCGCCCGCCAAGGCATGACCCGCAAGCTCTACAACAAAGCCCTCGTCGCCCCGCGGCAGACCCTCTACACCACAGGCTACATCGAGGGCCCCTACTCTTCCCTGGCCTCCAACATGGGCAGCTACGGCACAGCCGTCCTCTTCTCCGCCGGCGCCGGCATCACACATCACATGCTCTTCGTGCGCGACCTCATCATCCGCGCCGCCGAGGGCCGCGTCGCAACGCAGCAGATCTACCTCATCTGGTCCGTCCGCAACACCGAACACCTCACCTGGGTCCGCGACTGGATGGACCAGATCCTCCGTCTCCCCGGCCGCCGCGAGATCCTCACCGTCAAACTCTTCGTCTCCAAACCCAAGAGCAGTCGTGAGATCGTCTCCCCCAGCGCCACGGTGCAGATGTTCCCGGGCCGCTGCCGCCCCGACGTCGTCTTGAACGAAGTCATCCCCAAACGGGTCGGCGCGACCATCGTCTCCGTGTGTGGGCCGGGCGCCTTTGCAGATGAGGTGCGCGCTGCGGCGCGAAACAACATCGGGAAGGGCGCGGTGGTCGATTTTGTCGAGGAGGCGTTCACATGGTAGAGCTCTAGCCTCAGCTCCAGTTCCAGTTCCAGCTCCAGCTCCATGATGACGGCCGCACGCCATTGGCAGACTGCCCAGTCAAAGAAGTCTAACAGTTGGAGGGGTGGATGGCGCTTTGTGCTGCCACCTCGGAGGTTCCAGGTACTCTACTGGGAAGGCAGTGACGTGCTCCTCCCCATGGCATCCAGTCGAGGTCAGCTGTGTGGCGGACCTTCCTGGCCGTATGTATAGGGGTGCAATAGAGGACGAGTGCTTTGTGTGCATCCAGCCTCATTTAAAGGTTAACGCGTAGATGTTCGATGCTCTCCTTGTACGAGCCGTCAATTCGTTTCTTTTTCTTTCATTTCTTTCTCACTGTCCAAAATCTTTTTACCTTCTTACCTATCTTTGTACATTAATTTCAGATTCCTTGTGATTATTCTCTCATTTATTTGCCCCCTGGTTTGATACAAGTTGTCTGGCAGTATCTTTGTGACCTGGAGCCGTCTCATACGCAGTCGGCTTACTGCCTTGAAACACAAACTCCGGAGGACATACCTATTGATCTACATACACCAATTCAGGATCCTAACAGCATACTTAAGAAACTTCATATAAACTAGACAAGCTTGACATTCTGTCTATATATTGTGTCACTGCTGAAAAGTGTCCGCAGCAAACTAAAATTAAATACCTGAAAGGAGAAGAGAGCATAGTCAAGGTCGGTATGTCCAAAGAAGCAAAGGAGAGCAAAAGGTATGTGCAAGTGTCTAAGCGTGTACACGCGAGCAAGCCGTGACACGTAGTCTAAAGGTCTAGAGTACAAATTGTGCAAGAATTAGCGAGGCGCATATGCCATATATCTGCAAATTGAGAAAAAAAGAGCCAAATTGATATCCAAGAAGAAGCTGGAAGAAAGGGAGTGCAGGCTTTTACGTCGAACCCTTGCTTCTCTTGCCCTTGGGCACGCGAGCAAGCCAGTAAATGAAGACGGCAGCGAAGATGTTGAAGATGATGAAAGCCCACATGATACCAAAGTTACGCCAGGCGTCCTTGTAGTAACTGCTGACGGCGGCGAGGAAGGTATCTGTGCTGGAGATGGTGCAGAAGGTGCAGTCGCTGGTTGCGGATGGGTTCTCCAGATAGCCGCCCCTTAGCGAGATGTAGTCGGACATGTAATCCTTGCAGGTCAAGTTGCCTGGTGGGTCGAAGTGCAGGAACTCGACATCATCGCAGACAGCATTTGTGCCTGATACGCCAGTTGACAGCATGCCTGATACAAGGTAGGTGAACGGCGAGACGCGGTACATGAAAATCCAGAAGCCGGGGAGGGATTGAGGGGTGGCGAGGACACCGCAGAAGATCAGGCAGAGGGAGAAAAGGAGGTTGGCTAAGTTACCTCCGGTCTCGGCGAGTTCGATACCGGCGATCATCATGTGCGCAAAGGTGGAAGTGAAGAGGAGGAAGGCCCAGATAAGGAGGAACATGAGTGCTCCGCGTTCGTGGACGGAGTTGGTCGGTTCGGCGTTCCGGTACAGCCCAATCGGGTAGTACCAGCAGACGAAGATCAGGAAGGCCATGAGTGTATTCCACGGAAGCTCAACGATGATGTTGGCGGCCATGAATGCCTTCCAGGAGTAGGTCTTTGCAGGTCTTTCACGGACTTCATACAAAGACCGTTGAGTGCAGAAGTTGGGCATGATCTGTTGAACCAGGTTACCGAAGATAGTCATCAGCATGAAAATACTGAACATCTGGTTCTGGAGACCCTGGGCACTGTTCTTGGCGTTGAAGAAGGAGAAACCGATATATAGAGCGGTGAGGACGCAGAGTGCGGTCTTGGAGTAGATGTAGACAGGCGTCCGCCAGTATTGCGAGAATACACGAAGCAGACATTCCCACAACTGAACAGTGAAGGGGGCAGCGAACTCGTCGTAACTGCCGGGGTCGGCCTTGGACGCGTCAATGGGCTTCTGCGATAGGGTCGCTTTCAATTCATCAAGGTGCTCATGCACTGCTTTGCGCTCCGGGCTGTCCCGCCAGACCGCAGGCCAGTCGATGTCACTATGCGAACCGGGAGCGGCACCGATCACCTCAAGCATCCATTCGGCGGGATTTGCATCGGCAGGGAGCTTAGGAGCGCCGTTTCTTTCAAAGTAGCTGGAAAGAGTAGACGACTTCTCTCCGATATCACCAAAGTACACAGTCTTGCCACCTTTGGCAAGAAACAGCAGACGGTCGAATCGTTGGAACAGCATTGCCGATGGCTGGTGAATAGTACACAAGATAGCTTGGCCGTGCTTGGTAAGAGTGTCGATCAGATCGAGAATGGACCACGAAGTTTGACTGTCGAGACCAGAGGTAGGCTCATCAAGGAAAAGAAGTAGTTGCGGCTTCGCTGCGAGTTCGACTCCAATTGTAAGACGTTTCCGTTGTTCAACATTGAGACCTGGTTCGTGTCAGCGGGGTTACATAAACAGTAGACAGGAGACATACCTTCTCCAGGAACACCAACGACTGCATCCGCGTAGGATTCCATGCCAAGCAGCTTGATAACCTCTTCGACATAGTCAATTTTTTCCTGGCGGGGAACGTGAGCGGGCTGGCGAAGTAAAGCACTGAAGCGGAGCGCTTCTCTGACAGTCGTGGTATGGAGATGAAGATCCTGTTGCTGCACATAGCCGGTCTTACGCTGGAAAGATTGATCGCGTGGGCGACCATCAACCAGCATTTCACCAGATACGACACCCATGGTCACACGGGTCGCGAGCACGTCCAGAAGTGTCGTCTTACCAGCACCGGAGACACCCTGTTGACAAGATTAGCTATGAGCACTTTTGGAACCGCGCTTGTAGTAGTAGTCAGCTACATACCATGAGAGCAGTGCAGGTACCGGGCTTGACCCAGCCGTCGACATGATCAAGAATACGGCGCGGTTCGCCCTTGATCTTGATATCGTAGCACACATCCTTCCATTGAAAGATTGCCTCCTGTCTCTGAATCGCCCCGGTAGCCTGTTTGCCACTGGACTCGTCCGTCTTCGCAGCAGAAGACACCTCAGGGCTCTTCTCGACGTCATGGGAACCGGTGGGCTTTGCGTGGCCCCGTCGGAACAGTAGTACTTCACCCTTCGACTTCGATTCCGAGATGTACTCGGTCGCAGTCAAGTAGGTGAACATGAAGAAAAACATGAACCCAAACATAATACCCAGGTTCCTCCACTCGTGGCTCTTATAGTACTGGAAGCTTTGGTGGAGGTAGTCGTCGCCTTGGACGTAGCGAGAGCCGGAAACTGAACCGACTGTCGAGCAGATCCGATTCGCCAAGGGCTCGTTGTTGTATGCGCCGCCTGACGGGACGAATGCAGAGTCTGGACACAAGAACTGCCGGTTGTGGAATTCGTTAACCATTAAACTCTCAAATCCGTATGCGATGGGATCGATATAGTTCATCCACCGCGACCAGCCAAGCATATTCCGTGTCGGAATCGTGAAGCCGGTATAGATGACCAGACCCAAAATGAGGATAGCGGCGGGCACAAGGGCCTGGGACAGGGTCCGGGACGAAGCAGCCATCGTACGGAAGAGCATGGACATGGTTAACGTGGTGACGAAAGAGAAGAGTAAGAAAACAAAAAAAGCGCCCGGTTCGCGGCGAAGATTTGTCATGAAGTAGAGTGTAAGGTTGAAGATGATGGCGTTGGCGATCTTATAAGGCATGTCGCAGAGCATTGAGGCGATAGCTTCAGCGAAGGGGTGATACATTGCGTAGCGAGATTGTTTCTCAACAATGGGACGTTGGGCGTATAGTGTCAAAATCTGGAGACAATCAGCTTGTTGTGATAGCACCACACTAGCCAACTTGACTCACCTCGAGAGCACTGGAGAAGGCGTTAAGCAGCACGGCAAAGAAGAGCAAAGCACCACGAGCGTAGAAACTGCTCGTGTCGTCCGGCAGGTTGTAGAAAACACTTCCAATAACCAAGGCCATAATGAAGTTACCAACCAGCTGGGACACGGTCAAACTGGAATCACCCTTAAGCCGTTGGAAGCCACGGATCATGCACAGCTGGATTTGCTGCCATACGGAAATGGTGTAGGGGGATTTGACTCGCCTGCGGAGAGTTCAGCACATGACACCTGAGTTGAGGATGCTTCTGACTTACTGGTTTTTCGCCTGCATTGCTCGGCGAGACTCGATGAACTTTTCGAGCGACGCACCACCAATTGGGAACTCCCGATCGTACTCGTCGATTTCCCTCATCAACTTGGCGTAAGCTTCACTGCTCTTCCAGGCCGTTACGAATTCGTCAGGGGTCTGTGGGACTTTGCCCTCAAACCCGGGCTTCACCACACGCTCGGAAGGACTGGTGAGGGAAGTCAAGAAATCAGCGGTTGTCTGACGTTCCGGACAATCAAATCCCATGTTGGTGAAGAATTCCTTGGCTTCGTCGGTGCGTCCAAAGTAGATCTGTCTTCCTTCGTACAGAACAGTCACTTTGTCAAATACCTAGAAATCGAATTAGCGCTTGAGCAGCGGACATGGGTAGAGATATACTACTTACATCGTAAGCACTCTGGGAGGCTTGGTAAATAGCCACAGCAACGGTAGCGCCGGCGTACTTGGTCATCAGGTTCAAAGTCTTGCAGAATTCGAGTGCATTCGCACTGTCCAGACCACGGGTACTGTTATCCCAGCACTGCAGAGGGCTTCCGCTGAGGGTTGCCTCAGCGATACTGACACGCTTACGCTCGCCACCACTGACACCGCGGACGAAATCGTTGCCGACCCTTGTGTTCATGGTGTGTGTCAGGCCAAGCATGGCCATCACAACGTCGCGCATGTGCACGGCATACTGTTCTCTGGAGACCCCGGGCAGACGATTCCGAGGAGCACGAGCAAGCGCAGCGAATTTCAAAGTGTCACCCACGGACAGTTGTGGGAAATGCACGTCAGTTTCGGCAGTGTAGATAGCCTCACCACGGAACTGCTTGCGCATCTGCTTGGACGAGATACCCTGGTAGTTCAAGTACGACTTCTCATCCATGTAGATACCGTTCATTTCGCCGGAGATGGTCTTGAGAAAAGTCGAGCATCCACTTCCAGGACGGCCCAGAACGACCAGCATTTCACCGTTCTTGACAAGACCATCAAAATCACGCAGGATTTGGATTTTCTGCTTGCCGGTACCCATGACCTTGCGGACAAGGGTGCCAACTTCCAACACCGAGTTGAACACATCCTTCTGATAATCGGTCGGACTACCATAACCATGGACGCTGAGATTTTTGAAAGAAACGCCCGCCACACGCTTGGGATACCTTTCAGGATCCCGGGATGAAAGCGCGAGCAGGTTCTTCATCCAGTTCTTAGCTTTGAAATTGGGGCTGTGAGGATTCAGCGTCGAATCCTCCTTGGTTTCGAGAAATGGATTCTCGACATTGCCGCTTGTTGAAAATCTGGTCGATTGACGGGTCAATTGGCGTGCCAGGCGGGTGACTTCTTCCGCTGCGACATCCTCATCGCCGATCTCCTTTGACCGTTCCAGAGCGGTTTCGTCAGTGCTGACACTGGCGGCATTGTTGTGGTGATGGGATTCGACCCTGGCAATTTCTCCTTCCTCCTCCTGAGCTCCTCGACCTGTGACTGTACGCTCTGGGTTGAAATTAGGGTTTATCGTCCCTAAAAGAGACATGATGGTTGATTGGGTGAGACTCAGTCTCGTTTCGGGAGGGATTGCGTCACAACGGGCAAACACATAAAAATTCGAACGCACCACCCCAGAAGGGAACAAGATTATACAATGCCAAAGGATGAGCGAGTGCTTTATATAAAGATAGATTAGATGGAGAGATTGACAGAATTATGGATGAGGGGGCGAGATGGAGACACAGAGGTAAATAAACTAAAACAAGATGGACCCGTAAGTACCGAGTACGTCCCTGGTCCTAGGGTATCTAAAGTAAGATCTGAAAGTGACGCCGTCACCCTTATTAGATCGTATTTGAATACGCTTTTCCCCCCCCATTTTCTTTATGAGGTAAGAGTCTGGGCTTCCAGAATGGTGACTAGTACTAGCGAGTTTAAGGTCCAGGTTCTCCCCGTTTTCTCGACTACCAGATCAACCAATGACTGGCGTAGGATCCTCTCTCTTTCCTTGGAGTTGACGAATCGGGTCGCATATGCAGAATGACTCCGGGCCCAGCGCAAGAACGGGAACAAATGGGCGATTGTCTCCGTTAAAATTTGAAAACAATGTCCATATGGAACCGGCCGGACCACGGATCTTGCAATAAGCGAAGGGTACTCCGTAGCCTAATCGACCCTACGGAGTATCCATATAGCATTCATGATTCGTTCTTGAGTCGCTGACTGCCTGACTCGATGTCTACCATTCTGACAATCAAACTGCGGCTGAGCCGTGATGAGACCAATTGTACCAGGCCAATTGTACCAGGGTTAACTTCGGAACTGCCGTAAACAGATACTGTTAATACATTTGTACTGTTTATACTCTTAGTAAGTTAAGCTATACGTGGCAGTCTTTCGGTTTGTTCTCTGCCGATGTACAAGGTTTCCTACAGGATGATTCATGATGAGTTAAATGATATTCATGAATGCCAAGACATGACATGCATGCAACAATTTCCTGTGGAGAGACGCAAGCAGACGTTTATTTACGGAGTACTCTGTACATCCACTAGGTACCTTACGAATGATATGCCTCCAGGTTGAATATTATGAAAATCAAATACTGTAATGCACACTACAATAGACCAGACCATGGAAGACATATCTATAGATCAGTCCCTCTGCACAAGATGACAACAACTCCAATATGACACCTAAGAATACTAACCCTCGGGGATATAAGAAAAACGTGGCAAAAACTCCGCTATCAAGAGAGAAATGCTGTCCAGAAAGGGGCGTCGAAGACCCAAGTGGGGCGGGATGCTGGTGATCCGAAGCCCGGCCTCGCCTGCTTCCAGTCCTTTTGTTTCGGATCTGGTCACCTCCGAGCTGATACTGCATTATTGCATAATTTTACAGAGGTTAAGTCAGCTATGCAGGAATAAAGACGCGCTGACCTTCGGAGATAAATCTCGATATCTCCTGAAACATCGCCTCGAGACTTGAAATTCTTATCAAGTATGATTAATCGTGACTCGGATCCTCATGCAGAAGTCACCTAGAGACTTCCAACTTCCAGTTGCGCGACGTGTCTGTGATCACCGCGAAGGATTAATCCTGTGTATCTACGGAGCGGTGCTCCTGCGAAACCATGTTGAATGAAATCATGTATACGGAGTGCTCAAAGCATAAACAGCCAGGATGACCCTGCCATATCTGCATACCCAAGGTTGATAGGTTTAAATAATACCTCAGACTTGCGTGTTGGATCTTCTCCCGGGCGGTGCCGCAGCCTGTAAAATCTACATAAATAGAGTTACCTATGGATCATAAACTCAAATCGATACTATAAAACGATCATCCCATAGTGTGACGTTGTGACGCAGTAGCCCCTACAGGGTTACTTCCATGCAGATGAGAACTTGAGACAAGACGATCTAGATACATCTGTCATCTATGACGCCCGCGTCGATCCGGTAACCCGTTGGCGTTCGGGATGGCGTTCGTGCAGGGTTCCGTGCACTTGAATACGAGTTACAACTTTGCAGAGGCGCAACGAGCATAGTTTTCGTCCAACTTTAAAGGCTATGGCTTACTGGGTTTATGTTGTGGTGGTGTCGATTCAGTTTATGCTCAGGTGCAACATTCCAGTCAAGCACGTGGCGTGCCTTGCATGATAGAGTGTGGACATGACACTGAATCGATATGTATGAGCAAAGCTTAAGATATCAGACTGTCATGGCAAGGATAAGGTAGATATGAATATCGTTTTTATCATCATGGAACCAATACGACACCCGCTAGGGCAGTGCACCTGTCTACCATAATGTCATTATCATTGCCATGTACGTCAACAGTAGACCTCCAACGTGCCTAGGGTGCTTCCTGCTCTTCCTCGTCGCTGTCATCAATTGGTTCCACAAGGAGATTCCCACCGCGACCGATCTTGTCCCGAATCAACCCTCCAGCTTCGACTTCATACACCGTCCGCGGCATAGGCGAGACGAGTCGGAATTCGTATTGATGTTCGAACCCGGCGGGCTTATCCACTCCGGAAGGCTTCCCCTGCGCATCTTGCAGAACCTCGTAGCACTCGACAAAAGCGTAGAGCTCTTCAATGCCGGCCTCAGGAGCGAATTTGCGAATGACACGTTCGCCCGAAGGCAGCCGGATACTGATGCGGATGGCGTCCTTAACCTCGGGCCCAGGCTCGTCTTGAATAGACGCTGCTCGCCATCTCTTCCATTGCGCAATGTCGTGGAGACGTTTCTCCTCAGCCGCTTGCCGCTCGGCCGCCTCTTGCTCTGCCCGCTGCCGAGCTGCTTCAGCTTCCCGCCTCTGCCTGGCACGCTCGCGGTCGATAGCCAGTGATCGCTCGTAGGCCGAATCCTGCTGCTCCCGAATTGTGCGCGAAGCCTGTTGCTCTGCTCGCGAGGCCCGGATTCGTTCAAGAGCTTCTTTGTTCTGTGAAATTGCTGCTCGGAGCTTCTCCACAAACTCTGATGGCGATGTTGTTCCAGAGATCCTACACACGACGGACATGGCAGTTGAAGACACATTGGGAGTGTGAACAATAACAGCCGCAAAAGGGAACTTCGTGCACCGGAGGGAGTTCGAGACTTGATATGCCTCAGAATCTTGGACATTGCCTCCCCAGACAATCACTTCATTCTGCGAGTCTTTGATGAACTCGATGACTTCCCGCGAGAGTAGTGTGTCTCGGACCCACGCGTTCGTATCATCATGTTCGGAAGAAAGAAGAACCACTAGGAGGAACTTCAAGTCCCGGTGGGCTTTTTCCAGCGCCATATTGTAACCATTTTCCAGAAATCCCACAGCATTAGACCCGTATTCCTCCTCAAACTCCCGGATGAACCTGGCAGCTGTATCCTGAGGTCCAAGAGGCCGACGTCCATAGTTATGGCGTCGAGCACCCTGCAGAGCTGGGTTGGCGGTGGTATTAAGTAGGCGAGGCAGGAACGGAAATAAGCTGCTGAATAGGCGGAATGAGGTGCAAAGTAATCTATATATGATGTTGAATGGAGTAAATAATAGCGCCAGCAAGAAAGGCGGTCGGTAAACAGAGTGGTCCTCCGATTGAGTGACGATCCGAGGAGCAGGTTCTGAAGCTCGAGCGGCCGGGGAGAATTGCGCGTTCAGGTCATCGTTCATGAGATTTCGGGTTTGACGGGTAGGCCGGGGCGGAGGCGGATTGTTCAAAGCAGCGCGAGCTTCTTCAACGGGGTCAGGTCCTTCCCCATCGAAGAATTTGGAGATTGCAATCTTTTGCAGAGATTGATCAGCACCACTGTTCCGTTTCCGATACCTCCACGCTTAGGACGTACCTGGACGTTCCATTGGGATCGGCGTAACAAAGGAATAGCTTCAGATGGTTCTTGGCTTGTCACGGCGATATAGGTCTCGAGAGCAGACTTTTCGCTGTCAGATAGCTGCGAGACATCCAGCCCTGAAGAGGACATAGTTAATGAGAGTCGTGATCCATACAATGACTAAGTAATATGAATGTTCTCCCAGGGAAGTAGTGGCAGTCGTTTGCTATCACGGTGATTCAAATGGCGGGCGACCGCAATGTTGCACGAGCTCCCCAAGTTATCGAGCAATAGGCCTCTGGCAAATTGAGCAAATTGAAGCCCAAATTTCGATATTGGTAGCTAAGAGCAGTCAGTTGAAAGGAAATCCTTTTTACCCAAGTGGTGGCTAGCTGTCCTCTTGGACGCTCCGTCATCGCCGGGTCCGGGAGCTTGGCGCCAGAGACGCGCGCTTCAAGCGATTGTTGGTCCGTGCACCGCCATGACGAGAGGCCGACTTGTCGAGTACTAATCAAGTCTCCCCTCTCCCCGCGGGCGCTTTCTACCTCCAAGTTACCTTAACGGCCTGTGCCTTTACACGGCCATCCAGGGTGCGATTTTGTCTCGATGCCTATCGTCTTTGCATAGTGGGCCATTGCCTAATATTGCTCGGTTGTATAGTCTGTGATCTGTTTGGGTGGAGAATTCCGCACCGACAGTCTGCCCTCTGCTTCTCACGAACTTGCCTTGGCGTAATTCCCCTCGACGTTCAAGGAGATTCATCGCGGTCGAAATATTTCTATCTTGGCATAGAGGAATGCGGTCTCCTCTCGATATATTCTATTGTCCAATTTTCTCATGTTATGATTCCATGGAGATCCCTTTGCGCTGATCTCCGCCAAATTGGATAAAGACATACAATGGCTTCTGCAGGGAAGCCTGCTTTGGACGATTCCCGACGCGGGACAGGGTCGCCTAAGATAAAGGCGAGAGGTCAGTTTGACTCGAGAAGGACCTTTGAACTGAGAGTCGTACATTGGAAGCCTCTTCGAAGTGACAATGGCCAGTTGTTATGCGACGCGAAATTGCTGACATCATATCTCCTCTGATTCTAGAAAATGCAAAAGACACTCTTTGTCGCAATATAACCATATACGGTCGTTGTCGGTATGAAGATAAAGGTGCTGCGCTTGCCCCTCGTCCATTTGCGCGTTCATAGAAACCATGAGCTTCATCTAACCTGGGCGTATCTTCGTGAAGGTTGCGCTTTCAACCATGACCCCTATAAGGTCAATTCGTCATATCAGTCGGACAGGTTGGGATCCCTTACATCGAACCCTCGCTGGCCCCTCCTCCTCTGATGAGAGGATCAAATCGACATTTGTAGACTGAGCGATAGCTTACATGGACGTGTTGGTAACAGCAGTAAAAAGCGCTTCAATGTCGACTCCCCCAGCTTCACACCCTCCCTCTTGTCGTCGAATGGATCATCTCCGACGAACACACCAGCCACGACGAAGAAAATGACTACAATATCTCCAAAAGCTGCAAATGCAGCTCCGTTTCAACCTAGAAGTGTCGTTTCGCGTAAGGCTCAATCAGTCTTCTAGCCTCTAGGTGTTTTGCTAATGGGAGAAGGATCCAATGCCAGTACTCCTGGCTTGCGACAAGACACAATGACTCCTGACTGGACTGTAGCCGAAGTACAGGAGTTTGTTCCCCAGGGTTTTGACAATTCGCACCTGGTAAGTCGCGCCTTCCTTGGTTTATGTCGCGGGACCAGAATCATATTCACTACTTGTCTGTCCCACCCATCCATCTCTCTTTGCCTCGCCTGTCCGGTTTCCTTTTCACCTCAGTTCTCGCATATAGGGTCGTATTCAAAGAGCAAAAAGCCTTTGTCAATCATCCCCAATAGTTGCACCTTAAGAAAATTGACATATCACCTACCACAATTTACTTAGGATGGGGCATCCGTCCGCCGGCATCAGCTTGAATGCTCTTGCTGATGATTTTGACCCTAATCCCCTTCATATTCCTCCTGCTTTTCCCTCCCCCTTTGGGCATCGCGCTGGGCATTACACCCCCACTGAAGGCAGACCCATACCATCTGTGGAATCCTCTTGGCCTGGTGCTAGAAGGCGAAAGCGCAGATCTGGTGTACGTTTTCCAATCGCTAATCGTCCGTTTCAGGCTGCTCTTCAAGGAAATGGCAACGGCCCTATCACATCTACGAGCCCGTTTGATCCTTTCGTAACGACTTCGACTCCGCTATCCGCAGGTGGAGCTGTTGGCCCTGTTCAGCCAAATCCATATTCTCATGACACTGCAGCGGCACTCGGTGGTGCTGCTTTCTTCCCTGGCGCATCTGGCTTTCAACAACCTGTGAGTTTCTCTGCTGTATCGAACAATGGCGCCTTTTCGATTAACTTCTTGTCGACAGGTCCAATACCATCTGTACGCTCCTATCGGCCCTCATAGCCAGAACACTCTGGGGTATCAGCGCAATGTCCACGATTTGTTCCTCCCTAATGACTTCCGCGAGGAGCTGCAGAAGAAAGCGGCAGCCACGCTGCAAACACTGCCTAGTATGTTGGCTTGAGTCCTCAAGTAATTCACCGATGCTAAACGAGAGCAGACACTCAATTACCAGCTCAAATTGATTACTTTCATTCTCTTGTCCCGCTGGACCTGAACCACCAGAAAAATGCAACTATTTTTGGCTTTCCGAGTTGGGTGTACAAAGCGCAATCCAGCAAAGATGGAAACTTTTACGCGCTCCGGAGACTAGAAGGTATGTATTCCGTCATCATCCCTCATTTCTATACCGGAAAGTCAAAGCTAAGTGTCTCGCCAGGGTTTCGGTTGACGAACGAGAAAGCGATTCGATCCGTCCAGGCTTGGAAGCGGGTGTGCAACGGTAGTGTGGTGACAGTCCACGATGCGTTCACCAGTAGAAGTTTTCAGGACAGCTCGCTGATCTTCGTTACCGACTACCATCCTCTTTCAAAGACTCTCGCCGAACAGCACCTTGGCGCCGGCCAACAAAGATTTCAAGGTCGTCACAATGTGCACATTCCTGAACAGATTCTGTGGGGCTATATGACCCAGATTGCCAACGCATTGAAGGCTATCCATAGCAATGGTCTTGCAGCCAGAGTCATTGACGCAAGCAAGATCTTATTGACCGGCAAGAATCGCATTCGACTCAACGCCTGTGCGATCATGGATGTGGTCCAGTTCGACAGCCAGCGTACAGTTGCCGATCTTCAGCGTCAGGATCTGGTCAATTTCGGTCAACTCATCGTCACCTTGGGTGCCAACTCGCCGACGGTCATGCACAACCCTACGAAAGCTATGGAGCACTTTACACGTGCTTACAGTCCGCAGATGAAGAACTCTGTATTTTGGTTGCTGAACGGCATGCAGAAAGATCAGGATCGAAATATTGACGTTTTCATCACTGGTATATCTTCGCAGCTCATGTCCACTTTTGACTCGGCACTTCACTTGGATGATCAACTTACATCGGACCTGAGCCGTGAACTGGAAAATGGCCGGCTTGTGCGACTCATGACGAAGCTGAATCTCGTGAACGAACGGCCGGAATATGAGCATGACAGGCAATGGTCCGAGAATGGAGAGCGCTATTTCTTGAAAATTTTCCGTGATTATGTCTTCCATCAGGTGGACGCGCAGGGCGACCCCGTCGTCGATCTGGGCCACGTTATCGCATGTTTGAACAAGCTGGATGCGGGAACAGAAGAAAAGATAACATTGATCAGCCGGGACGAGCAGAGCTGCTTCATTGTCAGCTACAAGGAGCTGAAAAAGGCACTCGAATCTTCCTTCCAGGCGTTGATGAAGCCCGCAAGAAGAATGCATTGAGCAACGCTGCTTTACCATGGCTGCCTTGCGGGAGACTGTTCATTTCTGTGTTTGACGTCCACGAAAATGTTCTCATTTCAGGCGGTAGGTTTTCGTCCTCCGCGCGACGCTGTCTCTTGCATCCCTTACTTCTCATCAGAATGCGGCTGTCCGTATGAGGGATTGGATGAAGAGTGTGATGTCACCTTACCATTCTGAGACTTACTCTCCGCCAGTATGTATTGGCAGGATGCGACGGTTTCGGATTTACAACCGTCGCTCGCTGAGGTGGCTGTTGAGCAATTGCCCCGCAACCTATTGGCAGCAAATGACCATGACGTACTTGGAAGCTATTGGTGTGATTGATATACGAACGAGAATTCAAGTGAAACAGTTTAGAAATATATTTGAAATTACTGGCTATAGAGAATGTCCTGCATGATACATCCGCCTCTCCGTGCCTTCGTATAGCAGTCTGGGCTTTAATATCAAGGAAAATAGATAAAGAAACGAGAGGGAACTGAAGCCTGATGACGCTAAAGGGAGGTACGATCATCAGATCAACGGCAACTATTGCTGACCAGAATCGACCATCAGGCAATCCTGTGATTTACAGTTCAGTACCATGAGCCAGCATGTCATGCATCACTTCCACCTCGCCCTCGTCCTCACCCTCATCTTCTGCCAACCAGTCTCGGAGACGACTTTTAAGATCCTCAACGGTCAACTCATCATCATTGCCAGTCCAATCAGGCGCGGAATCATCGACCTTCCGAGGCGGTATCAAAACATGGTTGATAACATGCACATTGCCGTCCTTGGCTAACGCATCTGCAAAAGCCACCCGCTGGAAGCCATTGATCTTCAGCGATGCATAGGGTCCAAACCGGGCGACATCGACCGCCAGCTTCCGGCTGTGCAGGAGGGTGGGCAGATCAAGATGTGTGAAGCCCTTTACACCAAACGGCTTGATCTCCCCTTCGGCCGTGTAGAAGACGTCCGAATATAGAGTCCTGTTCGGGACGATGTGGTACTGCAGCAGGGCGCGCAGGTACTTCTCGCCGGGAGGGGAGAACAGGAATGCATTGATCTTGAAGCCGAGATGCTTGAAGGCTGAGTTGGAGGGGGCGAAGACGGTGCCGCCGTGGTGGTGGGGCGTGCTGGATTCGTTGAGGGCAGTTGCCAGGCCGGTCTTGTAGAGGCCTAGGGTGAAGGTGCTGAATTCGGAGGGGACAATGGTCAGAAGGGTGAGAGTATCAGGCGGTGGGATAAGGATGGCGTTAACGCCGTGGATGATGCCGTTTGTGGCGCCCTGTGTATGGAGGTCAGTTGCGTCCTCTGTTCATATCCCCGGGAAGTGAACTTACAATGTCTGCGGCTACGATGTGGCTGTAGTAGTTCAGCGTCAAGCCCTTCCATCCTACACGGACGGCCAGGCGCTGGGGCAGATCAGGGCCCAGAGTGGACTCGTTCAGGGTGGTTGGCACGGTGTGGCTGTGGAAGATATCTGAGGCCGAGTAGCGGCCTGGTGCAATGTGGTAGTGGAATATGGTCCGGATAACGTCCTTGGGGATCTTGGGGTGCTTATGGTCGTGGTCGTGGTCGTGATCACGGCCAGGACAGTGATGCGGGATCTTTGAGAAGGCCTCGTCGGTAGGAGCAAAGAAGGTATGGTTCGCCTCAGTGCTGTTCAAGAACTGGACCAGCTTGTCATCCTCGTCGATGATCTTGGCGAGGATGGTGGTATACTTGCTGGATTTGATCAATTCGTAGATGGTTTTGTTGAAGGAGGGGTGGTGAGGTGGGAAAGGTGGGCGCGGGTGCAGGTACTGCGGCAATTGCTTGAGATCTTTGGGAAGCTTCTCCGCGTCGGTGGGATGGTCGAAGAAATTCGTAATCCAGGAAGCAGTTTCAGAGGCGCCGGACTGCAGCCGTTGGGTGTTGAACGCATCGGAGGCGAGCTCAAGAGCCTCGTCTAGGGCATTTCTGAAGTCGGTCGCGGCGTCCTGGATGGAGGATTCGATGGAGGAGAGGAAGGATGTCGACTCCTTGTTCACGCCGTTTTTGTTCGTATCAAGCTTAGCAATGTCACTTAGGACCTGCTCATTAGGGATAACGATGGCGGCACAGAGCGGAAGCACTGGCCAGAGACGGTAGAGCTTCATATCGTCAGTCGATAGCTTTTCTTTACAGACATATACACACAAGAAGATAAAATATGATATAAAACTTGCAACTGTACTTACGAGTGCCACAGATCATATTTAAGGCACCTCAATCACATCATGACTTCGAGTATGATGACGAAGCCCGATGGTGGAAGCTTCGGAAGCGCTTACAGTGCATAGATCAATCGACCCAATCAAACAATCAAGGGGCGATCGAAAAGATCAGCCAGACTTTCATCGAACAAGGATGATACCATGAATATCCATCAATCCCCATGTCAATGACAGTCTTACCCAATCACTTCTAACCTCGAGGCAATCGTATTCGTACTTGAGCCTGGCCCAGTGGACCTAGATTAGCTTCGGGTTGTGGAGATTCCATGACGACAGCGACAACGGCTATAGGGGCCAGGGGGGTGATGGTTCTCTGCGCCAATAGGCTCTGTGCTTGTTGCAGAATAGCAATATAGCTTAAGATGAATAATAAGGAATGGTGAATCAAGTCTTGTTTCAGTGAGATGTTGTAGACTCGTGGTTGACAGTCTGAAATCATGCTAAGTGGATACAGAGTATCCTTGACGGCCTGGTATGCGATTCGATGCCCAAGGCATTTAGTACTGATTGATGGGGATTTCCGATGCCTCCCACTAACTAGACCACTCCCAGCAATAAGCATCAATTGAAAAATACTTCCAGAAGAATATCTGTATGTTTCTTCTAGTGACATACATGTACTTTCGCGAATGCTTGCAGCGCTGAAAGCCAAAAAGATTTGCATCGGATACTAGGCAGCCTCCTCGTCCAGGGAGAATGCAAATTGGTAAAGTCAGCAGACAGTCTCCACAGTGAATTTTAATAAAGCCTTTTGGCACTTTCGGTAGGCAGAGATCCACCTAGGACCTATCAATTGAGCTTCTCGAACACAGATGTGGTCGGCCAAGATACTACGATTGGTCCATGTGTCTGCCAAGTACGATAGATATGTTGGCGCGTTTATTCATGAGTTCAAACTATTGTATATCGATTACATGACATTGTATGCTGGATCAAAGGTAGACGCAGAATATGCAGTCATCTATGAATCCCATATTTGCATGACTTGGGAAATCCATCCACCCAACCCAAGCACATGTTGATGCTGCAGGAGCCTTCGATGCATATGTGAAAGGGCGACGGCTGGCTCTTTGATTGCTTTCACTGACTTGTCAAAGTCAAATGACCTTCCAGGACGAGCTCTGGAGGACGAGAGACAAAGGAAAGTAGAATCGGAGCCGATAGCGCGGGCGTCGTGTATCACAAGAAGTCCGCACTTTCTTCACGGAGAGCCTGACGAGACGACACAAGATGAGGATCTCTCACTTTCTTAGAGAACTGATACATTCACCTAATCTATTCTTCTTGCTGGACGAAGGGATTGGCGATCTCCTCGCTGCCGTCGGCCGGAGAAATCAACACAATCAGAGTGCCGCGGGCGACGATGAGACCAAGGGAGCGAGTAGTTTCATTTCCCTCGTCATCTAGATAGCGGACGTTAGACACTTCATCAAGCTTTGAGATGCTGTTCAGTCACTTACCACGCATGCTTTCCTTGACATCATCCAACACCAAGTTCATGAGCTGGTCATAACCCTTGAGCATACCGGTAACTAGAATGATCTTAGTAGGCAAGAAGAGCAATCAGTTGGTGATAAACTCACCCTCTCGTCCTCCGTTAAACTTCACCTTCACCTCCTTGTCCATATACTTGGACAAATCAAGAATGTTCTCCTTCTTGGGCTTCTCCTGCTGCTGTTGCGCACCGCCACCTGCACCGCCACCCCTGTGCTGGGAGGAGTGAGCACCGCCACGACCGCCAGACCTGTCGTGACCTCCGCCGCGGCTACGACCACCCCGGGCAGAGCCTCGTTCAGACATGGCTTGGCTAGCCTGGATTGCTTGGTGATCTGTTCTAAAGAATTTGTTTATTTAATTGGGTGTTGTTTTTTAATGGTTTGATTTTCGTCTGATCTGGCTTAATAATAAAATGTTAAAAAAAGGTTAAGAGAAGAGAGGGGACAGAGGTGGGACGGGGAGGACGCGCGCGCGAAAGAACATGAATGAGGGGGAATCTGGAATCGATGGATGGATTGAATTGGACGCGATGTGCTGGCAGGTTCAGAAAGAGGGGCGTGATCTGACCTTTCTGGGTAGTTTCAAGCTGGCTGCCCTGGCTCTCTAAAGTGCAGGATGACCCGAGGGGGTAGAGTAACACCAGTGAAGGGAGTCACCTGCAACTCACAGGTGAGATAACTGTGATAGGCGGAGTTGAGTATGAGTAAGGTAGGTGTGAGTATGAGGGATTTTCGAAGAGGGGACGAGGGGTCAACAAAAATGGGTGTAATAATAATAGGTTCTCTATCACCGTTCCTACCCTAAGGCCGTGTCCAGATTGTGTAGCCCACACATATGGAGTACAGAACTAATCACTGGTGGAAGCAATAAAATTCGGCCTAGTCACTTGACATTTTGCATTCTGACGGTACGTATTGGACTTTCCCCCTTACCCGAAGGAAACCTCTCAAGGTTCTCAGCAGCTGGTAATCTTACCTTGATATTCTGTGTAGAACAAGCCCGTACCACAAGAATACTCCCGGTGTATACTGCGCTATACCGCTTTCGCTACCTGATTTGCTGCAACAGTGGAGTAGTAGGCAGAATGTCCGACATTTGTTGGATCAAATTGTCAACCTTACGCAACAATTTTATACGCAGAATTTGTATTACTCCTACTGTATTGTTACACGAGACGGGCGGAGCGCAACTTCATTTCACTTGGTGTCGATTTAAGAGTCTCCTGCCTTTGAATGCGAGGCCTGAAAGATATGATCAGTAGACTCTGTACTTCATGCTCTCAGTTGGGACACAAAGTATTGGATTCCACTTTGCCTGGGACCATCTGAAAGGATGAGCCTATCGTGCATGGACCTGGTAGTGACAAATCCCTCTTGTCGCGTCATCCCGACAACATGTCTGGGACTGCCAGGTCTCGCTGACCCAGTCCGTCCGCAAGGGGTTCTGGCCAACTGAGGCCAACGTCGACTACAAGAACTCTTAATAGAGTGCTGTCCGATTACTGCAATGACGACTTTTGATTATTAACTTTCATGTTACTCCTTCTGATAAAGATTCCCGTCTTCTACTTCATACGAATGCTCCATGATCCTGCGTATTTCGGAGGAAATTCTGATGCCTAGGCTAGGTAGATACCTACCTCACCTAGTGCTGGGCTGTACGGTAATTACCCGTCGTTTCCGATTTTCCGAGCCACAGCGTATGGTGCAGCGGAACAGGCCGGCGGGACTCCGCTCCCTAACGTTTGCAAAGAATCCAGCTCCCATCACAGTCAAATGGAAAGCATCAAAATAAGCCTGGACGACGCGGGAAACTTTTAGACTGTTGTCAGGCTTCTGATTCTCTTCTTTCCTTTGCATTCTCGCCAGTAGTTTGATTCATTACTTAATGATCATCATGCCTGCTTTGGAAGTCTGCCTACAATACTGTTCCGATCGCACCCATTTAGATTTGTGGCCTAAGGCAATGATTATCTAGTGTAGAAGGACTCCGAGGAGGTGACCAGTTCCGCCATCCGCGCCATCACCAACCCCATGTTCGTTTCCTATCGTCATCAGGTATTTGTGGCCATTCAGATGGTCCAATAATAGTGCCCTTTCATCCTTGTTCGCTCTTTCTGGCCGTCCATCCCATCCACCCTTCTTTGTCCAACCCGTGCTTGTTAGAAATATACTCCGAAGGCCGTCCTATCTATCCATGTACAGATGACAGTATTCCTGGGCGTACTCCGTACCTACCTGCCGACTACCTAGCTATCTACCTACCTGTCAGCTTGGATACCCGACAACGACTACCTTAATTGGCCTGCCACTGTGACTCTGCCATCCCGTCCGCCTCTCCACTTCCTCGGCGTCTTCCTCTTTCTTCCTCTTCCTCCTCCTGTTGTCCTCTCCTCCCTCTCTCCCCCCGGATCTCTCTGGCCCCCTTTTATGTCCTAACTCTTTTCTCCAAACGCTCATCTTAAGCTGCTGTCGGGTTCTAATTATTTTCTCCTGTCGTATCAGCTCCGTCTCTTTCTGCGCCTTGCATACTCTCCGCCTTCTTTTCACCCAACCTTCATAAGTCATTGTTTGTTGGGGTTCCTTATTACCTAACTCGAAAAGGTTTCCTCGCAGCCCAGTGGCTACTTTTGGAATCCGCAGCTGGAGCCCTTATGCTCCGCCGTCGATCACCATCAATCGCCATTTGACCTTTTTTTCCCTCATCGCCTAATTCTCTCCATCCCCGCAAGCGATCGATTTTCTGCTTTCGACTTTTCCGCGATAGCACCAACTCCTCTCTAAACCTTCTCACTATCTTTCTCATCATTCCACCTATCCTACTCCCCTGGTTGAATCACTAGAACGCACACGTTGCACAGCTTCATGGAGTCCAGACCCCCAGCGGCGGCAGAGCCGTCGAACAAACGGCCCAGGTCGCCCTCCGGCGACTACCATCCGATTGCTTCCAAAGTACCTAAGAGCCATTCGAACCATCTCCAGATTAACTACCTCGCTCGTCAGTACCCGGACAATTTGCCTCTAGTCTCTCTCGATGATACTATGCCAGCTATTTTACACCTAGTCGGCGAATACGACGGCGTGCTTCATCGCCACGAAAGTATCGCGGGTAACCTTGGCGCATGTCCTCTTGGACCCATCTTGATCAAGCGTTTCGAGCGCCTATTTGACGGCCCTCCTCGTGTACTCAAGTCGCACGGTAAAGAACCCCCTAACATCACCTGGTTGGACGTCGTCGAATTTGCCAAGAGCAAGCCGGAACAGTTCAACCTGGAGAAGTCGCGCAATGGAGTGCGCGTCTGCCAGTTCTATACCAAGCAGTGTCGAGTTGAGATCAGCGAGGAAGATTTTGTGCTTATTGCGTCGGGGATGCCACAGAAGATGATCCCGCCGCAGCCAATCATCGAGGACGAGGAGAAAGAATTGGGTGCGCTGGAGATCTTGGAGAAGAATTTGCAGCAGATTATTCAAGTTGCCGATCAAGGTTGGTCCATGACTCCCTTCAAACGTGTTCATGTGGTCTCCTTCAGTGGTGCCGGAAGCTTACTAGTGTGTCCTTACTGCAGTATCGGCTCGAGCTAGACAGCTCAATCATCGTTTGAAAAATCGCAGAACGGCTATTGTCACGCGCCGGGAAAATGACATCTCTCTCAAGGCCCATCACCCGCCGCAACCCCATCAAATACCACAATCACAGCAGCCTCGTTCACTCAGTCCGATTTGGCGCGAGGCGACTGGCGCGGTTTCAAACCCGCTCAATGGCAATCCTCCATCCAACGCTCACTCTCCCTCTACTGGATTTGTCGCAGTGAATACCGCCCGTATAAATCCCGGAGAACCTCCCGTGGAGGAAAACGCGCTGTCGTCGCAGTTTATGTTCTCGCACTCAAACACAGACAATGTTACCATCATCAATGGAACATCCATCAAAGGCGCATCTCCTACGACACGTGCCGAGTTAATGAAAAAGTTCTTCACTACGCAAGATCGGCAATCGCGCAGCTACGAAGAGTCACCTGGATCAGCTAACCGGCAGTCGTCGCGGCCGCGGCCGAGAGCGTCGGACGCTGGGGACTACAATATGTACAACCCCGCACCTGCTACCGTCGCGATCCCCAGTACGCCGTCGTCATTACTGCCTCCACCCAAGACCAACCACATGGAGAAAGACGATGGCGGTCCATTCAAGATGGAAATGGTTGCCCGCATGGAGGAGTTACAACGAGGAGAGCGTATTCTCCCACCCTGCGATCGCTGCCGTCGGCTTCACATGGATTGTTTGAAGAATTTGACCGCATGCATGGGCTGCACTAAAAAACATGCCAAGTGTTCCTGGAAGGATGTCAAGGAGGAGGAATTGCGCGAGGCGCGTTCGGACGGCACAATTCGTGAGCTCGGAGACAGCGCTCAGTCGAAAGACTCTCCGGCAGCCCCCACTCCCGCCTCGGCTCCAACCCCTGGTACCGTTTCAATGAACACCACGTCTGCTGCACCTACCCCAGCATCTGTTGCTCACCTTCCAGAGCACGACCGGTCACGAGAGGAAGGCGGCGTGGCATACAACAGTAGAAGAGATTCTGCACCCACGGGGGGACCGGCGCCGGGGACCCCATCGCTCAAGGATACCGCTCCCCGACGTGCAATGAGTGAGATCCATGGTAGCGCGGTGGGAAATCATGACAGACGCGTCAGCATCAATCGCAACAACGATCCAGTGCCTGACGACGACGACCCAGACGCCAACTCCCGGCTCATGCAAGCGATCATGGACACGGTGGACCATCATGCGCGGGTGGCCGCTGCGGTCAAGGAAAATGGTCATGAGCAGATGACCAGTGATCGAGAACGAGAACGAGAACGAGAACGCAAGCTAGTGAGAGCTTAAGCTCATTTCTTTTTTTGGCCCTGCGACTTGTTTCGTTTCTTTATAACTTCTGGGGATCTGAGCAGGCATCGAGATCCATGTTTGATTAGGTGAACATTTTCTGTACTTATCCATTGAGTCTGTACTGTTTGAGCGAGTTCAGCGGATATCCCTGGGTGATTGTATTTGAACTATATTCTATAAATTGACAGTCTGGCACCATGTGACTCGACGTAACGGTCCGTGTAGGGAGCTATAACGGCTAGGACTTAACCGGCAGGAAAAGACATTACCCGTTTGACGGAGAGAAGCACAGCTGATGCGATGAAATGCCACCAACGCCGCTGTATCTCGATGACGAATAGACTGTGCACAGATAACAATGAGTATTGATCCTAGGTAGAAGCTACTTATGATCATAATCACCGATCACCACCTCATCTAAGGCGAAAGTGGGACACCCCGCAAGCACCCTTGGATCTATCGGATTTACCGATCGGCAGGTAAAGCTGAGAGGAGCCTGAGGCAGAAAGTGTCGCGCCTGATTGGTGACCACATGCTGACCGCTTTCGAGCCGAAGTCGGCAGAACGCCAAAAAGGGAACCAGGCCCGGGGGAATTCCGACAACCAGTATAGATGGATATGATGATGAAGAGGATGATGATCTTGGCCTAGGTGGTGCATGAGAGTACCCCTCAGGTAATTATCTCAGAAAGCTTCGGAAATAATAGACTTTGCGGGGTATTGCCGATTTTTCGACCAGACCAATGATGGACCAGGTCAATCAAGCAAGCCCTTGCTTATACAATTATTACCCATCGATCCATCGGCTCCTCAGCTCCTCACGGAACCGGTGGTCATTGCGGGGTGGTGTTTTCTTTGTGCCTCGTTGGACAATGCGCTGATGGGTCTGGTCTATTAAACCTGATGGTCCCCGTCGTTGAAGAGCTTGAGCATTCGTCTCATCTTTAGACTCTTTTTGGCTGATTGTTCTGTTGTTTCATACAAAACATCCATCATGGACCCCTCACAAGTCAAGATTCCCCCTATGAAAGACCTCACGGTCGACAACATCACCGAGAACGTTATCCGAATCAATTCCCTCTGCGAAGATGAACGCATGAAGTACGTCCTCGAGCGTCTGGTCACGCATCTCCACAACTTCGCCCGCGAGACCCGACTCAGCTCCCAGGAATGGATGACCGGACTCACCTTCTTGAAGGAGGTGGGCCAGATCTCCTCCGATGTACGACAGGTACGTATCTGCCCCCGGCACTTTCGTAGTAAACACACACGGAGGAACTAACGCCAGGGAAAAAGGAATTCATCCTCCTCTCCGATGTCCTCGGCCTCTCCCTCCTCGTCGACTCAATCGACCACCCCAAACCGCCCGGCTCAACCGAAGGCACCGTCCTCGGCCCCTTCCACACCCACGAAGCCGAAGAGATCACCCAGGGCGGCCTGATGTCCCATGATCCCAAAGGCGAGCCGCTCCTCGTCGTCTGCACCATCAAAGACACAAACGGGAACCCGCTCGAGGGCGTCAAGATCGATATCTGGGAGACCGACTCAACGGGCCACTACGACGTGCAGTATCCCGGCCGTGACGGGCCCGACGGGCGCTGTATCATGCGCAGCGACAAGGACGGCGTATTCTGGTTCAGTGCTATCACGCCTGTGCCGTATCCGATCCCGCACGATGGGCCGGTGGGTAAACTGTTGAAGAAGTTGCATCGGCATCCGTATCGCCCCGCGCATATGCATTTCATGTTCGAGAAGGAGGGGTATGATCATTTGATTACGTATGTCCTGTTTTTCTTCCCCCTTCTCGATCCGTAAGGTGAAACGGGGGCTAATGCATTGTGGCAGGGCGCTTTACCTCCGAAACGACCCCTACGAGACCTCCGACGCTGTCTTCGGCGTCAAGAATTCCCTCGTCGTGGATATCGGCAAGGCGGGCCCCGAATACGCAAAGAAGTATAACGTGCCCGAAGACCACGCCTTGCTCACCTACGACTTTGTCCTCGTTACCGACCAGGAGACCGCCGATCTGCGCGCAAAGAACTCCAAGGAGGCGCTGGATAAATTGGGCCGGAAGGTTCGCATCGTCAATGGGTTACCGGTGCCGGACCTGGATTGAAGAGCATTAGCTACCTTTGCACTGTTGGTTTCACCTGTACATATTGAACTGTCTTGCGAGATGTGATCATGAGTATAATATGCATTATTCATTACAAGAGTCGTCGCTGTAGGGATGCTATATACAATGAGGTCAATACGCACGTATCACAGCCCAGATTGTGAAGCTTCCACCATATCCCCGAAGTCACTTCCGCTGTCGGTCACTTGCACCGCTGCTGGATTTCTGTTGGCATCACCAGCTACAGCATCCTTCAACCTTCTCACCCCCGAATCGTCCTCTACCCACCCACCAACTTTCTCCATTCCTTCAATATACTCCGCGGCAATACGCAAGTTCAAACTCGCGCTGATCGCCCGCTCGATCCGCGCTTCTCGCGTCTGTGAAACCAGGACCCGGAAGACATGCGCCAGGAATCCGCTCAGGATATCCACGCTCCAATCATCGGGGATCAGCTGCAGGACATCTTTGATGTCGAACCAAGCGGCAAACCGTGCCAGGAGATCACTGGTCCGCTCGATTCGTTCGGACACGTCCTGGATCTGAAGGAATTCATCTAGAAGATACCGAAAGAGCTCCGACTGGTGTGACTTGTCAGCCAGTTCGACCGTCCTTGCTGAGCTGGTGCTGCGAGGTCCGCCAAAGAGGCAGTACCGTACGGCAGAGTCATAGTCGCCAAGCCCGTGAGTGAGAAGGCGGAGGGCCTCCCGGTGGCGGCCCTGCAAGCCATCCAAAATCACCGACTCGGAGACGAGTTCATTCTGAAAGGGTTCGATCCGGGCGAGGACCGCAGGAATTGAATATGTCAGTTTGGTGGGTGTTGGCATCGAAGAGAATTGGCTACTGCTCCCTCCGCCGAGCAACTGCAGCAGCCGAAGTCGCGACTGCCACCAAGGTTCCGAGGGGGTGTTTTCCATTATGAAGTTCATGTAGGTCGGTTTAGGGGGCCGCAGGGCGCGGTAGGTCGAGTAGGATTCTGCAAGAGACTCCCGAGCGGCGGGCGAGGACTCGAGGACTGATAGGACAGTATCCAGGTAGTAACTGAGAAGGTCGTCCGCATATTGCGTGTACTGGATATGTTAGGCGTTCGAACAACGTGTATCAGTAAGGAAGCATGTTAGGACTCACATGTTTGGCAAAAACGAGATGCTCCAGATACACCTGGACTGCGTTGGGGGCGCGCTCTTTCAACATTTTAACGACATCAGCCGGCTCGAGTACAACCCTACTGTCTTTGTCTGCGAAGACCTGGATTCCAAGTTGAGGGTTACGCCCAGCCAGCCATGACCCGTACTCCTCGACGAGTTGCGCGTCTCTGATCTTGACGAGGTATTTACGCATCTGCGCTTCAATGCCCGGCCCAGTCACCTCCCCGCCCACATCTTCTTCTCCTTCGGTGATTCTTCGCCATGTCTTGAGAACATTTCTGGACATTTTCTGGCTCTGATACAGCCGGCTGAGAACGTATAGTCTGCGATAACTCTCTAACAGTACCACAGCCCTGTCGAAGCTGCCTTTCCAGTTATCAACAAGATGATTCAGCTCCGCTCGGATTGGAGAGACCGAACGCTGCTCCATCGCCAATTGAGAATCCTGTTCCAGGAGCAAATGCAAGAGAGCTGCATCGACGCTATCAAAGACATATGTCTCGTCAGCGATGCTGCCATAACCCCTCTTCTGCTGCCATGAAAGGAGAAAGCGCTTGATCATGTTCACGACTTCATCATCGAGAGCATTGAGATCTTTGTATTGTTCATCTGCTTTCTCAAGGCGCTGTAGATAAACCTCCGCGATCTGCGCTAGCCCTCCATGGACCCAAATACCCTGCGGACCCTGCAAGACTTCTTGACGCAGCTGTGGGGTCAACAAGAGAACAATCCGCGGATCCAGCCCGCCAGTAATCAGCACCCTTTCCGTTACCTGAATTGTCGCCCCCTTTCGAGCAGCTGCATCCATGAAGAGCAGGTCACCAAAGAGAAGGAGGCTTGACTTTTGTTTCAGGAAATTGAGTCCCAAGAACTCGGCTTCAGAGCGCGGCTCGGCGGCCTGGACTTCTTCAAAAACATCCAGAATAGCATCCCTTTTCAAATCCCCGTACATGAGCTCCTTTGAACCCTGGGCATCTTGCAAAGCACCATCAAGCTGTGTTGTCAATGGATTTCTAACCACTCGCCAGATCCGACGCCCAGACCACATTACCAAGCTGCTTTGAGTCTGACCCAGAGCCCGGGCGAATTTGGCTTCTTCGTTATTGCGTTCTGCTTCCCACCCCCGCTCTGACGACCCATCGCTCTTCCTTACTCCATCAGAATCAGTCAATTCTTGGGACTCGAACAATTCCTTCTCCTTCTGAAGCTGCTCAATGGAAGCCTGGGTCCTTGGATCTGTCACTGGTATGTGAGGAGACAAGGAGGGCGTCTTCAGGCGGACCATCTGTAACAAGCACCCCAGTTCACCGAATTCGAGTTGACTGGAGCTCATTGTATGACAGATTCCCACAGGACAAGACGGCATATCCTCGGCCGAAGGTACCTCTAGCCAGCTCTTACGGTTCTTCTCCTCCTCCCTTGGATCAACATCCCACGGCTGTACTTCCAACCACTTGCGACGTTTCCCTTCTTGTTCTGTCTCTATGACCGCAAGGATGTATTGATCTTGCGTATTCTCGGTCGACTCGACAAGGTTGTTCTCTTCGCCGCTATCGATTACAATATACTCAGGGTAACGGTGGAAATTGAGCGTGCCACGCGGTACAACGTCTCCATCTAGATTGACAAACATGCCAACTCCAGGTTCTTTTTCTTCTGTTCCGGTAACTAACAGAAATTCCGACGGGGTTGGAGACACAATGTGAGGTTTTAGTTGCTTCGGCAAGGGAGGAAGCGGTTTTGTGTCACTGACGGAGCCAGGCTGTAGCTCGCCTGCTTGGTTTTCAATAGATGTTCGCGGCGATGCGCTGCGACTTCGGTCTTGCGAAACTGACCGTCTCGGCGTCCCGGAATCTGGGGAGAGTTCAGGCGTCGCAGAGCGCGACCGGTCATGCTGAAGGTGCGGCGGATTTGGATGAAGCATACCAACGAGTGTATTTGAGCTAGAGCTCCTGATATGAGTGCGGGTTCCTTGAGGCGTTGGAGATGGAGCTGAGAGCATATCCTCCACATGGCCCGACTCGAACGTTTCGTTAGACGAGGATATAGGAAATAGAGGTATCTTTTGCTGATGCTCCACATCAAGCAATGAGTAGGCATGCGAGTCAGCGGCACAGGCAATTGTTCCTCTTCGTAATGCCATGAGACAGCCGGGAAACTCAATGTTTCTGATGCGTCGAGCATCGTCCCCAATCCTAACCAGCATCATTCTACTTTGCGCTCCGATCAGAACAACGGGCGGTTCAGCACCATTGGTATCTGCATTCAGGTCAAGACCGCCGATCCAGCGACAGTTGTTAACTTTCGTATTATTGAATGCCGGGCTGAGCTCAGGTAGCAGATAGAAAGTAACCGTCCCGTTGCAGAGCACGCATGCTTTGTTGACGGTTGGAAGTAGAACAATTTGCTGAATACCAGGGTGTTTTGTTGCCAATGGGGCATTTTGAGAGAATGGAATGGGTAGTCTTGAGGCCAGGATGAAGGACGGTTCGTTGGACCTGTCAGAGGGGTCTGGTGGAAGGCAGACGAAATGAAGGATCTCCGCAGAGGAAGTACCGATGTAGAGATTATCACCTGAGGATCAAAACTGGTCAGTTGTCTTCCATTTCCAGAAACACAGAACAAAGAGCTCAGAGCTTACTCCAGTACTCAACACAGGTAATGTAGACATCGTCAGCCGTGGGATCTTCGGCGGACAAGGGCACCTGATCTAACAGGGACCGGAGCACATAAGGGGCTGTTTTTGGAGAGGTAATTTTCCTCCTTTTGCGAGGGCCAGTGCCGTCATCTTCCGTCACCATAGTGAGACCAGCTCTGGCGCTTTCAAGTCAGATCAGTTATAAAACGCGAAGGTGGACAACAACAGTATGTCCTGGAGCTCGGCGGAGTTGATGCCTCAAAGAGTGGGTCCAAACTGGGGGTTCTGCTATGTCAGCAGCCGAGCTTGGTTAACGAACTAACCACATAGTTAACTAACTAGTTTTAATAACAATGGAGACATGCCGTTCCAGTGCATCCCGACATTGTTGCACAATTGCTTGGTATGATTGAGTTTAAATTCAATAGGACATGTTAATTTGTAGTCGAAGTATTCTCAGTCCTGTACACATCACATTAGTTCTGGGCCCGCTGCCACACAGCATACAATAGCGAAACATCAACAAAAGAGTTGATGATGGCATCGCGTAACCAAAGTCACGGGACAAAACCATATGCGCTGCAGATCATGTGGCACGTCCCTCTTTTCAAGCCACCGCTGCTATTATTCTCGAGGATAGTTGCATACACCAATCCATATCCTACACTCTTATTCGCACAGACGGTCTTCTACAGATCCTGCTTGCGACGTCATCACAGAAATCATTTCAATAGTTCCTCGACAGGTCAGCGCTGCAGACTTGAAAAGACGGCCCGCTTGAACGGTTTAGTATATCACAAGCAGTGCGGTCTGGCTTTTTGAAGCTTCAAAATGAGATGTTCTTCTTTCATAAGGGAGTAGCATGTTTGTTCAGTCTCATTCTGCCTACCTTCGGGTAAGCGAACCCAAGTATGGCACCGCAAATAAACCACAAATCCGGTGATTCGGTTCATTCACAAGTACAACAGCCCTCTGACCATCCGAGGCGGCAGTCCTTTTGGGAATGGCTTCAAGGTCAATTTCACTTGAGGCCTCCCGATGACGATGAGCCTCAAGACTGGTGGCTTGCATCTACTGCGGTACCTTTAGTCGCCGCTGCCACTGGCCCCCTTGCAAATGTCATGTCGATCGTTGGTTTGGTCATGCCATGGAGATGTCACATATTCTTCAACCAAAAAGACTCGCTTGGAAACCCCTTGCAAGTCGGTTTCCCAGACCCTCGATGGTAATGGATATCGCTCACTGCCATGATGACCCAGAGGAATGCATGCTGACTTCTGCAGGTGCATTGCTCTCAACGCTACCTCACTTGCGTTGGGTATTTTGGGAAACGCGTTCCTGCTGTGTAATTTCACACGTATCATACGTTATATCATAGCTTTACCCGCATCTATAATCTGCTGGTCCGCATCAACAGCTCTTGTGAGTGGCCTGGATCAACCCATATTCGCAAATCTTCTGACTCTGCATTGAATAGTTGATTGCGGGAACCGTTGCGATGCATGTATATGCAAGCCCGATTGCACCAAATGAACTTTACTCGCAGGCTTACTGGAGTGCCGTTATCGCGGCAATCCTTTATTTTATTCTCAGTGTCATATTGATCATCAATATGTTGGGATATCTTTTTGGACATTATCCCCAGTACTTCGCTCTCACTGATGGTCAGCGAACTCTGATCCTACAGACTCTGTCATTTGTCGTCTGGCTAGTGATCGGTGCTGTGATCTTTTCCAGGGTCATAGATATATCATTCGCAGATGCGCTATACTTCTCGGATGTAACCATTTTGACCGTGGGATTCGGTGACATTGCGCCCACAAATGCCGTTGGAAGAGGCGTTCTATTCCCTTACGCTGTGATGGGCATCATCATGCTAGGTCTAGTGGTCGGTAGCATTCATCAATTTGCCAAAGATCTTCAGTATGACAATGTCATTCGCAAACATACTGAGCGGAAGCGGCTGGCAACCATCAGACGTGCTACTACGTTGGAAAATAATCATATTGCCCCAGCAGAGAACGGGGCTCACACGAGCGACTCCGACCAAGCAACACAGATCGGCTATCGGCCTCGCTATACACTTGAACACCCCATCAGAAGCAGTATCAGCTCCTGGACTCAGGGACTGGCGGGTCGGACGAAGCTTATCCTCATGAAGGAAGAAAAGGACCGATTTGACGCCATGCGTGCCATTCAAAATGAAACAATCATATTCCGTCGGACATACAATCTAGTGTTGAGCATTATCATTTTTGGGATAGTGTGGACATGCGGTGCAGTGGTTTTCTGGCAGTTGGAAGAGAATATTACATACTTTGATGCTCTATATTTTGGATTTTGCTCACTGATTACCGTGGGATATGGAGATTTTACTCCCACAACGAACGCGGCAAAGCCGTTCTTTGTGGTGTGGTCTCTCATCGCTGTTCCAACAATGACCACCCTCATCTCGGAGATGAGCGACACAATCGTCGCCTGGTTCAAGCATGCCACCGACAAAGTTGCGGACTGGACCGTTCTTCCGCAATCATCCAAATATAAAGCTTTTCTCGAAAGACTGCCTGTTATTTACTCCGCCCTCGAGCGGCGAGCAGAAAAGAAACGAGTTGCCCAGGGCTTTCCTGTTGGTGACTTAGAGCCAGGGGAACGGCAGGGTGATGGTGCCGACTCCAGCTCTCGCCCAAGACCTCTTGAAGATCTAGCTCGCGACTCAAGTCCTTCGCGGCAAGATTTGGCCCAGCAACTCGCATTTGCAATTCGACGGACAGCAAAACATGCTGTTGCACGCCATCCGAAGCGCTATAGCTACGAAGAGTGGGTTGAGTTTACGCGTCTGATCCGATTCACTGACAACAGTCCTGAGGGAGTGGTGCTTGACGAAGATGAATTCGGTGTGCTAAATTGGGATTGGATTGGAGAGACAAGTCCGATGCTTGCGTCGCAGACAGAGCCGGAATGGATCCTCGATCGGCTCTGCGAAAGCCTGATTCGATATGTGGATTCGCAAAGTCGCAGACAGCCTTCTGACCAGGATGAAAAACCTTTAAGTGTAACCAACGGTGACCGGGATGTCGAAGAGCCTACATTGAAGAAGGAAAGAGACATCCGGTTTGAGGATGATTAAGCCCATTCAATTTGCTTTATATCCGCCTTTCGGCTCAAATATGACTTGATTCCTTATATTCAAAATGACGCTCCAACAGCTCGTACCTCAGAACTAGACAATTCCACTTTTCTTCAAACATGCTACTTTATCTGTAGTCAGTAAGTAGCTTTGAATCCGAGCCAGATCGATTATTCAGGACTGATATAAGCCTACTTCCAGCATTCGGGCTTCGTTCTGATGTTCTCATAGAGTACAAAATCATGCCAACAGGCTCCCAAGTTAATCCAGGTAGGACCGTCCCAAATAGGAAATACTCGGCAAAACTTCAGAACCCCTGGGGCCTGAGAAGAACAGCCTACAAGTTCGGAACAACCATCGGTCCGCTCCGCGTGTCAACTGTCAACGGTCTCCGCATCTCAAACTGGTCTGTCTCTGTCCGATCGCTGCTTTGGTCGATAGTTGTAGGGGTATCTTGGTTGAATTAAGCGTCCGATGGGCTCACTGAGACAAAAGTTTGGGTCAAAATAGGAGAAAGAAGATGGACACCTTTGCGATCACGGAAGGCATCGTTCCCGAGAACAACAATCAAGATGGCCACGACGCCGAACGGGCCAGCTCAGAGCAGCAGCTCCCAGAAGAAGCGAACAAGTTTCAACGTGCCATTGCGGCCTGGAGAGGTACGTCATTATTCGCATGCCTTGTCTACCTTGAAAAGGTGCTGATATCTCTACTATTAGGCATCGACTTGACTACGACTGTCGCAAAGCTAGATGCTACGGCTTCGGATATTGTCGCTCAGCAGCGAGATGCACTTATACAGAGAAAGGATCTGGCCCAGAAGACAAAGGAATTTCGAAAGTTAGACGATGCTTCCAAGCTTGCGGAATACAAGGGTCTCCTGAAATGTCCGTCCTATCTCGGCAGCGCTCCATTTGATCATTCGAGCTAACGTATGGTAGCATATCAGAGCTTCATTGATCTTCTGACCAATCACGGGAAATCCTCCTCGTCCGCCTTTCTACAGCTGTACTCCTCTCTGTCAGAAGCTCCTGATCCTTACCCACTCCTTGAAGCCTCGGTCGACTCCCTCGTGCTCTCCGAGCAGACCGTCCCGAAATTGACATCCGAGAGAGACCAATTGCAGACATCTGTGAACCGCCTTACATCCCAATTAGAGGATACGGAAAAGCGACTACAGGAGGAGCGAGCCGCAAGAAAGCATTTGGAGGAGAGCCAGGAAACGAAGATAAAAGAGATCGAGTCGTCCTGGTCCGCCGTGTTGGCGGAAAAGTCGAACAACTGGGCCGCCAAGGAGAAGAGCTTGGAGGAGAAGGTTGAGAATCAGGAGCGCTTGCTGAAGGAAGTGAAGGCGAGCTACGAGGTATCTCAAAGGCTGGGCCAGGAGAACGATGGCGGTGATGGCTCCCAGCACGGGGCAACTGCTGCAGAACTAGAATTGGTGTCTGCCGACTTGGAAAAGACTAGCTTGCGACTGGCCGAGGTGGAGGCACGAAACGAGCAACTCCGGCTTGAGCTGGCTCAAGCCGTTTCACATTCGCAGGCTCCGCAGGCTACCTCTGTTGAGGACGATCCCGCCTATCTGCGCCTTCAATCAGAAAACTCATCCTTGTTGCGCAAGTTGGACGCCGCGCGATTTGATCGGGAGTCTGAACGTCACGCATGGGAATCGAAGCTCTCACAACTGGAGAGGCAGGGCTCGAAGGTGGCTGCGGAGCGAGACGAGCTGCGGTCGCGGTTGGAAAAGACTGCTGACTATGAAGATATCCGCCGCGAGCTGGAGATGATCAAGGTAGGACATAACCTATGGCAAGATAGCCGTAATTTCTTGCTGATTCTTCGCAGTCTATTGAGTTCTCTGCGGGTGATGCGGACGATGATGAGGCTGGAGATTCCACAGGCAATACTAACGGCACCAACGGTGCCCCTTTGAAACCTAAGGATGGATCCAGCGGTAATAGTCTAGAGGGACTGCTCTTGGCTCGCAATAAGAAGTTGACAGATGAACTTACCGTTCTTCGTGTGTCCCATCGTGACTTCCAAGGTCAGCTTGAACTTCTCCGTGAGGATCTCTCAAATACCAAACAGGAACTGGAGAAGTCCAAGCAGCTATCCACCACCCTTGAGAATGATCTGCTCCGTGTACAGCAAGAGGCGGCGAACGCTTTCCCATCATCCGCAATGTCCGTTGCCGGTACCTACAGCTCGAGGTACCCCCACTCCTCCAGGAGGGGAGCAGCATCCCCGACCTCGTCTATCATTTCAGGTTTTGATCAGGCGGCAGCATCCTCCAATGCAATGGACGCTATACGCGCCGGGGAGCCTGTGGGCGGTGGTTCCGGTCTGCTTCCTATGATACAGGCTCAGCGTGACCGCTTCAAGAAAAAGAATGCGGAGCTAGAAGAGGAGTTGTCGAAGATGTACAGCACGGTCAAGTCCTTGAGGCAGGAGGTTGCTTCCCTCCAGAAGGACAACCTTAGCCTTTACGAGAAAACGCGATATGTCTCAACGTACAGCCGTGGTGGAGCCTCCTCATCAGCCTCTGCCTATGCGAATAAACCTAGCAACTCCTCCGTCCATGTCTCCGCGGACACCCCTTCTGGCCTTTCACTAGACCGGTATCAGTCCGCCTACGAAGCTCAGCTATCGCCATTTGCTGCTTTCCGAGGCCGTGAGTCGGTGCGGGCGTACAAGCGTATGAGCTTGCCCGAGAGAATCGTGTTTTCGATCACACGCATCGTCTTGGCTAATCGAACCAGCCGAAACCTCTTTGCAGGGTATTGCTTCGCCCTGCATGTCTTACTGTTCCTAGTATTGTATATGATGAGTACCATGGAAATAGAAAAGCACAGTAGCGCCAATCTGGGAGCTGCTGCCGCTGCTGCGATGGCTGGCGGAGGCGGGTCTCGGAGTAGCAGTGGCCAGCTACATGGTGATGATTGGCAGCAGGAGGGTTTCAACCATGCAGCTTAGCGGCCATTTGACTCCTCTTCTTCTCTATTTTTGGCAGTCGGCGTTTACAAGGTCCGAGATATCTAGTTCTTCAGCTGAATACTACCTTCTGATTTATTTGGTCTCCGTTCCCAGTACGAAGCAGTCAACAGAGTCGAAGGTTTTAGGAGTCTGGTCCCATGCTACGGTTTCGTAATGACCTGGGGTGTCGGACACCCCTTGCTGCCATCGATGAGTACCTACTTATTTAGCAATGTCTTAGCATGTGGTGGTGTGGGCCCGCATGCATCTTAGCAGGTTTGATTACTCCTTACCCACCAGGCATCGGACTGTGGCCCTTGGTGAAAGGGTGCTACGGTAGAATGATGAAGTACCTGGCACTCTCTCGCCAGTCACAAAAAAAAAATACCGCCAAAATATACCCACAAAAAAATGTTGTTGGCCCGAGCCGCGGATCGAACGCGGGACCTCTCGCAGATATGCTTGGGGTTTATCCCTAAGCGAGAATCATACCACTAGACCACCCGGGCCACTGATGTTAGGGGACAGATTAATTAGCTATAGGAGCTGAAATGATATCTACGAAAAGGGGAAAAAGGATGGATTCTCTCTCCTACAGGATTTATACACAAACAGCCGGGAGTTCTAATGCATTTTCAACTTGATGTATGTTGGTTAATACTAGGGTCCTTCTATACCACTAGATCACCCGGGCCACTATGAAGATAGTGCGGTTTACTCAACAACATGTTCCATGAGACCAAAAATTGCGCATCGAGTCATACTTCTGGGCTGCTGGTGCTCTTTGGGAGGTAGAATATGTGCCTCTGGTACTTATCAGAGTTATGGGAACCAAGTACTGCTCGAGGACAGTCAATCACTGCACTTAATATCACCCTTGTCGAAGGCATTGATCACATTGAAATGTCTGCTTGGTGTTTACCCCGCGCTCGATATATTCCCAAGAATAACAACGATCTAAGCTAGCGGGTTAATATCATCAACACTCGCCCGTTGGACAACGAGACCAATTGCCCAATTACATTACTAGGAAAAAGGGCGAGGAATTATCCACTTATCGTCATGAGCCCAGACTGATTGACGCGAGTCAAGACCAGTCTCGTGGTCAATGGAAATCCGTCATTCTGCACACTAACCCAGGTTGGCATGATCCCTAGGCGCCGGCAATGCAAACAGGAGATATTATTAGATACAGAGAGAGGCCGGGAATTTCAATGCCAATCAGCACGACCATAACCCTGCCAGATATCGTCAAGCGGCATGCAAGCTCCGGCCGGTCAGAAATCGACAAGACTGCCGAGTCAGATGCACCAATCTGCGCCCGAGGAGGAGGTCTCTTCGGCAGCACAAAACGCCCGGTGAGCATTCCATGTCTCGACTAGAATACCGTCCAAGCTGAAGGATTCAACCAGCGCATACTGGCCCCAATGAGCGAGCGTCATGGCGCACGACTATAGCAGGCGGCTTCAGCGATAATGTGACTCGAGGCTGTTAATAGATCTAACCAGCCGGGTTTCAAGGCTAAATTGCATGTTACTATAATTTCTTCAATGACATACAGATGGAGGATCCGTGCGACTTGCAATGGACATGCAGCCATGCAAGCCTGGCGATTATATAGGATATTCATCCTGGCTGTTGAGTAGGGATCTTCTTACTCCCAGTCGTGTTCCTTGCTGTTCAATCTTGCTTGCTAGTGTGCGTTTTCCTCCTCGGCAGGTCCTCTTTGTCTACCATGTTGTCTTGAGTGTCAGCGTTGGACACCACGGACATTCGTACTCGATACTTCTCTACAACCCGATAATCTCCACTCTTCCTCTCCTCTTTGGTCTTCTCATATACGCAATACCCAACTGCATATTATCACCTCAACATAGCACCTAGCTGGACTAGGCTTTCTAGAGAAGCAATACACAGTATAAAGCACCAAGATGCGGCCCTTCCTCTTGCTCTTCGCCTGGCTGATGGCAACGGCCTACGCTGCTCCAGCTTTCTTCGACAATATTTATGACTACTCCGGCGAGCTGGCAGAGTTCTACAGCAAAGTGAGCGAGTATATCGACGATGCAAAGGATGTCTTCACTGCAAGAACAACGTGCGATCCATCCAAGATAGCCTTACCCGCCTTTGCATCTGGGCTGCCCTCTCCCGGCAACCAGAAGCCAATATATGTCGCCGTTGGCCGCGGAACACAGGTTAGCAATGACTGCACCCTCAGATCACACACTTCGTTGCATGGCTAACGTAGCTGCCCCCACGCAGAATTACAGTTGCGCAACCTCAACCGCTGACTCGAAACCGGTGGCCATAGGTGCCGTCGCAAGTCTTTACAACGCAACATGCATTGCAGCAAACTACCCAGATATGCTAGACATCCTTCCCAACATCGCCTATAAGCTGCAGCTACCCACCGACTCATGGACGACTCTGCCTTACGCCAACCTAAATCTTCTTGGTCATCATTTCTTCCAAAATTCGATACCCATTTTCAATCTCGATACAACTGCGCAACGACAGTACGGTATAGCATTTACAAAGAAGAAAGCTGAACTGGCTGCGCCGTCTTCTGCAGTCCAAGGAGCCAATGGTGCTGTTGCATGGCTTTACCTGACGACCACAAATGGCACAGTTGGAGACTACGAGAGTGTATACCGGGTAGACACTGCCGGGGGATCGCCCCCTAAGACTTGCGAAAACCAGCAGTCAGTCATTACAGTGCAATATGCAGCAAATTACTATTTCTTTGGGAAGTGAGGTGGCGCGAGCATTTCTATTTTTCTGGCTGTTGAATCATTTACATACCCGTATGTTCCTTGACTAGGATTCTTCTCACGTACGAGAATGAACTTTGGAGGTTATCGTGCTTCTGATTTCTCTGTAATACAATAATGCGAGATCCTGTAGCTCCTCTTCCACCTGTTACTTACCTAGTACCTATGTGATGGTCAAGAAACGATCCAATTGGACGAGGGCTTATACAAGTCAGGTGATCTCGCTATCACTTAATATCACGTGATTAGCAGGTTCCCACATCAGCCAGAGACCCGCTAAGCTGTTTTTGGATTAGCAGATTCTGATTTTCGAAAGATCCAAAGGCTCAGTCTGAAAAATCTCGACCGCAACAAACGACGAGCAGTACGGCCTCGACGGAACCCTGTAAGCAGACACGGTGCGGAATTTTCGCCTATCTGCTACCTAGAGGCAATTTATCATCCTCGACTCACCGTTCTTTCCAATCGCAACGGGCTTAGCTGTCGTTGACACATCAAAACTTTTTTTTTTTTCATCTTCGCTCCAACAGCAGCTCCGCGATTTGATTCTCAGCCCGTTATCTTGGCTGTGAAAACGACTTCGATCTCTCTCTCTTTTCGATAAATATATCATAAATTACAATGGCATTCGGTGGTCCTAGAGGAGGTGGCCGCGGCGCTCCCCGTGGTGGCCGTGGCGCCCCCCGAGGTGGTTTTGGTGGTGGTGGTCGCGGTGGCAGAGGTTTGTTCATCATCATATCCTCCTTTTGGGACAATAGGCAGGCATAGGCCCTTGAACCAGCAGTTTGGCTGTTCTCGTACGATTGCTTTCACTGGAACCACAACCCTGAAGCTTCAATGCGGTCGCCTGTCCTAGAATGTCCCCTGCGGGAAACGGCAAGCTAATGCGATCTCTTCTTTTATCTTCAGGCGGATTTGGAGGCGGTGATCGTGGCCGTGGCCGTGGTGGTCCTCGTGGTGGTGGCCGTGGTGGCCCTGCTCGTGGTCGCGGTGGCCGTGGAGGTCGAGGTGGTGCTCAGGGTGCCAGGGGTGGTGCCAAGGTCATCATTGTATGTCTCTTCTGTGGCTGGGAGCGATTGATGGGTCTGGATACTAATGTGGAAATTTGTAGGAGCCTCACCGTCACGCCGGTGTCTTCGTTGCCCGTGGTGGTAAGGAAGATTTGCTTGTCACCAAGAACTTGACTCCTGGAGAGTCCGTCTATGGCGAGAAGCGTATTGCTGTCGAGTCCCCCGCTGGTGAGGATGGTGCCGTCACCAAGACCGAATACCGTGTGTGGAACCCTTTCCGTTCCAAGCTTGCCGCCGGTATCCTGGGTGGTCTCGATGATATCTACATGAAGCCTGGCTCCAAGGTTTTGTACCTTGGTTCTGCCAGCGGTACCTCCGTCAGTCACGTCGCTGATATTGTCGGACCTACCGGAAACGTCTACGCTGTCGAGTTCTCTCACCGTTCTGGCCGTGATCTGATCGGCATGGCCACCCACCGCACCAACGTTATTCCCATCGTCGAGGACGCCAGACACCCTCTCCGCTACCGTATGCTCGTCCCCATGGTTGACGTTATCTTCGCCGATGTTGCCCAGCCCGATCAGGCCCGTATTGTCGGCTTGAATGCCCACATGTTCTTGAAGAACGAGGGTGGTGTCATTGTCTCCGTCAAGGCCAACTGTATCGACAGTACGGCCAAGCCCGAGGTTGTTTTCGCCCGTGAGGTGCAGAAGATGAGAGAGGAGAAGATCAAGCCCAAGGAGCAGCTGACTCTGGAGCCTTTCGAACGTGACCACTGTATAGTGTCTGGTATCTACAAGCGTTCTGCATAAAAATTTGGGGGTCTCATCTCTTTATCATGTTTCTAATCATCCCATGTTTGCTATTTTTCGGCGTCAAGTGTTCCGTGATATGTTGAAATGGCCCTTTCTTTTTCTGGTTTATGTCCATGTCCAGGTGTCCGTTTTTACAAATGTATTCTGTTCCAGTCGAAAAATCTTCCTGGTTTGCGGTTTCTGTCTAGAAAGAACACGCTTGGATGTTATTTTCTTGTGTTTTTTTTTAAAGTAAGAGATGAATGTGATGGTTCTCTTTCAGAAACTTACCTTTCAAGATGGCTCGAGGCTCATAAATTGGCTTTTGTTCACAGCGTAATCCCCAATCGGACTTGCGCCGGGTTGACTCTTCCATGGAACGGGAGCAGTTCGGTCGGACAGGTCTCCGACACTTGGAGAGTCGGAACATCTGCGGGATACCAATGCCTCAACAGACAATGTGAGGTAATTTCCGCGATGGCCACAGCTAATGATGGTAACGTTCATGGCGTCGACACGGAGAAATAATGGTGGACGTGGGGGTCATTCACACGTTCTCTCCACCGACCCCGCATATGTAGACAACAAGGAGACTATATAAACCAGCAGCAATGGGATCAATTGTCGGGGGGGAAATACAGTTACTGAAAAGGTCTGAGTGTCACCGTAATATCCACTTTCTCTTCTACTTCTGGTTTACATTCCTTCCGACTCAGGATCAAGGACTCAACGGCTTCCACCATGTCTATAATCATCACTGGAGCAGGCGGCTACGTGGGCCAGGAACTGGCTGCCGCATTGCTTGCGAGTGAACCTGATACCACAGTGATCCTCACAGACGTCGTCGCACCTCCTGTCCCCCCTTCCGCGGCACAACATGCATCGCGAGTCAAGAGCGTACAAGCAGACCTCACCGTGCCAAGCGTGGTCGACGAGCTATTCAACGAGTCACACCGCTATGATACTGTCTACCTTCTCCACGGGATCATGTCAAGCGGCGCAGAGGCCAACTTCGAGATCGGGATGCGGGTCAATCTCGACGCAACCCGGTACATCCTCGACAGACTACGCACTACCATGTTCGGGGTGAAGGTGGTATTCACCTCGACGCTGGCCGTCTACGGCCTTGCGCCCCCGGGCTTCGTCATCGACGAGACAAATTTCCCGCCTGTGCCCTCGTCCTCGTACGGGTCGGCGAAGCTCGTCATCGAGACGCTCCTGAATGATTACTCAAGGCGCGGGTTCATCGACGGCCGTGCCGTGCGATTGCCCACGGTGACGGTGCGAGCCGGCCAGCCCACCCAGGCTGCGAGCAGCTTCGCGAGCGACATCATTCGGGAGCCGTTCAATGGGAAAAAGGCAATTCTGCCGGTGAGTAAGAGCACCGAGCTGTGGATTTGCTCGCCGTACACTGTTGTGAAGAACCTGTTGCATGCGAGGACTATCCCCAAGGAGGCGTTTGGGGTTTCGAGATCGGTGAATCTACCAGGTCTGAAGGTCAGCGTTCAGGAGATGTTGGATGCGTTAGAGGAGATTGGAGGCACGGAGCGTCGAGATTTGGTGGAAGAGAAGTATGATGCGGATGTTGATCGGATTGTCCAGACATGGACTCCTAACTTCAACACCGCGCGTGCTATCAAGTTGGGGTTCTCAGAGGATGTTTCGATGGTGGAGAATATCAGGCAATATGCCAGTCGGTTTCATTGATTTCTATCGGGCTGATATTACAGTATGTATGAGGACAATCAATGCAATTTCTCTTCAATTCTCGTGTTTGTCGTTATTCTTTGCATTTTGAAAACGATTGATGTGATACTAGCAAGTCATTTACATAAACTCGAATCTACTCGCGTGGGAGCAGATCTATAATATGCTCAGGCTGGCATGCGATTTGCTTAGCTGGGGCTTTGTATGTGCTGCATACATTTGCTTTAAACGAGGCTGGATACTCACAAAGCATTCGTCCTCTGATATCTGCCTATAAAAACGGCCAAGAAGGTTCTTGAACACAGCTGACCTGAACAGGATGCCATAATAACTCGCGAGGAAATCCAACTCGGCAATACGATGACGGTGGGTAGCAGGCCACTTTGTAATGAGGTCCCAGGGGTTCTTGCTATCGGGCGGATACAACGTCTCGAACAAGATTGAATTCACACTCTGTATGCTCAGATCGGGGAGCATCTGCTGTGCAGGACATGCCTTCCTCATTCGTTGTCTCGACCGCGGGTGTTACCGGAGTCGAGGTTTGAGACGTGCCTCCCTGTTGCTGAGTAACGTTCAGTGCTGTCGATGGGTGGCAGGCCATTTCTACATTCTACACAAGGTCCCAAGGGTTCCTGCTGGGCGGCGCTTCGAATACAAAGTCTGTAAGCTTAGATAGAGGAACATGCGCAGTGCAGATGCCTTGGGAACTATGAGGCGGGCCGGATATTCCAGACACGGACTCCTAACTTCAACACAGCTCTTGCTGTCAAGTTGGGATTCTCATTCTCAGAGGATGTTTCGATAGTGGAGAATACCAGGCAAAATCCAGTCGATTTTCATTGACTTCTATCGGACTGAGATCAACTGTGTATGTGAACTAGAATCTGATCGCGGAGGAACGGATCTCTGAGAGCCGCTGCAGCGAAGAGCAGTTTGATAAAGTTGGGGAAGAACCTCAATGGTAGCTTTCCCTGCAAGGTACAAGTTCATGGAGTGAATAGCGAGGACAATAATCAGGCCCATCAAGCATGTCCATTCACAGGAAAAAGTGTTGGAGCACGGTGGTTTTTTGCAGTGAAGGAAACTGTCGGGATCGAAGGCAGGCGGTTTGGAAAAGCGGGTCATGTGATTGGCTGGCGAGAGCTGGCGAACAATTTGACTCCCGAACTTCAACCTCGCATCTCCAGGACTGCCCCATCTCCAGCAAACGTCCCTTTCAATTCCCCCCCTCTCCCTTCAGTCTCCCTCCAGTCTTTCACAATGGCCTCTCGGCGCCTAGCGTTCAACTTCAACCAGGCTCTGCGGAGCCGTGCTGCCTTGAAGGCCGTTCAGCCCGTGAAGCGTGGCTTTGCTTCTCCGGTCGCCTTGCCGTCCACCACCCAGTCGACGACTCTCTCCAACGGATTCACGGTACGAAAGAGAATTGAATTGCATCTCAATGGCTTCGCAAAGCCGCTAATCAACCATAGATTGCGACTGAATACTCCCCATGGGCTCAGACATCCACTGTTGGCGTCTGGATCGACGCCGGCAGCAGGGCAGAGACTGACAAGACCAACGGAACCGCACACTTCCTTGAGCACCTTGCCTTCAAGGTATATAACCAGCGAACATTCAGGTAGTGGATCGATTGCTGACGGAAATGTAGGGTACCAACAAGAGAACCCAGCACCAGCTGGAACTCGAGATCGAAAACATGGGTGCTCACCTGAACGCTTACACTTCGGTACGGCCCGGAACGATGATTGGATTGACCTTCCATCAGGACACTATTTGAACTAATTGGAACTTTTTCTTAGAGGGAAAACACTGTCTACTACGCCAAGTCTTTCAACAACGATGTCCCCAAGGCCGTCGACATCCTCGCCGATATCCTGCAGAACTCGAAGTTGGAGCCCGCTGCTATCGAGCGTGAGAGAGATGTGATTCTGCGTGAGCAGGAGGAGGTCGACAAGCAGCTCGAGGAGGTTGTCTTTGACCACCTGCACGCCACTGCTTTCCAGAACCAGCCCCTTGGTCGCACCATCCTCGGCCCCAAGGAGAACATCCAGACTATCTCCCGGGATAACTTGACCGACTACATCAAGACCAACTACACTGCTGACCGCATGGTTCTGGTCGGTGCCGGTGGCATCCCCCACGAGCAGCTCGTCAAGCTGGCTGAGCAGCACTTCGGTTCCCTCCCCAGCAAGCCCCCAACCTCCGCTGCTCTCGCTCTCACCGCTGAGCAGAAGCGTACCCCCGAGTTCATCGGATCCGAGGTCAGAATTCGTGACGACACTCTTCCTTCTGCCCACATCGCCGTCGCTGTTGAGGGTGTCAGCTGGAAGGATGACGACTACTTCACTGCTCTCGTCGCCCAGGCCATCGTCGGCAACTGGGATCGTGCCATGGGCAACTCCCCCTACCTCGGCAGCCGCCTCAGCTCTTTCGTCAACCACCACAACCTTGCCAACAGCTTCATGAGCTTCTCCACTAGCTACAGCGACACTGGGTAAGTTTATTATTTTTCAGAAGTATGGCAATGCCAGGCACAGATTGAACTAATTGAAATATAGTCTGTGGGGTATCTACATGGTCTCGGAGAACCTGACCAGGCTCAACGACCTGGTCCACTTCGCCCTCCGTGAGTGGTCTCGCCTGTGCTACAACGTCTCCGCTGCCGAGGTTGAGCGTGCCAAGGCTCAGCTCAAGGCCTCCATCCTCCTGTCCCTCGACGGCACCACTGCCGTTGCCGAGGACATTGGTCGCCAGATCATCACCACTGGCCGTCGCCTCAGCCCTGAGGACGTTGAGCGCATTATTGGCCGCATCACCGAGAAGGACGTCATGGACTTCGCCAACCGCAAAATCTGGGATCAGGACATCGCTATCAGCGCTGTCGGTTCCATTGAGGGCATCCTGGACTACCAGCGCATCCGCAATAACATGAGCCGTAACTCCCTGTAAACGAAATTACTGGTTTTTCTTGATGTCTCAGAATTCATGGCCATTGCCACCTGTCCAGTTATGTTTCCTTTGTTCCGTTGGCAGTTAATAGATCGAAGAGGTGGAAGTTGCGGAGGTAGCGTGTTCTGTACAGTACACAACTGTTGACTGATATACTCAAAATGTGTATTCTCTTTTACTTCAACTTTACCATTCCAGTACCCATTCTTAAGGGACCTACGCTCACAAACTGAGCATGCTTAGTTAATCCTTAGATGACCGCTGATACCAGTAACCCAAGCCTCGTGAAGATGCAATGCAATAACGATTATCGGTTCACTCGTCGGATACACCTCACTGGAGACCATTATCGAAATCAGAACCAGAATTACCATTACTCTTATTGTCTAATTAGCACTAATATGACCGACAGACAAACCCTGACCGCAACTACATTACTGAGGATAAGCCATCCCCGAAGGAGCCTGATACCCGCCCTGAAGGTTGTTCGACCGAGCCTCGACCTCCTTCTCGTTCTGCACGAGCGTGCAGCACGGGCAGAGGCAGGACTGCCAGCAATCTTCGAACCCGGAGCCCTGGATTCCAAAGCGTTCACGGAGTTGACCTCGTTTGATCATAAGCAGGACACAGGAGAGGCCGCAGTAGGCGGAGAGCGCGTAGAGGCAGCACTATGGGTACAGATGGCGGTTAGTATCGTTGCTGTTTGAGAAGACACTAGACAATGCATACATCGCCGTTGACGTAGCTGTGCTCCTTCAGAGCGGGATCCTGGAGGCGAGATTGGGTTTTGCCGAACAGGCAGCATGGTGCACACCAACCGACAAGACCTGAAGGGATAAATGTCAGCAAGTAGATCGTATATGAGATATGGGGTGACGGAGGAGGCGAGGCCATTTGAGGTCAAGGATCCCTTACAGGTTTCGGTGGGAGAGCAACAGTCCCAGAACGAGCTGGACCACTCATGAGAGTGCTGAGCAGCAGGGGCAAGCTGTTGGGGATCTTTGGTATCCATTATTGGGTATGCTTCAAGTGCAGGAAGACGGTTAAGAGTCCACCAAAAAAAAAACGATCCTACGACATCAAGTCCGAGGGGAAGCTAACAATTTAAACTGCAGCGATGGCAGTGCCTTAAGGAGAAGGGCTGTCTCGCAGGCTAAAGGGATCGTTTTTCTTTTTCTCTGCCGAGGAGACGAAACGCTCTCGCGACTCGTGAAGATCCCTCATCGGACTCTCACGTCGTACCTGAACCACGGCCTGCCACATGCAGGTCCCTGACCCATCTAATAGACTTCATGTTCTGCTTGGTCCAATGGTGGACGCAGTCAATCCGCTAAAATGCATGATTCGGAACATTGTGGACATGGTTGAGGAGTGAAAACTTTGTTTGACATCACAGAAAGCCAGTGAGGCTGTGATGCCCCCTTTTTTTGAGCAACTGTGTAAATCATCTCAAGCGATATGCGTTGTGAGCCTGTGTGTCTGCTTGTGGAAGAGCTGAACCCAAAACACGAGAACTAGCAGCGACTCCACAGTGTTAGTCAGAGTTAACCATTTCTTTTGGTACAAGCTTTCAAAGCAGTCAATTGGAACTGGATTCAAAGGAAATGATCAGCAAAGATCATTCGAAAATCGCTTAGAAGGGGTTAGATGAACGCCCAATCTCGTATCTCATGCGGCTCAACCGCCAGGGACCTGCCTACACAGTGTAGGGTTGACAGTGTCACGGGAAGTAGATGGGTTGGCATTTCCCTATACGAGGCCTAGAAAGACGACCCGCTAATCTCGACCAATTTCATTTTCATGCTTGGGCATTCAGGACAACTGAAAGATCAGAAGGATCAGACGGTTGTGTCAGGCACGCTGTTCAGGGGTGTGACAGGTATCTCTAGGAGTTCCGTGTCCTATACTGGGCTCGGGAAGGAGGAGAACAGCGAGAAGCATCGTCGCAAGTGTTCATTACAAGATTGAAAGGCATGACAGTAGCATCGGATACATCCCAGTAAGATTCTCATTACTGTCATCTAAAGGGCAACTAGTAATGAAGTTCATTGTCGCCCGTCGGAAAAAGCTCGGGATTAGGCAAACAGCAACAAACGCACTTCGATGCTGATACCGGCCGTCATCTCTCATTATTGCCGGTTCACCTTTGTCTAGTTTGGCCTCTCCGATAAGACTTCACGCTGCTAAAGTACGTCTCCAAACTAGAAAAAGAATCGTCGATGAAGTCATTGCAGGTTGTTGTTAATGTTTGTAGAGAGCATGAATAATCGAGAGACGGGCCGAATATTAATCCGAAGCGGGATGTTTTACTTTTTGGAGCTCCGCAATGAAGAAATAATTATTGCTGCGCAAGAGCAGGCCGAGAATATCTTTGTGCCTCGGCTTCTCATCCCAATCATATCACTTGATTACCATGGCTAAGCGTGGTGGTAGAAAGGTGAGCATCCCCGATATCAATTGGTCTCGTCTCGACCAGTGTGGAAATTCGTCGCAGCTAACATACTTTGTTGCAGGGTGGCCGTGGCGGCGGTGCGCGCGGGCAGCGCCAGAACTACGCGGATATTCCCAAAACGAATGAGAAGCTCGAGCGCTTTTATACTGAACAAGGCTTCATTCCCGAGGAAGAGAGGGAAGCATTCTGGGAAGCTCTGCGGAGGGACCTTCCCAACAGCTTCCGATTCACTGGTTCAAAAGGGTACGTAATGGCAGGCCGAAATTTCCCAACTGCATTGAACTCTGACATTTGGAAGACACGCGCTTGCTGTCCAGGAGAAGCTCAAGAATCACTATATTCCCGAAATCACCTCGATCCAGTATGAGGGTAACTTTGTCGAGCCGCCACGCCCTGTTCCTTGGTACCCGGACCAGCTCGCATGGTGGATGACCACCCCCAAGAATGTCGTCCGGCGGTTCAAGCCTTTCGCCTCATTTCAGAAGTTCCTTGTCGCCGAGACGGATGTTGGAAATATCACTCGACAGGAGGTTGTGAGCATGATTCCCCCGCTGCTCATTGACGTCAGACCTGGCATGACCGTTTTGGACATGTGCGCCGCACCAGGAAGTAAGTCAGCGCAATTGATGGAATTGCTTCATGCGGGGGAGGAAGATGCGATGCGCCAGGTGGCTCAGCAAGTGAAGGAAGGGACTGCAGGGCCGGAACCTATAGGGCCGGAGGGTCTCAACGACGATGGCAGAACCACTGGTCTTCTCATCGCCAACGATTCCGACTTCAAACGTGCACACATGCTTGTCCATCAGATGAAGCGACTGAGCTCCCCGAATCTTATCGTCACGAATCACGACGCCACGATGTATCCCTCCATCAGATTGCCTCCTCTCCCAGAATCAGACGGCAAGCCCCAGAAGAACAGATACCTGAAATTCGATCGCATCCTTGCCGATGTCCCTTGCACCGGTGATGGTACTGCCAGGAAGAATATCAGCGTATGGAAAGAATGGGGCCCTGCCAACGCCCTGGGTCTGCACGCCACACAGGTTCGAATTCTTGTTCGTGCTCTGCAGATGCTGAAGGTTGGTGGACGGGTGGTCTACTCCACTTGCAGCATGAATCCTGTCGAGAACGAGGCTGTCGTTGCTAGTGCTATTAACCGCTGCGGAGGCTCGGCCAATGTTGAAATCCTCGATTGCAGCGATGAATTGCCCGGACTGAAGAGAGCTGCTGGCGTGCGGACATGGAAGGTCATGGATCGTGAGGGCCGTATGTACAACAGCTGGAAAGAGGTCGAAGAGCAAAGGGAGCGTGAAGGCATCAACGGCCTGGGCCGGATCGGCGAAGGCATGTTCCCGCCTACCGGAGAGAATGCAGACTTGCCTCTTGAGAGATGCATCCGCGTCTATCCTCATCTCCAAGATACCGGCGGTTTCTTCATCACTGTCCTTGAGAAGAAATCTGAAATTCGCGCCAAGCCGGAAGACTCCTCTAAGGTCATCCCCAAGGCCTCCATTGCGGCTCTGACTGAGGAGCTGGATTTCAAGCAGAAGCATGGAAATGCGCGCCCTCTTGAAAAGCTTAATGCCTTAGACGATCTGGTTGCCCCCGATCAAGAGGCCCAGTTGGAGATGGATAAGAACGCTTCTGTTGCTGAAGCGACGCACCAAGTGCCCTACTTCGCAACGAACCAGATTTCGCCTGCAAAGAGAGATGCAGAGGACATGGAAGATGAAGTTCCATCCAAGAAGACCAAAGTGGAAGACGGTACTGAAGTAGTACTGGGAGATCGTCCTATCCACCGTCCTCCGCCTGAGGCAGAGGATCCTGACGTCTCTGAGAGCACCCCTACTCCGCTCCCCACGGAGACCCCTCAGGCAGAGTCAACCGAGACAAAGCCCCAGCCCCCGCAGAAGCGGAAACCCGGCCAGCCGATTGAGGAACCATTCAAATATCTGGATCCCGATAACGAGGAAATCGACCCGATTTTCAAGTTCTACGAGATATCCGAGCGGTTCCCACGTGACCGTTTCATGGTCCGCAACGCGCAGGCGACCCCTACGAGGACTATCTACTACACCAGTGCACTGGCGCGTGACATCCTGACGGCAAACGAGGGACATGGCATGAAATTCGTGCATTGCGGTGTGAAGATGTTTGTCAAGCAAGATGCCCAGCGCCCCAACGTCTGCCGCTGGCGCATCCAGACCGATGGGTTGCGCATCCTTGAACCCTGGGTGGGTCCTGGTAGGGCGGTCGTCCTGACTAAGAAGGAGACCTTGCGCAAACTCCTCGTGGAGATGTTCCCCAAAGTTGCCGATGATAGCTGGAAGGACCTTGGCGAGATCGGCGAACGTGTGCGGGATATCGAAATGGGCTGTAGCATTTTGTATGTTCAGCCGGAGGAGAATTTCAGGTATGTCAAATCACTTTTCATATGGCGGCAGGGTCTCCCTACAGTCACCAGCAGCAGCACCACCAACAGATGACACTACCACCAAGCCCCATCATCCCGACTCTATCCGCCCCATCATCTCACATCTCCTATTACCCCAGCTCTGCCCCGGCGTCTCCCCATCAATTACGATTCAGCTAGATGCTAATTGGTTCCCAACAGTGAACATATGGTGCTCCCACTTTGGCGGTCGCTGCATTCGGTCAACCTCATGCTTCCCAAGGAAGAGCGCCGTGCCATGCTCCTACGTATATTCAACGACGAGCCTCAGCTGTTGAACATCACTCAGCAAGGCACACCTCAAACGTCCACTCCAGTAACACCCGCAGTCGAGACGAATGAGGAAGACGTGTCTGGCATGGCCCCTACGGAAGCGGAAGAGAATGCCCTGAAGCAGGAAAACCTTGTGTTAGGCGAGGATCAGCAGGAGCAGGTGGATGCTCGGGAGACGTGGACCAAGGCCGGTGACGAAGAGGACCGGTTTAACACAACTGTATAAATATAGCCACGACTAGTGGTGCTTCGCATCTAGTCTTTACTCGGTGTTTGGGAAAAAAATCAAGTCTAAGCTTTTATTCTCTTATCCGTGCGAATTCTCTTATCCGTGCGAGGATCTCACTCGGCACCAGGAGTCTTACTGGCGACGAATGAGCCCATGTGTACTATCATTTAGTATTCATCATCGGAATGTTGTGCTTGCAAGGGTCGAAACGAGCGAACAGTTGCGTAGTACTCTGGTTGACCCCGGTGGTTTTGTTAGTATGTTTTTAATTCACACGCTATACAGGTATCATGTAATTGGTGTATTGGTTTCTGGCCAATATCTTGCTCCTGATATTCTGAATAGTTAAGACTTCTACCTATCAGAGTGGGCAATCATTTATGTAGAAAACCTCGTTAACTATTATGGGATAGCTGCGAGTCCCACTGTACTAACAAAACCACCGGGTCAACCAGAGTAGGACCTTCGCAGCTTACATCCAATCACAGCTTTCGACATCTCATGGCAAGGTTAATGTGGCTGTTTACATTTACCATGAGCAGGGCCCGATGTTCTTAGTGATTTGACCCCAATGATATGTCTTATGCAAGAACTTTATTTTCGAATGCACAGCAATGACCAGCATTATGGAGCTGGAAACTGGTTCGATTCCTGCATGTATTTTGGCACCAGTCTCGAGAAGCCAGGTTGGATTGCAATTTAACCGACAGGATAAATGCATATGCATCTCAAATAATAGGGGTCACACTGGTTGTGTATTTAGCCGAAAAATAGCCGGAACTGAGAAGTAACGAAGTGAAGGGGGTTGCTCATGGCCGGGACGCTTTTCACTCTCGAATGATGGGCATGCGATAAATATGCAGCGTAAGGTATCTTGGCCGTCTGCTTTTGCATTACGTTCAGCATGGGATTCAATGGACAAGATTGCTGCCCTTTGTTCTCTGCCAGTCTTGTCAGAGGGGAAACAGCCTCAAAGCAAGCGACTGAGCCTTTGGGGATTGATTAGGCTTTAGAAACACCTGGATGCGCCCCGGTGAGAGGTACCAAACTCTGAATTTAGCAACACATCAGCCACTTGCATCAAGCATGCAATCAGAGAACAGTCGGACTACGGAGGAGAATAGAAGAGGAAGAACTTTGCAGATTCCGGACTCCACATTTTACACCCCACCGAGTCCGCCGTGACCCCGCAGTCCCGCTCTCTCTTCCGTACAGCCGTCCGAAAGCTTGGATTACACTGATCTGGAGCCAAGAGGACCCCTGATGAGGGTCCATTGCAAGAGAATACCAGTGCCAATGGAAAAACCTAGTCTTTGAGCGCTGAATCGTTTATCGTTCTGACTGAGCATGTAAAGGGAATGAAGTTGTCCCTTGCATAAGCTGGAGTCTGGACAAGCGAAGTGACAGGGAATCGATACGGTGATTATGCTAGTCACTGCAGCCATGCCACTGCATCATCGTCATTGATGCGAGACAAATTGCAAGACTCGGGGCATCGCATGATTCTCCGGCGTGTCTCCGATATGAGGAAAAATTGCAGGCCGTTGGCCCCGCGTTATCGCAAACTAGTTTGTTGACTTTAATGTGGAGGATCGTCGGCCCAGTTTCCTCTCTGAATCAAGTGCAAGGACATCCCCTGCGACTACTCTCCTCCACAATGATGGCAGCTCATCTAGTGCCTCTCTGAATCCCTGCATCTCGACCTTCCCAATTCGACTCGTCTCCGCCTTGGTCTTTGTTAGCACGAATGATGCGTGTGCACACACCGAGGTCCCCCGTGGCAGATCTGTTCTGATCTCTTTCCAAGGGCCCACATCGCCTCTGTACCTGTTTGTTGTTGTGCCTGATGAGCAATGACGATAGCACGGTGCAAATGGAAGACTCGTGGATTGCTAGGATCGACATTTTTGTCATTTTACTTCTCGGAGGATTATGTGGGGTGTCAATTCCGTCATATATTAAGCCGAAGGTCCTCCCCCTCCCCTCCCTGCAGTCAAGCTCCCGATTCTCAGAAGACCTTGCCTTCCCTCCCTTGTAAGCTTCATTCTTCTGGATTTCCCTTGAAGAAACACCATGAAGCTTCTCTCTGTCTGCGCGGTTGCCTTGCTGGCAGCCCAGGCAGCGGGTGCTTCCATCAAGCACAAGCTCAATGGCTTAACTATTACGGAGCATTCGGATCCTGCGAAGCGGGAATTGTTACAGAAATACGTATGTGAGACCGGAAACTCGAACTTGATCAATGCGTACTCAGACATGACCCTAGGTCACCTGGGATGAGAAGTCACTGTTTGTCAATGGCGAGAGAATCATGATTTTCAGCGGTGAAGTTCACCCTTTCAGGTGCGTACCATCCGGCGATCTACTCTAGATTGCTACGGAACGGAGGTTCTTACATTGTGTAGACTGCCAGTTCCTTCGCTGTGGCTCGATGTCTTCCAGAAAATCAAGGCCCTGGGGTTCAATTGCGTTTCATTCTACGTCGACTGGGCCCTGCTCGAAGGAAAACCCGGCGAGTACAGGGCTGAAGGCAACTTTGCCCTTGAGCCGTTCTTTGACGCGGCTAAGCAGGCAGGAATTTATCTCCTCGCCCGTCCTGGTCCTTACATCAATGCCGAGGCTTCGGGCGGTGGTTTCCCTGGGTGGTTGCAGAGAGTGAACGGAACCCTGCGAACGGCCGATCCCGCGTACCTAAAGGCTACTGATAAGTACGTGACGTGATCGTTTATAGTGTCAAAAGGTGCTAACTCTAGATTAGCTACATGGCCCATGTTTCTGCTACTATTGCCAAAGGTCAAATCACAAACGGAGGCCCGGTCATCCTGTATCAACCAGAGAATGAGTACAGCGGTGCGTGCTGTGGTGCTACTTTCCCCGATGGTGACTACATGCAGTATGTCATCAATCAGGCTCGTAACGCCGGTATTGTCGTACCATTGATCAACAACGATGCCTGGGCTGGAGGACACAATGCCCCTGGGACGGGCAAGGGAGAGGTTAACATCTATGGTCACGACAGCTATCCGTGAGTCCAAGTTCCATGTTCTTCTGGAAAGATAATTCTAACTTATGTGGATCAGGCTAGGGTTTGACTGTGTAAGATCGAGTTTTCCACTTGAAGCATTGAGTCATTCTAATGAAACTAGGGACACCCAAGCGTTTGGCCCAAGGGCAACTTGCCGACCAATTTCCGGACGGATCACTTGAGAGAGAGCCCGACAACCCCGTACTCTCTTGTTGAGGTGTGTGATCTCATGCCTTTCAAGTCATACCTTGCTAAAAATCACAAAGTTCCAAGGAGGTTCCTTCGATCCATGGGGCGGACCCGGCTTTGAAGCATGCGCCGCCCTCGTCAATCATGAGTTCGAGAGAGTCTTCTACAAGAATGACTTCAGCTTTGGAGCTGCTCTCCTCAACTTGTACATGGTATGGAAAGTTCCCGCCTGAACCCGACCAAGTGCTGACACACTTAGACCTTTGGTGGCACGAACTGGGGTAACCTTGGCCATCCCGGCGGATACACATCCTACGATTACGGATCGCCGCTGACGGAATCTCGCAACGTCACTCGAGAGAAGTACAGTGAGCTCAAGTTAATCGGTAACTTCGTGAAAGCGTCGCCATCTTACCTTCTGGCTACACCTGGCAGTTTGACTACCTCCGGATATGCCGACACCGCGGATTTGACCGTAACTCCTTTGCTTGGCAATGGCACCGGATCGTACTTTGTTGTCAGACATACGGATTACACCAGCCAGGCATCCACCCCATACAAGCTCAGCCTCCCAACCAGTGCTGGAAAACTCACGGTTCCCCAGCTCGGCGGTACCCTGACGCTCAATGGACGTGATTCCAAGATTCATGTTGTAGACTACAAAGTCGCGGGGACTAATATCATCTACTCGACTGCCGAAGTCTTCACCTGGAAGAAGTTTGGGGACAGCAAAGTTCTCGTCTTGTACGGTGGGCCTGGTGAGCACCACGAGCTGGCCGTTTCACTCAAGTCCGACATCCAGGTCGTCGAAGGATCTAATTCAGGAGTCACCTCGAAGAAGGTTGGGGATGCTATTGTGGTCGCCTGGGATGTGTCTTCTTCCCGGCGTATTGTTCAGATTGGCGACCTCAAGATCTTCCTGCTGGGTAAGTATTCTGCCTGTGATTCTTACCACTCAAAGCTGATTCCGAGCAGATAGGAACTCTGCTTACAATTACTGGGTGCCGCAACTTGACAAGGACGGCTCGTCAACGGGCTACAGTTCCGAAGAGACTACTGCTTCGTCCATTATTGTCAAGGCTGGTTACCTTGTGCGAACTGCTTATACCAAGGGCTCCGGCCTCTATCTTACCGCGGATTTCAATGCAACAACCCCTGTTGAAGTGATTGGAGCCCCATCCAGTGTTCGAAACTTGTACATCAATGGCCAGAAGACCCAGTTCAAGACTGATAAGAACGGTATCTGGTCCACCGAGGTCAAATACAGTGCTCCTAAGATCAAGATTCCCAGCATGAAGAATCTAAATTGGAAGTATCTCGATACTCTGCCGGAGGTACAGTCGACTTATGATGATTCTGCGTGGCCGGCTGCCAACCTGGATACCACACCTAACACCCTGCGACCCTTGACCACGCCAAAGTCTCTTTATTCGTCCGACTATGGCTTCCATACCGGTTACTTGATCTACCGGGGCCATTTCGTTGCCGACGGCAGCGAGACTACCTTTGACGTTCGCACGCAAGGTGGCTCGGCCTTTGGCAGTTCCGTGTGGTTGAACGGAACATTCCTAGGCTCATGGACTGGTCTCAACGCGAATGCAGACTACAATTCGACCTACAAACTGCCACAGGTCGAGAAAGGCAAGAACTATGTCCTCACTGTTGTCATCGACACGATGGGTCTCGACGAGAACTGGGTTGTGGGCACAGACGGCGCGAAGGGCCCCCGGGGTATTCTGTCCTACAAGCTCTCTGGCCGCGACGCCTCCGCGATCACCTGGAAATTGACCGGAAACCTCGGCGGAGAGGATTACCAGGACAAGATCCGCGGTCCTCTGAACGAAGGTGGATTGTATGCCGAACGGCAGGGCTTCCACCAGCCCCAGCCGCCCAGCAAGAACTGGAAGTCAGCTAGTCCGCTCGACGGGCTGTCCAAGCCTGGCATTGGCTTCTACAGCGCTCAGTTTGATCTGGATATCCCAAGCGGGTGGGACGTGCCGCTCTACTTCAACTTTGGCAACGGCACGAAGTCAGCTTACCGGGTGCAGCTGTATGTCAACGGGTACCAGTACGGCAAGTTAGTTAGCAACATCGGCCCTCAGACAAGCTTCCCCGTCCCGCAGGGTATTCTGAACTACCAGGGAACCAACTGGGTTGCGTTGACTCTATGGGCACTCGAGTCGGATGGTGCCAAGTTGGGTGACTTTGAGCTGGTGAACACCACACCGGTGATGACTGCGCTATCGAAGATCCGGTCCTCAGAGCAGCCAGTGTACCGTCAACGGAAGGGAGCTTATTGATAGATAGTCGTCAGTGCACCTGTACGTCAGGCACGATAGTCGAGTACAACAATCAACACTGCTGTACATTCGCCTTTTTTAAATTCAAGTAATTTATTCTATCAGATATCAATAGTCTGGGACGTAGTACTCGGAAGTGAAGTTTGTTACTACATAGCTGGCCAACAGGAAAATTGTACCCGTAAAAAGGTACGGATACTCCCGAGGTGCCCACCCCCAGCCACCGCATAATCGGGGCTCCGTCCGCTGTACCACGTACATCATGCATTTTCACCGACACCGCAGCATTTTCCCTCCTCCTCTCTCAATGTCACTATTATTACAAAGTGCCGCATACTCCAAGGGAGGATCTCGATCGCACTCGCGCATCCGCGGTTAATCCCACCACATGTCGCTCGTTGCACTTGCACCATCACCATCACCATACGGATACCACCCAAACAACTAACCACCATTACCATCTACCGCGGAGCACACAACTACAACAACACAACCCCTCCAGTCACCCCAAATCCATTTTATAAAGGGGCAAAAAAGGGGGATAAAAAATGAGCCCCCTCCGCCGGTACACAACAGTCTCCATCCCAGCGTCCTACGGCCGGCTGGACGACGGTCCCTCCCCAGGTACCGTAGCGGGCATCGTCCTAGGCAGCGTCGCAGGCTTCGTCTTCCTCCTGTACCTAGCCTACCTTGGCCTCGGACTCAATAACAAACCACACCCCGACGACGTAGAAGTTAGCACCGTGTCGATGGAGTCCGCGCTATCGAGGCGGGCGCGACGAGCGCGCCGCGGCGGCGACGGAGGACGAGTCGAGGTGGTCGAGGAGCGGCGCAGGCGGCATCCCGACGATCATATTGTGGTGGAGGAGTCGGTGACGTCTGCGTCGAGGACGGATGAGGGAGATGTGGTGGAGGTTTTGGAGGAGCATTCGTCGATTGATGTGCCGGTGGCGCCGGCGCGGTCCAGGTCGAGGAGGAGTCGGGTGTCGGGGTCTTATCGGACGGTGGATCCGTACGAGTATGGGGGTGGGAGTTCGTATGATGGGCGGTGAGGAGATATTTAGAGGTGGATTGCATTATTTGTGATGTTGTTTTGGATACCCTTGATTTGATGCTATCATGTTACGATAATGACCTTTATGCTGTGCAGCTGGATAATGAGTTACGAAGCCATGTCATGCTCTGATGTATTTGAAATGGACACTTCTCTCGAAGATCACGATCAGGTTGGTCCGTGAGATGTAAATTAATCCTTAACAATAGTAAACGAAAAGTAATATTAACAAGAATGATACCGACTCCTCGCCCCTAGGCAACCAAGAAATGGGAAACGATGAGGGAATGAACGACGGAGAATCCACACAAAGGAGATATGACGAGTCCCGACCTGATAATGCTCCGTATCCGTTCCAGCGCCGTAGCAGAATAGTCAGAAAATGAGAGACAAAAAGGCATTCGAGCAGAAACAGAATGTTTTGGGCACTTTGCTCTCAATTTATAAGGCACAAGCGCCTTTCTTTCAATACTGCTTAGAACAGAATATCCAAGCAGCAACAGCATGCAAGAGCGGCCATTATACCGGCACAAATACCACCGCCTGAGGACCCTCCCCGGTCATCCGCATAGTAACCTTGCTGCTGTTGCGGGTATCCTTGCGGAGGATAGTACATAGGTTGACCCTGGGGAGGGGGCGAGCCGTAACCTTGCTGGGGAGGGGGTGAGCCGTAACCTTGCTGGGGAGGGGGGCCGTAGTTCTGGGGAGGGTAGTAGCCGCCTTGGTTGTAGCCGCCTTGGTTATAGTAGTCTTGGTTTGCGCCACCGGGAGGAGGAGGTGAGCCAGGGTGGCCGTATGGGCCAGCATCATGAACGGGCGCAGGATATGAAGGAGGAGGGCCGTCCTAGAGATTGAACGTTAGATGTCAGCCCATGCTAAGTCGCGAAGAAATGAAGTCAGTATGAGAGATATAGGGAACTAACCGGCTTGTTGTATGACATCTTGATGCTTGCGTAAAAGTGACGAGGTTCTCAATAGAGGTGAATTCTCAAAATGCACAGCTAATAGAGGCTGAAATTGATCACTAGTTCGAATAGACCTCACAGGTGTCGAGTCACGATGTAGTAGCTCTTTGAGCGGTTGGAAGATTGCCAACGGCTGTCAGCTGATTGCAAGAGAACGGATAAGGAGATATTTCGTTGCGTTGATGTGGAGCGTCGCGCTGACGATGCGAAATATGGTAAAAGAAGAAATTGAAAAGGAGGGGCAAAGGAAAGGAATTGTCAAGAATAGTCAGTCAGTCAGATGGAAGTTACAAGTGCTCCAAGAAAGAGGCGCCCCCAACAACTTGGCAGATGGCACGGGATCTCCGGATTCGGCAGGTCTGTGGCTGTACCGATGAGTATTTGTACAGAAGGTCCCTTATCATGTCTTTAGACAACGAGAGAATATAAACTACACTGGCAGAGAGGAGCCATCCTTGTTTTATATTTCCAGAAGGACTATGACCACCACAAAACTGTGTCTCAATCTCTGGTTTGATGGAGACGGAGCCATTCCAAGGTCGTAGGCATCCATGTAAAGTCAACTCCGGCACCGCCACCTTTAATTCGTAATGCATTCATCCACCACTCCTCGTGCGGCTGTCGGCAAGTTGTTTGTATAGAGGTAGCAACCAAATAAGCCGCCACGCACTGATCCTCATATTTGAATTAAACAGTCTTAGATGTTGCCAAGCAGCGTATGTGAATGATCTCCAACCATACTGAGTCTAATGATCTGAATATCAACGGGCTCTGACGCCGGTACCACAATCAATGGTCGCCCATTGTTGTCACTGGAATTAAAATTTTGGGTCCTATCCAACAGGGCACTGTTACTTTGGTAGATAGGTGGTCTTCCTGGGTTCCCCAGTCCCACCCGTTGATTTTTGTCTCTCTCAATTGGGCTCTTAATGAACTGCCAACCTGTATATCTTCAGGTAACTTATGGTCTATGAATAAGGACCAGGTCTCTCCAGTTGCAAAATCCTTATGGTCGCCGGGCGAGATCTGCATATCAGGATCATCCCATATTCCCCATTCACAGCCGTCAACTGTATACTCTGCCCAACGACCACACCACTAATATATGGTAGGATAGTTCAGAAGTTGATTATTAAAAAGTGATCGGTCTGGTCTCGCTAGAAGGACCAAGATGGTAGGTAATATGAATTCATGTTCTCACCTCCCATTTCTGTAAGGGAACGACTGATGCACATTCAATCTTTGTGATTAAAATTGAGGTGGCTTCTTCTCTTGAACCCATGTTAGCGGATAGTCAACATGGCAAGCACAGTAATCCTTACGCGCGAGATACTACCTCTGCCGGCCACATAATGGGAGTATGCAATGGCTTGCCTCCTTCTTCTACGGTAGCATAGGACTGCCTGGCAAGACGAGGCTGGAGTCTCGGGTTGGTATATAGCAGTTCTTCCCCTTCGAATTTGAAGAGTTTGACTCAATCAAGCATCTCCTACTACCTACCTACAGGCAAAAAATGCGTCAAAAACATACAACAGCCGGGATTCGCTGGTGGTCACCCACCCAACTACTAACCGGCCGGCGTGTGGCTTAAGTACGGCTGAGCGGACGGGAAGCCCTGTTTTCCACACCCTATGGTCGTATGTACTAGGATTCAAAGAGTGAGGAATGATATCTAATCATAATCAATAGCACATCTCTACAATAGTAGTTGTCATCTGGATGGGAGTAGATTCTTAGAAACAGTTCTTAGCTACTCCCTACTCCCGTGCGGCGTATCTTTCACTGGGCTAGAATAATATGTATCACTCTCCAACCGTCAGGCAAGAGAAGAAGCAGATTGGCAATACATCCACCCTCACTGGGGGCTGCCCAGAATATATTTAATAAAATATGATTCTTCAGTAACATATAGCGAAAGAGGAGGCCGTGTGCTTTGGGGAAGCTTAATCTGGCTCAAGCCTTCGGGGGCATGATGACGAAGAATGAAGCTGGAGGCAACAATTCCATAGATATGCAGAGCCCATGCGAATAGGCATAGGCTGTTTCTATCATCAATGCGGTGTAAGATGGCTTAAATAGATATGGGGTACTCCGCCTCAGCTTCTCAGGGCCTTCTAGCTCATGGGAGGTTGCTGGCATACCCAGGCTACAGGAAGTCAACCCGCCGCTGCTCTGGTCAAGTTTAGGGCTAAGAGCTCACAAGCGGTCTTTCTGTGTCCATCGCAAATACGGAGCCAAAAACTCGGCCATTACGGATTGTTGCTCTGCTTTGTTGGGCAGCAGCAGCAGCAGTTCTGTTGTAGGGTGGTATTAAGTCTAGGCACCCGTCATGGGAAATGAGACCAATAGAGGACACTGTCGAAGCGGCCCCATCTTGTAGCCGTATAGTCCGAAAAAGGCTAGTGGACAACCTGATGGAGACCCTTTCTTGATCGCTCAGCAGAAGAAAACGGTCCAGGCGGCGCGATCTCCAATCGGCAGACTTCCCTACAATGAGCTTAGCTTTGATTATTAGCCCTGGGTACAACTAGCGCTAGACTGGCTGACTCAATCCGCAAATCCATACCCAGGTGATTGCCGGTTGGTGGCATTTTATCGGGTTTGTGGCTGTTGATGATGCCATCTTTGCTCTCGGGCAGGGGATCTTGCTGTGGTTGGTTCTGAGGCGGGAAAAGCGTCTTGCGGCATCTGATCCAGAGAGGCGGCCGTTGTTGGGGAGCGAGTAGGCCAGACTTGCTTAGGATTCCATGATAGGTTGGTTTTGAGGCAAATTTTCAGCTGGGAAGTATATAAACATACATGAGGACTGAACGAACACACAAATACAAGAGACAATAATATGCAATTGGTTCAATTTCTATATAGAGTTGTGGTTGAAGTTATAGTTAACGGTCAGCATGCTGTAGAATAGGCCTATCGCAATTTGACGTACTGCGGTGGACTACGTTCAGATTATCTACGTGATAACACCTCGGTCGCGCCCATTTATCAACGCGTCTTCCTCTCCAAGCTGGGTGTTGTCACAATATGTCGTGCTCATTCCGAATTTCTCTTGATCGCCCCTATAAGTCACTGCTATCGGTCTTTGTATTTTGGAAAACTCTTCTACTTCTCCTGGCTGTCTTCAGTCCTGGCCCTGGCTACGACACTTCCACCACGCTTCGGCTGAACCGTAATGCAGCCAATGCAGACCCTGATGGACCATTGATAGCGAGCTTGCGTCTGGTTTCCACCAAGCTGACCAGATGGGACGCTATATATTTCACCGAGGTCGCAAGCCGCGGCTATATTTTCGAGCAGGAATGGGCATTCGGTTATGGCTTCACTAAGCTCATCAATTTCTTTGCCAATGGTGAGGGCCTTTGAAATTGCTGCACAGTGGCCAACTAAAGATTATCTAGCTCTCCAACAGACAGGCGTTGTGGACTGCGAATTTAGGGAGCATATCGCTGGTATTATCATAGCTCATGCAGCTCATGGCCTGTCCGTGCTAGTTCTCTATTGTCTAGGATGTGCCATATTTTCCGGAAGGCAGGGTCGCATGCTCGCATTCATCGCAGCGTGTTTACATATATTCTCACCTGCTGGACTATTTCTTTCAGCTCCGTGCGGGGAGAGTACTTATGCTTTCCTGACCTTCACAGGCTACTTTCTCTTCGTTCAGAGCTTCAATCTATCAGTGGCTTCCACGGGTCTTGAAGACGCTTTCATACTGCTAGCTGGTATCCTGTACGGATTAGCCACGACTGTTCGCAGCAATGGGATTCTCAACGGCCTGCTGTTCGTTGAGGAAGCAATCAGACTGTTGTATTCCATGACCAGGGGCGTCACCTTTGCAAAATCTCGCCGGCTACTCGCCGTTGGCATAGCTGGTGTCTGCACGGGTCTTGGTTTTGTGGTGCCGCAATACATCGCTTACCGGGATTTCTGCGTCAATTACCCATATACGCACGATGAAGAGCCAAGGATATGGTGTCGTAGGACTCTGCCAAGTATCTACAGCTTCGTCCAGGACCATTATTGGTACGTATCTAGTTAATATTCGTTACGCCGCTAACTATTGCCATAGGAACAATGGGTTTCTTCGGTATTGGACTGTTTCCAATATCCCCCTGTTCGCCTTGGCCAGTCCAATGCTAGCGATCATGACGTATTCTGCCCTTTGGACTCTTAACGTCGAGTCAGGCAGACTGGCAGGAGCAGGCCGCGTGTTGCGTAGCCTGGCGGCTCCCCAGCTCATCCTGGCCATCCTGACATTCGCAAAACACCATGTTCAGATCATTACGCGCATGGCTTCGGGTTATCCCGTGTGGTATTTCTGGATCGCAGATCTTCTCACAAAGGAGTATTCCTCAGTCCGCCTGGATAAGAAAGAGGTTGGGAGTCAGAAGCAGCGTTCGTATGCAAGCCTGGCAATCACATATATGATTTCCTATGCTGCTGTTCAGGGTGTCCTTTTTGCTTCTTTCTTACCGCCGGCATGACTGCTCATAACGGGAACAATAAAGCTGGACTACCTCCTCATCACCCTGTCTATAATATATAACTATTAAGTTTTATAGCATATGCAAGGGAGGAGAAACCACTCGAAATAGTTGAAATTACAATAAGGACAAGAAAACCCGTTTTCCGATGGCGCTCTCTACACCATATATTACTTAGACACAATTAGTCAAGTGACGCTACGCACCTCGAAGCAGGTACCCGACATGACGATCTGCAGTCTTAGACATAATTAGACAGGTATATAACAGCTAGACTACACCCAGTCACCCTGCCTTGCCTCTTAATCCCTCTCCCCATCCCCAATGATGCCTCCAAAATGGTGGCTCAACTCTTCCCACCCCGCCATGTCTACTTCCCCTCCACCCCCTCCCACACCTCCACCGTCATCCTCCTGCACGACACCAACAGCACAGGCGCCGAGGTAGCCGCCGCGCTGGCCGCCTCAACAACAGCGACAGCTACAGCTGAAAAATCTATCTTCGAGCATTTCCCCTCCTGCCGCTGGGTGTTTCCCTCTGCTCAGCCCCGCCAGATAGATACCTGCTATGCAAGCAGGGGGAACTGGATCAACGTCGACGTCGACATTGAGGCAACCACAAGCTCAGACGCAGATACAAACGAAGACGCAGACACAGACGCAAATGCAGACGCAAACGTAGATTCCCCTCAACAACGACAAGCACAGCTCAGCTCTTCCGCAGAAGCCAAAGACGACGACGAAAACAAAGCCGAAGCCCTAGAGGCCTGCGTAGAATACATGCTGCAAATAATAGAGGAGGAAGTCGGCCGGCTGGGCGGGGACAGTCGCCGCGTGGTGCTGGGTGGGTTCGGGCAGGGGATGGCCGTTGCGATTGCTACATTACTCGCTGCGCGGAGACGATTAGGTGGGTTCGTGGGTGTGAACGGGTGGGTTCCTTTCACGGAGATGATCGAGGGATTAGGTGGCCGGGGCCGGGGCTGGCTTGCTGAAGATGAGGCGAGGATGGGAGGGTCAGAGGGCTCGTCAGGAGTGGACGGGGTTGAAGTGGATTCTGAGGCTGGGAAGGCATTGCTGGAGACTCCGGTTCTTCTGAGCTACCTTGAGGATGACCCATACGTGGATACTCGGACGGGGTTGACGGCCTACGAGACATTAAATCGCTTGGGGTTTGTCAAGGTGGTTTGGGATCCTCGTCCTGGTCCACAGCAAGGCGAGAATTGGCTCTTAGATGCGAGCCAGTTAGATACAATTGTGGGTTTCCTGGCAGAGGTGTTCGGTGGTGAGGAACAACATCTCTGCTCATGATGTTACAATGTTACGATAATATACTTGAAGCACCAGGCAGGCAATGCATCTCCTAAATAGTATTTCCAGTCGCTCATGTCGTTACTTACAGGCTGAAATGAACTCGCTAAACCAATCTTTTTGCCTTTTCTGCAAACACTTTTGAAGACCACATGCATCGGAGAGGAGACAAGGGGCTGCATGCGACGGCACACCTCGGGACAGGCAGCAGAACGGAAATGAAACCTGAAATTACACGAGAGAATATAAGTCACGAGGGGAAATGTCCAACCGCCTCCAGAAGAAGGCTGTAGCGCAAAGATATATAAAGACAAAACAAGAAAAGGAAATTCGGTGTCAGCCAATGACCACTGACATCTTTAGGTGGGAAAGGAGAAATGAGCTCAGAAAAGGGCTCAGTTTAGCAAATGCTTGGGAGAAAATCGCAGAAAATGAGAATGCAAGCTTCGGGGAAGCTCTTGCAGATCTAGAATGCCAAAAAGCACCCGCTGATGCAATGGAATGTGCATGCGATGGGCATAGACCGAGTCTATATCGTTCGTGTTTCTCTTCATGCCGTGTCCTCAATCGAAGCCTTCTGGAGCTCCTCGGAGACATCCGCGGTGGCATCGTTCTCCTGCTTCAGCTCAGCTTCGGCGGAGACTTTACCATTGACACCGCTGTTCTCAATAGCGACCTTCTTGGCATGGTCGGTAGCACGCTGGCTGTCAGAGTTCGCCTCTTCCTCCTCCAGACGCTTGATCTCCTCCTGAGCCTTCTTGATGTTCTACACAAATCAGTCAGCACATCGACGTCGCCTGTAAATATCTGCATTAACTCTTGTTAACTCACCTCCTCAGTCTTAGCGGCCTGGTTCTTCTTCCACTCGGTGATCTTGGCGGCAAGCTTCTCGACAATAGCAGGAACATCGGACTGATTCATAGGAGGGTCGATCTTGACCTTGGCAAAGTCCTCGATGACACCGACGTTGAGGTTGAATTTGGTGGGCTCGGCAGGAGTTCCGGGGGCAGGGCTGCCATTGGCGGTGCCCTTCTTACCCTTCTTGCCCTTCTTGCCGCCGGTGCCGACGAAGTAGTCTTCCTCGCGGTCCTCCTTCTTCAGGACCTTCATGCCCTTGAGGTTGGAGTCGTCAACGGTACGGCCGACTTGAGCACGGAAAGCGGAAGACTGATCCTTCTTGTCATCGAGACCAAGGGTGGAGAAGTCGTAGGACGGGTTGAAGTGGCGGATAAGACCTTGCGCGATGAGAATCTCGTCGGTGTAAGCGGGACGGGAAGCCTCTTCAAGCTTCTTGTCAGCGATCTTCTTCTTCTTTTCGCGCTCAAAGGCATCGCGCTGGGCCTTTTGCTTCTCCCGGCGGATCCTCCAGGCCTCGTCCTCATACTCCTTGTACGCCTTGCGGGCCTTGTAGTAGTTGTCCTTGATCTCACGGATGGCAGTCCATTTCTTCTGCTGCTCAGCGTGCAGCTTAGTACGCTCATCTCTCAGGGCGTTCAGGTTCTTGAAGGCACTGTCCTGCTCAGCCTTGATAGCATCGAGCTCCTTCTGGATCTCGGTGTACTTGTCGCTCAGAGCCTTGGCTTCGGGGTTGTCGAGAGTCTTCTTGAGGGTAGCAATCTGCGCCTTCAGGTCGTTGATGACCTTCTGCGCCTCGTCCAAGCCGGCAAAGTTCTTGCGCTGCTTACGAAGAGTCGAAATGTCGGAGAGAGCCTTGCGCTCGTCCACCAAGCGGAGAGTACCAGAGTCGACTTGCTTCTCGAGACGGGCGATTTCACGGTCAATATCCTCGACATTCTTGAATGGCATGCGAGTGCGGGAGTTGTTCTGTTCGGTAATACGGGCCTTGAGGGTCGACTCCAGAGCATTGATCTTCTCCTGGGTGCTCGTTCTTGAGGCCTTGAATCCCTGCTGCTTTTGACGAATGGAGGAGAGCTCAGCACGAAGTTCCTGTTGTCTCTTGGCTGCCGGCGAGTCCTGGTTGTTAGGCTTGGCGCTCTCGATCTTGGCCTTGATTTGGTTCTGCGTATAGTCAGTACCTTTATGAATGCTATACAATTATGCAACTGGTCGTATACGCATATCATCAAAGCAGAAGCGGAAATTATACAAGTGTGAGGGTCGTTTTCCACAGAAGGAGGGGTAGAGGTATGGAAGAAACAAAAAGAGGCGCATTGTGCGGAGCATCACACAGAACAAAGTAATAGGACAATGGACATTATCAATTGACGAAGACCTCACATACCAATTTCTCCTGGACAGCAGCATGCTCTTTTTCAGCCTGAGCGAGATCGGCCTTGAAAGCCTCCTCGTTGGGCTTGGTTGGCCTGGCTTTCTGCTCCGTGGCAGGAGCGGCATTGGCGGCGGCAGCCATGACTTTTGAGAATTAAGAAGAAGGGGTGGATTAAGGGGGAAGAGATGAGTGAGGAGAAACTCAAAAGTGAGCCGAGATTGATCGTGTGGATCAATCGCAGAGATGCAGCTCAAGGGGAGTGGGAAGAAAGGAGGGTGATAACACGAGAGAGTGATACACAAAAATAATTGATAATTGCCAGGTAGGCGGAAAGTTGGGGAAGGGGACCGAGAACTCGTGCCTCTCTTCTTTCCCTGGCTCACACTCTTTTTTTCCCCTAGCTCTTCTATGGTAAGCCTGGCCTTTACTGGCGTCTGAGTCTCTTCTGGTTGGCGGCGCTTACCATTGGCGCTCTTAGCGCAGGTCCGCCCGATTTTTCGAGAACTTCGATCACCACCAGCATCCAAGTTCTACTTATCAACCGATTTTCCTCCATACAATCCCCGTCTGCGCCTAACAAATTTCTCGGCGCTCTCACCGAGATAGCATTTCCTTTTCTTGTCACACTTTCCTCTTGATTCATCGGACAGGCGTGGTTACTTCAACTTTCAGCCATGGATGAAGAGTACACCAGCTCCGCGGAGGCCGACCGCGAGATGACCAGACTTTGGCGAACCTGGAGGACAGTGTTCGAGATGCTGGCGGATCGGGTGGGTGTCTCTGAAACTTTGTATTTGTTTGCGCTGCGTGGTGGTGCGGTTACGCTAACACGATCGTTATGCTCCGTAGGGGTACGAAGTCACAGAAGAAGAGATTCAAATTCCCCTTGATGAGTTCAGACAGAAATACGCGGACCCTGTGGGATTTCCTGAGTACGCGACTACCCTGGACTTCTTTGGCGTCATTATTCAACCCATCTAACGCACTTTTTTCAACACATACAGTCGCACCAAGATGAAAATCAGCGCTCGTCCCACAGCAGCCATGCAAGCCAAATACACACCTTTGCCCACCCCAGCCAACCCGGACCCTCAACCTGACTGTGGTACTATCTACGTTGAGTTCTGTGCCGACTCCACCGGTGTCGGTACCAAGCAAGTTCGAGCCTTCAATCACTTTGTCGACGAGAACAACTTTCACACCGGAGTCTTCATCACTCAAACGCCAATCTCCCCGTCTGCTGTGCGCCTACTGAGTGGTATTCCCGGTCGTATCTGTGAGCATTTCCAGGAGCAGGATCTACTGGTCAACATCACCCGTCACGAATTGGTCCCCAAACACGTCCTGCTGAGCCCAGAGGAGAAGAAGAATCTGCTCCAGCGGTATCGATTGAAGGAGTCGCAACTTCCTCGTATCCAGGTCTCTGATCCCGTTGCGAGGTACTTGGGTTTGCGGCGGGGACAGGTCGTCAAGATCATCCGAAAGAGTGAAACCGCCGGTCGCTATGCCAGTTATCGGTGGGTAATTTAATCGCGCTGGACTGCATCAGTACACATGTCTTTTTGAGCGACACAATCGTTCGCAGAAGACCTTTTGTGCGCCTTTCACATCTTCATGAGTCGGTTGCGTAAGAGTCGACTTGAAGTCCTCCGGGGTTATATCTCTGTCTCTCCGCTCTGCTTAGAGGACCAGGGTCTACGTTTTTCAGTACAATTCGTTGCGCTCAATGAGATGCGCCCGGAAGTGATCTTGAATTGAAACTACTATTATACCCTCGGATAAGGAAGCCAACGTTGGAGAGTCTTGTTGCGTGGTAACGCCGGCAACAACTGGTTGCAGGAAGGGGATCAAGAAAGAAAGAACAAAAGCAAACATCGAAAAAGTTCGTCCACTTGTACGTATTACGGGCAGCATGGCGCATGGGCGAAAGAGAGACTTCAATTTTGGTCGGGAACGTTTCGTCACCAAGCTTTCTTCATTTCTTTGTGATCTTATGTATGTATGCGAGTCCGACGTTTCCTATTAGATAACCACTTCAGGTATAGAATCAGTCGGAAATCATACAAAGACTTGGATAAGTGGTTGGTATTCAAATTCATGGCTTTGTCCCTACCCTTGGTTCCAGGAGGCTTCATGGTCAATTGGTGCTTTTAATGCCTCAGGCCGCAAGGGCCCCACGGATAGCATAGCCGCCAGCGCTGGACAGGCCGAGAACGCTGCCGAGAGTACGTCAGATCGTTGAGTGTGCCGCCCCCGTGATTTAGGTTGAGTCTGCTAGAAATAATCATCGTTGCTTGTGATCCTCGGCCATATGTACCGTCTTCTTGTTGTTGCGCAAATTCTTCAATGAGACTCTCGATTCTAGTCTGATCTTTATTATCAAAAATGTTGGTCTGAGATTTCGATTTTAATTTCTGTTTGTTTTTTGACACCATTGCTGCCACTGCTATACTATACACGTTTCTCTTCATTCTCCTTCATTGGAATCGTGATGATGCAAGAAGTGACCGTAAGTAAGAGCTTCTCACGTTTATCACTTGATCTGCTCCCGGCTCAGCAAGATGCTAACCCAGTTTCCCCTTTAGACTCTTTTAGTGAAGACTCAACCGGGTTCTTACATGCGTTTACGCTCTCTTTACCCGTCAATCCCACGATGCTCCCAGGCCCGGACTTCTGTACGCTCTTTTACCAACGACTCTCGTTCGAGTTCATCAATCGATACCTTCTTGCCCTCTGGTAACCATGATTCCTTGAAAAGAAGCTCCAATCCTTCCAACCATGGACTCTGGACGCCGTCGCAATCTACAGCTTCGTTCTCTACCTCCTCTTCGCTCTCGGAGCCAGCAGATTGGGACGAGAATCCAAATCTTTCAATCTCTGCCTTTTCAGAATTACCGTCCAAAGACTTTGGCGTCAATCAGCATATGATCATTAATCAAGAATTCAAAGAGGCCCTGCGTCAGATTCTGTGGCAGTTCCGCGCTCCGATCCGATATGCTTTCGCCTACGGTTCCGGCGTCTTCCCTCAGTCCGGCAGTGCAGACGGGTCCAGTCAATGCCACCCATCGGCCCCGGCTGCGATTCAGAAAATGCAGCAAGGCAAGGGCAAGATGATTGATTTTATCTTTGGAGTATCATATTCGCAGCATTGGCACGCACTGAACCTGAGTCAACACCGTGACCATTACTCCGCCTTGGGGTCTACTGGGTCTTACCTAGTTTCCCAGGTACAGGACAGATTTGGAGCAGGTGTATACTTCAATCCTTACGTGACTGTTAATGGCACGTTGATCAAATACGGAGTCGTGAACCTCGATACCCTGTGCAGGGATCTCAGTCAATGGGACACATTGTATCTCGCCGGACGGTTACAGAAACCAGTGAAGATCCTGCGCGACCACCCCAAAGTGCGCTTAGCCAACCAGATTAACCTCCTGTCTGCGGTCCGGGTAGCGCTGCTGCTATTGCCAGCCGAGTTCAGCGAATTTGAGCTGTACACCACTATCGCAGGAATCAGCTATATGGGAGACCTCCGTATGTCTCTACCAGCGGAGGACCCCCGGAAAGTGCGGAATATCGTCTCGGGCCAAATGGCGCACTTCCGGCGGCTATATGCACCTCTCATTGAGAATCTTCCCAACGTCACGTTCAACGACAGACGCTGCACGGAGGAAGATTGGATCGACGACCCCAATGCGAACGTGCGTCTTACACAGGATATGGACCCGGTGAAACGAGGCAATATGGTACGGCGGTTACCCGAATCATTCAAGCAGAAGTTGTACTTTCAGTATCAATCTCGATTCGAAATTCCCCGAGTCGAGTTCAACAAAATGATGAAGGAGAGCAGCGACAGCGACTCCGGAGTAGTGCGACGGAGGCAGGGCGGTCCATTCGAGCAACGAATCGCAGCTGATGAGAACCTTAAGAAGGAAGTACAGGCGTCAATAATGAAGACGATTCGTTGGCCAAGTACCGTTCAGACCATCAAGGGTTTGTTTACTTCAGGGATCGGCAGAACCTGGCGCTACTTGAGCGAAAAGCAAAGCAAGTACAGAACCTCGGGCCGGAAAGCTAGTGCTTCAGCCGAAGAGACTCCTTCTTCAAAGCAAGAATAGACGGTTCTTGATACGAGCAATTCATCTTGGGGTGTCATCAATACACGGGCGGTAAGGATTGGCGATTCTTGGAATCCTAAGGCATATCGAGGCGTTCTTCGATTTTTCTTCAAGAAGTACATATGTAACTACTATACTCGGTCACCAGCTACATCCGCGTCATTGACATACTATAAACAAAGTGGCATAGAATAGAATACAGCTGTGGGCCGGATTGAGTCATCATTCAGTGCAAGTAGTCGAGTCAGACTTCCGACACCGGATTCCGGAGTTATCATCTTCTGTCTCCCCGCTATCACCCCCACCACTTTTTGAACTCCAAGAAATTCCTTGTTAGATCATCATCCAAACCAACACAATGGCTCCAAGATCGTCGCCATTTGACCTTTCAAAGTGCGCGCGTCCGAACATCTTAAGGCTGCAGCCTTATCGATGCGCAAGAGAGTGTGTTTCCCCAGAATCATCCCTTGCAAAAGTCCGTCGCGAGTGCTAATGAGTCAGTGACTACAAAGATGACGGGACGAACATCTTGCTCGATGCGAACGAGAACGCCTACGGTCCAGGACTTGCGCTCAATTCCGAAGGCACACTCAAGGAATCCACAGTCAATGGGGGTGCGTCGGGGTCCTCGAAGCCTGAGATTGATTTCTTGGGCTTGAACAGATACCCAGACCCGTAAGCTCAGCCATTTCCGCGGTCGCATGCAAAAGCGAACCATATGTACTGACATATGGCTTGGTTGCAGACATCAGATCGAACTGAAGAAGTTGTTTTGCAAGTTTCGCAACACCCACGTTCACACACAGAAGGACCTAGGGCCGGAGAACATGTTCGTGGGTGTTGGGTCCGACGAGGCCATTGACGCCCTTTTGAGATGTTTCTGTGTTCCCGGAAAGGACAAGATTCTTACCTGCCCTCCTACGTATGGCATGTATGCGGTCAGCGCGGAAGTCAACGATGTCGAGATTGTGAAAGTGCCCCTGGATGTCAACAATGGCTTCCAACTGCAGCCGGACAAGATCAACGAGACATTGTCTGCGGATCCGGCGATCAAAATGGCGTACATCTGCTCGCCTGGTAACCCCACCGCGAATTTGATCAAGAAGGAAGACATTCAGAAGGTGCTGGAGCACCCCACATGGAATGGGGTGGTCATTGTGGACGAGGCATATATTGACTTTGCGCCCGAGGGCTCCAGTCTTGCCGAATGGGTGACCGAATGGCCCAACCTGGTCGTGATGCAAACTTTGAGCAAGGCCTTTGGACTAGCAGGCATCCGACTTGGCGTTGCATTTACAAGCCCGGAAATTGCCCGGCTCCTGAACAGCCTCAAAGCCCCCTACAACATCTCAAGCCCGACGAGTGCGATCGCGACCGCCGCCCTGTCGCCTCAGAACATGGCCGTCATGCGCAAGTACCGCGAACAGATCATCGCTCAGCGCGAGCGAATGTTACAAGAGCTCCCCAAGATCCCAGGTGTGGGTCGTTTCCTCGGTGGGCAGGAATCCAACTTCCTTCTCGTAGAAATGCTCGACAAGCCTGCCAATGAGGGCGGAAAGCCCAGTAACGCTGTGGCCTTGGCGGCGTACGAGGCTATGGCTGAGAAGCGGGGTGTCGTCGTCCGGTTTCGGGGCAAAGAACTTGGATGTGAGGGCTGTCTGCGAATTACTGTAGGAACAGAGCAAGAGGTCACTCGGTTCCTACGAGAACTGAGGGCCGTGCTGGATGGTCTCCTGAAAGGGGTGGAAATCAAACCGGTCAGGGACGAGATGAACAAGGAGAACCAAGCCAGTCAGGTTGTTGCCTGATTGTTCTGGGTAAAGCAATTTTAATACGATATTTTTCGGGTTACTAGATATAGATTACGAGCTTAATATAAAAGCTATCTGGCACGAATCTGCTCTGAACTCAATAATCCCAAATCAGAGGGAAGACCTGAAAGGTTGTATAATATAGTCGGCCACTCCGTACGACATTGCATCTTTTATCTCCAAAGCATGGACAGTGTAACCAAGTAGATAAAGTAAATTGTAAAAACACGGCCGATCCCTGCCTGCCCTGTCTGTCTGTCTGTGCATTTGGCGCAGCACAAGCATGGATCGGGAATATTAATCTGGGGCGTGAAACGGTTGATTTTCTCCCCTGTCCCATCCTGGTCAAAGTTTCTTGTGCGTCTACCGTATCCCCCCTTCCTCTTGTCCGACTTATGTACAGTTCAGACTGTAGAGTAACATCCGCCCGGTCAGCTGCATTCCACGTGGGGAGGGGCAAGATGGTGGCACCCAAGCCAGGGACTGCAAAGGAAAGCTTTGAGACGATGTCAGTTGAGTTTATAATGGATGGTATAAGTTACATTTATTGATGGAAGCAGTGAATCTCCATTTCGAGGAGACATTACACTTAAAACACATGTTCAAATGGAGCTAAGAGAGTTAGTGGTATCGTTAGAGTCCAAATCATAGTAGGGTGTACTATGGCGTCGGGTAACATCCCCTCGAAAGCAGGCTTAGTCTACACAGCAGTAGATAATTAGTCTAGGCCAAATTGGCTTGATTAACCTGCAATCAACCCGAGAAATAATAATAGCCTCGTTATGATCAACCTAGGCATCGTGCGGTGTTTATTGTCATGTGTTTGCTTGTAGATAATTGGCACAACTAAACCATCCCTCAGCCTCTTATCGCGGACGAGTCCCTAGCCATCCCATTGCGGATGGACCATGGATCAAGTGTCTCTCCAACGCAAGTAGAGAGAAGAAACCAGGACTATCTAGCAGAAGCATACATAGGGAGCCAGTCACATCATGATCCAATGTCGAGTTTCCATCTCATCGTCGGTCGGTGGTTGGGCGGTTCGGTTCCAGCGCCATCGCCTGCGTGCCATCGTCTATTCGTCTCGACCGCGCCCATCTTGGCCTGTACACTGTTAGCCTTGAACTTATCTCCCATCTCCACAAGTTTATCTAAGCGAGTTCCCTGTCTTTCCCGTATCTCCCTCTGTCCCTCTCAACGCCCAGCATCCAATCCCAGTCACCGGCTCTCAATTACCCGTCTCATATCAGGAGGCTATCACACGAGCTTCTTAGCTAATGACCAGTGACCACTCAGCAGGGGCCAAGTCTTCCCCTCCCCATCCCCAGTGTTATCTTCGGGTCTTGGTTATCTCTGGCCCTCAGAGGTAGATAGTATTTGCTAACTGGATCGAGTCTGGGTTCTCTCAATTTCCGTTGAGTGGTTTTCTCGCTCATCGCGCTACTTTACCTTGAGATCCTTCCAGCTACCCTCAGGGCGAGGGATTCGTGGCGTGGCTTATTTAATATTCATTCTCGACTCTTTGTCGGATTGGTAGCTTTCCAAGCTCTCTTCCTTGCGACCTAGGTAGGTACCTAGTTATATATCAACGGGATCGACGCTTTGAAAACGGCGGTGAATCCGATGCTTCCTCTCGAGCTCTCTCGTCATCTTTGTTCCCTTTTGTTCTCTTCTTGTATCAACAATAGCTGGGGACCATTGTACGCTACAACTACTATATCATATTGATTGCTCCAAGGACCCTTGATTCTGGGATACCTTTCCACCGTCGTTTCATCTCCATCTATCAATCCCCACCCTTGCTCGACCCTTAGGTATCATCGCGTGCAATTCTCTGTCGTCTCCCCTCCGATCTCTTAGTTTGCCTCCCCCACACTGTTTCCCCGGAGTTAGCGCACGTGCGCATTATTGACTGTGGTTCCTCGATGGTACTCAAACTGAACGATGTAAATCAATTTGAAGCTATCCGGTTCACACAGCACATTCTCCGGACATCTTAGCATCGATTGAACCCCATAAGAAACACCTTTGCCGTCTGTTAATCCCTGGCCCCTCTTCGGAGGTGGCTCAGCGGCCATGGATTCATACCAATCGATGCTGAACACACGAGGAATCTATTCAGAGACACCCCCAGACATTCGGACACGGTTGGATGATCACCCTACACTCCTGGTGAGCTGGTGGGCGACCGGATTTTCCCTGGCTTTCATTATAACCCGTGTCTGTGGTCGCTATATACGGACTGAGCGGTTCTTCCCAGAGGACAAGATGATGATGGCCAGCGTGATTCCGCTGTTGATACGGATGGCACTGGTGCATGTGGTACTGCTCTATGGCACGAACAATACCAAGACGGCTGGCCTGACTGAGGAGGAAATACGCCAGAGAGAAATTGGCAGCAGGCTGGTCCTTGCCGCCCGAATATTCTATGCGATTTTGTAATACGCCTTGCCCCCGAATTCTGATTCCGTTCTTGTCCTTGCCGGTATACTGATGATTTACTTCTGCGAACAGCATTTGGATTGCCAAATTCACCGTGTGCGAATTTCTGAAACGAGTTGCAGGGATGATCTGGCAGCGGTCGCTCCGAATATTTATCAAGATCATCTACTATTTCCTGGCATCGACGTTAATCGCAGTGCTGATTGCGACTCTCGTTGAATGTCAGCCTTTCGACCACTACTGGCAGGTTGTTCCGGATCCAGGGCCGCAATGTCGCTTGGGCTATGCCAACCTGATCACGATGGGGGCATGCGACATCGTCACCGACCTGCTTCTAGTCGCCTATCCCATTCCGATTGTCTTAATGACGCATATGCCCATGAAGCGCAAGGTGATCCTCGCAGTGCTCTTCGCCTTGTCTCTGATATTGGTTGGGATCACCTGCTATCGCGTTCCATCGGTGATTTGGCATCACGGGTCACAGCAATACCGATCGCTTCTCGCGTCGCTAGAGATCCTAGCCGCGACCGCTGTCTCCAATGCGGTCGTCATCGGCTCATTCGTCAGAGATAAGGGCGTCAAGAAGGCGAAGTTCAAAAAGGCTGTTGGCTCGGCCTCGGTCAGCGAGAGTATGGATCACAGCTCGACGCGCCGTGCCACCATTACCTACCACCAATGGGGGAGCGACTCGGATCTTGCGGGAGATCTGGGTATCCGACTAACTGCTGACCTTCACTCCTCAGACAACAAAGTTCCACGTCCAGCTCCAGTGGCCGTGCCATACCATCCCATCACAGCGCAAATGGGGACGCTGACCCCAAATTGGTCGTTTGGCAACCAGCGTCACTCGATGGGAACAGATGACGACATAACGTCTACCACCGGTAGCTTAGAGCTGAAGGTCAGCCCTCTTGAGTACATTGAGACCAACAAGACCCATCACAAAAAGTCCAACGATGTCGCCCTCTCCTCCCCTAGCAAAGTCTCCATCTTCGATGTCGGCGGGCTACTGGACGACTCCCCAACGCCTGGGTCTCTCAACTCTTCTGCCGAGTCGACACGTCATCGCGAGCTGAGCGGCTCACAACAATATCGCAATGGTAGCAGAGCTTTCCTGCAGGACGTCGGGGGCTTACTCCCACCGAACACGAGAAATGGCCGCCGACGGGGCTCGAGTGTCCACTTTAGCGACACAGCAGATCCCCCCGTGCCTCCGTATCACTCCCAGCAGGATACACACGCGCCCATTCTGGAGAGGTCCGATGAAGTGGAGCTTCAGGATGTCGGCGGGCTTCTCGCGAGAGACACTTGAGTCTTCTGACATGTGAATACGACCGAATCTACTGTATGATAGCGTCATGACCTACGTTCTGTTTTGTTTATTTCTCTTGGGCTTTCAACTGGATTCGTGGTTATGGATCTAGGGATTTTGCCTCATTTTTGTGCTTTAGCGACGGCGTTGGTGTACTACAGTGCTCCGGCACTGGTTACATATTCCATTTGGATTGTTCGAAACTTGGATGAGGTCTGGACCTCTATATTACTCCCAGTTAGGAGGATATTTATTGAGCATACTAGGAGTCGATATGGGGCAACCAGGATATTCGGGATATTCATAATCTGCCGGAGATGGGTCGGCTTATCAGAGACATATATATATCACCCATTATCTCACCAAGAAATAGGAGCTAACCATGAGCACATAACACATAAAATCTGTTCTTCGTAACAACGTTTAAAAAATTTATAGCTTTGAAGTGGCAAGGACCACCAAGATCAGCCTTACATTTATTCACTGAATGAGAATTAAGTGACTCAAATAGATACCTTAGCTGGTACCAATGATGCACTCACCATCACTCCCACTTCACTCGTCCGGTAAACTGGTATGAAGTGTCCTGCCTATCATGCTCCAGAGAAATTTAACCTATAGCTGCTTTTATGTCTATATACCGATATCTGGCTATCGGGTACATGTGGTTACATCAGGCCGATTACCCTAGTAGCCATAACGAAAGCGACAAGCCCAAGCTAAGCTTTCGTACTTTGTCTGCTCGGGCTGTCAAGTAGTATCTGCGTAGAAAATCAGAAACTACGCTCATTGCCTCGTCGTCACCAGAGCGGTATTTCGAGACATGCAATATGCTGTCTTGGATAGCTTCATCGATGCTGGATCCGGCAATTCACGGCATATTCGCTATTGCGGCTTTTCACCTGTATATGAAAATGCTATTTATTTACAGTCTCCATGTTCTCTACCTAGATAGCAGGCTTGAAGGGCATGTATGCCCTTGTCGTCCGAGTGAAACGAGACTCGATCGAACAATCTACGAAATAGTTTCAATTCCACTCGCACATATGCTCTTTCTGTATTATTATCTTTTTTGTATCCCACAGGCTTTGCCGTTGCCAGACGGCTCGTACTGTTAGCAAATCCGACCAAACACACCTACCTGATTACGATGTTGACTTGAGGCAGCTGCAGAGGCTTACCAGGAAGACTGGCATTCACTGCACACGTGTGTAGTAGCCTAGTCGATAGAGAAATTTTTCAACACATTTAACGAAAACATCAGCTCATCAGACTCAAAAACGCACGTCGCCAGCTTTCTCACATAGGCTCTGATTTCATCTGCATAATGACACCTCACCAGCAAAGTGAGAGTAGTGCAGCTCTGATTTCGAGCCTTAGCCCGGTGGCTAGTGCAGCTCTTCAGGTCTTCCAGAGAGAACATACAGATGAATTTCGACACCACAACTCTCTTCTGCTCCGACTCATACCCTTTCTCACGGATGAGTTCGACATCGACATCGACCCCGACTCCCTACCTGACTGTGAAGAAAATGAAAGCGTGAATGAGGAGACTGTCCGCCATTCAATAGTGGTCAGGCTGTTAAACGAGTTCTGGGATGTGCACTGCGACATTGATCCTAATGCAGAGAAAGTCAGTGACATTGTGGACTACCAGTTTCTCGTGAAGCTCTTCTACTGGCATCTGAACAGGCAAACGAGACGGCCGTCAAACCTTACCAGACCGGACGGTGTTGAGACCCGTACAGAAAGAGCTGAACAACGCCGCAGACTATTCGATATGAACCTCCGCTCCCTGTTAGAAATCCAGCGAGAAACAATACAGCAGCAAACTTCAAAGGAGAATCACAACACCAAGACCAAACGTGGCAGTCTGGTAAAGAAATTGGCGGGCGTAAGAAATGGAGACTTACCCGATGTAGACCAAGACGAACCAGCGAACCAACCGCTGTGTCCAGAATCCGAGAGCATGCAAAATAATATAGAGACAGTGGTCTCGGAACCCATGGGCATCTCCATAGTCCTCGGCAATCTTGGGTTCATTGACCGACTGAGCATCTTGGACACGATCATAGACAAGGTCATGAGCAAATACGAAGGCCGCTATGGTATGTTCTTGAAGTCTGATTCCGGAAGGAACATAAAGGCTGTCCTCGAGGGAAACCTCAATCAGAAAGTCAAATCACTCTGCGAGACTGGGACGTTTGAGTTGGACAGGTCGGTGCCCTGCCCTCGTCGTTGAGTAATACTGAGCAGAACTTTCCCAGGTTGCTCCAAATTGGCAATATGGGAGAGCAGCCAGATGAGTCAGGCGTTTATATGCACATTCTTTACAGAAGAAGCAATCCAGGGCGTTTCTGGCTGTACGTGGGACAGGCATTCAAACTGCACGCGAGGATCTCCAGTCACAACGATCCTGCGCATAGAAGGGCTCAGCCCAGTTTGCACTACCACGTCTGGGATTCTGCCGAAGACATAGTGTCCGAATTTGTCACGCTTGCAGTGCACGAGATTACCTCGTCCAGAGATGACCAATTCATCCTCAACTTCCAGGAAATGTGGATGGCTTGCGTATTTCAAACAATGACAGCGAAACACTTGGAAGAATACCTTCCCGAAAGTGTCAACAGGGCATGGTCTGGCCGGCATCTGAATGTCGCGCCTCCAATATGGCAAGGATTTACAGGAGATTTGGTTGCCTGGAAAGAAGCCATTGGAGGAACAGAGGCTTTCAACGATTTTCTCAACTCGCCAGATTCCGCCATCAGAGGCTGGGCGTGGGATCTTCGACATGCCTTTAATGATCTCCGAAACTCGCCAGATCCGATCCATCGAGCCTACTACTTTGATGTCATGCTTCGAAACCGCAAATTGGCAGAAGAGGTCGGCGAGAGGAGAAAAATAGAGAACTTGCAGCGAATATTGTCTCAAGGAATGACGAGAATCATCTTTGGTGGAGACGATACGCAGAAGGCTCATCTCATCAGCTGCAGTGGCTTTGCATTTACTATCTCCAGACAATTGCGGTTGGGAGTGCGAGTCGGGGACCTAGTGAGGCTGCGGTTCCATCTCACAGCAACACCAAATCCCCAGAAGTACGCAACCAAAGCTTCACAGACTGACCCGGCCAGCAGATTGGCAGTGTCGATTGAGGGACGAGGAACTCACAGTGATTACCATGTCTGGCTCAGAAACCCCGGTGACAAAGTCGTCAGTAGGATGAATGCATTGGTCGATGCTTTGGAAGGAGTGCCTCTGACAGAATCCAAAGAAATGGCTCGACGGTGGTATGTAACAAGACGACAGGGGACATCCAAGAAGGACGTTATATACACAGTCGGAGACGATGAATCGTAGGACTTATCTGATTTGGACTCCCAGCCCTAAAAGTAGTCAAAGGGTGATCTTGATATCGGGGTACTTGCTATTACATGGTTTCTTGGGTTATGGTCCAGATTAAGGGCCATAGGAGCAACCTACCAACCCCCGATGGTCTAGTTGGATATGGCGGTCGGCTGTAATGGAAATTGTAACCGACAGGTCGCCGGCTCGATTCCGGCTCGGGGGAGTAAAGGTTAATCTTTTTTTCCCCCCTTTGTCATCGATTCCATTTCTCTTTTATCTTTTTTCTAGCCTCTCATCCTCGCTACACAATGGCTTCTTCCATCCAGCTGGCCATGTATCAAGACCGTCATGAGAAGAGAGCAGGCCCATTGAGGGAATTCTATCAAAAACATGCTTGCAGATTCTCAGATTTGTGCGAAATGCTACCCTGAAATCGACAACTGTCCTGATGTGTAGGGCTCAATCTACAGAAATCTCCTTAAACCGAAGAACTGCTTGCCCACTACCTCTACAGACTACGATCATCTTGCTCTTTCCCGTCCTTCACATTTGAAGAGCTCAATCAAGCCAGCTCGAGAAGAATGTTCCATCTACTACCGGAACGGGCTCAAACCCTGAACTCGGCCACACACTCCAAACACAGTCCCTCTCAAATCAGACTTAGTAAATACCAACCACACTCATTCATCATCCTTCAACCCCCGATGGTCTAGTTGGATATGGCGGTCGGCTGTAATAGAATAATTGTAACCGACAGGTCGCCGGCTCGATTCCGGCTCGGGGGATCAGGATATCTTTTTGACTGTTTAATTTTCGGATAGTTACTTCTGCGTTTTGGTAAGAGGCCAAGCTACGGAGTACTCGAGGCTAAATAAGGTACTCCGTAGTTCCTCGTTATGCACGTAGCTAGCTGTAGTAGCCAATGTGGTGGGGTTGTGGTAGAGCTAACTGTTTTGTTCAGAAGGTCAAGGCTCTTTGGCTGGTGGAAGTTGGAACACGTGCATAGTTGCTACCTTTATCTTTCCTGGCTGTTTAAGCTACTGGCATCGGTAGACTGATGTCAGGGCCCGGTTGCTCTACCCTAGTGGAAGTTGAAGCGTCCGCTCAGCGATACGTTCGTAGCTGTCTGGTAGTTGAGCCTAGGTAGGTTTATGAGAGCAAAATAAGTCACTGTTAGCATCTCCAAAAACCCCCGATGGTCTAGTTGGATATGGCGGTCGGCTGTAATGGATAATTGTAACCGACAGGTCGCCGGCTCGATTCCGGCTCGGGGGATTATGAGATATCTTTTTTGCCCTTTGCAAATATCCTATGTCGACAGAGGGAAGTATCAATCGGTTCGATGCTCTTCTAAATTCTTGTCCATCCAGCTGTGGCGAGTTGCTTTTCATCTGGGGCGAGGTACCTATGGTCGACGGCGTAATTTTTGCGGTCCATAGACGTGCCATTAGTGTTCTCGGTACTCCCCGTCCTAGCTTCATTCCGATTTATCTATCCAGCTTGCGCCGACCAATCCTAGAAATGAAGAATAGAACAAGCCAATTACGGGGATTAAGTAGCTATAAACGGTGCTGGTCCTGCTGGACGAGTTTGATGCCTCTGACACGTGGGGACGCAAGGGGCCAGACAATCCGATACAAGACACCATAGTATCATCACTGATTTGCACCTTCCTTGCATATCATTCAACCGTTGCAGCGGAACGAAGCTATTCTCAGAGAACTAAAAACATCGAGGTACTCAATTGAAGAATGGCTAAGCAGGTGAAAAGGAAAACAAGTAGCAAAAAAGAATGTCTCTAACTCCCCCGAGCCGGAATCGAGCCGGCGACCTGTCGGTTACAATTTCCATTACAGCCGACCGCCATATCCAACTAGACCATCGGGGGTTTAGGAGACATCCGCCTCGGGAAACTTTGAACTCATCAAAGTTAGACGCTTGAGTTGAACCAACTCAGTCTAGCAGCACGCACCTGTCGGAGATTGAGCTCTTGTACTCGGTAATATCTTTTTGTTGGAACATTGCAAGTCATTTTTGTATCTACTAGCCAGGTCAAATAGCCAATTATTGGTCTGTATGGCTGCGCATCTCCAGATTAAACATCATTAGAGCAATAAGAATCTTCCACCTCTATGCTGAGTCGTTGGCAAGCAGGCACTAATCCACAGCAACACTTTCGACATCTTTGCACTTTTCACATATCGTCGAGCAGCTGGCAATGATAACTGCTTCATGGTACTTGATAGAGTATAAACAAACACACAGTAATATAATTTGATTGATTTTATTGGATGAATGCATCAAAGCAAAGAGAAAAACAAAGACAAAAAAGATAACGTCCCCCGAGCCGGAATCGAGCCGGCGACCTGTCGGTTACAATTATCCATTACAGCCGACCGCCATATCCAACTAGACCATCGGGGGTTTCGTTAGTGCTTTTGCCACTAAAAAAAGAATAACCATGTTATAATACATGTCACCAACCACCAAGAAACTACTCCTCAGCAGGCAGTTGGCCAGTCCCTTGCTGCAACTGTCGTCTTTGACGTTCACAATCCACCTATGCGATGTAACTTTCTACGAGGAATCCATTATCATGCAGGATATGGCTATTTCCATATATGCAATGCAGGAAACAGGACATTATTATTGTGCTGACAGTAACAGACTGATCACGTGTGATCGTGTCAATACGGGGTAGCGCGTCCTTTAACCCAAACAAGCCTGTAAACAGAGCCCAGTCCCTTGACAACCACCACTTGCGACCGACAACAACAAATCGACCGACTTGAATAACTCATGTGCCATATAGCTTCAAGTTGACGGTGGCGTTCTTTTTAATGCGATCTCCTTTTTGGTATAATGATTCAGGAAATGGAGACTTTCGCCGCCCGTCTCGCCAGCTTTGATCTGGTTCTCCATCCCGAACGACGACGGACATCGAGTGCAAAGTCCGTCAAGCCGATATCTTGGCCTCATAGCAGGCCTTCGCCTGCAGAGGTATATCACTCTTTAATATTTGTATATCTGTTGATGCAATGGCTGACTCGTAGCTAAAGCTAGCGCATGCAGGATTCTACTACAACCCCTACGAGACCAACCCTGATAATACGACATGCTACTTATGCCACCGCGCGCTCGACGGGTGGGAATCGGAGGATAACCCGATTACTGAGCATCTTAAACACTCAAAGGATTGCGGATGGGCTATTATGATGGACATCGAACAACACAGCTCAAATCCCGCTGAGATTGAAGATCCAACAAGCGACAGGATAGCGCAGGCAAGACAAGCCACTTTTGGCGATCAATGGCCACACGATGGCAAGCGGGGCTGGGTTTGCCAATCTGAAAAGGTAGTGTTTGACGTGTTCTCAAAAGCGCAATCTATCTGCCACTTGAATTGCAACCTAATATTTGTCCATGGCAGATGGTGGAAGGTGGATGGTACTTTTGCCCGACTGAGGAGAGCAATGATCTAGCCAGTTGTGCTTACTGTAAACTGTCTCTCGACGGATGGGAACCCAAAGATGACCCTTTGTCAGTGCCTCATCGCTCCTTCCCGCTTGATATTCACTGACTTGCCTAGTGAGGAGCACTATCGACGATCAGCCGATTGTTCGTTCTTTGTCTTTGCACAGCCTTCTGGCAAGAAGTCCAAATCTTCTCGATCAAAAAAGTCGCGCGTTTCAAAAGGGTCATCTCGTCTCTCGACCCAGTCTACAGTATCGGAAGCGCCCATGAGCGGGCTTGACAACCAAATGGATGAAGATGATATTCCTCAGCCGCCAACCAAAACGAAAGCCTCAAAGAAGTCGTCGAAATCCAAATCGAAGACCTCAAAATCTAAGAAGGATGATACCTTGGAGTTCGATAACCAGATGGACCTAGACACTGTGGAATATGCCCAACCTGAACCTGCCAAGCCCAAGCGGACCAGAGGCAAGAAAAGGTCCAGTGATGAAATGGACCCAGAAGAGTCTAGCATAGCTATTGCCGAGGAGATTCATCAATCCGAACCTCCAACCAAGAAGAGAGCGACAAAGTCGCGCAACAGTGCTACTCAGCGAGAAGACAGCACTCGCAGTGACGTTGCTGTCGCAGATATGCATGAGCCGGACGACGAGGCCTTGCTCGAAGCTGAAGCTAAGAAGGGGCGTGCGGCCACCAAGAAGAAGACATCATCCAGAGGTCGGAAGGTTTCAGAAGATTCAATGGTAGAGAAGGCAGCTCCGCAAGCTCGCTTACCGCGAGATTCCGAGATTGATGCAGCAATTGAGGCCGAGCTTGAAGTCGGCGAGCCTCCGGCGGAAACACACAAGTCTTCGAAGAAATCGAAGTCCAAAAAGAAAACAAAGAAGGCGGCAGAAGAGCCACCCAAGGTGCAGCATGGTACGGTCGAGCGAAGCGAAGAGCAAGAGTTGCGTCAAGTCGACGACGATGAATTTATTTACAGGCGGACAAGTGACGTTCAGATGCCAGCCGAGCAGCCGAAGCCAGCTAAATTCACTACTAAGCAGAGAACCTCAAAAGAAGCAAGGTTTTTAGAAAAGAAAACATCCGAGTCAACCAAGAGTCGCCCAGCAACAAAAGTTGATGCTGCAGATGTCGACGCCGAAGCTGATCGCAGGCACCAGGGGTCTTTTGTATCAGTGGAGGTAACAGCAAGGAGCCCAGAGCAAGACTTCGAACCCGAAAGGAGAGATAGTGACTCTCAAACGAAGAAGGCGACTAAAAAGTCCTCGACCAGCAAAGCTAAGAAAACTAGTCACACAAGGGCCGTATCTCCAGAGTCTCTGGAGCCTTCAGAGGCTGCAACTCCTGCTTCCGAAAGGCCTGAAACAAGGCATAGCTCGAAGCCGGAGGCACCTGTGCAATTTGAACAAAGAAAATTTTCTCGCCACAGTCAAGACGACGTACAAGAGCTAGAGCTGGAGCCAGAATCGGAGCCAGAGCTAGAGAAGGACCCCGAAGACGACATAGAGCAAGACACGGAGGTAGATCCGGAGCCGGAGCCGAAGCCGCAGCTGGAGGTCAACGAAACGCCTGTCCGTCGCCGGTCATCCAAAGTACCCCCGAAGACGACTGAGAGATTCAGCGACATCCCCCAAGAGAAGCAATTTGCCAAGTCGATTGCGGAAACTCGAACGCCGAACTCCCATAAAGTGCCACAAGCTAGAATAACCTCTGCTCGACAGGAAAGCGATGCGGTGTCGCCTCTCCCTTCCACTTCGAAGGGTTCGCCATCTTCATCACCCCAGTCTTCCGATGCTGAGAACCAACCTCCAACCATACAAACATCGGCTCTAAGGACGCAGGTAGCGTCACCGTCTAAGGAGAAAGTGGTTCGCATTCCCTTGGCGACCAGTACGCCCTCGCCGTCCAAACGAAATGTGAACCCTGGCGCACTCAAGACTTTACACCCCTGGACACCTATTAACATAGACGAAATTCTCTACGCCTCGATGAGTGATAAAGAGAACGTGGATGTAGGGGCTGCTCTGAACAGTATCAAAGGAGATCTTACAAGTCCTGAGAAGAAGATGACTGTAGAAGAGTGGATTTTCTGGCATGCTCGGAACGGAGAGGAAAAGCTCAAGCGCGAATGTGAAAGATTGGTCAGTCAGTTCGAGAAGGAGGGGGCCAGAGCGATGCGCGCACTGGAAGGGATCGAGTGCATTGATTGAGACATGGCGTTTGATTTGAACATGGCTGGTGTTATGGGGTGGGAACAATGGCTCTCTGTTTAAGCACTTATTTTGTTGAAGGTATTCCTGGACACGATATCTCTGAAGCGAATCTGCAATATCACAGCGCGGTAAATGCAATTCCTGTCTATTTTGACACTAACAACCCAGCCCCGAAGAAAGTCCCAAAGTAAAACCAAACGCCTGGGTATCTGCAAAACTTTCATCCTCCAATAAGTTGAAGTATTTTGTATGTCCAATCCTTTTGACGCCTTTTACTATGCGATAATGCCGAGTCGGCCTTCCCAGGAATCTTCCTCCTTGATCCCATTCTCTCCATTTTTTCGACGCTTTTCGTTCCTCTTTCTTCTCTTCTCCTCTCTCTCTTTGGCGTCTTGTTCCTCCCTCTCCTTCAATCTTTCGCCAAGATCCAACTGCCAGGCCCGCCGTTCTTCCTCCTCCCTGACTCGTTTCTGATGAGCCAGAAATCGTAACCGTTGCCGCACGTCTTCCAACCTAGCACGAACCACCTCGCCACTCTGACCCGTCGCAATCAAGTGTTGCTTGCTGTTCAAATGCTCCACCAGCTGCAGATTATCCTTGAAGGTAAGATCACAGTCCGAGCAGTAGAATCCAGCACCGCGGCCCCTTTTACCCACTGCCGATCCCGCTGGAACGATCGTCGTCTTGCCCACCATCGAGGCGACATCGAGGCGCTGTTTGCGTGAGGTCGTGGCCTCGAGGGTGCTGTAGTCCACCGGCGCGTGCCATTTTTTGCCTAGGAGTTTCGCCTCATAGCGCGCCTTGCCCTCTTCTTTGCGCTTCGTTTCTTCATCTGCGGCTTTTTTGGCGTATTCTTCTCGGTCCCATGTCTTGCGGAAGGCGGTATCTGATGAGGGGGCTCCGTATGCGGTGTTGCCTTTGCCGGACATTGTGAGGAGGGTTTGAGGCGGGGGAGACTTCTAGTAGGCTTGCTCAAGCGGTATTTTATATTGCCTTCGTAGAGAAACGGACGCGATGATTCTCAAAGTAGGGAAATCGATAAGATTCGCTGTGATGATGATGATGAAAGATGAAGCTTTCCACAGCGACGAAGGCAATAGATGTCCGGAAGTGGCGGGCGGTGAGGCTGTGGCTGATTGAGATCACATCACCGCCAAAGAACAAGGGGAAACGTCGCGACCTTTCATCCTTCCAGCTTGTTATTACTACTGTTTATTATCATTTTCTCGAGCTATGTATCTACTAACTTTCTTAGTTTCATATCTATGGTTTTGTACTTAGGGTGTGGGATGAATGGATGGCTCATTGAGGCTGTGGTCGATCGCGATCGCTCCTACCTATCATCTCGGATTCTCGACGCCGACAGGAAGCCCCAGTGAAACAGATCATCGGATTCCTTTATGGGGTAACGTTGGTGCCTCAAGTTGCTTTAAATAGTTGAGGCACTTCGTATTGTCTGCCCATTCCATTGTGTCCGTGTCTGAACAGCCACGTTGCTTTTGTATTGAGTTTCAGGCAACACCTTTGCTCCAGTAACATATAAGTGTTTGTGTTGGACTTGTATAGTTGGAGTTGGCTCTGGCTTTCTTTCTCCTTTGACTCTCAACGAACCCATCCAAGCATCCAAGCAAATATGCAACCTGTTGAGCATTCAGTCATGGAACCTTCTATAGGAAGTGAATATGTTTCCTTTGCACACTCTCTTATGGCTCTACCAACAGAGCTGCATTTACAGATCTCCTCGTATCTTCCCTATCCTGACGCCTTGGCGCTCAAACACACCTGTCGCCATTTCTACTATCTTGTCTATACTGGCGTTCATCTCAAAGTCGATTGGCTGGTCGAGCGTTTTGAGCGCAAGCTGGAATGTCCTATGGAGAAATGCTCCTTTCGAACAGACGAGTCGTTTTGCAATTGGAGAATCAGGAGAATCATGGAACGCCGACGACGACATTTGGAGTGTCCGCGAAGAAGAGGAGGATGCTTCGTCATTGAAGGGAGGACCTGTCAGAAGGACCTTGTTCCGATCTGGCTGAAGAGACAGGGCCGGGTGAAACTTTTCAAACATGTGGGCAAGGAAGGTCTGTGGGCAGTCCCATGCCCTTCGTAAGGAGATGGGTTTGATGAAGCTCCCGTGTGCGCTGACGCTGATTCCCTCTAGTGCTGATCCATGGTTTGATCTTCCTCTGTGTCAGCCTGTTATGGAATCTTGTGAGGTAAACTCGCAGACCTGGTGCTCCCATGTGAAACGTTTGCTCACTGCCACAGGTGGTTTCGTTGATAGAACGAGACGGGCAGCATCACTTATGGCAAAGACAGCTGTGACTGCGCAACTTATCGTTGAAGTCGTATGACTAGTCAATCGGCAAGAAGGTATCCGTTCAGCTGTCATGCCGCTTCGTGTCTGTTTAAATCCACGTGAACAGTGGGAACCGACTATGATGGGAGAAGAGGTTTTGTTGACCGGCTGATCACTCAATCCGGGATGGTTTCCGAGGAATAAGCGGCATTCGACGTTGTTCAGAGGACGTCGTCTAAGGCCGCTATCTTGCGAGCAGTAACCGAGAACTCCGGCAGTAATCAAGCGCCAAATCGCCTCCTTTGCCATGTATTCGGTCGGTCTCACCACTTGGGGATGGTGAAGGCGAGGCCAATTTTCCAGGGCCAATTTTCCAGGGCATCAGCATCGTAACGAAGCGTGAGCTCTCATGGAGCCCACTCGCTTGGGCTTTGTTCGAGACATGTAACATACTTGTGACATTCCAATAACCGAGAATCGTCTCGGTATAACATTCTAGCTGATTTGTGGTTACCAGTGATGATCTATCGCTTGAAGCATTTTGGAATTCTCACGATGACACTCATGCCTCTGGCCGTCGTCTTGCCCATTTGAAGGCGAGGCATGAGTTGTATAGATAATCACAGTTAATATCTAATTTAATATACATATATAATATTTTGAGAGATTTTGTTCTGCATCACAATCATCTCAAATACTTATTCCCTTCTTTGAATACTTGCTTTGCTGCCATTTCCACTTCTTCACCGTGATCAAAGAACAGTGCCACTGAACGACCATTTAAGTGTCGCATTAGGGCTACATAGCCAGTGAGATTACACAACTCAATTGCCCGTGGAAATATCGATGGGCTCAAGAATCTGGGTTGATGCTGCTTTGACGTCACTCCTACGCCAGATGCCGGTGATCGACCTGGCCATACCTACTGTTCTCCAGACACAGGTACATTTGGACCTAGGGTATGCTGTCCCTTATCAGACACCGTGTTTGATTGGTTGGACATGGCTATACGTCAGTCCATCTGGGATCGGAAAAGCCGATAATCGTACTTGTTGCTCCACTATATATATACTGCCCACCTTCGTTGTCCTTTTCCTTGTACCTCTCTAGTGACTGCTCATAACCTCATTGATTTTCTATACTGTCTACCTGTACTATACACAATGTCTTCCATAATCAACACAAGCACCGGCAACCAGCCCGTCGACCCCTACAAGGCCAAGAGCGTCGAAGACCCCCCTCTTCAGCAAAAGGTCGAGGACATGGTCAACTTCATCAGCGAGACCAAATTCGGCATGTTGACGACGAAGCTGTCCAACTCGGACCTCTTGACGTCTCGATGCATGGCGCTAGCAGGAAAGGTACTGCATAATTCTCCCACCAAAACGACGGAGGAGAGCGCTGACGCAATGGGGATTCCAGGAGCACGGTGGTATCGACCTCATCTTCCACACGAATCTCTTCTCAAGCAAGACGATGGATCTCACAATCCACCCGTCAGAAGTCAACATGTCCTTCCTGGATCCCGTGAGCGGCTCCTGGGCTTCGATCTCCGGCACTGCGGCTCTGATCGCCGACCAGGAGACCGTCAAGAAGTACTACTCGCCTGCGTTGAAGGCATGGCTGGGTGACCTGGGCGACGGTGTGCATGACGGTGGCCCGGGAGATCCGCGAATCGGCGTGATCAAGCTCGAGGCCAAGCTGGCGACATATGCTATTACGCGCAAAGGGATGATTGGCAGAGCCGTGGAAACTGTCAAGAGCGTCTCCAAGGGTGATGTTCCTGCCATCAGCAGTCTCAGGCAACTGAGTGAGGAGGAACTGGCTGAGTGTAAGTCCATCCGAGGACGTCACAGCAATACCCTCTTTAAGTACTTTGCAACGTATGCTGACTTGCTCAAGGGCGCCGGACGCACCAATAATTGTAGCTTCTGCTGGAACGGATTCATGTTCACGATTTTACGAACTCCTTGAGCTGTTTTGGCTGCGAGCATTCCGGTAATGTTTCTGAGAATAATTGATTATGTAGTATGAAAAACAACATTGTGAAATCTTAGCGACGCATGCTTAACCGGAAAAATATGACAAAGATTTCACCAAAACAACTTGAATATCGTACAATCATACGCCATGGGTATCTATCGTAGTATAGCTCCGCCGAAGGAAAAGAGTAACGCCGCGAAACAAATCGTGAGAGTCGTAAGACAGTGATAAGACGTGAAAACACAATCAAATCTAGGAGTATATCAGCATGGAGATCAGAACACAGCCAAGAACGGATCCTACCAATCTCAAAGGCATACGAGCTGGGATGCGCCCGTTGTGGAGGAGCATAGCAATGTTCTTGTTCGGAGTGGCTTGAAGCTTACGATAAGCCTCACGGATGTGTCTTGGTTCAACCGGCGTACGTCCCTCTTCGGGAGGATCGAAAAGACCGGTTTCTCGTTTCCGCTTCTTCGTGTTCTCGCCTGCTCCGCTCTCTGCTCCTCCGCGACGGATCTTCTCACGGTCCTCACGTTCCTTGACCTTGAGAGCTTCTTCGGTCAGCGTCTGAACTATTTCAAACGTCAAGAACCCAAGGATATCGACGATATCGTCATTGGGTTTCGACTCCGTCACGATGCCAAAGCCAGCCCACTCTCGAAAACGCTTGCTCTTGCGATAGGTAAACGACGCTTGACGGCATTCCGACCAGAACACATACTCTTCTCTGGTCATGTTCTTTGTGCGTTCATCAGCGGCTGCAAGACGTTGAAGAGTTGCATAGTTCTGCTCCTCTTCCTCCTCATCTTCTTCGTCTTCTCTCTCCGGTACCTGGACGGAGTAGAAGCTGTTTACATCCCACACAAGGCCCACACGCGCTCTCTTGTTTTTCGGTTTGGATGCAACATCTTGGGGCCCAGCAACAACGCCTCCCGCAATCGGGTCGTCAGCACCTGCGAAGTCCGCAGCGTCGGCGCCGCCTTTATCGTCCGAGTCTTTGACATTTTTACGGACATCTTTCCAGGAAAGGAAAGTCTTAAGACGTGAGACTTTGGCCTTGTCATGTCGAATTAAGAATATCAAATCATCCGTGGAAATGGACCGCACGCCCCGACGTGTAGCCAACGTTGTGCTTCGTGCGAGCTGCAGTGACAGTGTTAATCAAGCATCACGCCTCATGGAAGGAAGAGCATACGATTTCAATCACTTGCTGGCGAACGATATCCTCAATAAGTGTTGTTGTTTCAACGGATGGTTCGGCAGTCTCTCCAGAGACGAACATCATCTGCGAAAGAGGTCAGCAAGGTGAGTTCGAAATCTGGCATGGTACCTGAATCCGTTTCCGAAAGATTGAAGCCTTCTCGGACGGCATCCCGAGCATCCCCGTCTGATACAGATCGAACCGAACAACGGGCACTCTGGTCCGAGGAAGCATCAAAATCATGGCGACTCAGCAAGAGATGCCTCGTCGTCATATTCGAGCCTCCCGGTGATCAGAAGATGAGCACTTGAAGTGCAGTGATCTGCCTCCCTAGATGGCTCGCTCTTTCTGACGAAAGGATGACAGGAAGACGACACGAGACTGAGGAGGGAGCAAGCAACGCTGTAGACAAAAGGACAGGAGAATAGGTGATAACAGGATTGGTTTAACACAGTGCATATAGAAGAAACAGCACATAGAACAGCAAGTCCTTGCAATATATCACTAGTAGAGGATAACATATCGAGGGAAATCGGGTGTCAACTACACGATATGCCCCAATCCAGATAAAATCAATGGCAAGGAGACCAACGATACCCGGAGCTTTGAGCCAGGCAATCGAGCGAATACACAATGATAGGAAATGAGATCATTGCAAGCCATCGTACGAGATGAAAGAGCTGAAAGGGTCCTACAGAAAAAAGCCGCTGACTTACCTGCTGGATCTCCTGCCGATACTTCGGTGTTCGATCGGTCGTCATATTGAATTCGCTTAACGCAACGAAGGGCGTCAATCAGACGTAGAGGCCGGAACGTAAAAGAGAAAGTCTGATGAAGAATGACACTTCCCAATTACCAAACCGCACGACACTTACCTTACGCTTAAACTATCGAACGATCTGATCTGATAGGAAACTGACCAAGCGCGGCCAGGGACCATTCCGATGCTCGGGGCTCGTGTTTTTCCGCATTCCGCTTATCCCACCGTAGGTGGTGGGGTGGAAGACAGAAATTCTGGACGGGAGTGACATTCTCCGATTCTACAGACGTCAAGTCCATTGGACGAATATTGCTATTGAATCTTCATCCAAGATGCTGTACCTCGTTGGTCTTGGTCTGGCTGATGAAACTGACATCACTGTCAAAGGCCTGGAGGTTGTCAAGAGAGCTGAGCGGGTTTACCTCGAGGCATACACAAGCATTCTGCTAGTGAGCAAAGAGAAGCTAGTGAGTCCATTGCGAGACGCTGCTGTACGGTAGTTGGCTAAAGAATGGACTGGTGCATTAGTAGGAAGCGTTCTATGGACGTCCCGTTATTGAAGCAGACAGGGAACTGGTTGAGACCGGCAGCGATGAGATACTGGCTGGAGCCGACAAGGCGGATATCGCATTCCTTGTAGTCGGCGACCCTTTTGGGTAGGTTCCCTCACATTTCAGGACTATGCGACCTTGCCTAATTGCCTACAAGCGCCACGACGCATACGGACTTGGTTCTCCGAGCTCGAGAGATGGGTATTGAATCCAAGGTTATCCCGAACGCCTCGATCATGTCCGGCATCGGCTGCACTGGTCTGCAACTTTACAATTTCGGACAAACTGTGAGCATGGTGTTCTTCACGGAGAATTGGAAGCCGTCCTCTTACTACGACCGCGTCAAGGAAAACGTTCAGTTAGGTCTCCACACATTAGTGCTCTTGGATATCAAGGTCAAGGAGCAATCGTATGAGAACATGGCCAGAGGACGGAGGATATTTGAACCTCCGAGGTACATGACCGTCGCTCAATGTGCGAGCCAGATGCTGGAAACAGAGGAAGAACGAAAGGAAGGTGTCTTTGGACCCGACAGCCTTGCAGTCGGAGCTGCTAGAGTTGGCGGTCCTGATCAGAAACTGGTAGTGGGCACTCTCAAAGAACTGTCAGAGGTGGACATGGGGCCGCCTTTGCACAGCTTGGTGTTCCTTGGAAGAAAAGCGCATGATTTGGAGAGGGATTATATCAGAGAATTTGCTGTGGATAAGACAACCTTTGATGCCAGCTGGAAGAAAGGGTATGGGGCAACTTCATGATGATTAAGTATCATATTTGCATTATCCTTCAGGCACAATACAACACGGACGCAATAGCACTCCGTACAGCAGAGTCATTGTACTAGAGTGGAGATGATCGGAGAATTACCTGCCTAGTTTTGAAGTGCAGTAGTACCATAGTTCCGCATGGGGATACTCTGCGCTAAAATTAGTGCATCAAAACAGTCGTTAAATATCTGATTGTTTGCATATCAATTGTCAAAAGAGGCAGAGCGATGCAGACAGGTCCAAAGGCGCATGGTGGCACCGTTGCACCATTCTTGAGACATTCGTCGACGGGGTTTTGAGTTTAGCGCCAAGTTCCCAGTCCACCTGGAAAATGATCGATTAAATGCGACAGGTAGCAAACACTTCTTTCCACCCTGCCATACCTTTTGTGCAACGACATGCCCTTCGCACAACTTCAATGCTAATATGAAGCTGTGCACAAAGTCATTTGGGCCATTGCACCCTCGCTTCTCCAGCAAGAGACGCCAGATTTAGCGACCGATTCGAGCTCCTCCCCGCCATGCCTGTATACATGGTCCACGGCTTCCGGTGGCCACGCGCCGGTTTCACTGGTATCCGAGTCTACATCGTTCTCCACAACCTGGAAGACGCTACAGCGGAATACGTCCAGCAACCGGCGACAAGTCGACTGCTTATTGAATGCTTCAAGAAGACGGATCCGGATATCGTAGCTCGTCTACCGGACCTACAATTCATCGAGCAATATGACCCCGAAGACACCGATAGCGCAACCGCTGTCAGCCAGCCTTATGCCTACGTCGCGGCCAAGGTGATCACACTCTCCGAACCTGGTGCTAAGGCGCCTGGGCTCAGCTGGAACCCCGAAGACTTGGCTAAGGACTCCCCTTTGGATCCAAGTGCCATGGAAGCCCTGACCCAACTCCGAGATAAGTACGCCGCAGGCGAGAGAATAGGCTGGTGGATTGTTTACAATGGGGACCCAGACAGGGCTTTCCCTCATTCCGAGGAAGACGACAGTTATGATGAATACGATTATGATGATGACGATGATGAATACACGGAATCAAATGGCGATAGTGTTAGGAACTCAACAGCACCAGAAACGCCTCCTAGCCCGGCGGTAAGCCTTTGCTCTCGTGCTGCTGAGGTTGATATTTGAGACCGATTATACTGATATTTTGGCGCATTCAAGGCTCGATTCCCAGTGAAGTTCGCCAGGTTTTTTGGCAGGTAATCGGCAAGATACTACTAACTTACGGCGAACGGATCTCACAAACTCCCATTCCTTGCGATTTCTTGCGGAAGAACTCTTTCATAACACCTTGTCATAGCATTTGTAACCTAGGAGTATCGGTTCTACAACAGTTCAGTCTCAACATTCGCATCGCAAATGATCATTAAGTCTGTCGCTCTACAGATGTAGAAAGGAGTGTAACCAGTCACCAGCTTAGTAGTAGTATCGGATGCGCATCGATCGTCATCGACATATCTTGATCGTTAACAGCGAATATCAGCGCGAGCTCAGAGTAAAGGCGGTGAGAGATGGCAATATATAGATCGAGGCCCTGATACCATTGCGGAGAACCTCCCGGAGGTAGTGACTGATATGTGTTCAACTACGCCGCCTCCTCAATTCTGCAAACCGCCGGGGAAATAAAAAGCGGGATGGTTCTTTCATTCATACTGGTGCAGAACCGCCAGTGAGTTACAGGCTCTGGACTGATTGAGTTAGCCTTGCCTTCTAACGGATGAACAGGGGTAAGACACGCCTGGCGAAGTGGTATGCGCCTTATAGCGTAAGTGGTCTTAACTTTCTGGTTCTGGTACAAGTTGCTAACTCGTCGCTTGCGTAGGATGAGGAGAAAGTAAAACTCAAGGGCGAAGTGCGTGGTCTTCCGAAAATCCTCCTTCCTCCGATATACAATATCGAATCCACACGACTAACCGGTTGATAACAGGTTCATCGTCTTGTCGCTCCCAGGGATCAGAAGTATCAGTCGAACTTTGTTGAGTTCAAGCGGAGTACAAAGATTGTATACCGGAGATATGCAGGGCTGTTCTTCTGTGTGTGCGTTGACGCGACGGACAATGAGCTAGCCTACCTAGAGGCTATACATTTCTTCGTCGAGGTCCTGGACCAGTTCTTTGGCAATGTCTGTGAGCTGGATCTGGTATTCAACTTTTACAAGGTGCGTGCGGTCTATTTAGCGTGTTTATAGCCAGGGACATCGAGGGCTGCAGGAGATGTAAGGCGATTGTGGAACAACCATGGTGCTAACTGGAGGATGTGTGCAGGTATATGCGATTCTCGATGAGGTGTTTCTCGCGGGCGAAATCGAGGAAACAAGCAAACAGGTTGTGCTTACGAGGCTGGAACACTTGGATAAGCTAGAGTGAGCACTTGGGGGCCAAAATTTCGTCGCAGAGGGGATCACTCGCTTCGCCGTTACGTTGATAAAGCGGACGTTAATTTGCATCAAGGTGACTTTGGGATATGGTCATCTCACGGAGTTATGAGGGCTTGATTTAAGGATTGTCTCATATTTGGGCGCATTTCTCGTCGCGTCCATATCTGCATCACATTTACCGTTCTCTCTTGTATCTAATTTCGAATACATTGATACCCTATTCGTGGGATTTGAGGGTTCAGAAGTTAGGCAGCACAAATGAGAGATGTACTCTGTAGGGCCAGCGAATAACAGCCGAAAAATCTGCCGTGATGCTTGAACAAGGCTAGCGGGGTACATGATGGTCAGACATGCCGACCTAACCCATCCAACAGCAACAGGCAACAATAATACCGATGAGTTCTTGATCTATCAGGATGCAGCCCCTTCATTTAAGCTCAATTAACGTTCGCGAGCTAAATTTGACTGCCTGTGATCTGAACTAAGAGGACTTCTTACCAAAACTGGGATGGTTGAAGAGGATGAGGTGACCAGGGTCTGCGATTGCGATAGTAGTAGTTATTGTGACAACATGTCTTGGCATCAGGTATAAGAAGGCATAATGCCAGGTTCCTTCCAAGTCTTTTGCTTGATGCCATGTTCTTTCATGGCGAAGCAGGATACAATCTGTCTCTCAATCCCTCTTTGAACGATTTGACTTGAACATTCGCCTCTCTTGCGGCACATTAGCGGATTGCTTGGCTCTCACTACTCGCCAAGGTGGAACAAGACTATACATAGAAGCTGACTTGTAGCAAACTCACAGGCGACTCAGAGATCAGCAGCCTTCTGATGCCTCATGGGATGATGATCACGAGCTCCAACTGAGGCCGACGGCGACTCATCGACAAGCGACCATACCTCTCTTACTTCAACGAGAGTTCAGATTACACAGCTAGAGCCACCCATCACTTTGCACAGTTGTCGATGACCAATACCTACCATCTGCCAAGCTGAACTGGAGCCAGTCGAAGATCATCATAAGGCATCCGACGATTCTTACCATATCAACAAACAATCGAATCACAATCAGCCATATCCGTTTCTTGGCTCCCAGGCCACCCACCCAGGGGCCCAGGAGTATGAAATCGCGACTACCACTGGCACCATGGCACGAGTCAATCCAGGTCGATCAAACGGCAGACAGGGTGGTCTTCTTGAAGATGAAACTATGATTTGTGGCGACGACAATCAAAGGGGAAATGAAGATGACCATAATAGTGATCAGTTACCCATGGACAACAATACGGCAGGCGGGGACAAATCGGCAGAGAACCACATTGCCACTTGCCTTCAGACTTGAATCCACTTTCTGAGAAAACCTTTTGATTGTGTTGACGGCGGAAGACCCAGAAATGCAACCTTTGAGGCTATACAAGTGGACCTCCGTACGAACATCTCAATGCCACCACGAAAGCAAAGGTACCTAAACAGGGCAAGAAGCAGACGACCGTATTACAGATTTACAGGCTTACTCACGCATTATCTCGCTCGCGGGTGAAGGCCCCACCCGGAATATCGGCCCTGTTCTAGAAGGATGAATGATACGGTCTTCCTACCCCTATCTAGTCTTCTATACCGAGTTCTTGCGGAGTTTAGCCCGAGCTTGACAATGGACGTCAAACGAAGTCTTGGCAATGTTACAAATTTACAAGTCCGAGTTACAAAGGCCTTAGATTTGTCCCAAAGCCCAGAGGGCCGAATTCTATGCATGACCGTTATTTGGCATCTCTGCACTCTCTATGGCTGTCGCAGGCTGCATCATAGAGCGTTGCCTCTGCTTTGGAAAAGGATTTGGAATCGATTCATAACCAAACTCACACATGGGTACCTCAGGGAAATTCCAAGTTCTAGACTACCTAACTTAATGTGCAGGTCATGGTACTTGTACGGAGTAACCCATTATCATTACAGGTATTAGTGAAATGTGGGGCGGTACCTGCGTTTCAGACCTTGCATACGGATATTTGGCAAGTTCGATACGCGTCAGCACGGCCGCCCGCACCCAATCAGGGACCGAAGGCGCATCGCTTCGATTAATGACCTTTTTCGCATTATCACTTTCATCAGTGTGTCTACGCGGCAGATCTTTTGGGTTTGCGGTCCAGCGGTCTTGGCAGGCCTCTCTGTCCGGTCTAAGAGGCCCAAATGATTGAATTTCTCCGTCTCAAGTGGCCCCGTTGTCAAGCAAGAGCTTTGCCTAGGGCGTACGCAGTTACAAACTTGGAGCGCCTATCTACGTTGAGATATCTTCCTGGTGGAAAAAAGGCGGAGTGTCACCTCCTGACGATCCTTTGCTTTTTTCTTGGGTGCGTCAGCCAGTGACGTTATTTCAGTCGTCGGCGGTGCTTCAAAGCGCCCAAAACGTGGGCGGAGTCCAGACAGATACGGATAGGGAGATGAGAGTTCAACCCTAAGTTTAGAGGGGTAAGGAGAAAAGTAATTACGTGGATTAAGGAAGGAGACAGCGTGATCAAGAACAAGAATAGGGAATCAAGAAAAAATTACCAACGCCACATTACGCACTAGGTTGATAACCGTCTCCAATGCATACGGAGTCTGCAAATAGATCAGAGGATTGCGGATTGCTCCAAGCTTTCATCCGCTTGTAACAGGAGTACTGTATATTGCCAATCCTGATTGGATTACCAACTAATTATTATTCTATATTCACTCTTTCAGATGTTACAAGTTACAGCGTCCTTGGCACCGGCTACTATTTTTTTCTGGGAATGGTAGGAACTTATACATAACTATCATTGATCTACATCGCAAGAGGGTCGGTCTCCTTTTAACCAGTTCCATCGTCCTTTCTTTGCTTTAACACTACTCTCTTTTTAAACCTGATTGTGCTCTCTTTGGCTCCTTTGTTATCTCTGCGTCTTGTCTAAGTTTCAAGGTCATCCTTCTACACATTCGTTATCGGCGGATACCTCTTCTGTATTTCAAAATAAAACACCTAGAACTATAACTTTTTTGCCACAATATACAATGTCGTTGATGCACGCCGACAACCTGGCTCCTCAGCCTGTTACAGATATCTTCACTAGCGACACATGCATTGACCGGAGAAAATGCCACCGGACAGTGCCTATGAAGGTGCTTGCGCTTGGAGTGGGAAGAACTGGCACTGCGTGTATGTTCTGTTCCTTATGAATTCACGCCGTATACCAGTCGTCTGACAGTTTACTAGCCCTCCGCAAGGCCCTTGAGCGATTGGGATACGTCAAATGCTACCACATGATGTCCGCCAGCGTGGAGAACCCTCCTGACTGCCTGATGTGGCACGATGCTCTCTGCGCCAAATACGACGGTGTGGGTGAGTTTGGCAGAAAGGAATGGGATCAGTTGCTGGGAGACTGCCAGGTATGTTTGAACGGCTGGAAAGATAGAAGGAAAGCAACCGCTGATGTCGCTTCAGGCTGTCTGCGACTGGCCTGCTTGCGCCTTCGCCAAAGAGTTGATCGAAGCCTATCCCAACGCCAAAGTCATTCTGTCGACCCGTGATGTGGACTCATGGCATGCGTATGTTCTGCTCTATAAGTTTATTCAAGAAGAGAAGTTCAAGTCTAACTCCGTCTGCAGTTCCGTCATGAAGACCGTTTTCTGGCGTGTCACCGACCCCGAACACCGTCTCGTTTCCAACTTCAGCTGGGCCGCCAGCATGTACTACCCCATGCTGAACAAGTTCTTTGAGACGTTCTTCCGTGGGGACTTCCCCAACAAGGGCAAGCAGGTCTACCTTGATCACGTGGAGGAGGTCCGCAGCTTGGTTCCTCCGGAGAGACTGCTCGAGTACCAGATCAAGGACGGCTGGGGACCGCTGTGCGAGTTCCTGGGCGAGGAGGTCCCTGACACTCCCTTCCCCCGCGGAAACGACATGGCGGACTTCTTCAACCGCTGCCGCACTCGCAACAGGCGCCAGATGATGAACGCTGCTCTGCAGGCTTTCACCATGGGTGGAGCCTTGCTGGCGACTGGAGTTGCCGCTGCTATGGTTTTCAAGCGCTTCTCTCGGTAATGACTTTCTTTTTTTCCTATTTGGTCCGACATGTGCGCTGGCGCCATGGAGCTTTGACCTGTCCCACGTTTCAGACTTTGAACATTACTTTAATCTCTTCAAAATGTGTATATGCTGATTTCCTAATGTTACCACCGGTTTGCCCACCTTCGTTTTGTTCGGGGTTTGATCCTCAACGCACAATTGACAAACGATATCTTCCCATTTGGTCGTGGTCTCTCGTCCAAGACCGCAGCGGTGGAGAAATTGCTTGGCTCAAGGGCTGGAATTTATAGAGCGAGAGTTCAGGCCTCCTTCTTAAAAGAAATAGATAATCCAAAATGCTGCTGCCTAGCCATCTCAATAAAGTTGAAATGTAATGCTCCTTCCTAGCCTATGATATTCCGACTCCTTCAGCCCTGCCATTTCTTGGCCTCCTTGGTACATGTATAGGAAGCTCGGCATTCCCCATCATGCCGGCATTCAGTGGAAGTTGGAAGGTCGCCAGTCTTGGCTGAGACATAGCATTCGAGATGGGCAGCCCTACGGGGTATGCTGGGGGGTTCTTTACTTGCCCGCGTGCTTGGCTACAGGAGTAGTTTCTTGGTGTCCCAGGCAGGCAGATATTGCCTGTTGATTGGGGCATATTGACAATAATTGACGATTCTAATTTCAGGTATGTAACCTGGCCTTGAGGATGCCGGATACCCGAGATCATCAAAACCTGTGCATCGCGCAGTAGAACTTGTCTCCAGGCTGAATCTGACAGGCAAATCCTGGCTTGTGATTTATTACGGAACGATACTTGCAGGTCACTATTCATAGATTGCTGCAAGCACATCAACTGTCAATGATCGATCTGGAAGGCACAACACGCAGCAGTAGATAGAATCGTGCCACGTCGATTGGAATCTGTGATGTATGCTTGTGAAGTCGTACGTAGCCCAGTACGTAACCCTATGCAAATATCCTATGTAGAACGCACTCCTTAACTCCGTGCCCCAGCAACCCCCTGTCGTCAAAACCGGGAGCCAGGACGAACTAGTCTACTCTAAGGACAGTATTTTTTACGAATACGGCGAATGCAGTGGGGTGGCTTCAGCCACAGTCACGACTACTGGACCGTACTGACGCTGTGGCCTCTGCTAACCTTTAGTGTAGTCTAGGTAGCGTGACGTGGCGTAGATACAGGAGCTTGTCTGCTCGGCTTTACAATGGCTGATGTTTTGCGACGAGGTATATTATACTGGTATGATACGGTGGTGTTTTATACGGGCTTGTAATATTGGTATGGGATATCTACCTTACTGATAAGGTACCGACCTCAGTAGAATAATACCTGGATATGGTCATCTCAGGTAGGGAAACATATGATCGTCAAGCTATAAACAATTCATCTGTGATTCTCCAAATGGGCCGCAAGCCCACGAGTTCACGAAAGTCTGGGATCTGCGCTGCGTAGCTGATGTACATGAACTAATCTTCCCTGGCGGGAGCTTGTTGCTTGCGTCGACATGCGGTATCGGCGATGATAATTTCATTTGTATCTCCACCTTCGAATGCCAACTTACTGTCAGTCTCACTAAGTGCTGTTCATCAGGAGAACTGCAATCCATTCCTTGTGAGGTATCTAGTTATCGTTTTTGGACTTCTATTAAAAGCCCCGCGCAACTCTATCAGACCAATCATAGAAAACTGATGGCGTACACAATGGTGAAGGCCCCACCTGACTGGATTGCTTTTAGTTGAGCGAGTCTCTGAATCGGTATGGTGCAGTCTAGGTGGAATCAAGAAATTGGATAGGTACTTCTATGTAGCTAGATAACTATCTTGGGCCCATGACTTTAGAATGAAAGCTTGAAGCAGCGTTGTCTTGACTCTTCAACTGAAACGCTTGTGCTGCGTCAACCTTCTGCGTGTTTCCCGTCTCTCTGCAGATCATTCCCGATCGTCTTCTCTCTTAGGGGGGAAGTGTCACATATATCATTGAACCCTGTACATCGTTTGATACTGTTCCTCGTTGCCCTTGTGGTGTCAACTGCGACCTCGTCCGATACTCCCATCGTCCTGGGGTTCCTTCTCTCCGCCGGAGTCCGAATGCGAGGATATGAAGTATCCATGACATGATTGTCCTCACTCACGTAACTGGAGGATTGGCTCCGTCATTAGCCTTTCGCTTCGTTTCATTTTTGCTGATCCTTCTGCTATGTTGCTTCGAGCGCGTTGTCGCAGAAGTCGATTCCGAGTTCAAATCCGTGAGTCTGCTATTTTACGGCGTTTTTCTTCAACTATAGTGGCGGCGTCTCAACATGAGACAGGACAACGCAGCTAATCGATGACCTCCGGCGCTATCTCTAGAGGCCTGATCTGTACCCGCCGGTCTTCACCGTTGAACAAAGCGAACCGAAGAAGCTCAGTCCAGGGTACATCTTTCTTGGCCCGTATGAGGCCGATAATTCTGGGCCATATATCTATGATACTGAAGGGGTAGGGATTATCGTTATTTCCGTCGAGTTATACAGTCAGAATATCAGCTGATATCGGACAGAATCTAGTATGGAGCGGCTGGGGTAATTCGGGGCCTGGGAATGCCCATGGCATGCACGTATGCAAGTACAAGGGGGCGAATCACCTGTGCTTCTTCCAAGGGATCCAGCAGAATGGGTATTGCAGGGGTCATGGTGTCATTATGGACAACCGGTATCGCATTGTCAAGACCGTCACCCCCGGGGGAGGGATTGCATCGAGCGATATGCACGAGTTCCGGCTGGTCAATGACGGCAAGACGGCGCTGATGACGGTCTATCAACAGCGGCAGTTCGACATGAGCCTCTGGAATGTCAGAACGGGCATGGGCTGGTTGATGGAGAGCGTCTTCCAGGAAATCGATGTGGAAACGAATCAGGTTGTGTTTGAATGGCGGTCTCTGGACCACGTCGATCCGTCCGTGAGTTACACCTACCCGTCGTCCACGGACACGTCCGGCACCGGGCTCGAGCCACGGTCTCCGTGGGATTATTTCCATATCAACTCAGTCGACAAGAACAAAGATGGCGATTACCTGATTTCTTCGCGCCATACGAGTTGCATCTACAAGATCTCCGGCAAGGACGGCTCGGTCCTGTGGCGGTTGCACGGCGCCAATCCGTCCTTCAAGAACATCAACTTTAGCTTCTCGCAGCAACACGATGCGCGCTGGCTCGGCGAGAATGCTACCCATACACTCTTGTCCCTGTACAACAACGGCTACAATGGCTACAACCAGACACATCCCTATTCGTCCGGCATGATCATCCTCATCGACCACGTAGCCAAGACGGCGACGCTGGTCCGCGGATACAAGCCGCTGAATGACGACATGATCAGCTCCAGTCAGGGAAATATGCAGGTGCTACCGAACCGGAATGTGTTTATCGGCTGGGGGAACAATGCGTATATATCCGAGCACGACGAGCAAGGCAGGCTGGTCTTCTGGGGTTACATCGACAAGGACCGGATCATGAACTACCGGGCCCTGAAGTTCGAGTGGGAGGGCAGTCCGACCGACGTGCCCGCTCTGTGGACCTATGCCAAAAGCAATGATGGATTCTCGCCCACTACGTTCTACGTGAGCTGGAACGGCGCAACGCGCGTGAAACACTGGCGTTTCTACGGCGCTGCAAACTCGACCGGCCCCTACGAGCTCCTGAGGCAAGTCGACAAGCAGGGATTCGAGACCATGTACACCAATTCGACCTTCTACCCCTGGTCGTATGTAGAAGCAGTCGACGCCCAGGGCAGAGTCCTCAGCAAGTCCCGGAACCAGTTCACCTTCACCCCGTCGCCGGACCTGCAAGGCTATTGCGCGGATGACTTTTGCCGCAAAGCAGAGGCATACGGCTTACCTGGCGAGGTCGACCCGAAACCGTTCATTCCTCCTGTGGGAATCAATTCCGTCCCTTGGATAGACCCTGACCACCCAGAATCGCACTACAACCTGGGGCAACCCGGTGCAGCAGCCCCTACATCCGCTCCGCAAGGTGCCAAGGGGGTATATGGTAAGTTCCTGCTTGCAACTGTGTCATTTGGACTAGCTACTGACTATATCCTAGCACAAGCGGGATGGATCGTTCCTGTGACCGCGGTGGCCCTCGCGGCAATCGGGGTGCTTTTGATCCTCCGGGTTTGCCGCCGACAGCGGCATCCGCAGCGAGAAAAAGAGCACAGTTCATCCGAGTCCTTAAACGAGCATGAAGCAAAAGCTTCAACGGGTGCAGCTGGATTGCGCTGGTGGGACTGGCGACGATGGGTCGACTCGCAAAACGAACCGCATCATTACTTTCCGTTATCGGAACAGAGGCCGCATAGGCATGCGGATTCATGATCATCATTTAGAAAGATACACGGTATATAATGGAATTAATGGTATTGTACATATAATTATCTAGAGTCCTCAAATGTCGGAACCAATCGTGTACGGTACAGTACACCTTGCCAAAAAGACAAACCGTCACAAGATGACAATACACATGCCGAACGAAGAGCAGCCCGGGATTACGTAAGGGATACACGAATTGACTGACTCGCGCACTAAAAAGCTGACGATTGAAGACACTAGTCTACCTGTACATGGGCAGATAGATGTTGCAGGGCATACGTAAGTCCATACGTAGTCTATCTGTCTACTTTCTTCCGATGAACTACGAATCTAGATAGACCACAATGATGGAGGTTACTTTGAATTGACGGTTGAACATTGGAAACCTTAATTATGACCAGATTGGCAGTCAAGAGTACAACGCTGTTTAAAGTGAAACACTGAAGGAAATGGTATTGTGGTAATTGTTGATCATACCTAGGTTGTCTGTAACATAGATAAACAGCAAGACAGAGCAAAAATAGGGCATGACCTCACCAGACCTGCCAAGCCTCTGCTCCGTTAGTTTGACCCATGGGAAGAGTTATTCAGGTTATTCAGGAACCAAAGACGGGAAGGAGGGCGAGATTATGAACATACCTAAACGGGCAACTCCACCCAAGTGCCAAACAATTTTGTATATGGGCCATGGCCAGATGTTGATATTGGTGTCATCCATCCAGCCATCCGTCCTTCGTCTTCTTGGCATCCGGCTATCCTTTTTTTTATTTTTTTATTTTTTTAACTTAATTTATTTCTGGCTAAATTGAATATACTTACTGCAATAATTGGGGTAATCCACCTGTTACAGATTCAATACAGCTGCTGTAAAAGGAGGCAGGTTTCATCATGGATTCAGATTCATTACCTTAGACACAGATGTACTCCTAAGATAGTCAGTAACTGTGTCATGTCACCACCAGCATCAGCATCATATCTAGGTATCTACTCCTTATGAAAGCATTTTATTAGTATTACTGTAGTTAGTCCACTGTGGATAACTCTATCTAGGTTTCTGGGTTACTCCGACTTCCGTTCTCTGTACAGTAAGGATTGTTGGTGATGATTGACATCCGTTTCATCTCCTGGGCTTCTTAAGAGTACATTGTCGTCCAAGGCGACTAGTCCTCCTCCTTAACAATTATTCTTTTCTATTTCTTTTCTTGTAATATTGTTTGATTGCTTTTCAATTCAATTGTCACTCCTCCTGTCTGGTCTATCTCTCCCTGGTTCAGACTATCTATCGTTCATGTTCTGTCTGAATCGTCGTCATCACAAGCACTGCGCCCCTGGGACCCCTCCTACTGGCGTAACCATTTTTACTTCGACTTATCCTATTCTTTCTATTAAGTTTCTACTACTTATAATCCCCAGCCTGTTGACGTAGTCTCAGGTCGCCTGCATTGGCGCCCTATCGGATGAACCACGCCCTCGATGCCTGTGCCGGTGCAGAGAAGAGCTTCCCAAGGTAGCCGGCGGCCTTCCGTGACCAGCGTTTCGTCCACCACCCCCATCACTCCAAGTTTTACGACCTCTTTTAATACCACCACTAATAATCATTATCCTCGCCCACAACAACATCGGGATGCCCGTCACACCCGGGCCACTTCTTGGACTTCCAGTCACGATCAAGGCGGCGAACCTTCTTTTGCCAATTACCCTTCCTCTTCAACTCACTCGCGGCGCCGGCGCGAATCCAACCTCTCTCTCGCAGACCTCACCGAGGGCTCTTCCCCCTCTTCCTCGCTCTCCTTCGACCACCCCAATATGGCTATGAAGGCCACTGCGTCAGAATGGAGCCGAGGTCATGCCCGCAGTCGCTCCCAGAGTATGGCGCAGATGAATGCCTCCCAGGGTCATTCCACCGGAGCCCCCGCTCCCCGCTCTGGCCCCGTCACCTGGATGTCCCTGCCTAGAAAGAAACAACTGGTCCTCCTGGGTCTCTGTCGCGTCTTCGACTTCTTACAGATTGCCTCCTTACAAGCGTACATGTTCTATCAGCTCAAATCCTTCGACGAAACGCTCTCCGACTCCGATGTCTCCACGCAGGCTGGTATCCTCCAGGGCGCATTTACGGCCGCGCAGTTCGCGACAGCAATACCATGGGGTCGAGTTGCCGATGCGGAATGGGGCGGTCGCAAATTTGTACTGTTGGTCGGGCTGGTAGGCACGGCGGCGTCCTGCCTGGGAGTCGCCTTCTCGACGTCGTTCGCGCAGGCCGTGTTCTGGCGTTCGTTTGGCGGTGCCATCAATGGGACAGTGGGCATTATCCGCACAATGATTGCAGAGAATGTCAAGGAGAAGAAGTACCATTCTCGCGCTTTCTTGATTCTACCCATTGGGTTTAATATCGCTGCTTTGTTTGGCCCAGGTGAGTCCTTTGTCCCCCATTAATCTTGCTTGCGATCGACACTGACTCCCACAGTCATGGGAGGTATGCTTGCCGATCCGGTCAAGAGTTACCCAAGGCTGTTCGGCACCAATTCTTCTTTTGGAGGTGCTTCCGGTGTGCAGTGGCTCATGAAATACCCGTATGCGTTGCCCATGCTGGTCAATGCCGTTTTCCTGTCATTCTGCGCCACGTGTGTCGCAATGGGTCTTGAGGAGGTATGCATAGATACCCTGAAGATGCGAGAATTCTACTAACACACCCAGACTTCACAAGCCTGCAAGGGAAAGCCTGGCCTGGGCGCTTTCGCCATGAAGCTCTTCGCCCGTGGGTTGAAGGTTGTCGTTCCATCTTCGTCGCCCCTGTATTCGAGACTTCCATTTTCCGACTATGATGAGGAAGGTCCCCTGCTGAGCCGATCAGTCGATCCTACCGAAAGCTATGAGCTTGAAGAGAAGGCGGCCAAACCTACGAGGCACGCTCGCGTGTTACCGTTCCAACGAATCTGGACAAAGAATGTCCTGTGCACTCTTCTCGCGCAGGCCTTTTTCGATTTCCAGATGGGGTATGTAACAATATCTCCCGATGTAGCTCGCAGCATTACTGACGATTGCCAAGTGCCTTCAACAATCTATGGTTGCTTTTCCTGTCCACCCCTCGATATGACTCCAGCGACCCTGCCAGTCCCGTTCAGAGACTACCCTTCATTTTCACCGGGGGCTTGGGTATGTTGCCCCAGAGCGTTGGCTTCGCAACAGCTATCCTCGGGGTCATCGGCATGCTCCTCCAATTCACCGTCTACCCCTCAATCAACGGCCGTCTGGGTACAGCCAAGAGCTACCAATACTTCCTGTCGCTCTTCCCTCTGGCCTATGCGTTTGCCCCCTACATTGCTCTTGCGCCGTCATCCACGCCCCCTCCAGGACAAGCCAATGGGCCCTGGGTCTGGTTCTCGATTATTGTCGTCCTGTTCCTGCAAGTCACCGCTCGAACATTCACACTTCCGACATCCATTATCCTTCTGAATAATTGCTCACCGCACCCTTCGGTGCTCGGTACGATTCACGGTATCGGACAGTCAGTATCGTCGGCATTCCGGACCATCGGGCCTATCTTTTCTGGAGCCTGGTACGGTTATGGCCTTGAGATAGGCATGGTCGGCTTTGCCTGGTGGCTAATCGCCCTTGTATCCATCTTTGGATGCATAGCAGCGATCTTTGTTTATGAAGGCTCCGGCCACGAGGTTCTGCTCCCGGGAGAAGAAGATGACCTCCGGTAAAATTTTTGCCTTGTTTATGAATCCTTTCGTTTCGATTTCCTTGTCTTGTACATATGTTTCGGCACATGCATAGTCCGGTGTCCTATGGGGTGACCTTTTCTTGCTCATACTTTTTCTACGTCTTACTGGGTTGATCGCCTGACTGGCTGCATCGTGTGCTCGGTGTTTGGCTTTATTGCTTCGTTGCCTGATACTATCTTTGTTGATTCATGCCGTGGGCATTCTTAGCTTCTCTGTCTCATATGGTTGGGATTTTCTGGTTGGCTTTGGGCCTCTGATGCATGATACGGCAAAAGCACATATTCCCTTGGAATGGAAGGGCTAGATATTATAGATGACTGTATCTAGATAGATACAATAATAAAACCTGTCAGATTCACTTGCAGTAGTACAGCGCTGTGGTATGAGGCTACAATGTAGAAAACCTCAAAGCCGACGGCTCATCAACAACTCATCAACAACTCATCAATCATTAAACGTGAATTCTCGCTGAACGAATCAAGGTCATAATCACCGCCGCAGTGCCGCAAACCGTCGAGTCAACTCATCCAATTCCGGTATCGACCCAGAACCACCCGCGTTCCCGTTTCGCGCCCTGGGAGGCCCCTCAACCTGCGTCTCGGACTGGTTCTCGCTGCCGGGAACCTTGACACGTGGATTGGGGTTATCCGACCGCGGCCCCGGCGGCGCAACACTGACGGGACTCTTGACCGACTGGAACCCCCGGGGCGGCGTGGCCCTATTCAACTCCGAGGTCTCGGAAGCGCGCCGCGCCTCAGCCATGTTGACCGGCCGGGTCGGCGTGGAGGGGACAGCAGCGTCGCCATCGCCATCACCGCGCTGGTCAGCATCGCCAGGCTGATCGCCAACAAACTCCTGAGGCGCCTCGCCGAGCTCGTTCTCGCTCTGGCTCTGGGCCCGCGCTCCCCACGAACTCCCATACGCCTTTGCAATCTCCATGAGATAGCTCTCGACGAGCTCCTGTGCCGGTGGCTTCACGCGCAGCCCCTTGACCAGCCGCTCCGGCACTCTCACGTCAAGCAGCTTGTTGTCCTGCGCCAGCGTCATGAATTCCTTGCCCCAGCGCTCGGCGAGCATGCCGCGCAGCATGGTCAGCTCGCGGACATCGTGCGGGAAGCGCGGCCACGAGTAGAAAATCACGGCGGCGGCTTCGTCGAGTGCGGCGTCGATATAACTCGGGGTCTGCTCCTCGTCGTCTGTGGCGGCGGCCTCCTCCGCCTCGGTTTTGCGGCCTCTGCCCGGCGTGCCCTCTGGACTATGTGTCTGCTTCTTCGACCCGGACCCCGCGAAAAGTGAAAACCCCAAGAATGACTTGGATGCTGCGTCGGATGCACCCTGAGCTTGAGCGTGGCCCTGACCGTGGCCCTGACCGTGTCCGTGGCCGTGCGCCCCCATCTCAGCTTTTAGGGCCTCCTTGGCGCGACTCCGCGCGCGGGCGCCCTTCTCCCCGAAGGCGAGCTGATCGAGGACATTGGCTCGCGCGAGGAGGAGCTCGCAGTATAGCTCGACCATTTCCATCACCTCGACGGCGATGTCGGTTGCGATGACATTCTCGACGCGGATGCGGGCCGAGGACTCGCGGCCTTCGTCGAGGAGGGCGGCGAGTTCGCGGCGCTGGATGACGGACGAGGCGTTGTCTTTTTTCTGGAGGAGGCGGAGGCGCGGGATGAGGAGGCGGAGGGTGGAGGTTAGTTTGCTCTTTGATGCTGTGTTAGTGTTTGTTATCTCATTTTGCAGAGGTGTGGTTGTGGTGGACGGGGTGGGATATGCGGGGTAGGTCTGAGTTGCAGTGTCTTTGTTTATAACCGAGATTCCTGGGTGGAAAGGGGTGAGAGAAATCTTCTTTGATAAGACTTACTGTCTGTACTGAAGGAGGCATTCTGAGATTGGATGTTGCTGATCTGGTTGTGTTGGGCCTGGATGGGCTGAGGATGTCGAGGCTGGCAGGTGTCAGGAGTCACTGCCGATAAGTTGATAAGGGATGGCTGCACCCCACCTCCTATCTATTCCCAAGGCATCCACAAAAAAAACGTCCATCACTGCACCTTGATGAACGAGCTATAATAGACCTTATTTGGCTAACTGGTCATCGCGCCTCCGGGTGTTTCTTGATCACAGGCAGCGATACAATGCTTTTTGCAACGTCCCGCTCACTTTGACCATCCGGTTGCATTGTCGTTGCGAGTGTGGATGCATTCTCTGGGACAGTGCGAAGCCACTTCACCCCCTCACGACACAATGACCAATGGCTTTCAATTGCACAATCCCCTTGAGACTATGGATCGGGATGGATTCACCCGTGCAAACCCTGCTAGGATCTCTTGCTGGGCCGACAATGAACCCTTGTTACGGGCGATGGGGTGCTCGTCAAAAAGTCTCTCGCGGGATCAGACAGCGCCTCAGAGAGTCCAGTCGGGGATTACTTCGAATGTCCGAATGTAGACGCAGGAACTGATCGTTTTTCATTTCTTTTGGGCCAATTAGGCTTCTCACAGCGCCAGTCGGGTGAAGCCATCCAGGAGATTCAGGCCAGGATGTGGACTCGGCGACAACGAATAGAAAGAGACAAGAGCCCACGGCCGCTGCCATCTGTCAGAATCCAATGCTGCTAGACCAAAAAGGCATCCAGTTAGTGTACTCCTTAGCTAGTGTTTATACTGGTATTCCATATTGGTCATCCCTGTTGACGACGGAGTTACAGCGTCATCCGCTATCTCCGAGGGTTCTGGATACAAGGTGTTTAAATCCAGATCCAGCTCGTGCATTACTGCCTGGATTATCATTAAATTAATTGAGAGCAACATCTTCATCATGGTGTCCAAAAAACTCACCTGGCTCATCACCGGCTGCTCCTCTGGTTTTGGTCTCTCTCTCACACGCGCCGCCCAGGCCGGCGGCCACAAGGTCATTGCTACCTCCCGCAACCCTTCCCGCACCCCGGAGCTGGTCGCTGAGATTGAAAGCAAAGGAGGCAAATGGGTCCAGCTGGATGTCGACAGCGCCCAGAGCGGCGAGGTGATCACGGAGCTCGAAAAGGGTGGCGAGCAGATCGATGTTCTGGTCAACAACGCCGGCTACTCCATCTACGCGCCCATTGAGATCATGGCCGAGGAGGAGATACGCTCGCAGATGGAGACGATGTACTTTGGCCCACTGCGTCTGATCCGCGCGGTTCTGCCTCATATGCGCCAGCGCCGGTCCGGCGTGATTGTCAACATGAGCAGCGGGGCCTCGCTCGATGGGATTCCCACGATGGGCGTCTACGCGGGTGCTAAGGCTGGCTTGGATGGTATACATCTTCTTTTAAGACGTTTCCAAGGGCAAACAGCTAACTGGCAAATAGCTCTCACCAAAATCCTCGCCAAAGAAGTTGGCCCATTTAACATCCGCACCCTGACTGTCGTTCTAGGGACGTTCAACACCAACATGCCTAACTCAGTCGTCTTGGGCAAGACTCCTCTACCTGAAGGCTACAAGGGCACCTTCACCGAGCAGGTGCAGGGCCTTCTTGTGAGCGGGAAGATCAAGCCCAACGGTGACAAGGACAAGGCCATGCAGGCCCTTTACCAAGTGGTTGTTGGCGAGGGTGTGGGAGAGGGCCACGAGACAGAGAAATTACTGCCTTTGGGAAGCGACATGACTCCTCGTCTTAAGGGAGTGCAGGACTATCTCGGCCACGCCTTGGAGGTGTTTGGTTCCGTGACCAACAGCGTTGATGTAGATAAATGAGCATCTATTCGGAATAGCACAATATATTACTGTCTCTAAGCTAAGCAGCCTTTGGTGTATAGTGATTAGGTCTCAGGTAATATGACATCAGACTCTACCTAGTATGCGGCGGTTAAGAGACATTAAGTATGCGGGGCGCAGATCCCGAAGAATGAGCTATGAGGATGTCCCTAACTTCCGACATGGTACTCAAGCACCTTTGACTTGTGCTTTCCGCTCGTCGTTCTTGTATTCACCCATCGTCAGTCTCCTGGGCTAGAAGCTTAATAACATGGATATATGCAAAGGTCACATTGCTCCAGCCTATCACGAACTAGCGAATAATAGACATTATCAAAATCAGCTATCAGCTCACTATCCAATCTCAGAATGGTATGTTCAAGCCCCATCGTCAATACAATCGGCAACAGCATAGCAGATCATGCATTCCAAATCCCCAAGTCAAAAGAAAACTGCTGATGAGCAGACGAAGTGAAGAATATAATAATATAGGCAGGTCAAAGGTCGTCAATATACAGATAACGTCAGTCGTCAAGAATAGTATAGTATGGTATGGTTCAATAGGACCAGGGTATCCCGAAGAAACGAAAAAGAATTATAAAGTTCGAGGCACCGAAGAGAAGTTACGAAAATGCTAGTCCACGGCTAAGCTGGAGCTGGGTGACAGCAATAGGAGGCACCTGTAGCTCACTACAGGTTGATCATGATCGCTGCCACTGCGCCCATGCCCAGAGTCAGCACGGAGACAGCAACATCGGCGGCGCTGCCCTCCTTGTGTTTGGATGTAGGGCTGGGAGTGGCCGTGGCTTGTGCCGGACCAGCCGTTTCGGCCGCCATGGCCTGCACCGAGGCTGACTGCTCGACGAACACATGGGGCTTGTAGGTGTACGAGAATGCCCCTGATTCCGAAGCCTCTCCGGCGCTGGACGCCTTGGCCGATGAGCTGTGGTCGCTGCTGGCAGAGGGCGTGACGGAGGCACTCGAGCTCGAGTCTGTTTCAGAGGTTTCTGAGGATGACGAAGCAGGAGTCGACGTGCTGGAGGATGCTATGCTGGATGAGGTGGTTGTGGTGGTCGAGCTGGGCTGAGAGGTCGTGGAGGACGCCGCAGTTGTGGAGTGGGAACCGCCCTTGCCGCTGCCGCTGCCGCCGCCGGACTTTTCAAAGACCACAACATGGGCCTTTTCGCCCTTGGGGACTGTCACCACACAGAAGGTGGCGCCTCCGGCTCCAACGGAGGAGCTACCGATCATCTCGTTGACCGCGTTCACTGCGGGGTCGATCTTGCATGGAAGGCCGTTGCAACCGTTGCCCTCGCACTCGATCTCGACACCAAAGTCTGGGACGACGTCGCGGAAGGGCGTGGTGGGCTCCAGATAGATTGGGTTCCATCCGATCTTCACGAACGTGTCGCCATTATGGTCGGTGTTTGCACCGGCAACATAAGGCGACCAGTTACCGATGGGGCTGGCAGAAGTACCCCAGACACAAGCGGTCTCGGTGCCATAACCAGGAGGGTTGATATAGAAGCTGGCAACGGTTAATACGAAATAGAGCATTTTATCGCCGACATGCACTTACTGAGCGGCCGTTTCACACCAGTAGCTGAGGTCAGGCACGGCAAGAGTAGCCACTTCCTCGACCAGCGTGGGAATCAACATGGCCTCGTTTCCAGGCAGCACAGTCTGGCAGAACGCGACTTGCTTGCTGCACTTATTCTTCGCGCCCACGGCGCCTGTGCCGTCCTGGCAATACGGCTTGTCGGGGAACGGCTTCTTGATCTGACCGTCCTTGTCGCAATAGAGACCGCCATTCTAGCACATGGAGCACCGTCAGAATCTTCCTACCGGCGTGAAGCTGCCGATGGAAAACTCACCATGGACAGGGGGTACGAATACGAGGTCGCTTTGGGGTCCCACTGCATCGACACCTGGCCGGGGGGACAAGCGTACGGGCAGTAATTGCCAGGCTCGCAGGCCTGATCGGGGCTCATCGCCCATCCGGCGTTCTTCATGTTCGGAGTCACAGCGACCAGACCGGCATCGGAGGGGAACTCGCACTTCCCTCCTCTCTTCTCTAATGGCGCTCCCACTTCAGCAACGGAGTGGATGGCGCCGTGTTCATGTCTCAAGTGGTGTAGATGCGCATGCTTGGATGCCTCGACGCCGGCGATTAACCACAGCAGCGCAGATGCGCCGGAAACCATGTCGAATCTCATCTTGACGACGTTGTTCCTGTATCTCTCTCCCTTATCAAGTTGATGTTGCGGATCGAAGTCGAAGCGAAGTCGAACTCCACACTCCGGAAACGAAAGACTAGGGTCAGCAAAATAGCAATATAACGAGCGACTACTCCGAAGAGCGAAAAGACAGGGAACCACCACCGGATAAGGAGAGATGGGGATGGATAGAGAAAGGAGGGAAACCGGGAAATGAACGCGAGCGAGGAAAAGGGACCAGCCCCAAGTCTACGAACACGAGCACTACTGTGGACTAGGCTGTTAGCCCATTTTCGCGCCGACTCCAGACCCCAAGAGTCGGAGTTGACTCCGTGGGCGCTACGCTAGCAAGCGGTCAGTAGCGAATGAATCGTGGTATGCCCCATAGATGAAGCAACGGACTTCCTGATTGGGATAATCTCGAGGCTATTTGAAATCTATGCCTATTCGGGCTGACTGGTTGATTATTTAAACCAATGATAAGCTGCTTTGCCCCGGTGGTTCATGCCCCACTAGGCCTAGTGGGGTTAGGCGAAGACCCGAGTACATTGCTAGCAGCCAATCAGAACCCGTGCGTCCCTGAGGCTACAGGGTCTGTCTCTGAGCATGAACCTGATCCTGATCCTACGAATGCTGCTACTCGCTTTAATATCGCTGTATGGAGTACTCTGTATTTACTCCGGCTATTACAGAGTACAGTCTATTTTACCGTACCTTAGTCGCTTTCATGCTACCACGCAGCTTGAACACATTTGAAACCTGGACTGTTTATCCTGTCTCCAATGTTACCTCTGGGGGGAGAGCACCTAGTCTACCCGAAGTAGGGATTTTCCTTTTGCAAGGCCTAGACTTGTCAAGCTCAGTGATCAGCAGGTACACTGACAGTTTTACTAACAGGCACCATTAAACTTAGTGGACATGATTCAAAATTTTCTCTGTAACCAAACTTTGCTTCTGTTGTGGTTTGCGAAAAGGGGGCCAATCGGATAGTAGGTTTCTGGGACATCAACTACCTACCCCCGAATTTACGAGCGAGTGTGTGATGTCTCTGTCGTCAAGCAGTTTGGCTCTCCGTGCTACCTAGATACTATGGAAGAAGAAACTTGAGGACTGAGACCAATAAAGTGGTGCTGGAAAAAGCATTCTCGAGATTTTTAGAAAATAGTTGTTTACGATTGAGCTTGATTGGTGGTATATTTCAGATGAGCTGATCCTAAATAGTGTGCTACAGCACGCCAAGGAGGCCATGAAGCGATGGAACAGTTTCCAGAGCTTAGGCACGGATACATAATGCAGAATGAAGAATGAGTATCACTCTCCAGTCTGTCCCTCAATCTCCTTCCATCCATCAAATACCCCCATATTCTCCCCCGCCCCGCTTCTCCATCCCCACGCAACGCAATAGTGCCGCGCAAGCAACTGCCACTCCTCGACCTCATCCAGCATCTCCAACCCGGCAACACGCTCCTTCTCCGCCTCACTCACCCACCGCTCCCAGATGAAATCAATGTCCGCCGCCGCTTGCCCGCTATCGAGCCCCTGTTCCCGTAATCGTCTCCGCTGAGCCTCGAGCGATGCATACTCATGCAGTGTCTGCAGCTGGATCCCGCGCGTTGCGAGGTTGGCAACCATGGTTCGTCCAAAGGCGTCGTCCGGTCGGATGGGCTCGTAGAGAATTAAGCCCAATGGCACACTCATCGGGAAAAGGGTCTTGGTGAAGTATTCGACGACGTCGATTGCTTCGTGGGGTGAGAGGTACACAAGGCAGCATTCTGAGATGAGTAACGTGGGGATTGTTGGGTCGACACCCGGTAGCGGACAGGGTGGTTGATCCTTCTCCGTCGAATCGGGTGATGATGGGCTTTGCAAAGTGTTTGCTGACGCTGATGCTAAGAGTGTTCGGAGATCAACAGGGTGTAGGTGGTATGTCGGTGAGTGCAATGCGTCGCCGGAGTCGGAGATGGATACATTTTGAGCATTTCCAATTCCCAGTGTTCGTTGCAGAAGGGGTGCTGCGCGGATGAACCTGATCTTTGCAGCGGTGTTGGCGGAGAAGTCGATCTCGTGATAGATCAGATTCGGACTTGAGGCGGACGAGCGAGAGGAAAGCAACCTGAAGATGCGCGTGTCAGATCCTGCGCCTAGCGAGATGATCTGTTTTTTCGTCTTTGAAGAGCCTTCCAAGAATTGCGCAACGAGTCGATCGATGGCGGTGGTGCGGACGTAAGTGCCTGTTGTGCGGCTTCACGTTAGACTGCAGAAAGGTAAAATGGTTGCGGTAGAAGGGGTTACCTCTGTTAATTATGGGAAGCCTTCTTGTTTCGGACCCGGGAGGCGTTAACGCCCTCGCAAAAGGATCCTCAAGATACCCAATTTCCACTGCGCTCAACCGGGAGACGCTGGCGTCATTGTCTGTCCCTTGTACGACACGGTCTTGGGCTGCTATTCCCCGTGATCCATGTCTTTCTTCGCCTGTTGTGCTTGTGCCAAGGCCCCCACGGCCTCTAAGACGCCCTCGACCTCCACCGCGACGGAGTGTGTTCAAATTGGGTATCTGAGAAGCTGACATGTCGGAGAGAGCTTTACGACACGAAGGGGGGAAGCTTTGGGCGGTGATGATATTGGCGGGGTTGTTCGGTCCCCGCCACACTGGATGTGGATCCACTGCACGATCCACGAACGTTATCTAAATGACTGTTTCGAGGATCGATATGAAGCTGACAGAATCAATGGAGGAGAAAAGGGTAGAATAGCTATCCAACATTTTATTTATACCATCATGCTGTCAACCGTCCACCTCTCTAGATCACCGCGCAACGCCGTCTATGCTACCTAAGAACCCACCATTCTATCTATACATATACAAAGTTGTTGCGGCACAGAGGGCAGGTGCTTTGGTTGCTGCTCTTGAACCAGCGGAAGAGACACACCGAGTGGAAGGTGTTCTTGCAAGTCGCGCATCGCTTATTCGGCGTCTGCATGTCCGTGGAGATCACCGAGTAACAGATGGCACATTCGCTCTGGCCCTTCAAGGCGCCCTGCACGTTCTTGCGGAAGGCCATCAGTCCGTCCACAAGATTGCCATTGGAGAACATGATCACACCCTGAATGGTGAGCAGCCAGCTCTTCCACTTCCTCTCGTCGACCAGCACTCGGCTGCGCCCGACAACAAGGGCAGGCTGCAGTGGATATGCTGGAGGAAGGGAGATCGACAGCGCCACAGGAGGCGACTCTTCATCAACGGGGATGCTCGCGATGATCTCCGCAGTCTTGGAAGAAATCTTCACTGAAAGCGCGCGCTCTTCGTTGGGATCCTGTGTGGCCATCCACTCGTCCACCCCTTTGAGTGAGTCTCCGATGATCAAAGGCGAGATCTCCAATAGTCGTCAGTAACGCCATTTCGAGGCAAAGTAGATCCAAAAATAAAGACTTACAAATCTCTCTGTCCACGTCTCAACAGGCCCTTTTATGCGCTTCTTTGCGTCCAGCCACCAGTTCTTCGTCATATTGCCAAGGTGCTTCAAGCACAAAAAGTATAAGTGAACCAAAAGCCATTGGATCTCTTTCTCTTGAGTCTCCGACTGATCAGGTTCAAAGGAGCGAATGTCAAACTTCGAAGCATCCACCAGCTTATTGTGGGACTGCTGAAGGAAATCAAACATGAACTCTAGCAATGGACCGAGGCTATCGTTGTCCTTGATGCTTGCGACATATTGCTCCTGAACCGGGAGAGACTATTGTATGAAAATCAGCATCAGCTTATTTTGTACTCGAGAGCGTGTCAACACATACCGCGTTGACGAAGTGGTCAAATACGACTTTCCAGCTCAGCAGGTATGATCTTATACTGGTCCAGATCTTGTCATCGCCGTCCGCAAGAGTGACTAATTCCATCGTAGGGGCTTCCAGTAGCAAAGACATGAGCTCATCAGGAAGTCTGACCACAGACTTGGATAATGCCACATCAAAAGAGACTTGCTCCTGCACTGATGGAATATAACGATGAAGGAGAGTAAAAGCCGCACGTTGGACAACTCGGCTGTCAGCTGTCAAGAGATGGAACATCTTACTCGCATCTTCGAGGCTCTCGACAGGCATAACCTTCACCAAGCGGCATAACACTTCAACGGTAACATCCCGGGGCTGATGGAAAGCAATGGTGTAGTCTTTCAAAAGTCAGTCCGTTGCACATCTCAATGTGAGGGATGCGTTCTAGCTCACCGAATTTTGTAAGGGTTGAGGCTAAGCCGTTGAAAAGGACCGTTTTGCGTTCTGACCAGGCGTCTTTGACATCATCATTGCTATCTTCTTCAGCAACGATTGACCTCAGGCTTGCAAAGAGTCTGAATGAAGCAAGGAGTAGGGGAAGAGCTTCATCGCCCCCGCTAGTTTCGCGCCAAACCGTGCTGAGAGCTTCCATGCAGTCCTCCCAATGCGATCCATAGATCTCATTCAAGCAAGGGAGGACAAAGGTCAGGGTATGCATGATCTCGGCTCTAATATTGAGCGACAAGTTCTCGGACTGGAGACATTGTATGAGATGCTTGACAAGGAAGACTAGACGCTGAGTTGGAATGGTTGACGCCACGTTTGTTTCCCCCGCAAGAAGAAGATTAAGCAAAGACAGTTTTCGGAGACCTTGACGCCCATCAGTAGAGTCACCAAGGGATTGATCCAAGTGGCAACTTACCTTCATTCTTCTCATCTTGAGGCTTCAAGCCCGTAGAGTCTGCAACCAGTTCGTTGCACAACCGGTTGCCCGCCGAATTGATCAAGATTGATTCACGTAAGACGGCCACCCAGGATGCCGATCGAATGGCATTCGAGCTTCGCACTTCCCTGCACAATTTGGTGATCTCATCTGTGGATTTATTCTTGTTAGCGGAGTCGATGCTGTTCATCAGCCTGACAAAGGCTTCTCCAATACGGTAGTCCGTCGGAGAGGTATTGTTCAGAGCTTCGAGTCTGTTCTGCCAGAAGGACAGGATCGTTGAGGCGATTGTCTCATCTCTTCCAGGTGAACGACCGTCTGAGCTCGTCCACTGGTTGATCACTTTGCGGCCATCGTAAACGATCTCCAAGTATTCTTCTCGTTGGTCTGAGTGCATTAATCCAGTAATACCATTACAGTTTTCAATGCTCAGATCGTCATCAATCAGCTGTACAGCCAAGGGTATGTAGTGAAACAGTGTCTCCTGCTCGTCTGCCGACAGACTACCCGTTATATCGAATGATGAAAGAACTCGAATTGTGAAGTACGCGAGTCGGAACGCGGTCGAACAACCACTGGAGTCACGGGGAATAGTGCGGTACTGCTCCTTAAGTGTATCTGATACCTCAGAGGTTACTAGATAAACAGTCCCGCCAATTGGGCTTGTGATAGCTGTCGATGGGCGAGGGGGAAGCTCCAGGAACGGCCGCAAGGCTGTCTCCCACGTTTGACGAGAGGGCAAGATGTCTTGAGCGATGGAGGCCCGGGCCTCCGGGTCAGCAGCACGAAGTAAGTCTTCTGCTATGCTTAACAGAGATCCAATCCTTGAAAGATGTTAGTTTGACCGGATATCCTTCTCTCCTCAGCTCAGAACTTACGAAAGTGATTCCTCATTGACGTGATCGAAATTATACTGCAAAATCTCAAAGCTCGACTTGGCGCTCGTCTCCCCGGCCCCGATCTCTTTGAATTTTGTTAGCACTGAATCTGCAAGACTGGTCACTTCCTCGTCAGAAGTTTCAGCCAGAAACAGAAGCTTTCCAGCTAATTTCGATCCGTGAGCTCCGGCCTGAAATTTTCTCAGCGCATCCGGGACAGATCTTGCAATCTGAGAGAGCCCATGCAGCGCTTCAAAAACTTTGGTTGGCTCGGACAATGAATCAACAATAGACAAGAAGATCAAGTCCGTTAGTTCGCCGTGTGACGTTTGGTTCTGAAGCGCTGCGGTCACGATTGGCCAGTGGAATCGGCTACCTCTGCAGGCTTGGTCCAAAGCCCGTTTGATCAATGAGTCAAGCCCTGTTTTGTCATGCACTTCTTTGAAATCGAGAGTTGAAAGTAGCTTCTGGACAGCATGTGTATTTGATTGCTCTGGTTCGGATTCCGCCACTCGTTCCACCACTTTCTCAAAGCTAGAGCCGAATCCCTCCCAAGAACGACAGGACAAGATGACTGAAATGAGGCGATCAGCCGATGGCGAGGACAACAAATCGGGAGCATCATTCTGAACAAACTCCGCAAATTCTCGAGATTGCTGCGCAATATCTGCAGCGTTGCGGATCATCTCTTCAACTACTGCTGCTGCTGCATATGGCTTGCCATTCCTAGAGCGCAATACTTGCAAGCAATTGTCCAGAAGTGGCAAGTTTGTCTTCTCAAGAACACTAGATACGGAGGCTTTCGCCTCAGTATCGGCTACACTTGCAAGCATTGAAGCCTCAAGAGCAAAGAGTCGTCCAGCTTGCGCACATACCGCATCTTGTGACGATCTGAAGTCCTTTGACTGCTCTGGAGCGGATAGTCTGACTGATTCGAGCAGACCATCGGCTAAATCGATCCACAGCCGCTGGAGTTCGCTGTCATAATGGCTTTTAGCTAATGCGAGAGAATACTCTGTGCAGAGAGCTACAGCATTCTGATTCGGGAGGGCCCATTGCGGCACATTCTGCTCCGCTCTCACGTGTTGAATGACCAGAGGAGATAGCCTTGTGCGCAGAAAAATGTCCCTATCGCTCTGGGGCAGTGAACTCGCTAGCCAAATCCCTGTCTCGATGTAAGACTTCCAGCCCACAGCCTGATTTTGCCGAGGCTCTTCTCTTGAATTCAATCCAAGTTGAAATGCCTCCGTCAACAAAGTCGCACTCGAGAGCCCAATCATGCCGTCAGTGGATGCCTGCGGATCAGCTTTCACCAGCACTTCCGCAGGTATAATCTGCAGTAGTTGGTGAAGATTTGACCAGAAGGACCCCACGCCTCCCTGAGAGCCTTTCTGGATGTATTGCAGGAGCCTCTTGGAAGACGTAGTTTTTCCGGAGTAGTCTTCCGTCCACAACTGTGGTCGTGCTGAAGTTACTTCCAGCAAAGATTCAGAGAGATCGGAGGCTGACCCCAATTGATTGATGGACAAGGATTTGCCAATCAGAGCTGCACTGATGATCCTCCAATCCAGCTCCTCTGGTTCTTTTGCTACTGCAGATCTAAGCAAGACATAGACGGACCTGCGAACAAATGGATCGTCATGAAAGCAGAGGGACCACATCGATTTGCTATTCAGGAGATTCTCCACCGCGGCCAGATCCTTTTGGAGATCTTCGTGAGTCGAATTTGCTAATGAAGTCAGAACGAGTGAGCGACTTTGGGAAGATTCACACACACCTATGACACGATTCAAGAGTAGGAGTGCTGTTCCTACTACGCGAGCGTACTTTGCCTCCGCATCATCGGGTTTCACTGTCCTTTCATCACTCAGTGTTTGAGGAGTTTGTTGCAGAATAACATCATCTACAAAGTCGAGAATTGAGCCCTGATAGACTTTCCATACTCCATTTCTTTTCTCTTCGGTTGTGAACACCTGCATGAACGACTCTAGGGCAGCTCGATGCACCGGTCGGTCATTATCGTAGAAGCCTGCAAGCCATGCCCCAATTACCTGAGGCAAATATGGGGCTATCCTCTTGCCAACAACGCAGGCAATGGATCCTTGAACTGAATGAGCCGTCTGCCTCACTCTACGGGAAAGGTCAATTGAGGCCCGTGGGTAGATTTTGATCTGCGAAATACAATCAACGTCAAATTCCTGTCTGCAAGATAAGCTTGTAGACATACCCAGGCATCCAAGAACCCGTCGTCAAGAGTGGCACCACGACTTTCGACTGTTGATACATAATCTTTAATCTCATCTAATGCTTTTATTCTCGTAACTTCATCCTTCTTCAGAAAGTTCTTGAAAGAAATGGCCAGTTTCGCATCCGCAATTCGCGACAGATCTGGTGGCGCGGTCACATAGGTGAGAGAGGAAGGGGATCTTCCTGAACTCGAGAAGGAACTGGAAAATCCACCAAAAGATCCATATGTACTGGCAGCAGCACGGCTGCTTGAGGCCTGCGATTTGAACTTTTTGCTCATAGTAATGTGGGGTAGCGGAGTAATAGAACAGCGCAAGGAATGGAAAAACGAGAGTAAAATAAGGGAGGGATAAATGAGTGAATGGACGTGGGTATTCGTGGCTAGACAGTCGATGAGCCGCGATTAGAGAATCATCCAAGTCCAGAACAAATTCTTCGCTTCATCTCCAATCGCCCTAGCAAACGTCACTGATCTCTTTGACTGCCATATCAAAAAGCGGCGTGATGATCGGGCTCCCGATAAGCAGATCACGTGGGCTGGTGTCATCGATCGCCTAAAGAGGAAAGGTCAGTTTGTGGTCTAACTATGCTGCTTGTCTTTCATGAGAGAAGGAGAGCTCATTTCTGTCAGGCAGCTGCACCACGGTGGCGCTTTACTCTCACAATGAAATTCATGATTGAGTAAGTCTTCAGATGTTAAATCAGTCTCTAGAAGGAATAAGCTCCTCTAACAGACCTTATCGTCCATTAGTGATCTCCCCGTCCTGTTCCCTTATCCTCGTATATACCCCGAACAGTATGCCTACATGTGCGATCTTAAAAAGACCCTCGACGCCGGGGGTCACTGCGTTCTGGAGATGCCGTCGGGCACTGGAAAGACCGTTTCGCTACTGTCGTTGATCATAGCATATCAGCAGCATTATCCGGAGCACAGGAAGCTCATCTACTGCTCTCGAACAATGTCCGAGATTGAAAAGGCGTTGGCTGAGTTGAAGGAGCTGATGAAGTTTCGCACTCAGCAGCTGGGATATACCGAAGATTTTCGAGCTTTAGGTCTCACCAGTCGAAAAAACCTGTGCCTGCATCCGTCGGTGAAACGAGAGAAAAGTGGCACTGTCGTGGACGCGCGGTGCAGGAGTTTGACGGCTGGTTTCGTTAAAGAAAAGAAGGAGAGAGGCGAAGATGTCGAGCTATGCATCTATCATGAGGTATGCGCTCATGTTTGGAAGATTTTGTAGAGATTGCTGACTCTTTAGAACCTCGACCTCCTCGAACCGCATAATCTCGTTCCTCCCGGCGTCTTCACTTTAGATGGGCTTCTGAAATACGGGGAAGAACACAAGCAATGTCCTTACTTCTCCGCACGGCGCATGGTAATATAACTCTTGAAGTCCTTGTTGGTGTGTGCTAACACAGGTTCAGATGCCTTTTTGCAACGTCATTATCTATTCCTATCATTACCTCCTTGACCCTAAAATCGCGGAGAGAGTGTCGCGAGAGCTTTCTAAGGACTGTATAGTAGTATTTGATGAAGCACACAACATCGACAACGTATGTATTGAAGCGCTGAGCATCGATATCACCGAAGACTCGTTACGGAAAGCCACGCGGGGCGCGAACAACTTGGAGCGAAAAATCTCCGAAATGAAGAGTTCGGACGCAGAGAAACTACAAAACGAATATTCAAAGCTCGTGGAAGGTTTGAGAGAAGCGGAACAAGCCAGAGAAGAAGACCAGTTCATCGCGAATCCCGTTTTACCGGATGACTTGCTCAAGGAAGCTGTGCCAGGCAATATACGACGGGCGGAGCACTTTGTTGCCTTCCTCAAGCGCTTCATAGAATACCTCAAGACACGAATGAAAGTCACCCATACTATATCGGAAACGCCACCGTCATTCTTGACACACGTCAAAGACCTTACTTTCATCGAGCGAAAGCCTCTCCGTTTCTGCGCTGAACGCCTTACTTCGCTGGTGCGAACACTAGAGCTTATTAACATAGAGGATTATCAACCGTTACAAGAAGTTGCAACATTCGCGACCTTAGTCGCGACATATGATAAAGGGTTCCTGCTGATTCTTGAACCATTCGAGTCGGAAACAGCCACAGTACCCAATCCAGTACTTCACTTCACTTGTTTGGACGCCGCTATTGCGATCAAGCCAGTCTTCGATCGATTCAGCTCCGTCATCATCACTTCTGGAACCCTCTCGCCGCTCGAGATGTATCCGAAGATGCTTGGCTTCCCCACTGTACTGCAAGAGTCGTACACTATGACGCTTGCACGCCGGTCTTTCCTGCCTATGATCGTGACGCGAGGCTCAGACCAGGCCCAGATTTCGTCTTCGTTCCAGATCCGAAATGATCCTGGCGTCGTGCGCAACTACGGGAATATTGTCTTGGAATTCTCACGGATCACACCTGATGGTATTGTTGTCTTCTTTCCATCTTATCTATACATGGAGTCGATCATCAGCATGTGGCAAGGAATGGGTATCCTAGACTCAATATGGAGCTATAAATTGATCCTCGTTGAGACCCCTGATTCTCAGGAATCATCGCTCGCCTTGGAGACCTACCGGACAGCATGCTGCAATGGGCGTGGTGCCATCTTGTTTTGTGTCGCTCGAGGAAAGGTCTCCGAAGGTATCGATTTTGACCACCATTACGGTCGTGCGGTATTATGTATTGGAGTTCCGTTCCAGTACACGGAATCTCGGATCCTGAAAGCCCGCCTTGAGTTCCTGCGCGAGAATTATCGAATCCGGGAGAATGACTTCTTATCGTTCGACGCTATGAGACACGCAGCGCAGTGCCTGGGTCGTGTCTTGCGTGGCAAGGATGACTACGGAATCATGGTTCTAGCAGATCGTCGATTCCAGAAAAAAAGGAACCAATTACCCAAGTGGATCAGTCAGGCCATGCTGGAAAGTGAAACAAACCTGAGTACGGATATGGCTGTGGCTACTGCGAAGAACTTCTTGCGTACAATGGCCCAGCCATTCAAGGCCAAGGATCAAGAAGGAATTTCTACATGGAGCTTGGCCGACATAGAACGGCATCGCGAAAAGCAGATGCTGGAGGAAGAAAGAGTGCGCAGAGAAGCGGTCGCCAATGGACAGGCCACGAATGGCACTCATAATGGTGCTGCTGCTGCCGCTGCAGACGAATTTGATGACGACATAGACGAAGACCTCATGATGTTGGATGCACAGTAAAACGGTTTGGGCGCATCATTTTCTTCTGCCAAAAGCAACTCTTGTAAACTTTCGAAGCGGATTTTTTGTATATACGGGATACTGGTTTATGATACCACGGGGTTTCGGTGTATACTTTCCTGTAGTACATTAGGTCCTTCTGCTAAATTGGAACTGCCCGTCATTGACTTGATCCTTTCAAGAGCTTGATATAGTAAATTGATTGATCTATTCATCTGCTCACGGCGTAAATGCTATCGGAAAAGGAACAAGACTTTTCTTGGATACCGCTGAGACAAACTCCGAATCGTAGGACACATCAAACATACAAAAGACACGGATAATACACAAGGAAATACGCAAGCATATACAGTAATCGAAAATCATATGGTATGACATGCACCGAAAGCGCCCAATCATGCGACAGGAGCAAGCACGTCGAAGGCGCCCGTGCCGACCATGCCAGACCGACCCGCAACGATTCTGCTGCTGGGACTCTTGAGGTTATCAAAGTCCCTCTCGATCACAGCGTCCTTCAGGAAACCGACGGTGGTCTCGAAACTCATCTTGGCCAGAGGCGACGAGCTATCCTTGACGAGACCGTTACGGTTGAAGGCGCGGAAACCACCAGACTGGGTCATCACATCACCGATCAAATTCAGATGGCGGTTGTCAACTGAGATACTGTGACCCTGGAAAACGTCGGACATTTCTCGCACGATGGATGCGCGCGCGGCCTCGACACCGTAGAGCATGAGCATGTGATGGATTGAGTTGGTGTAGATGGAGTGAGGCTTGATGATATCCTGGTAATCGCGCATGGCAAGCAGATTAACGCCCTCGGTGATGACGTGTGCGGGCTCGCCCTTAAGTGGGTTCGCCTCGACGTATGCGCAGTTACCGAGGCCAGGAATAGACTGGATGACGGCGCTGCGAGCGGCTTCTTCAACCAGAGGCAGCAGGAGGAGCTTGGGAGTGGAGATGTCATACTGCAGCTGGACGACGCATGATGTGCCCTTGCTGGGGTTGAACTTAAACTGTGTGACTTCGCCATATTTGCCCTTGATATCCTCCTCGCGCAATCTGGTGTCTTTCGTCTCCTCATCTGTTTCTTCGTCGGAGTCGTCCTCCATTTCGACATCAGAATCCTGGCGACGGTTCTCGCCACTTTCTTCCTCATCTTCGTCATCTTCTACAGCATCCTGCTGTCGGACCATGTCTATTTCTTCCTGTTCGGGACCTTCGTACGAGACCTGGTTCGACCGGTTCTGACCGCTCCTCGCCCGCTTGGCGTCGTCTTCATCATCCTCATCATCGTCTTGTGCGGGTTCGACCTCACGCTCGGGTCCCCGCGGCCCCTCCTCGATGACGCCCACAGAAACACCAATTTCAGGCTGGGCCGTTGAGAAGCTCTTCAATGACTTCTCGTCATTACGTCTCTTGAGCTCAGCTCTAGTGAGCTTAACAAGCTTCGGAATGAACTTGTTCTGCAGAGTGTTTTGGACGTCTTTGGTCGTGATCGCATACTCTTTCGTGTACTCCTCTGCTGGGAAGAAGGCAATCTCGACGTCGTAAACCTTAGAGCGTGAACCGGCTGAGGCAATTCTCTCCTTGACTTGAACCTTGTCGATCACCTCGGCAATACTGAGCTTGCTGATTGCCTTCGCAAACCTCTCAGAATGTTCCTTTGACAATTCTTCGTTCAAGATCAGCGTCATCGTAGGCGTCATGATGTGAGCGCTTGCAGTCATGACAATTTCACGTAGACGGGGAATACCCAGCGTCACGTTCTTTGTCGAGTGACCAGCCAAATGGAAGGTGTTCAGGGTCATCTGGGTTGACGGCTCTCCAATAGACTGACTAGCGACGATACCGACTGCTTCACCAGGGTCGACGACAGACTTGAGATACTTCATGTTCATCAAAGTATTGAATGCCTTCTTACTGATGAGACCGTCGATACTCTTCTTCTTGTCTCGCAGAAGTTTGTCAGGGTTGGTGTCCTCGTACTGTAGCTTTTGTAAGTCTCGAATGTGCGGAATGGGAATGGATGTCTCATACCTTCTTGAGCGCCTGCGAGAATGCTTCGGATGTACTACCCAGATTACCTCCCGGATGGTAGACAGACAACACCGGGTCCATAGCGTCGACTTTTCCTGTCTTGCGGACCTTCTTCATGGCTTCCTTGTGCCAGGCTGCCACCTCATCCTTCTCCAGGTTATGGAAGTCGCTTGTAAGGTTGACAGACTGCATGATAGAGACATAATTCGAAGTCAGGAAATCGAAGTCCTTGAGGTGCACTTGTTTCGTGATATCAAGTCCATCCTCTCCGTACAAGAACTGAACGATGGAACCGTCTGAAGACTCGCGGACAGATGTATCGTACTCGGCTCTCAGACCTTCCATACCCTTGATCAGACAACGCTGCAGATATCCAGATCTAGAAGTTTTGACGGCAGTATCGATAAGACCTTCTCGACCGGCCATAGCATGGAAGTAGTACTCCTGAGGCTTGATACCAGTCAAGAAACGGCCGCAGACATAACCACCGGCCATAGGGTGAGTATCAAACGCCCTGAAGGATGGCAAGGTCTTGCCACTGATCATAACTGGTACACGTCGACCTTCCAAAACCTGCTGTCCTAAGTTGCAAGAAATCAGGTTCGCGTTGACACTTGAACCCTTAGCTCCAGAGATAGTCATAGACTGCATCTGATTCCACGGGAAAGGCTTGGCCAAGCCTTTTGGAAGGCAAGCCTGAGTGATCTCGGTAGACAGCTTAGCAGTCCGAGCGTTGGAGACACTATCCAAACCACTTTGCTTTTCATCGTCCCGAAGGACGTCTTCCAATCTTCGGCGCAGTTCGGCATCTTGATCAGGGACTGTGGTTTGGTCGAGAGTCACGTACTTAAGAGCAACCTCCCGACCGATGCTGGCAGCTTGACTAATCTTTTCTTTACGGAGACGATCACCTTCCTTGGTCAATCGAAGATCATCGATACCGCAAGTGAATGCACGCATGTTCAGATATCTTGTCAAGAGTCGTCCGAGAATACTGATCAGCCGTCCGGCAATGGTGTGGCCATAGACCTCGTGGATGGCATCGATAAGACCGCCAGCCGTAGGGCCGATTTGCTTCTTATCGAGAATACCACACAGCATCTCGCCGTCCTTGAAGATTACGGTGCCTTCCTCGTTGCCCTCGCCCCATCGGTCTCCAGGAGTGGAAGACTTGCTCTTCAAGTTGAGACCCGCTCTTCCCGGAGGCATGATGTTTTTGAGAATTGTCGTAATCACCTGCTTGCCGGTCCAGAGACGCTTTGGTTTCAACAGAGTAGGCTCCACAAGCTGAATCCGTTCTGTGATAGTATGAGAGTTCTCAGGCCTGAGACAGCTGTAGAGCAACTCATGATAATCCTCCTCGTCGAAAAATGCGTCTCGACATGTGAACCACGTTCCCATCGAGATGTGATCTTGAATCAGACCTCTCAAAGGCTTACCAGATGTCGCTACAAGATACTGGTGGTCGGCGTCCGCAAGCATCATAGCTTCAGCTCGAGCAAGTTCGTTCTGAGGGAAATGCATATTCATTTCGTCGCCATCGAAGTCCGCATTGTAGGTGTTACAATTAGCGTAGTGCATCCGAATAACTCTCTCATTCGCCAGCACACGAGCCTTATGACCCATGATGGACGGCTTGTGAAGCGTAGGCTGCCGGTTCATGAGGACGACATCACCAGTAGTAAGGTGACGATAGACCTTCTTGTTACGTGCTCCCTTCATGCGCCAATTCGACGGTGCCAGCAACTGATTGGCCAAAGCCGTTCTCTCATCAAGACTCTTAAATTTGAGGTTGGTCACTTGGCCCAATTCGTTTTCAATCGCAGTGGCACCCGGATATTTGTCTGGACCATTGATGACTGCCTGCTTCATTTCCCAGAAGTTGTGATTCGTCACAGGCTCTGGATAAGTGAGCTTTTTCGCGAAGACTAGTGGTACACCAATCTCGTTCGTTTCAATATTGGGATCGGGGGAAATGACACTTCGAGCAGCAAAATTGACACGTTTGCCCATCATGTTCTTTCTGAACAAACCCTCCTTCTTTTCCAAGATTTGCTTGATACCGTTGGCGGCCTGGCCTGCTGCCGGGCCCGATGCGCCTCTCTCCTTGTCGATCAACCCGTTAACAGTATCTTGGAGCTGTACGATAGCATGAAGGAGGTCGCGATAATCACGCATTCGAGTGACTGAATCAGCACCGGCATTCTGTCTTTCTTTGCTGATCTGGTTGATGATGTCACAGTTTTTCAGGATTTGGGTGAACGGAGTGTTTTGCTGTGCTTCCATAATCTCACCGGGTCCTTGAGGGGCAGCTGGTCGATATTTATTCGGTGGCACCAGAATGTTCTTGATGAAGAACATGTCCGGGCTGACTTTAGCTTCCTTTTTGGGAAGAGGCCGAGAGTTGTATATGAGGCTTAAAATCTCTTTCTCCTTCTCGAAGAGCAGTACCATCGCAGCATGCACTTCTGGCGAAGGCATATATTGTCCAGCATCGCCAGCTGCTGACTTCTTGCTTTCGGCTTGTGCAACGACGGCATTGCCACGAGCAACTTCTTCCTCAGCGCCGTGTGATTCAGACACTGCACTAGCCGTATCAGAAATGCCATTGGACATCGACTCTTTTGCCTTCATATCCAACTTCTTGGCCTGCTGGAGAAGAATGAGGGAGTTCGGCGCTTGAAATCCGGCCTGTACCATGGCTAATCTGGACTTCTCGGGCAGAGGCTTTCGGAAGATCTTCGAAAAACGGTCTCTCCGGTAATTGGGTGAGATTCTTTCGCACCTCGTCAGCAAACGATAAATAGGCAGGGGAAGTGTGATAACGACATGACATACCCGCTGCAGCTGCTGCATTTTTTGATGCTGACGAGATCCTTGAAGAACTGCTTGACCAAAGTGCGTCTCTGCTCCGCAGCCATGGGATTCTTCGCACCAGACATGATACCCTTCAGTCTGCCGGCAGTATGTGCCTCCCGAATCACCTTCTTGACGTATGCATTCCTGCGAGCGACGAGGTCGTCGTCGTCGTCTTCCTCGCTGCCTGAATCATCGGCGTCCTTTCCAGACTTCTTCTTATTTCCTTGACCATTCCCCATCGCCTCTATGGCATCAACTTCGTCGACTAGTCCGTATTGTAGGAGTCGTAGCTTGCACACGTAGGCGTTGAGCTGAACTCGGGGCATCTGGAAACGATGGCAGTAGACACATTGCGCTCTAAGTAGTCGGTATAACTGGTCGAAGAAAGTGACATTATAAACGCGAACAGGAAGCTCAATATGTCCAGGATGGCCAGTACAAGACCACGAATTCTGACGGCAGGTCGTGCAGCTAAATGCGGTCAGCAAAAAAAAAAAAGGTCCGAAGTAGCGATAACCAGGGATTGGTCTAGTAGAAGGAAGAAGCACAGCATAGCATAAGTGTTAGACTTACACATGATCTCCCCAAGCACCCAGAGCCGGATCGTATAAACCACCAGGGACAGGATTATTGAAAGAATCCAAAGTCGGGGTATTGTGAATTCGTTTTACGGAAATGGACTTGATATCTTCATCCGAATAGACCCCGAATTCAATACCCGAAATTGACGAGGCCACAGGCCGTGCGAACGTCGCCATGATTACCTGCAGCTCCTTGAGCGACAGAAATCGCTGGCAGTGCGATTTTCCTTGGCTGCTGGCCTGGAGAAATAAATGGCGGATTCGTTCGGCGGTGATGCTGCAAAAAAGTTGACTCCAAGAACTTTTTTCTGCCGTGCGCTACCGCCAAGCGGTCCACTCATGCTCACCCCGTGATTTACGATTGATTTGTTCCGCATCATAATTATCCACTGTCCATCCATTCTACCTGTACCACCTCCCGGTCCTAGCTACATTCCGGGCGTTGCGAAGTTTGTCTTGTCACCTCTCACATATCATTCCTCAGTCATTTGTGGGTGAGTGGAACGTGGTTGAGTCATGGCGGACGTGTCTGGCAACATACTGAAGCGGCCTCATCCCGAGGATGAAGACAATAACGCACAGAAAAGAACTCGTTCCAACAATGGCTCGCCGTTGCCAACTCAAGGAGGCAACGCTGCCACTGGGAAGGTGGACATCGAGAAGATGGTGGCGGAAGCAAGAGCGAAGGCAGAGGCTGTGCGCGCCAGACTTCAGGCCGCCAGAGGCGGAGCTCCAGCGCTCACACCAGCAGCTGCAAGCCCAAGTCCTACACCTCCTCCCGCTACCTCAGCAATGTCGAAGCTAGAACAAATGAAAGCGAGAGTTGCAGCAGCTACCGGACGTGCCAACGCGGCTGCTCAGCAACGGACTCCTATTCCACCTCCTCCTCCACCTCCTCCCTTCGACGATGACGATGGTTCGTCACGGGCCCGCGGCGGTCTGGATGTTGGCCTTCATCCTGCGCTTCTCTCAGATACTACAGATTTTCGAAGTGGTAAAGGACGGCCGTCAGCTCAGTCCAAGTTCGGGACGAGCCATCGGACAGACTCTCCAATGCCTGGCACGAAGGATCGGGCTGGACTCGATTTGTCAGGGCCTTCGCTCGAAGAGATCAAGAGTAATCCCTACTTTGATCCAAGCCTTGGTCCTAAAGCTACTATCGCGAAGCCCAGACAATCACGGCAACTGATATTCAATCAAAAGGGCAAATACATACAGCAGGCGGCAGCTTTACGTCGGCAAGCCCAACTAGAGGATATGAAAAGGCGCATCGCAGAAAGAGCACGACAGGCTGGTATTGATGAGGATTTGGATGTCGAGAAAGCATTCCTTGTGCCTGCGCCTCCGGCCATCGAATGGTGGGACGAGGGTTTGGTGAATGGCAACGATTACTCTGCTATCGATGATGAACGCAACCTCAAGATCGACACACCCGATTCTATCGTCACTGTCTACGTCCAGCATCCGGTTTTCCTCGAACCTCCTCAGGAGAAGCATATGCCCGGACAAAAGCCCATGTATCTTACACCGAAAGAACAGGCAAAGATTCGGCGTCAGCGACGAATGGCCGATCTCAAAGAGCAACAAGCGAAGATCCGATTGGGTCTCGAACCGGCTCCTCCGCCAAAGGTCAAGAAATCTAATCTCATGCGGGTTCTAGGCGAAGAGGCTGTCAAAGACCCCACTGCAGTTGAGGCGCGTGTGACCCGAGAGATTGCAGAGCGTCGCGAAAAGCACGAGTCTACAAATGAGGCTCGGAAATTGACAAAGGAGCAAAGGAGAGAGAAAATTGCCCAGCAACAGGAGAAAGATGCTGAAATGGGTATCTATGTCTCCGTGTACCGAATTGACAGTCTTGCAAATGGGCGTCATCGTTTTAAAATCAGCAAGAACGCCGAACAGAACGCGCTCACAGGAGTCTGCATCATGCATCCTCGGTTCAATCTAGTCATTGTAGAGGGTGGTTCCCACTCTATCAACAATTACAGGAAATTAATGTTGAATCGGATTGACTGGACAGAGAATACGGGGCCAAACGGTGTGCGAGAAGGCAATCGCGAAGCCTCTGCCTCTTGGCTGTCAGCAGAAGACGAGAAAACCGGCGCATTGAAGGATCTCAGCTCCAACACATGCAGCCTCCTATGGGAAGGCCAAGCTAAAGCCCGTTCATTCAGGAAATGGTTGGGTGCTCGTGTTTGTGAGACAGACTCGCAAGCGAAGGAAGTTTTGACTCGAGCAAAGATGGAGAACTTTTGGGTCCTGGCAAAAAGTGCGAAGCCCAAGGAATTGTAAATCGCTGAAGCTATCGTTTCTAGTCTTATTGCGAAGAGACTTCATGACAGAGATGTGATCTGTTAGAAGCATTGTAATTTAGAAGTAAAGCAACATCATGATGAGCTACAACCATCTAGAGCAACTGTCCTGTACAATCAACAAACACCCAAGGAACACACGATTTTATGAGGCAACTTTTGAATCCCACCCAATGCAAAATTCATTATGCAAACCCTGATGCCATCCATAGCCCAAGAAGAATAAGAAGTACTAGAAGATCCAGATGATATCAAATTATTATGAGCGCGGCGGCCCTTGATTCGCGTTGCTCAGATGCCGCAAGAGATCCAACTGAGCCTTGACCTGATCGAAATTCATTGTAGGATTCTGCACCTGAGGCTGTCCAGAGGTATGTTGTTGTGGCTGCTGTTGTTGCTGCTGCTGCTGCATTGCAGCTAAAAATAGAGGGTTGATGGCAGGGAAATTTTGGTAGGGGTTCGGCTGCTGATAAGCTTGTTGGAAAGGCATTTGGAAGTTGAATTGTGTCGGTAAAGCGCCTGGAGAAAATGCTTGCTGAGGCTGCTGAGTAAAAGGTTGGAATGGAGCAAACTGCTGAGGCATGCCATAGACGTTCTGCTGAGCCGGAGGATAGCTCGGCTGCTGGTTATAGTTGGAGGGTTGAGCCTGGGCATCCGATGGTCTTTGCTGCTGAGAGTAAGACGGACGGTCGTGGTATGAGCCATGCTCACGAGATTCTCTTGAGCCTCCTGCACCACGGCCACGGTTGCCTCGTCCACGATCGGAGCCTCTACCACGACCCCTACCACCACGGAAGGCAGGATTCCTCGAAGATCCCTCGCCCTCGACAGGCACCTCTTGTTGACTCATCATTTCATGCAGATTCTTCGGGCGAGCAAGTGGAGTGTATCCGTCTTCGGCTGCCGGGGAATCGTCGTAGTTGAGCTCAGTCTGACTAAGTTTCGAAGGACCAGGTGGTCCTTTCCTGCCCCTAGACGGCCCGCCGTTTTCATTCCTGGCTTCCTTGCGCTCCTGTCGCTTCTGCTTCAATCTCCGCTTATACTCCGCCTCTGCTTCGTCATCGGAGAATTCTATCTCATCCTCGCCAACTTCTTCGTCATGGAAGTTCGATGCATCGCTTCCCTTCAATCCCTTCAGAGGCTGAGTGAAGACAAATGTTGAATGAGCCTCAACGTAGTACACATTCTTTCCCTTGGAGAGACCACGCTCCTCGATAGCGGCAGCGCTGGGGAATCGAACCGCATACAATGGATTCTCGACCCGTCCCAAAGTCTCTGATACCACGCCAGCAACTGTTCGATCTTCAAGGCAGAGCAGAGAACCTGCCTCGAGCACTTGGTATTCTCCGGAAACGTTGGCTGTGATAAGAAGGGTGTTTTCAACGATGGACTCCACATGTCCCAGAAGCACAATTTTCAGATCAGGTGTGACAGTGATTTCTGGAATTGGAGGGGCTTCCTCCGGAATTTCATTTGCGGTCCTCAGGTTGCCGCCTGATCTACCCTTTCCTTCCCCCTCATCATCAGAGCCGTTTTCCGCCATCATCAGAATCCGCGCCGTTTCCTCCGCGGAGAGAATCGGATAGTCCTCTTCGTCGTCACTATCATCGGAAGAATCGGTGGTAGAATCGTCAGACGATGATTCATATGGGGAGGAATCAACCTCCCATTCGGGATGCTCCTCTTCCTCCTCTTCAGCTTCATGATCTTGCAAACCACCGGGAGCTGCAACATTCGTATTGTTCTCATTGATCAGAGTCTCCTCCGCGGGCTGATTTTTGGCTTCTTCCTGCTCAAGCTGTTCCTTGCGTGGCTCTACATCCATCGGCTGGGCGTCTTCAGAAGCTGGCGCCGTCTGTACCTGGTCTGTTGTCTCTGTCGCATGCTGTGTATCCTTCTCCGTTATTTCCTTTCCAGTGGTCATATCGTGGTTCATTTCGTCATGCATGTTCTGTGTTGGAGCAGATTCCTCTTTCGCGGGTTGCGGGTCTTGAAGACTGTCATTGATGAGACTCAATCCTGGTATTAAAGAAGCAGGTTTAGATGATATTGCCGGCTCGCTAGTCATATCCGTATCCGTGGTATCTTTGTTCTCACTGCTATTATCCACTGGTGTTCCTGCCGTCCAGGGAGTGTTGTAGAAATCACTGCCATCGTCCACGGGCGTCGATGCGATGGGTGGCGTATCTTTCATGCAGGGTCGTTTCGCCGAAGGGCCTTCATCGTTGATATCTGAGGCGCCTGGAACATGTTCGGAGGGCTTCTGTTCAGCCATTGTAAGCCTCACGAATGCCGTAAAAATAAATCCTAAGGCGTTGGTAGAACAAAGTAGTTTGTGAAGAAACTGACTGTTCTTCACGGGAACACTTTTTTTTAGATCTGCCAAAAGTGCCGCTGCGGCCGCCGAACAAGCTTCGTTATCGTTATCGTGTCCGTTCTCATGATTTGTCCATTCCCAACCATAATATTACCTAGTAACGAAGTCCATCAATAAGCATCGCGTTGATAATTCTTCGAGTCTCTGTCCTCGAGAACAATCAGCATGGCTCCGGCCAGAAAGGAGACACAGTCAACAAATGGCTCTCAAAGGACAAAGCGACGGTATCTCAGTCTGAATGGCATCTCCCACGTTCCAGCTAACAATCTGTCCCCCTCGCAGCTCCCGACCAGTTCCTTTCTATCTCCCTCTCAACGTCACACTATATGTGTTCCTTATTTCCAATTTTGTCGCTGCGGCACTCGCTCCGATTCAAGACTGCGATGAAGTCTTCAATTTCTGGGAACCCGCTCACTACCTGGACCATGGGTACGGGCTGCAAACGTGGGAGTATTCTCCAGCCTACTCAATTCGAAGCTGGCTCTACGTCTCTGCCCATGCTGTGGTTGGCAAAATAGTGTTTCTTTTCTCGAGTAACAAGACAGCCGAGTTCTATGCTATACGATTCGTGCTGGCAGCAGTCTGCGCCGCCTGCGAGACGAGACTTTACTCCGCAATCTGCCGGACATTGAACCCCAGAATCGGCCTCCTCTTCCTGATCATTGTCGCTTTCAGTCCGGGCATGTTCCATGCTTCCGCAGCATTCTTACCGTCTAGTTTTACCATGTATACCTCTATGCTAGGTCTTGCGTCTTTTCTGGATTGGAGGGGTGGCCAGAAGACGGCACAGGGCATTATGTGGTTCGGTCTCGGAGCAATCATGGGCTGGCCTTTTGCCGGAGCTCTGATCATTCCTCTTCTCCTTGAGGAGGTCGCCATCAACTTCATTGCCGGCTCTCTTGGAAGTTTGTTTGTGGGTATATTCAAGGGCATTATAAGATGTCTGGCTATTCTAGTGCGCTCCTTCCGGCCCCTCCCTCTGCGCTTCTCGCTAACTGATACAGGGTGTTGAAATTGCGGTTGACTACTTATTTTTCCAAAAATTCGCCGTTGTGCCGTGGAACATTGTTGCTTACAACATTTTTGGAGGCGAAGGCAGGGGGCCTGATATCTTCGGTACAGAGCCGTGGACGTTCTACATCAAAAATCTGCTTTTGAACTTCAATATATGGTTTGTATTGGCCGTGTCTGCTGCGCCCATACTTGTTCTTCAGGCCATATTCCGTTCTCAAGCCACCAATGTCCAAACTCTCTTACGGACCGTGACTCTGGTGACGCCATTTTATATGTGGCTGGCCATCTTCACTGTCCAGCCGCACAAAGAGGAAAGGTTCATGTATCCCGCCTACCCTTTCCTTGCACTCAATGCGGCCATCTCCTTTCATATGATTCTCTCTTACGTCGGGTCAAGTAACCCTAAAGACATCATTGGGCGATTGTCACCGAAGGTCAAACTGACCTTGGTGATGGCTGTAATTCTTATGGCTATCAATGCCGGGCTGCTGCGAACTCTTGGTATGATCACGGCCTACAATGCACCCCTGAAAGTGATGGAACCGCTGCAACAGTTGGAGATGGCACAATCCGGTGGCTTTGTGTGCTTCGGCAAAGAGTGGTATCGATTCCCATCATCATACTTTCTTCCAAACGGAATGCGTGCGAAATTTATCAAGAGTGAGTTTCGAGGATTGCTTCCTGGAGAGTTTCCGGATGCCCCAAGCTACTCGGGTCTTATCCAAGGCACGTCACAAATCCCTGCCGGCATGAACGATCGGAACGAGGAAGACCTTGGTAAATACGTGAGTAATCTTCGCACATCTTAATTCTCCTTCCCAAGCTGACATGAACAAGGTCGATATCTCTCAGTGCTCATATCTGGTGGATTCGTCCTTCCTAGGACGAGCTGCCACGGAACTTGAGCCTGATTATGTGCAAGATGGATCAGAATGGGAGACAGTAACCTGCAAGGACTTCCTCGACACGTCCCAATCAAGCTTGCTGGGTCGATTGATTTGGGTTCCTGATTTCCCTATGATGCCGGCTCGTTTCCGCAGAAGCTGGGGTCAATACTGTCTTCTCCAGCGGCGGAAGACGGCCTGATATCACCACTATCTCTCTTAGTGTACATAATTCTCGAGCCGTTACCCAAGTTCGTGCACCACATGCGATCCCGCAGGCGAGACACCGAGTGGTCAAAAGAACTACAGGCGGCATTGTGACCTTACCTGATTTGGATAAGAAATCCCTTGCGTGACGTCCACCCTGAAGGCTAAATAGAGATAAGATATGTCTCCGCACGGATGACCCCCACGCAGACTTACAGTTTACGGACAAGCTTCCTGTTTGGCCAGTCGACGGTCGCATCTGATTAACGCAAATGGAAAATCATCTATGTCCTGTCAAGCAAGTCGCCTCTTCTATTGAGCTGCACAATGCAATGTGCATACAGAACATGGAGTGGCGGGGGTGGACTCTTATCTGTTCAGCAGTTGTACTCGTCTTCATATAATAGCAATTATCTCTGGGGTCTACGGTCATATGGGAATTCAGGTTACCCCTCCTCTTGATTCTTAGAAGAGAAATGAAATCATGCTTCCCGAACTCGTGCAACTCAGCCAGCTTCACATCAAACATGCAGCATCTCTGTGTTTGGTAGCAACGTTGATCTGGCTTGCTACTTCTGTGTTTCGCTTCTCGAACAAAGGAAGCGACAAAAGATTAGCTCAAGATCTCGAGAGGAAATCGTCTTCGACATCACAGATTCAAAAGCCAAACAGAAAACCCGGAGGTAAGACACGCCTTTAGACATTCGAAACTGTCGACTCACTGACTCTCTGAAGAATGGATACCCTCAGACTTCAAGAGGCCGACCGCCTCTCCATATCCAGACTGGGATGTTCATGCGACTAAGCCGATACCATATCGACCATTCAGATATGGCCCGTGAGTGGCTCCGGATGTTAACTCAAGTCTCATGACTGATCAACACAGGAAGTATTTTATCACAATGGGGTTGAGAAGCATGAAGTGGGATGAATGGATCGGTAAGACATCTTCACATACCACATCCATGGCCTCATACGCTGACAGAAGCTCTAGAGCTGGACAACCACTACCTACGGTATCACGCCGACAAAGCACGTCGCATCAAGGAGAGGGGGGCAAAATGCTGCAGAACCGCACCTGAGGCGATGGACGGTGCGATTGAGCTTCTGGAAGAGCTGTGCGTGCCAACATCCATGGTTTCCAAACAGCATAACACAATCTTACAATTTAATACAATATAGCACCTCCTACCTCCCCGAAAGATACCCTTCCATGTTCCGCAAAACCGCAACAGGCATCGCCAACACCATCAACGGCGAATCATTCAACATCACTCAGCGCCCCCTGCCCGAAGACCCCATGGCCACCTGCGCGCGGCTCATCCAAGACGACCTGGCGCTCATGTTCGAGAAGCCAGACGGCGAGTACTACCTGCTCGCGGGCGCGATTTTGCTCGCCGGCTTCTGGCGTCTCGAAGACAAATTCGGGATGCGTCTCTCCGAAATCCACACCTCCGGTGACGTCCCGGGTTTCAGGACCAAGCTCGAAAAGGGCATGATGAACTTTTTCCGCCGGATTCGACCCGAGGACCCCGTCCTCCGCAACAACTACTTCATCCAGGTCGACGACGAGCTCGCCTGGTCGCATAGTATCGGGCCCGAGGACGCGCCCGTCGTCTCGTGGAACACCGCGCAGAAGAACAAGGCCATCGAGCACCATTACTTCCGGTCGGAGAGACAGAGTCTGCGCCGGCTGCCGCGGTCCGGGGCGGTGGTGTTCACCATTCGGACGTACTTTGAGCCCATCACGGAGATTGCCAAGGAGCCGTATGTGCCTGGTCGGCTTGCCTCTGCGATCCGGAGTTGGGATGCGGATGTGTCGCGGTACAAGGGACGGGAAAGGTACGAGGAGGTGCTGCTGGAGTATCTAGATAAGAAACATGCGGAGCAGGTTGCTGCGGGCCTGGATATGGACAAGGAGGATGAAGTTCGAAGTTATCCTTTTTGATTTTTCCAATGGATGTTACCTTACGGCCCATCTGCATTTTCTTTTATACTACCGTATTTTGATATGCTCCATGAAACAATCTTGTCAGCGATGCTATATACACTCATAGTCTAGTAATCTATCGCTAAACATGCCCAGCAGAAAGCGTAGCCCAATGCAAGTCTATGCCTGATGTCACCCAAATGCAAGGAGAGCTGCACATTGTATGATTTACACGGCAGCATCAAGACCCTTCGGGGCCCTTTCTCCGTCTCGCCATGCTCCATTCTCTCTCCTGTCGCCAGGAGCATTCCTCGCGGAACTCGCATATGCGGCACTTCCATGCTTCCATGATCTCGACGCCCCGCGGGTCACGATTACCGCGCCACCAGTCCATCTGATCGGAGAGATAGGATGACATGGAGGTTGGATCGAAAAGGAAGCTACGGCTGCCCAGGACACGGGTGTGGAGGTCTGCCGTGGGTGCGGAGGAGAGATAGCGAGCTGTTAGGAGAGGTGATATGATCGTCGGGTATGGTTCTAGCATGCTAGGCTGAAATTCCGAGGGGACAGAGGGCGCAACGGAGACGGAGGGTTGCGGCGAGGGAAGGAAAGTAAGGCGGAGTTGGTCTTTCATAAATTCCCAGAGACTGGACAGGTTATTGTGTTCGAGGAGAATACTGGTTGAGTCCTGGCTTGCGGAGGGGAGGGACCCCGATGATCGGATGGACGGTCTGCGTGCCGCATCTTCGGGCGAGGGGATGAAGTCTGGATCGAATTCCGAGGCTGAAAGGACGTCGAAGAATTGATCGTTTAGGCCGCCGACTTCAGCGATAAAAGCGTCGGTGAAAGTACGATGAGGGTCTAGGTCGTAGCGGGAGGCGAGCGTCTCGATGGACACCTCATCGGTGGTGGTGAGACGGTTCAGCATGTGATAGTAGATTTGGAGCTGGAGCAGCGTCGGCCGAAATGACGTGCTCCTGACGGTGGGTATGGAGCCGCTGGCTCGCGTTTTGATGTCTGTGAGATAGACTCGAGGGATATTGAAGGACTCGGACGAGTGGGTGCTGGGAGGGTCCTCGACCAGCTCATCAGGCTCATCCGTCCATGTCATCTCTGACAGCCTCTTCCCGCCCTGTGAGGGCGCTAGCAGGTAATCTGTTAGAGACATCTGATACTCGGGCATTACTGCCCTAGAGGCCTCCACATCGGCATAGTATCTGGCGGCTGTCGCCTCAAGCTCTGGGTCTGGGCACTCATACGAGAGCTGGTCAATGACTCCATTGACCAGTTCACCATCCACAAGACCCCAGACCTCCAGCTCCCGGGTAAGACCATATTCTCGCAGCGTCCGTAAGCCCTGTATAACATTACACAGCCTCAAGGCCAACGCATCTTCCTTGGTTGTGATTTCCACGGGAACGGTCGTGTGCACCTCATCCTCGAGCGTTTTGTGAATAGTACTCCCCTGCTTCATAGCAGGCGTTCTCCTCTTCCTCCCATGCTTGGTCAAGGTATACCAGTACTGTAGCTCGCACCATGCAGGAGAGATCAGATCCGTAACGGAAAAGGCCTTGTTTGGTGGCTTTCTGAATCTTTCAATAGGTGATCGAAGGTCAGGCGCTGGGCTTGTTGTCGAATCACCGATCCATTCCCGTTCACGAGCTACGTCTCTCTCACGTTGTCTTTCGCGGCCTTCGATAGAATCCGGATGCTCCACTAAACGCTTGAAATCAACCGTCAGCCGCCTACTCAACCTCATTACACAAGACGACAAACAAATTGCAAGGAATCAAGGAATATCCTCACCAGACGCGGCGCAAATGTTGCCCGAGATCTGATCTGCCCTTGCCCCAGCAGACGTCGAGACCTGCCAGGTGTTGCGCTTCTGCCATAGAGAACTGGGCTTTTCACGGCCCAGTACCTTAGGCACCCGTTGACTTGCTGGAGCTTCAGCATATTCTTCAATATCAGCGACGGCACTGACTGTCGCCTGTACAGTTGTCGTTGTCGTTGCCGTCGCTGTCGCCGTCGCGGTGGCAGAGGCCTGGGCGGTCTCGTGTCCTGTGGCGACTTTGGCAAGCAGATCGTTCAGTAGCTGCTCTTCATCCGGGGTAAAGTCGGATCCGTAGTCGCTGCTGTCGTCCAAATCACCTGGCATTACAATGTAGGATGTCGGAGGGCAGAACACGCCCGTGATGATAGTAATGAATTCATGTCATGTGTGGTGAGAAGAAAGAGTATCTGATCTCTGATTGAGTTCTTATCGTGAAGCCACTCCGTTAACGTCATTTAGCGCATCCAAAATTGCTTGGAGCTCTTGGCGCAATTTTTACCTCTTATATCAAAACAAAAGTCTGCACTTATTCTTATGTCCGCTTAAGTGAATCTTCGTGATGATCGACTGAGAAGTTTGTTAATGTATTAGGGTATAATGTATGAAAATAGTTCTAGTCTATGTACTCGTTGAAAAAGCGACGCTCAAGAAGACAGGACAATATATCGTCTACTCAAATCAATCGCGCTTGCAAGTCTAAGATATGCAAAGGAGAGAATATGAAAAACGCAGTCGTGGGAAAAGTACCTCATGCGTTTATCGTTGTCGAAGGAGTAATACTGCCCGAGGCCAGCACATGAGACGAATGTTCCGACTCGGCCATTTCCGCCTCGACCTCCCTGGCGGCCTTCTGGTTTAACCAACTGAGATAGGTCTGCCAGCCGACGGCGATGACACCGGCGAAGATGCTCCGGAAAGGCGGAGACACGTACATGAAGCTGAAGGCCGTGACGGCTGGCCAGAGCTTGACACTGTTCGATATGCTGACGGGGAGAGCCACCTTCAAGCGCTCGAATGTCTCCTCCAAGGATGCGCCAGCGAGAAGAGAATGTACACTGAAGAAGTACGTATTGAAAATGGGTGTGAAGACAGCTTGTTGTATGGAGACTTTGGTGAGAATGGAAAGGAATTTGGACTGAAAATTGAAGTTGTTGTGGAGGAACATGAACCTAGCGAAGGTGGATCGCATCAGCCAGATGTGCTCAAGGCCAAGGGTAGGACAATACTTACCAGTTATAAGTCGGAATAGCAGATCCCACACCAACCGTCAAATGTCGCATAGTTCTCAGAGGATCGTACCCTCCACTCGAAGCGGCCTTAACCTCGCCATCTTCAGCCGAGTCTGCAGGATTCTCTTCAGAAGCAGCCCGTGGTGTTTGCGCCGGGCTGTCGGAGGGAAACAACAACTGCGCACTCAGGTCGCCGCACAGATATATTACAATAGAGCTGACAACCTGCGTCGCATAAGGTCTCCTTTGTTGTACTCTGGTGTATGATTCCGCCAATCTACCAATCGGTCCTGCCTGAATGGCCTGGAAGAACGTTCGCGAACTCGAGCGGGCGGGGGTGGAGGCAGCTGAAGGTGTGCCTGCGGGTGGACAGGTATGTGGGGAGGATGGCGATGTCGATGGCGATGGACCACTCGATCGCGAAGTGTTTGCTGATGTGCTGTTCTTCTCATGGACAGGATTAGGCGATGCCTCGGAGGAGTGGTGCCTTTGTTGTGATCGTTGTGGCCGAGTTGCTCGTCTGCTCAACTGTCTCACAGTCGCCCTTCCATGTTGCAAAAGATGACCCATGAGAGGCAATGGGATAGGTAATATCACAGTCTATAATCTGTATATGTGCGACACGCAAAAGGCAATCGTTGATCGATTGGCGATTTGAATCGACAAGGGCGATAAGAAAAGTTGCGCAAAAGACCGACGATAAGGCGCACCTCGATGTTGTTTCGGGTCAGCAACAGTGATCACCAGGCATCAAGTTAATGGCATGGAAACTCCATGAGTTCTAAAGAATGATATGAAATAAGCGTAGGCAAAAGGGAAAAAAAAAATATGTTGCTATATGTAAGAAAGAAATAATATTCATTTGTCATGCATAGAATTTGAGTCAAGAGATTAGTCGGCGCCTCAAAGTTATCCGCTGCCGAAGGACCGCAACTTTCCGATTTGGGGGTTTGTTTCTTCATCTTATCGCCGAGGGTCCGATGAGGGTCGAACCATCCAATCAACTTCACCTAAGTATTCAATCTTCGCCAACGCCTTGAGAGAAAGATAGAAGTCGATGCATAGTTCTGTGTAGAAAACTATCCCGTAAATCGGTATGACAGACTAATGTGTCCCTGCGCTGCCCCATTGTCTAACTAAACCACTCTCTTGCCATGCTTGCAAACCGCATATCTTCCACCTCAATCTCCTGATGGCCGGCGTGCTTTCTGGCAGATTCGGCCACTATCATCATCAGATAAGATTATGACACTGATTACTGCATATCAAGTCGAGACCATCTCACATTTGAACTCTCTGATGAGAAAGAATTCCGCAACCTCCTGTATCGCCCGAAACGCGAGCTTATGAATCTTCAGATGAGGACGGCCAAGATCATGGCACACCTGCCTCACTAGTCGCCGGAACAGAGGCTCGCTCGTTAGTAGTCTCGAGCCGATGGGGTTCCTCTCAACACCACCAATTATTCGGGCTGCTATCAATCAGCCCATGCGTCGTGCGAATCAGAGAATCCATGGGTAATTACAGCCCTGTCGTGGTGGCAGGAAGACATGGCGGCAACGCTGGCGGATTGCCAGTCCGTGGCTGCCCTTGAAACGCCGCATTCTGCGCCGGTGCCAGCTTGGTGCGCTCTTCATGTGTAGCCCTGGTCTGACTCGGACTCTGGCCATGGTCGATGAGAATGAGGGTGCGTTCGTCGAGAATGGATTAATATGCACGGGTAGGAATACTAAAGTGGTGGGGATGACTTAGGGAGGGCGCGTGACGAGATATGGAGTTGTCAAGAGACAGGGGAGAGGTAAAGATAGTAAAGGATGGTAAAATGCAGGCTTCGAGTGGAGAGCAAGATCTGAAAGCTGGTCTACTCTAAAGCTGGAGACAGAGAACCGTGAGGTGAGTTTGATATCAATACAAGACTAAGCATAGCTGAGATGAGGCGAGCTTCACACTATCCAAGGTCCATATATGAGTCGAATTGGTATAGACCCGGATTCATTATCAAGGAAGACGGATCCATAGTGCTTGTACCCTATATTATGAGGCCCCAGTGGGTGAGTGCTTGGATTCTGGAGAGCATTGTAAGCTCATATAGTGCAAGAGTGAGGTTGAGTGAAATGTTTGGGATAGCTGATAGTCGAAGTTACATGGGGTAGGCACCTTATATATCTGTGCGGCCTATTATCGTATATCTTCAATCCAACTGCAACATCAATTTCAATACAATGTTGAATGACATCTGGATATCACCTACTATTACATGGTCTTTATGCAGCCCTGTCCATATTCTTTCAAACATATACAATCTGAGTTCTACCACTGGCTTCCTAACAGTTGACGACACAAACATACTAGTCGTTCTATCACTCCGCAGTTGCCGAACTCGACGCAATATGAACAATGACTCTCAATACCAGCAGGTTCCTATCTATGGTATACCTAAATAATTATATAATACCCCGAAATTGCTCGAATAAACCGCGCTGTCAATGTCAGCGTCATTGATCAGGCAAGCCCAGTGTTCTTGGTCATCGGCGACCCTACCATGTATTAGCAAAATGTAACAAGACGCTAGAATCATGCCTACCTGGAGATTACTGCTTAGTTCAAACAAGTTCAGAATCCGAAGAAAGGGCAGAATCTATTGATGGGAATACCTGCTGGATCCGACTGCTCCTGCGGGACATCCTCCTCGCTCGTCTGGATTTGTGCCGGCCCTGACGCTGAAGCTGGGAGGTGCTCAAACACAGTTAAGTTTCCACCACGGGGCGCGACAGAAGCCAGGACGTGAACAGTTCAAGTGGAGCTTCTTCCTTTCTCTCGCAACTACAAGCTACAAAGCTTCGACATTTGAATTATCAGCTGCCTCTAGTCCATGGAAGCACAGAGTATCCCTGCATGCCGTACGCCCCTAAAGGAAAAGAGACGAAGCGTATGAACTGCACCCCGTGTCCTCCAGATACAGAAGCATGTTTTCAGGAAAGGAAAGATCTCCACAGTTGTTGACTGGACTATTGTACATATACACTGCTAAGTAACCTGGCTTGTTCACTCTATCAATCCGACTCAGGAATCCTCGAACAGTGTGTGGCAAGCACTTTTCACCTATGCTAGTCATAGGTTAGCCATGCTTCAAATCGACCACATACGACCACAGGGTGTGGAAAACAGGGCTTCCCGTCCGCTCAGCCGTACTTAAGCCACACGCCGGCCGGTTAGTAGTTGGGTGGGTGACCACCAGCGAATCCCGGCTGTTGTATGTTTTTGTTTTTGTTTCTTTTCTTTATTCTTTTCTGTCATCGGTGTATAGGACGTTGGGGTTCCTATGTCAGATAATGTTTGTTAGCATTGATGGGAAACCACTTTGCCATCTATAGACAGTAACTCACTGTGGGTTGATCAACTCTGGAATGCACTGTCTGTTATCTCAAGTAGGTATCAACTGCTGGGAATTTTCAGACCCTTTTCTGATGTCTAATATCAGGTATCATCTTTTGCTGCGTGTTCTATCATCTCTTGCGGATGCTTCCATTGCTGTGATTGAATTGAGCCTAAGGTGACTTTTTTAAAGCAGTTGGATATCACTGACCTCATCTTTACTATTGAAGTCGTCATCTATCGTTTCTTGGGTCAAAATTATCAAATGAGGAACAGATGGGGGGAAAGAAAAGGATGATAGATAATGGATACTGGACAATAGACACTGGATGAAGGAAACTGATGAAGGAAACTGATGAAGGAAACTGATGAAGGAAACTGATGAAGGAAACTGATGAAGGAAACTGATGAAGGAAACTGATGAAGGAAACTGATGAAGAAAACTGGATGAAAAAACTGATTGGATGATGGATGAGGGAGAGGAAGAGACGACAAGTCAAGAGCGGCAGCCAGCAGACATCACATTTATCTGTTACAGAACTGAACAGGACCAATGTTGCTCACTAAGTATGCAAAGGAAATCATATTTTGCTTTGTTGGAGGCTAAATCAGCAGGGGTCTACGCCTACAGCCGAAGCAGCCACAGAAACGGTATGACATGACTATATAGACTACGGACTTATACAATCTCCTCCTTTACTAGTTATAATGCACCGTTATATTGAGTGACTGTTTATGAGACTAGTTGACAACAAGTACCTTTGTATGATTTGTCTTTTATGACTTACCTGGAAACTTGATTGATGGCCTAGATGTATAAACTGACACTAACAGAATAGACTCTAATTTCGCTCCCACTAGAGAGGTACAGAGTATAATACAGCTATAGTCTTAGGTCTCTGGTCATGTCAAAACAGCAGCATATGAGTAATTCCAACTACGTTACTAGCACATACGACCATAGGGTGTGGAAAACAGGGCTTCCCGTCCGCTCAGCCGTACTTAAGCCACACGCCGGCCGGTTAGTAGTTGGGTGGGTGACCACCAGCGAATCCCGGCTGTTGTATGTTTTTTTTTTCCCTTTTACTCTTTTCTTTTATTTCACTTTGTTGTATGCCCTCACCCAGTTCACTTCACCGGAACTATAAAAGAGCGGGACGGCCTTGTTCGGGACGTTGAGTACGTGGACGAACCACCAACAACGTATTTTCCTCCGGCCCATCTAGGAGCCCGGACACTATAGCCTTCTCCATGGGCAGGTTGTTGTTAGAGCTGAGAACGAAGTACAGGGCAGGTGGCAGCAGGAGTCGGGCCAGGCTATATCGGGAGTCCTCGAGGCGCAAGGACTCCAATCGAGATGCTGCGACTTCAAACAAAAGGAGCCACCGGTAGACCTTGCAAGAGAACAGGCCTACAGAATCCAACCTGCAGCAACAAAATCCGCGTCGTTTTCATCCTGAAGACCCATTTTATGTCGACCAGGAAACACATCCAAACCCCACAAGCCTACATCCCGCGGGCGCCAGTAACCGTTCCATCCGTGGGCGCGAATACACGGTCAATGTAGCTAAATTCGTAACGCAAAACTAGATTATCATCCGCTGTGAAAAAGTCAAAGTGAGAACAGACAGTTTTTGTGTGTTCTGGTCCCAAAATAGATTGGCCAGACAAAGAATATCGACATTGACCCCTGCTGCGAGAAGTTTCCTTCCACGACGAGAAAGGTCAGTATAAGCAAGACGATAACTACTGGGTGCTGACCTGTAAATCACGTTGAATTTGGCCCGAATCAGGTCTCTCTCACTTCTGCGCATGGTCCAGAACAACCCTTTGGGAATGCTATACTGCGTGATACGCTTTCCTGGCTCTCTGGTACTGGGCGCATCTGAGGCCACCTTGACGCCGGGGATGTCAGAACCATCTCCAAAGCGGTAAATCCTCTGGCCCAGAGCGACGCCGGGAACGTTGGTGTAGGCTATGTAAGACACGAACCCGTCCGGGACCAGACCGTTAACATCTTGTTTTTCGTGCTTGAAGCCGACGAGTTGAGGAGTAAAATCAATCTGGTGATTGGCCAGGCGTTCGTAGGCTTCACGCTCCTCTTGTAAACTGTTAGGGACCTCGCCAGAAGCTTGTCTGCGGCGCGTATCGGGGTCAGAGCCTGAGTTCCCTTACTCGGGATCTGCATGTAGATTGTCACTCGTGCCTGTTGAGTCGGATCGCTAGAGCGGTGGCATTCAAACATAGCGATAGACAAGGAAGTGTCTTGGTAATCCTCGGATTCTTTCTCGCTCAAAAGCCCGATGCTTTCCTTGATTTTCACGGTCAGTTTCCAAGCAGAGGTTGAAGGAGAGGCGAATTGGATTTCCCTATTGAGCCAAAGCTCATCAGGGATGTAGGTATCATCCATGACTAGACGAGGTAGCTGGATGGTAGGTTAGTGGATGGTGGTAGATGTAAGTCAAAGTTGTCGGAAGTTGATGGTTATCACATTCATCGTACTGGGTACGTCCCGTGGAGGTATCCTGGATAAATGTCCGTCTTCTCTCTGTTCCACAGAAATTCAACGTTCCATGGAAGCCTTTGTCTCAGAACGTCATACCTACTATCTGACGAGCCAGTGTGTAATATAATATGCCAGGCACATATGTTATTGCACATGACGCTCAGACATGCAAGAGAGAGAAGGGCCTACCCAGGCGCGGACGTCCTCTGGTTCCTCCGTAGGAGTTAGCTGGCAATAGAGATAGAGGGGTGTATGGTGGAAGATGAATATTAAGAACAGACCTAATATAGGACTCATCTCACGTGACAGTATATGACCTAACTCGAGCTGGTGCATAACGATCAGGTCGTTCTCAGGGTTCTTGGGTCAGTCTAACAAATAAATAAACAAATATAAATACACGCACTAACTGATAAAGAAAAGTAGAGAATATAAAGGAACTTACTAGATTAAGAAAGGTGCTTTAATATGAGAGCAGCCTGGAATAGGTCAATCAGTCTCTGCTGGTGCTTGACATAGCTAACATGGCTTGAGGTCAGGAAACTCCTGTTGGATAGCCTGTAAACCTTAGTTAGTTATGCTGCTGTCTGCTACCATTAATAATGAAGGGAGAGCTTACCAGCCAGAGCATTAGCACCGCAATTGGGAAAGCACTGATAATAATCATTTTCTTGGTTTTCCCATTATCGCCCCGCCCCGGTTCTGGATAAGTGTGCACAGCTCAACCCATTTAGTGGAATGTTCAAGGGCACGATTGAGATTCAATGCAAAGGTTGAGACTTCTGGCTTAGGATGCCAATCCTTGTTGGTAATCTGGTCTCCAGTCCCTACAAAATCCCTAGGCTGGTTCTGATCTTCGCACAGGGCTGCAATACTGGGAAGGTTACTTGTAAGGCGGAGGCGATATAGCGATCTCCTAAAACTGCTTATAAACTGAAGGTTGCGCAGCTTGGGCCTGTTCCATGGCTAGATTGCGTATTTGAATCGAGCATTGCGGTCATTGCACAGGTGAGCTCGCATTTTGAAACAAGACATCCATACAAGGCCAAGTACTTCATGAGCCTAAATGCTACGGTTCCGCTAATGCTGGTTCTTTTGTCATTTTCTAATTTCTACTCGTCCGTCCTCTACTAAGAAGGTGATAGAGGGTAGGGCTCGCAGTGGCTGCATCATGAGTAGGTGACCGCATTTACGTCTGTCGATCCAGCCATTGTCTCAAGAATCATCATACTGCTAGGCCAAAGTAATGCGGCGGCGGACGATCTTAGACTGTAGCAGTATTTGACATATTGTCTTGAAAAGGAAGAGAGCAAGCTCCCGAGCAAAAAAGACTCGACGAGGAGACAGCAAGATCTCGAGTTCTGAGTTCGTGAGATTAGTTCTATCTCAGACAACAGTCCTGAATACAAGCAATAATATTAGACGAATTCCTGAATACAAGCAATAGTATTAGACGAATTCCTTTATGAACAAGTTGTTAGTGAATCGGTCATGCATTCTATGCTTGATTGCTGATCACAATAACAGGGGATATTTTAGAAGGGGGTACGTGCTATCGGTCTTCGATAAGAACAGGAGATGTGCCTCGGTTTATACCAACACTGCTTTGATTTGATTTATCATCAACATCGTTCATCTGAGACAAACTTACTGGGGTACTCAGGTATGGGATCATAATTTTTGAGTTGATTAAGAGTAATGTGTTTTGTTGGTCTGAATTGCTCGCTATGAGTTCCCATAAGTCAAAATGGTACTCATCAGACCGTGCTTCCTGCATAACGTTAAGTCGGGATGTATTCGTAGTGATCTCGGGAATTACAGATTCGTTCTACAAGCCTACGACTATGGTGGGGTCTGAGATCAAAATAACGCTAGATCTAGATTCGCCTGGCTCATACACACAGTTAGAGACTCCGAAAAGATGACACGAACTATATATGCTTCCACAACGTGCTCCACGCGAAACTGTCATTCGATAGTTATGCAGCCCAATAATTTATGAATGTATAGTATCAATTCATTGAGGTAAAATGAAAGTGGGTCATACAAGGGATAGACTGATAGATCCCCTGACACGACTCGTACACTAAGGCGTTGGATGGATAAAAATCTGGCTGCCTGACCGAAGTAATCTTCTATCGCGAACTCGACCATCCGAGGGTCTTGAAGGTTTGAGAAGGTTGAGATTGATTGATAGACGATCAACTACAAATGACGGCATGATCGTCTCCTGACTCGAACACTGGGCGATAAGATTTCCTACTGTACTTTGCCAAGAGATAATTCACATCTGGAACAGTATCTTGACTAGGCTAATGTCAAGCAAGAAAATTTTGGTATTAGACCCAATGCCAAGTCCGTGTCTGAGGGCTTAGCGTCGGTGGCAACACCAGAACCAGAAGCATCCAGGAGTTTCATGAACTGAGCCTCGGGCCAAAAACACCAGGAGACTTCCCTTGAGAAATTTCTATTACGTGGCTCTGGCAGATGCGATAAAATTATACGTGATTGATAATCAAGTGAGGACAAATATACAACTTTACACAGCATGGTCCTTAACGGAGATAAGCGGCATCTCAACGTAAGGTACTGACCTGTCTTGACTCTTGCGGAGATTAGACGATCAGGACTTGCAGTTGCAGCAGTGGCTGCAGGTTGTACATTGCTACATTACTAAGGAAAGTCTCCGTAGACGAGGTGCCGAGAGCCGAGTGCTGGGCGACGCTAGTCCTGAAACAGTCGGATTTATGCAAAACCCCCGGCACATTCGTCCCTAATGCGCATTGGGATCAAGGCTGATGATCGATGACGTGACGCTACAATTGAACTCTGTCTACCCTGTACCAGTCCATGCTCTGCAGTTTGATTCATACCCCACACAGAGGTGCACAGGCTCGCCAAATATGATCACGAACTGCTTGGTATTATTGAGACACCGACAAAAATTCATGTCAACCACTGTGCCTGTACCACCTACCTTGTGCTAATGATCCAGACCACGAGGTATCCAGCGTCCATGGATCTCGAGCTTCAATAGATGGCGGCCGCTTGCTCCACATCGGCCAAGGCCGACGTTGGCTAACGGACTAATGCTGTGCATAAACCCCGATTAATGCCATAAATTCCGGCTTTGCGACCCGGTGATTGGCCTGGAACGATTACTATTCCACTTCTTCTTTTCCTATGCGGGTCTATCTATGGATACGGGAGGGCGTTTTCTAGGGCCAAAGCCGGCAGGGGTCCGAAGCTAATGACTCCCAGTGACGGTACCATGAAATCAAAAAGCAGGGAGATAAAAAACTAGGAAAAAAGGGAAAAAATTAAAAAAAAAATGGTTGATACTTGAAGCAAGTTATATATGCATGCTGCTCCTCATTTTCCATCTTTCTTGTTCCGGTCTTCTTGAGTAACCTTATCTGTTATTGATACCCCATAAATCTCTTTTCCTTACCTACCTTACGTTTTTCTGTACATATAGTACAACGTCGACTATTTCCTAATCCAGAACACTATATACTTCACCATCCTCCGCATTCGGCGGTCAATATTCATACTGCTGGATTCCTAATCTCTCTTCATCTACCACGATCGCTATTTTAAAAACAAACAATCTCGAGTCCCTCTTACACTGATATATTCCACGATCAACCCGTATATATCCGCACCTCCGCTCGAGTTCCGCAACGATCAATCGCCCATCATGGCGACCGAAAAAGGGGACCAGAACCCCGAGAAGATTGAGCAGCCCATGACACAGAAGATTCCATACTGGCGACTGGTGGTGGATCAAGGCGTCCTCACCCAGCAAATTATCGACCATCCCTACAAAGGCTCGGGAACCGAGGAGGATCCATACGAGGTTGTTTGGATTGAGAATGATCCCCGCAATCCTATGACATGGAGTCAGCTGCGCAAATGGTCTTTAACCATGACTGTTGCGGTTTCGACGCTGGCAGTCGCACTGGTTTCTTCAGCTTATACCGGTGGTGTTCGAGAGATTGAAGCCGAGTTCCATATTGGAAGTGAGGTTGCTACGCTTGGTGTTTCCCTCTTCGTCTTGGGTTTCGCGATTGGTGAGTTGTTTCCAGTCTTTCTTCGAAGCCTACCTGTTAGAGGCTAATACAGTTAATAGGACCTCTGCTTTGGGCACCTCTGAGTGAGATGTTCGGCCGTCAAATCATTTTCACCGTCACCTATTGCGCACTCACGGCCTTTAATGCTGGAAGTGCTGGCTCTCAGAATAGCTGGACTCTGATCATCCTTCGTTTCTTCGCTGGCGCTTTCGGAGCCTCGCCATTGACCAATGCGGGTGGTGTCATCGCTGACATGTTTCACGCCAAGCAGAGAGGTATCGCGATGAGTCTCTTTGCTGCCGCTCCGTTCTTGGGTATGTATTTTTTTTCCCGCCATTCTGTATAAAGCGACATGCTAACGCTTCTCAGGTCCTGTTTTGGGTCCGATCATCGGTGGCTTCCTCGGAATGAACGGAGGATGGCGATGGGTCATGGGCTTCCTGGGTGCCTTCTCTGGCGCGGTTTGGATTATCTGCACTCTTTTCGTTCCCGAGACCTATGCACCTGTTCTCCTTCGTCGCCGCGCCGAGAAGTTGTCAAAGCACACCGGTAAAGTGTACGTCAGCAAGATCGACATTGACCAGGGCAGAGTTACTCTCAAGGAAGCTTTCAAGACTGCGCTTTCTCGCCCATGGATTCTGCTTTTCAAGGAACCGATCGTCTTCCTCCTGAGTTTGTACATGGCCATCATTTATGGAACGCTCTACATGCTCTTCTCTGCCTACCCGATCGTCTTTCAGGGAGTCCGTCATTGGAACCAAGGCGTTGGCAGTCTTCCATTCCTGGGAATCATGGTTGGCATGATGTTTGCTGTCGCCTACAGTGTTTGGGACAACAAACGTTATGTCCAGGTTCAAGAGAGGCACGGTGGGTTCGCTCCCCCCGAGGCACGCCTGCCGCCCACCTTGATTGCTTCGATTGCCATCCCTATTGGACTCTTCTGGTTTGCTTGGACCAATTATCCGTCAATCCATTGGATTGTTTGCATCATAGCCGGTGCTCCGTTCGGTTTCGGTATGGTTCTGGTTTTCCTGGGCATCATGAACTACCTCATCGATGCATACACCATTTTCGCCGCTTCAGTCCTCGCCGCCAATTCCGTCCTCCGTTCTATCTTCGGTGCCGTTTTCCCGTTGTTCACTACCTATATGTATTCGGACCTAGGTGAGTTTCCTCTTTTGAATCTATCCTTGCTGACAAGGGGCTAATTGTGAAAACAGGAATTCATTGGGCGTCCTCAATCCCAGCGTTTTTGGCGCTTGCGTGTGTTCCGTTCCCTTTCCTCTTCTATAAATACGGCGCGACCATTCGTAAGCGCTGCGAGTATGCGGCCAAATCAGATGCGTTCATGCGGAAGATTGCGGAGCAGATGCAGCAAGCCTCAGAACCAGAGTCTGAGGAGACAGAGGAGCCGGTCTTTGACCGGACGGAGGCACCTGCCCCTGAGCTATCCGATGTCAGCGAGACTGAGTCTAACGTTGAAGAACTTCCGGATGTCCGGCAGATGCGCAGTAGAGCGTCCACGCGGACGGCTGCTTCGTTGCGTCGCGTCGTTAGCTATGAGGGAAATCCTTATGATATCGACCGTGTCAACACTCGCGAGTCGTTCAAGAAATGAACGTCCAGAGAACCTGTTCCCATCCGTCTCTCTCAACGGGCTTCGACCCTCAGTCGTTCATTTGCTCGATTCATAGTCGAGGACGCCCCAAACCTGCTTGACTTAGCAGCGTGCAGATCGGGCACATATACATATTTGTCGATACCGAATAATCCTTATTAACACGTGTCCATAATGCGCTTGTCAGTTGTTACGGCCAGAGCATATGCGCCTTGATTGTGGCAGGAAAAGTTTGTCCTTGTTCAGAAGTCATATACCCGACTGATCTTGACTCAGCTCATGTCTTGTTATGTTTGCATTATAGATGGCGTCTTTGCATTGGAAGAATATTGTTGTATTTATCATACAGCTAATCATATACATATATCTAATTAGAGATCATTGTTCATCCATGGCTAGTATCTTAGTTCTTCCGCAAGTACCGTCGCATCATCAACGCAACTAATGATGGAAATCATCGAGCAAAGGGCGGAGAATCTTTAGTGAAATTAAACGAGTACCCAGGAGAATTCGCCAGCATCTCTGCTGCAAAAACCATGTTGAGAACATCATGTCGCACGCTCGTCGCTCTTGGGTCATTGACCTCTCCTTCTCCAACCATGTCTAGCAAAGCCATAGTCATCATCCCGCTGGCTCGCAGGGGCCGGAAATCCAGCCTAAGGTCCTCCGCAGACTTTGGGCCAGAATTGAAGACAGTGAAAAACAAGCTCTATCGATTTTTGAGGAGTATAGATGTGGCCGCTGAGCGAAGATCTCTGCTGACGACATCTTTGCAAGCGGCTGACTTTGCAAGTAGAATCGCGGATAACGTCCTTCCAAAAGCTGGCCTAGTATCGCCATATCAAGTCGTTTTGATCGTTTGCCCTGTGGCTTTAGCTTGCTATATCTTTTGGGATGTTCTCCTTCAGGCTTTATCGAATGGCGTCAGAATTTAGTCAGTCTCGATATGGTCCCGATATCGTCGTTCCCAATGCGGTTCTCCTCATCCTCCTCGACGTCCGAAGAGTCATCTGTGTAGCCTAGGCGCTCTGCAACACATCTGCCGCTCTACATTGCTGCTTGCTATAGCTCAATCATCCGTTAAAGGCAATCTCGCACTTTCTTTGTACGTGGGTATGTAGAGACCTTTTCGTCCCGCGTTCACGTACGCTTCCGACCAACAGAAGATGCTTTTGGCTCCTAACAACTCACTAGGTCTAGCGGTCTTATTACCTGTCAGAAAGAGTCTATCTGGCCTTCGTACTGTTTACTACAGACTACTTGCAAATGATGATGACAAACCCATGGAACAGGAGAGCGACCGGCTGACAAGTTGTAACTAAGCCGTCCCTGTTCGTTGCTCCCGACCGAAGCAAGGCCCGCGCCGTCAACGAGACCAGTGGCGAAACCAGAGAGTCGAGACATGCGCCAGAGCCGCCTGGCTCGCAGATTTCTTTCCATCTCCCGAACAATATTCCTTATGGAGTATGCAAGGATAGAGCACTACGGAATTCCATGTATCGACTATGTATTCGACTGTACCGCTGAGGAGGGAACGATACAAGACTGTGAGATCGCCGTAGAGCGTCGTCGTCGTCACTGCTACTCCATGCCTCGTCAGTATGCCTTCCTGGCATCATATATAGCATCAACGTCATCATCATTCCATTTCCTAGTTTTTAGTACATTTTTCATACATTCTATCCTCTTAAGTATCGCAGGCACTCATGACTTGATCCACTCTATCCGTCTGTCGTAATAATTATGAGCAGATCGCCTGCGTCAAACAGTCGCCACTGTGCCGTCACCAAGTGCAGAATCGCTGCGGACATGGAGCGACTTCAATCGCCTATATTGCTTCGGGGAGCTGATGAGATAGGAGCACCATGTCGAAACTGATACTTTTTCGCGTTGTAACTATGAATTCGTTTGTCAAGCATGGTTCTACGATGACCTAGCATGGTAGCTAGCACGCGGGCGACTTGCGACCGTGGCACGTCACCGCTACAGAAACAGTGGCAGGAGAATAGTTGAGAATGATTGCAAAAAGATACGGACTGGGTTGAATTGATGTAAACATAGATATTCGCATTTCGCGTCTATGTCGCGACGTGGTGCTTCCCGAAGGACAGCAACTCGAGAGATCCATAATGTACATGAGCAAATCCCAGCCGCTGAATCGGCAGCCTACTATTCATCGTGAAGAAAAACTAGAAACCCAGTGCCGAACCCATTGATATTCGAAAGCAAGCAAACCCATCATGTATCGCCAGTGATCATAAAAAAGAAAACAAGAACCCCGTTATCGCCTTCCCAGAAGAGCCAACCGGAAAAAGACACAACTCATTAGATAGCATGCATCTAAGAGCGCTCACCGCGGAGACGACGGGCGAGCTGAATGTCCTTGGACTGGATGGTGACACGCTTGGCGTGGATGGCGCACAGGTTGGTGTCCTCAAAGAGGGAGACGAGGTAGGCCTCAACGGACTCCTGAAGAGCACCGATGGCAGAGGACTGGAAGCGGAGGTCGGACTTGAAGTCCTGAGCAATTTCACGAACAAGACGCTGGAAGGGCAGCTTGCGGATCAGGAGCTCGGTGGACTTCTGGTAGCGACGAATTTCACGCAGAGCGACGGTACCTTGGGGCAAATATTAGAACATGGTCTTGGATAAACTGGCACATAACATAAGGGACTTACCAGGCTTGTAGCGGTGAGGCTTCTTGACACCACCGGTAGAGGGAGCAGCCTTACGAGCGGCCTTGGAAGCGAGCTGCTTACGGGGAGCCTTGCCACCAGTGGACTTACCTATTGACACAGTTAGCAGGATGTTTCTTAGTGACGCGTGGTTGTTGGCCAACTGACGCGACCGTGATACGATCTTGGCAGAGGCCGACGACAACAAGAGAAACGACAGCAAGGTTAATACATACGGGCAGTCTGCTTGGTTCTAGCCATTTTTAATAATTAGGTTTGATGAGATTTGATGTTTTATTGATGAAAAAGTGATGGTGTTGATGAAAGATGGATGGTCGAAATGACGAAAGTGTCGTGGTGGTGAGTAGATGGAAGAAGGATGGAGGAGGTGGGTGGGGGGCAAGGTATTTGTAGTAAGCGAGAAGGGGTGGTGATCTGGGAGGGTGGTGTTGGGTTGCCAGCAAAAATGGATGGTCTTAGCGCGGTTTCTTTTGATCACAAAAAGTGGTCGGAAAGCAGCACACCATAAGTCCTGATTTCGGGGACTGAATTTTGGCAGGAACCATGAAAGTACGCAGAATGCGGGCGGCCCTTGCTCGGAGCGCTAAGCGAGACAGCTTCCCGCATCAGCCAATAGGAACACAGGATCACTGATATAGAATGTCACCCCAGAACGTCTTGATCCCAACCACAAGTGTAGAATGTCAAGTATTTCGATCATCTGGAATTCTTCTAATAGTACTTAGGAATTTTTCTAATTATTTTACAACTCTGATCAGACAGAGTGAGCGACATTCCGTGAGGATCAAGGCATTCCCAACGGGATCAATCACTGTTCCGTCACGCTGCCGAGAGATCAAACCCGCTGCGAGGATCCTCACTTCTGATTGGTCGATCCCTCTCTTAGCGTGTGATTCCAGTAGCCTCCCCGCGCTCCTCTTTCCTCTATACAAATATCTCCCGTCCCAAACTTCTTCAAGCTCTTCTCTCCTCCATCAATCCTATCTGTCATCCACTTAAAGTCGTTATCCCGACATCTCCACTTATTTAAACACACACAAAGTCCTTTTTGACTCCCATCTATCATCATGACTGGACGTAAGTAGCTTCTCTTTTGATCACAAGTAATACGCGACTTGACTGCAGTCACTGACGCGTTTCTTCTCTACAGGCGGCAAAGGTGGCAAGGGTCTTGGAAAGGGTGGTGCCAAGCGTCACCGCAAGATTTTGCGTGACAACATCCAGGGTATCACCAAGCCCGCTATTCGTCGTCTCGCTCGTCGTGGTGGTGTCAAGCGTATCTCTGCCATGATCTACGAGGAGACCCGTGGTGTCCTCAAGACCTTCCTTGAGGGCGTCATCCGTGACGCTGTCACCTACACTGAGCACGCCAAGAGAAAGACTGTCACTTCCCTCGACGTCGTCTATGCTCTGAAGAGACAAGGACGTAAGCATCTCTGGTTATTGCCTTTCTTGACGTGTCTCTGACAATCTTCTCAGGCACTCTCTACGGTTTCGGTGGTTGAGCGCTCTCCTCTTGCTTTCCTTTTTTCAGCCATCCTGCGCGGTCGGCGCGTCGATTGTCCTTCCGCAGCAGTGACGCGACGGTTTGCTTTTTCGGGTTGGTTCACGGTATGACTGGGACGTTGTGGTGTTTTCTTTGATCTTTTTAAAGTGTCATGGGTCTCTGGGTTTGCTTTTATCATGCTTTATTTTACTACCCTTGCGCGTCCACTACTGGTCTGCTAGTGTGCGTGTTTGAATTTCTGTATCATAGCGGCCTCTATGCTTCTGGCTGTGCCCCAGGCTTGAAGAGATTGCAGCATCAGACGCAATCTAATATGAATACGATCAGTCGAAATATTCAATCTCTCTAGACTTGTAGCTCATGTGCCTGTAGCCCTCTTTTTCTTTGCGCCTTGACGCGTCTGATCCTGCTCCGGTCTTGTCGAATTCCTGCGAATACCTTGACTTCGCCATGGTCGTGATATGCTGTGTGTTAGATTATGTATTTTCAAGTGACTAAGCGTAACTGTGCGTGACATTTCTTCTGCCCTTTTTCTATAGTAGCCGGTTCATATCCGTCTATTGTGGGTATGTCTTCGCTTGTGGGTGTTGATGTTGTGCCTTTCTGCCTGATCTGGTGCGTCGGACGGTGTTCGATAATATGTCTGATCTTGGCTTCAGTAGATATTAAATTGGTGATTTTGAGAGTTTTATTCGTGTATTTGTCATCTAGTAATTCAACAGTGCTAATAACTATTGAATTTTTATCTTGTTATGTTGAAGTACACTGAGTTTATTTGAAATGTGGTGCACTGGTTATAGGGAACAATATATATAATCTCGACGAACATATGGAATAAGCGAAATCGAACAAAATTCCCAGACACAGACACTTTCCACATCTCGATTGACATGGAACACAAGCAAAGCATACAAGGCCTATAACAAAACGCTACAATTCGATATTATATCATACACGACGCTGGTAGAGCTGTAGGAGGGATATCTGCAGGATCGACCGCAAAAGACTACCCGACGAAGTTTTCACTACAAAAGTCGCGGTAATGACTATAAAAACCGGATAAGCTTATAGTAGAGCGTTAAGATAGTTCAGCTCAAATATAATATTTATCCCAAAAAGCTCTGCAGGCCGAGGATCATGAAAAATCAAAGACGGTATCTGGTTACCCTACAGACCGCGTTCATGGCGGAGTTGGACCCGGGTTCAACTTGGGGTTCAACTCTGGGGTTCACCTGACCGGCAAGGACACCACATCGTCTCATCTGCTCCGCAACGCAATGCATTTGCGATGACCTTTCGAGTCAACTACCTGCCAAGATAGGCCACATAAGAGTAGAAGGACAACCTTATATTATACACCACATATCACATATGATGGAATCTACACCCTTTACCGCACCCAGTTCATCAGCTGTATCAGCACACTGGAACTGCGGATTAAGATGTTCACCACTAGCTTCCACCCAACTGAACCCAGTGCATGGTCGAAGCTTTGAAGGCATAATGCACGCGACACAACTCCAGCTGAATTATCCATACTGAACTGACCCCAAATTGAAAACCACAGCTCTACTGACTACACGTAATGCATGCAATCCTCTGCCCTCCGCCCTCCGCCCTCCGCCCTCCGCGCTCCATGCTCCTGCCCCTGCTTCCACATGACATGGGATGCTGCTCAACCCCTGCAACTGACCATGGGATCTAGATACGACCCGAACGGACCTCCAGTCACAGAATATTAACACGGCTGACTATTGATATCGATTCACTAGCGATAATACCGAAGCACCAGAAACCAAGATAAAGGGTTCAACATCCAACGAGGGAAGGAGGCGCGCGGCAGCGGTATAAAGAGGAAAATAATACAACATATGACCCCGCGGTCATCGCCGGATATACGAACTGGTGACACTATCTGGTGTCGTTAGACTCGTAGCTCCGATGAGAGGACATTATAGCACGCGTGGACGGAAGCCCCCTCCAGTGGACTTGGACGCGCCCGTGAACGAAACCGAGACAAATACAGAGACAGATAGGACAACAAATCGGATCTGACAGCAGCTAAAAACACACACACCCTACAAAGCCCAGCTTCTGACTCACTGGCCACCCCATTAACCCCAAATGCGTCACAAATATACACAGGATAGCCGTATCAGCAGGGACCAAGGTCAAGCGGGGTGGTCGTCCTAAATGAGACAGGCAGTGTACTCCGTAGACTTCGTAAGTAGCACTGTAGCTACAGGACCAGGATGCATTGCTTGGTCGAGGCCATCAAGTGTTCCATATTTGACGCGTTATTATTGAGAGCAACTACACCGCTCCGACAAGCACCAGCAGAGCCTAAGGCCCAGATGCAGAGACAGTCACCTGCTGTAGCCCCCTTCTGCCTTAGGCCACGAAGCTCTTCCCAAGTTCGAAGCCGCAGTCGATCACGGCTACATCACTCCATACTCCATCCTCAGACATACCTGGATCCATCCGACAAGGTATGCGACCAGGAAAAGCTTATCTCTTTGATTCATGACTCCTCTGCGCGCATCGATCTCACACAGGATACGCCGAGTATTTCAGAACACAGAGCACGCAGGTCAACGACAATAGACTCATTCAGCTGCCAGTAAGCATTCCTCGTATTATCTCAATGACCGGAAATTTGCGGCTCAAGCTGCTAGGATACCCCACCTCTTGTAAAATGACACCTTGTTCAATGCACTCTCGCAAGGGAATACATGCACAACAAGCCTTCAGCCCTTCCCGCCAAGGAATGTGAAGGACGAGCGAACATTCCTTGATCAAGCACACCGGCCTTTCACACAAGCTTCTCCCAGCCTTCAACAGTTCAAGTTGACAATTGCACGGAGTTATTCTGACCGAATTGCAATGGAGAGAAGCGGTCCTTGGCACGGCCTTGGCACATTCCTGTTGCGCCAATCATTGACAGATCTTCCTCACACGAGCTGGTGTCACAGACTAGAGATCGCGCCACGGGCCAGTATGAGACGGGGCGTAAATGCACATGCGGGTTTGTGTACCTCCCTGGAGGGACGATGCGAGGGCTAAAATGTCCTGGTGTCGCTCAAGGGGCGGTTGACGAACCCTGACTCTTCAAAAGACGAGAGGGGCCGAACAGGCAATTGCAGCACTTGAGTACGCCACAAGATTGACATGAAGGATCATTTGAATTTGGACCGAATCTGATATTGTGTAAGCGACAAGCGGTCTCAGCATCTCTTTCAGGAGATTTCCAACCTGTAGTGCGACCGCACATTCCAGTTCAGGCCATCAGATTCGCCAGGCTTCTTGGAAAAACTGGCCCGTAAACACGGACGGGATTTTCATACCCTGCAGGTCAGTATGGTGGAGGGGAAACCAGATTGATGGGTTGCACAAGCTGGTGAGACTAATAATTGGCAGAAGATGGGTGCGAGTTCGTGCTACTCTTAAGCTCGGCTTTTACTATCCATCGAGGGCACATAGAGCCCTTGCTGCTCGGTTCGTCTTGATGCCGCAATATCGCTCATCACCACGACCATAGTTTCAAGAAGGCACACCAGCATGCCTGCGTTGCTTATAGCAATACTTCTGCTCGCTGTATCGCTAGCAAGAGGAGCATCCAATGCGACAGGAATTGATCCTGTCGACAATTACTGTTCAAGACTGTATCACCAGTCAACAGTGAAGAACGAGACTCTGTACGTCGACGGAGGACTCGAAGTCTTCGTGGCGAAAAGCAACAACGGAACCCCAGAAGGCGCTCGAGTAACCGGATATAGTAGGTTCTTTTGGTGCCCTTTCGAGCAGACTCACATCAGAGGCGCTGACCATGCCTAGACACTGACTTGATCGAGGTTGACCTGAAGTCTTCTTGGGACTGGAAACAGAATGTATCGATCCGGGCTGTCTCGAAAAAACCGAACCCCAGAACTGGCACAGATCCGCCTGTGGTGGTTCGTGGGGCACTGTATGCGGGAGCGCCATCGGACTCGAGCATTTACCAATATGGCGGAACTGTCTCATATGTGAACACGAGTTTTCCTGGTTTCCAAAAACCAACATCGTCACAGTATGCGCTTTGGTCGTACAACACCAGCCGTGGCTCTTGGGATCAATTTGACGTCACACTGGGCGCTGAGTATCGACCTGCAGGGGGAGCGTATGCCGAGGCTCCAGACCAGGAATTGGCATTTTATCTCAACGGATACATCAACAACGGGACATCGAATGACCTTGAGAACTCGGACGACCTTCTCCGCTACCTGGATGGATTGATCGTCATTGATACCCACACACAGATGGCGACAAACATATCCACGAGCTCACTAGCAAACTTTCCACGAGTCAAGGGTGGCATGGTCTACATCCCTGGCATAGGACCCAAAGGCATATTGGTCGCAGTGGGCGGTGTCACCAAGCCAGTGAGTGACGGTAGCGCGTCCGACGAGGGAACCTACGTATGTTCAGACGCAATGTTCGGTCTGTGATTCGACGCTGATCAGTTCTGTCAATAGGTGCCCTTCGACGAGATCGATATCTTCGACATATCGTCCGCTTTCGAGGGCGACGATAACGGCATCTGGTATGCACAGAAAGCGTCAGGGGACATACCGACCGGACGGACGGAYTTTTGCTTGGTCGCTGTCTCTGCAAAGGATAATTCCAGCCACAATGTATACATGTACGGAGGCAAGGGCGCAAACGAGTTATACGACGAGATCTACGTGCTATCTATCCCGTCCTTCACGTGGACGAAAATCTTCGAGGGAAAGTCGCCACGCTACGGGCACACCTGTCACCTGGTAGCCAACCGACAGATGTTGACAGTGGGAGGAGCATTGTCTGAGGACCTCTCTACGTGCGACTGGGAATACAGAGGCGTTGCCATCTACGACATGTCTACATTGACATGGGGCAGTGTATATGATGCGTTTGCTGCAGATTACGCAGTCCCTGCAAAAGTCTACGAAGTGGTTGGCGGGGGGTAAGTCTGCCACGCCAACGAAGCTTTGTAAAAACTGACCAATTCTCGATAGGCCCAACGGAAACGCAACCAGGAAGACACCCTTGGATGGGTTCAGTTCACCGGAGCTCGCCAGCTTCTTCTACCCGCCCGCGAACAACAGCAGCGCAAGTGCTCCGCAGCCAGCGCCAACCAAGCTCAGTAAAGGTGCCATCGCTGGCATTGCCGTCGGCTCAGTGGCAGGCGCCGCCATCCTCTCCGCAGCGCTACTCTACACACATCAGCGACAGCGAGCAGCAGCCGAAGCTCGGCGAGCCGCGGAGGCCGAAGAGGCAGAGAAGGACATATTCATGGAAACTGCCTGGAGGAGCAAGGACGGCGACGGTGACGAGCTTCCGAGCTCGATGAACAGACAGACCAGGGTGCCAGCACATGAGATAGATGGGAGTCATGTACGCGAGATACCGGGTAGTTGATGGCCTTAGTAGGTCTGCAACCTTACATGACACGCATACAAGCATCGAATTAACCGTATCGTCTAAACACTTAAGTGAATACCAACAATACATTACTGCAAACAATCCAACTCACCAGCCACACAAAGTGGAGAACAGTTCAGCTACCAGAGGTACGACAAAGTTAAGGGGTGGATCTCAGCGGATAGACTATGTACCATGGCGTCATGATCCACACTGCAGGGATTACATCGACCTCTGCCTTACATTGTAAGTACTCGTTCAGTTGGATTATCTCAATTATTACTTTCTAATGTCAGTTCATACAAGTGGAGTAGGGTGGTTACTTCTAAACAAACTCAAAATATAATCATTTGGATGATGAGCATTGGTCCCTTGGGCATGTATCTCGACTCGACGTCACCTTGGAGCATAACAGACAACCTCATACGCCATAATCTACTTATACTTCACATTCTATGTCTAACACGTAAGTTCGAAGGGAGCGAACAGGATCCCTGCCATCCCCGCAAGCCCAATCCACATTTCAGTTCGCAATCAGCATCCCCACTGCCATAGGCCCACACACACACACCACACATCCCAGTGGGTGCACCATCCACCTATAACAACCATGAGATAACCTGTACACAAGCCTGAAGAACTCTGTTACACCCTTGAAACTCCTATACATGACGATCATGACGGAATGGGCGAACCGGGACGTCCACAGAAGTACGTACTGATGTTGAAAGAGGGGTCCAATTGCTGGTAGTGCTAAGTTTGAAGTAAACGGACTATCTTCGAATCTCTGACAAGGGTGAGGAGTCCCGACTGAGTACGAGTACACAGAGCTATTGAGATTGCGATTGTCGCTGCTACGGACCCCGCAAGGGTTTCAGACTGCAATATCAATGAGACCTTAGTGCATCTAACAGTATTTACAATAGTCTCAATCTTAGGATCAATGCATAAAGAATATCGACAGTCTATCATTAGTCACTTCACTACTAGTGTACAGGTTCCCATAGTATACAATCCCATCTTCACCCTTTGTACACCAAGGCAATGTTCATCAAACGCGAAACAAAAACATGCAGACCTCATAAGCGTGACACTCATACATAAATGCGCATATAGTACACATGAAACGCGCAGAGATCATCGCGCATGCTGAAAGTAACAAGCCCGAATCATATCCATGCTGATCAAATCAAGCAACAATCTCAACTTGCGAGGAATGACCCAACCAAACAGAATGTCCACCATGCAAACCATTTTCACACCCAGAGAGTAAGAAGAAAAGACCACGCAATGCACTAAACTGTTGAATCCATGCTTGCTGAAACAAAACACTCAGAAAAAAAGGAAATAAAAAAAAGGAAAAAACCAAAAATGATAATCGTAAACCATTGGAGACGTAACCACAGAATCATCATTGTGTATGTTGCGTATTGTACGTCAATTAAGACGCGAGTTTCATGATGTCATTCTAGCACTTTCGGAGCGCCTCAGGCATCTTTATCCCGAAGCGGAAGTTATCACCGTCGATCGGCAACCATCGGTGGATCTGTCACCAATCAGGATAAGCCTCTGACATCATAGGCTTGAACACCGTCATCTTGAGTCACGGAGATGTCGATGCAGGAGCGGAAACGGGGGATCATCCTATTCGTCGCTCCGATGAAGCTCTGAAATGATTTGTGACAATCATCGGATAGAAACTTCGAGAGATGAAACAATTTGGGTGTGCATCAGCGTAGACGCGCCCAAAACGCTCCGCTAGCTTTTCATTCACGGCCCCTGCGCCGCTGCTTACCGGGCCAATCGACTTCAGGATGAACCACCCGCATGTGCCGGGTCAACGCATCATTGCGCGAGAAGGTCTTCTCCTCCGTGCACAGATGACATCGAACCTTCTGCTTACGGGCGTTGTGAATCGTGTCCTCGTGCCGCGTAAGATCATACGGTCGCGAGAAGACCGAATTGCAGGGTTTCCCAGTAGAAGGGTTGATCCGCTCACATTTGTGGGGGCCAGCCTGGGAGTTCCGTGCCGAGTGATCGCGGCTAACAAGATGACCGCCAGGGGTAGTTTGGCGGTGAGCCTCTCGCTTGTGCTTCTGGAGCTTAGCCGGCGTCTCAAAGCGTTGAGTGCAGCCATGGTAGGTGCAGGTGTAGGTGCCACCATCTGTAGATGTATTGTCTGGCCGAGTAATCTCTTGTTTAAGAGGGAGGATGTTCATGTTGGATTGAGGCGAAGTCATATCATTTTGAATGACCTCGCTTCCTGTAGACTCAAGGTGCGGAAGAGAGGCGGGAAACTCGGGTGTATGATGAAGCAAACTGTTCTGCTGCTGCTGGTGCTGCGGCTGGCGGTGGTTCTGCTGTTGCTGGACAAAGGGATACTGTTGAGAGAGAGAGTTGGTCTGCGTATTGAACTGACCAGGAAACGAATCCATCGATGGAAAGTTTTGTGCCTGTCGTAACGAAGAGCTGCTCTCACGTCGTAAGCCCAATGCATCACTGAGATTGAAATCAGGCTGACTCGAAGGGAACAATGGTGGCATGCTAGCATCTTCAGTCTCATTGAAGTCAAGGACCGCATCCTTGGGAGACATGGTCTTGGGCTCTGTCTGAGATTGGCCCAGATTTATGGCACCTTGAGGCATAGGCACGCTGGTGGCCAGTTGAGCAACGTTGCTGAACTCAGCCGCCATTGGAGAGTTTTGTCGGAAGGGCGAACGCTCACGGTTCAGATTGACTGCGGGAGACTGAGACCGTGCAGATAGGTGACCCTGATTGGCAGCTTGCAGACGATCTGCGAAGACGCTGCGGTAATGCTGGTTGCCGGAGGGTTGCTTTGGGACCTGTGGTGCTGGCATGATGGCAGGATTGTATAGCTCATCTTGGTAAATGTCGGAGATTGTGCGATTGAGCTTGGGAATGCCGATGGTCATATTGTTACCACTGTGGTTACCGTAGTCTGAAAGCGCATCGGCATGTAAGTATTCATCCATCCACCGGTCTACATCGGGATATCGGTTCTCACCATTAGCCATCGCCTTCGATGCATCATCGATCTCGTCAAAGCTTGTCTGTGGTGTCACCGGCGAGTTGTGACTCACGGTCGAAACGGAGGGAGCCAGTGAGTAGTCACTTGATTGGTTTTGTGATTGTTGCTGCTGGCTGTTTTGCTGCTGCTGCTCCATCACAGCCCGTCTCATAGCCGCTTCTGCCTCGGCCTGACTAGCATCATGTGCTGATGGATTGTAGTTCTGGAAAGGTGTGGCGAGGAAAGAGTTCTGCACAGGAGTCTGGACAGGTGTAGGCAGAGGCTTTGACAGGCTACCGTTGTTGGACCGTTGCACGCTTCCTCCTGGGGCAGATTTGATGGAAGCAGGAGAGGTCTGTAGCTGCGAGTCTTGATACGAGGACCGGGAGAGACCGTTCGAAATGCGAGCAGGACTCAGGAGCTGTAGGTTGCCTTCCCAACCGTGGTTGTTTGCGACAGTATGTTGCGCCAACATGGGGTTGCTGTTATGGTGGTTGCTGTAGAGATATTGCTGTTGGTATTGTGGCAGGTATGGGTTGGAAATTGGTGGCGAGGTCGAATGCTGAATATGAATCGAAGGGTTGTACGATGAAGCAGGTGTCATCGAAGGAGCCTCGAAGGAACTGCCGTCTGCGACAGCAGGCGAGTATTGCGCGACTGCCGTTGCGGGAAGGTGGGAAAAGGTAGAGGCGGGAGAGGAGGAAGGTGACGAGGGAGCGGAAGAGGGCGGAGAGACAAAGTCGAAGCTAGGTTGATACTGAAAGGGTGACTGCAGTCGAGGCTGTTCTTGGTAGAAACACTGTAGTGAAGGGTCTTGCTGAGAGAAGTCTGGGATGAACTGATCGTCTTGTATGCAAACGGGGTCCTGGTGGTGGACAAAAGGTGCAGATGTTGGTTCAGTGATGAGACCCTTACGTACAGAAGGGTACATAAGCATAATGGTCTCTTGGAAAATTTGGGACGATAGACTTGGATGATGGGACACCGAGTGGAGGGAATTTGCGAAGAGGATTCGCCACCGGGGGCAGGAGAGTTTAAATAATAGGTTGGCACCAACGGCCCCAAGAAGTCCCGACGGGCTGAAATCCGATTAACTCGTTCGTGGTGCGACCGAGAGGACGGTTCGAGCGGAAGTTAAGTTGAGCACGAGACGTGGTACTGAGTTGACGAAGCAGAGATGATATCGAAGAGTCTGGAAGCGGCGGGCAGACCAGAGTCTCAACTGGAGGGTTCAAGATGTGAGGACTGGAAGTTTGAGCGAGCTACTGATTAGTGATGTGAATAAAGTTTGAACTGAAGGTTATTATGATGTGATGACAATTGCTTGTGTGTGTATGGTGAAAAAAGACAATGTATGAAGCGTAGTATAGTAAAGATAGGGATCACTTACTAGGAAGAGGAGGAGGAGGAGGTTAGGAGATGGGAACCCCAGATAGGAGTTAATAAACGATTGATAACAAGGGATATGATGTGAGAATGACTCGAGAGGTAGAAGATCAGATTCCTAATGTACAAGGTATCTGGAGGTCGAAGCAGGATCATTGTATGGACAGGAGGGGACAAGGGACTCATTTATGATCATGATAATGATGCAATAATCCCCAAAAGGCTAGCGTCGTTGCACAGTTCAGAGCGAACTAGCTAACTTAGCGTCAGAGTCAGTCAGTTCTGTCATGTTTTACGGGCCTGCCCGAAGGAGTTATGACAACGGTCAATCCTTGACTCAGGATTACAAATAATACCTCGGGAAAAATACCATAATTACCAATACGTACTGCCTGGAAGGTTTGATTGATCGATCTGACTTTTGTCTGGGGGTTTTTAGCGCCCATCCATCTGGCCCCACCTCCCACCAAGCCATTAGTCGGAAACTCGAAAATGATGAACCCACCATTATGGAGTCGGGTATCTACCAAGCCACAATTCTTGCAGCTAAAGATGGATGCGTTGTCCTCGACCAGGTACCACCGAGTACGGACTACAGAGCGCAGACGGGTCAGTTAGCACTGGCATTTTACCATCTATCCCCTTGCAGTGACCGAGCCACACTCCTGTCCGCAGTAGGTTTGGAGTGCAGTTATGCCTGAAGGCCCAATTAGTCGGACAAACCCGAGATATGTGCCGATTTAACAAGTATCTAGTTCTTGATGTTTCTTTGTTCTTCTTTCTCATTGAAAAACAGATTATGCAAAAATGAAAATAAATCTTATCAATTTGTCATTATTTTATGACTCTCATACCGAGGCCTCACCGGGGGGACCACAACTATTCTGAGTATCAATGACTCAGATGGTCGCTAGGCTATGCCAGCGCTCTATGACTCCCATGTGCACCATTTGGTCGGTACAAGTACTCTGTAATATTATTGAATGATATCTAAGCTATTAGTAAAACCCTACATCCTAAACAACCAAACTAGTACAGTTGGATGAGGCCGACGATCCTGCCATTTCTGAGCCTAAGGCTACCAATGACAAGCTGCAGTGGCTACGCCGTGCATTCCTGTCCACGCAGGTGGTGAAGATCCCGAGCTCGTGTGGTTCAGGACCCTGACAATATGCACAAACGGTAGGACCGTGTAAAACCACTAATCAGGACCATTTAGCTGACATGTCCTTAGAAAGGGTGGGGGGGGGGGGGGGGGGGTAAGATTTCTCAAGTAAGGCTTGCTTGGTTTGTTCATAGCTCCGCGGCTTGATAAGCCAACCAAGCATAAGCCACGTTTGCGCCACAGATATGTGGCTAGTGCCCAAAAGGCATGAATGCACACTACTCATGATTATTAATGTTGCCGTGTACGGACTTCGCCGACATTCGACCGAGAGATTCATCTGGCAAGTACTAACACAATCTATTGCATTCCATGTTCGATTGCAGCATTTGTCACCACATGATCAAAATCAATAAAACGATATCCCTGCTTGCTGAACTGTGCAAGTGTGCAGAACAAGCGCTCGAGAAGCGGAGAAGACTCGGAGATACCTACTCAACAGCTCCCCACCATCCCCACTCTCGGCATCCCCTACTGGATGGCCGACTTTCTGGGGACTCTGTCAGTCGAGGTACACATAACTACTCGGCCGGCCAAGTTCGCAACACATGAGCATTTCAAATGCATTCATCAGTTTGTAGAAAGATTATTTTTCAAGCTAATGCTTTGTAGCTTGTGAGGCTCAGTACTGGAATATGTCAGCTGATTGTTTCTCTCCCATGGTACTACGGACTATTGAGCACTAGTTACGTTGCGTGGGAGGTCATCTGACCTAAATCATGATCTTGTTCAATATCACCACCTATCTAGAGTCATACCATAAACAAGAGAGTCTAACCATATGCTTTCTGTTGGTTCTTTGTTATTCATTTAATTTGCAAAGCCGAATAATTTCCTGTATTATCACATGCAAATTCTCGGTCGCTTCTAATATCTGTACCTGTTGGCGAATACTGGCAGATCAGGATGCGAGCAAGTTACCTAACTACGGAATAGGGTAGCGGCCTGTAGCAACACAGTGCGTACTCTAGCCCATTTGCTATAAAAAAGACCAACTGTCCAGTATACAATGGTAGCCAACCGTAATCCTCGAGTGACAGACACAAGACACATGGCTCCCCACTCATCGCTTGAATGACAGCTGAAGCCAGTGGCAACTTCAACTGAAGCACATAAAATCAGAATCTGGCTGCCTGTGTCTCACTTTACTCGACATGCATGTTCATGACCAACGGATTCGCGTACGCGGCTCAACTTCCCTTCAACCGGGGACTGGCCGCGCATGACTGGCACGAGTGCTGTTGTTGACTCGTCAGATAACCCAGCCTAGATAGTGGACACTCTTGCCCTCATGCCCTGGTAAAGGTCGAGATCGAATCTAGCTCTGACCAGTGTCTCGGATCTTGTTACAGCTGCAGTCTTGCACTTGCACCTGGATCGTTGACTCGTTCGGCGTTCGGCCGGACTGGACCCGGCGGGTCTTGTTCTTACATGGTGGATATTTGCGATGTCTAGGCTTCTCCGATTATGAACCAGCGATTGGTGGTTGGCAAGTCAAGAGTCTCAGCTGGATATCTCTTTCTGACTTATCTGCATGATTTTCTCTCTAGCTGGGAGGTGAAATCCGGGGTACATGTGATTTGCCTGACTCGTTTCAACATTTCCCTGACAGTCTAGAGTGGATCTAGTATACATTCAACTACAGTACTTCCCACTCAGCTGACGATTCCGTGATATTACCGAGAACATGATTATTATTCATCGATCTATCCGAGCTGAAGTAAAAGATTTTTTTATCTGGTGGTGCCAACTAACAAGGATTAGATCGATTTACCCGATAGTCAGCACCTTAAACCACATGGAATTTTCCCTCGAACCTCAGGCAGGTCAGCAATGTGCATATGCAGCGAAGGAAAAAGTTTTTCCCCCCTCCCTCTGTTGCTGCAGGTTTCTTTTGCAAATGGGAGTGATTGCGGACATGATTCGCTGACATGGATGTATCCGAGCACAGCCACATCCGTCGGTGGTGAGGGATCTTCGTTTTTGGTGGGGCTGTTGGGACCCGTCAGCAAGGGAGCTGCTGCTGGTGGTGGTAAGAAATAGCGGTAATACGAATATGGTAATAAAACCGAAGGAGACCGGTGTATTGCGCATGACAATACAGCCTAGCACACTGCAACACAGGGCTACATCGCTCCCTCCATTCCTCTCTTGGGCCGGAAAATCCTAGCCGGAGGATTCGACTTCGGTTCCCCCGTAGCGTCGAAGGATTTTTTCCATCGGCCTTCTAGAAGCCCCGTCTAAATTTGGGCATGCATGAGTAGCGTCAATGCGTCCATTCCTGTTGGACTCACACCTTTTTGAAAAACTTTTTCTTGCAGTTTAACTTGCGACTTGCACGAGTTGGATTTGGACTAGAGATGCCAAGGTGAAAAATTTTCTGGCATGGCTGCTCGTCTAGATGGACGTTAGTGATAAGGTGGTTGCACTTGTGCATGGTCTGTATACAGGACTGCATTGGCCTGGATGACAGAGTCCGGAGTATACCTCGGTGATATCGGCCGGTGAAAATTCTTCATGCAATGATTAGGAATAGGATAGGACATATTATTAATAATGGTTGTCCGATACAATTTTGACAAATATTCGATAGGTTGAGCTTCCCATGTCTCCGATAGCCGAAGGTTCCCTGAGCCGTGTCAATATCACCGTACTCCATATCGGTAGTAGACCATTAATACTACTATCACTATCTATGAAGATAACGATAAGTAACTAACCAACTAACCAAAACTAACCAAACTACAAGTATACAGGCTCAGTTGGGCCCTCGGCCCGGTAGATCCTTCAGGCCTGTCGGTAACACGGCACCGTGGTTCGCGCTCCGAAGAATAGCCTAGCATCTTCATTTTCATCTTCATCTCGCTTGCTTGCTAATCTGAATCCCAATCTGACCGAATACGAAATGCCGCGAATTTCCGGACCGGAGGCTAATATTATACTTTTCAAGTAGGAATTCCGATTTGATTCACTTCGTCCGGAGATCCGAGCGTAGCATAATAGATAGCAATAGCAATAGCAATTATCAATTTCTAGTCTGTACTAGCCTCACCTCGAATCATGATATTCAGATCGTGATATCCATCTCCTATGTATAACATCAAATGGAAGCAAGACCGCGTGACATGGTACATGGCCGGTCACATGCTCTCGCAACTCACCACCTCGTGTTGGCGCCTAGATCACACCATTTTTTCTAATCAGAATCAAACGACTTAGGTTTATACTATTGAGTAAAAGAATTCAAGATGCATACTCATACTCGTACTCGTACTGCCTAAATGGAAGTTGAAATGGTCTGGACTCTTGTCATCCACCCGTCCAGGGCCGATCAGGTCTCGACCCGCGTTCAGACAGTTCGCTTAGAGTGGAGATCCGATCAGCTAGACTTGACTCAACACTAAGCATTCATGTGCATTATCAGGGCTTTTTATAGAAGTTTTTCCACCGGCCAGGAGCCTAGGATAGCGTTCTGAGTCGATTCGCTGGATATTCGAGACTCATGAGACATGAGATACACGAGTATGCGTGTGCAGATGGACGGTTTGCGAGGTCGATGGTCGGGTGGGACTGTTCTAATATTAGAGTATTTTTTCGGAATAGATAGGGTCTGAGCCTCCATCAACAGGACAGCCACTATCTAGTCAGTATGGCTATCGATAAGTTAGTCTCGACTTCAGTCTTAATCTTGACTTGACAATTAGATAGCCAGATTGTATGGCTAGAGTAATTGCATTTACACTACGGTGTCGGTTCCAGCAGTACGCAAGTATAATGCTAAGAATGAATAGAAGATATCAACTGATATAAATCCCGAAACGAACACTTCGGTCCGCGTCTTATATCACAAGAAACGTGCTTTTCCAGACAATATCCCAAGAACAAGAAGGTTTTTTTTGGCTTCGCTTTCCTCACTTTTACTCGATCAACCCAGGACAATAGCCTACGAGCATGTTAGCATAGCTGAGCCGAAGAATGAAAGTCATGACATACCCGTGCACGTTCGTAGAGAGGGCGAATACCCGTCCAAGATTGGAACTGTACTCCATTAGTCATGTCCATCTGTACAAGTCAGTCAACATACCTGGTGTACTCCTTGCCCGACCAGGGCTTCCAACCCAGGAATAGTAGTCCACCCAGCATCGACGGCCAGCTGCATCAGCGCCGTCACACGCGGCTTGTAAGCCATCTCCAGCAGCACTCGGGCAGATCCCTCGATCGTCCGGACAGCGTCGGCGTCTGCCTCCTGAGCACGTTCAAACATGTGGCAGAGGATCTCCCGCATACCGGGATCAATGGGCCGGTCGGCGGGGATCGTGCCGATCGCAACATGGGGAACATGCTCCAGCTTCTCGTTGCCCTCCAGGATTCGAATGTTGTAGCCGCTGGGGAAGGTCGACACCATGCTCTCCAGCTTGGCAGGGTTCCGTCCTACAATGTAAATGGGGGAGAAACCCATCTGGTGGAGAGCGTAGATGGCAGCGCGGCATGTGCCTCCGCCACCCACCACAAGAGCACTGGCATTGCCGTCGGCTCCGTAGACGCCCGCGTTACGGAGGCACTGGACCATGCCCTGCCAGTCGGTGTTGTGACCAACCAGCCGCTGCGGCTTGCCCTCACCATCGAAAACGGGCACGATGGTGTTCACGGCACCGATGATCTCGGCCTCCGCGGCAATCTCGTCAAGTAGGGGCATAATATCCAGCTTCAGAGGAATCGTCACAGAGGCTCCTCCAAAATCGGGAGCGCGGATGAAGTCCTTGACATCGTCGACATTGGCAGTCTCCAACCGGGTGTACTCATGGGGAAGCCCCATCTCGGCGAAAAGAGAGTTGTGCAGGGCCGGCGAGCGGGAGTCGGAAATGGGGCTTCCAAAGAGGGCAAAGCGCTTCTTCTTGATCTCGCCCATCAGTGACAGACCCTTGCGAATATCTGTCGCAGACAGCTGGCCAGGAGCAGCCCTGAACGGGAGAGCAGGATGCGATACGGGTGTCATGAATCCATTCAAGATGCGACTCAGCTGCCCGTTGCCTCCCATGTTGATCGCGATCAGTGGCACGTCGTGAGCCTCTTCGGCCCAGTTCTTGAACTTCCTCAGAGCCGTGTTGTCATCAAGGTTCCTAGCCACACCCACAAGCTTGATCACGTCGCCGTACTCGAGCGCTCGGTTGTAGTACTTCATCCAGGACATATTCGCCCACGAAAGCTCGCCCTTCGGGTCGTGGTGCGAAGCGATGATCTTCGAGTACCCCTTCATCTCAGTAACCGCGCGCAGCATGTCGTCCGGGAAGGCGATCTCGAGATCCACAAACTCGCACCCTGACCGGACTGCGAGCCGGTAGAGCTGCATCGCCTCTTCATGAGCATCGTCGGGGAACCGACCCCCCTGTGACTTCGTGCGAATGGTGAAGATCACGGGCAGTGTGATACGACTGCGCAGGTAGGAGATCTGATCAGCAACAAAATCGACGGTCGGAATGCCATTTGACGACTCTGGGTCCTCCAGCAGGTCGACACGCAATTCAACAGCATCAGAGCCCACACATGCTTGCTCCAAGATCTGATCCGCACCACGCAAGTCAGGCAGGGTCAGCGACACGAAGAACGAATGCTGCTTCTTCTTGATGATACTGAGGCTGTCCTCTAGTCCTGTGACAAACTTGATGAAACGTGCAAAGTCCTCAGACGCCCGGGGAAGTCCTGCGGTGGCGTGCTGACTGTAGTACTGAATATTGCTGCATTCCTGGAACCATGGCTTGCGGCGCAGCCACACTCCAAGCATATCCTCAACATAGGCCGGGCGGGTCTTATCGATGTTCAAGAATGCCATCACCTGCTTGATGTCGCGCATGACGAGCAGAACATTCCCTTTCGTTTTGTGCCAATCGATAAGCAGCTTCCTAGCTTCAGGAATCTCTACTACTCCTCCGCCGCATGCGAAAACATGACCGGTAGGGCGCTCCTTCATCGTTCGCTGCAGAAGACTAAGCTCGGCATCTCTGAAGCCCTGCCAGCCACGCTGCTTGATGATGTCCGGAATGGTCATGCCTTCTATGCGTTCGAGCTCGTCGTCAAGATCAATGAAGGGCCGCTTGAGCGTAGACGCGACCCAGTGTCCACTAGTGGTCTTTCCAGCACCACGCATACCGATAATGAACACCGACGCACTGGCCTTTTCGGCACGGGTGAGAACGGGTGATTCGTCTTCCTTCAGCTCCTTGCCCTCGAGCTTGACGGCGAATTTTTGGCGCAGAGTATCCCACCAGCCGGGCCATGTCTTACCCACGCACTCCTTTTCCAGAATCAGTGTAGGCTTAGGGGCAACGAGCGATAGAACGCTGAAGCTGAATGCGACTCGGTGGTCATCGTAGCAGAAAACTCCGCCGGCCGGCTGCCGTAAGGCGGAACGGTCAATGCCGTCGATCTCAAGTCCGTCATCGTGTTCCCGACAGACGACACCAAACTTGGCAAGCTCGTCGTGCATGGCCTTGATGCGGTTACATTCTTTGACACGCTGGTTCGCGATACCGTAGATGCGAGTTGTGTGGTTTGAGTCCTTGCCTCTGGCAATGGCCGCAAGGACGGATGCCCCAAGGAATGCATCTGTCATTGGCTCCATATCGACGTTGGGCAAAGGCCGCAAGACACCGTCGGCCGGACCGGTAACGGTGGTCGAGGTGTCGGTCTGTTCCACGGTGCAACCCATGGGTCTTAAAACATCAACGGCGAAACGAGCATCGCCTTGAAGAGACTTGGATCCAATGTTCGGAATAGTGCACGTGGTGCCGGTGACTGCTGCAATCGCCAAGGGGTAGGTGGCGGAACTGGCGTCGCTCTCCACGACGTACTCTGCGGGATTGATGTAACGTCCCTGAGGAATGTGATAGGTATGCTCCTCAGTGGTAGACTTCTTGACGTCAATGCCGAAAGATCTCATCATAGCCGTCGTCATGTCAATGTAAGGCTGCGAGATGGGCTTACCGCCCACCAGTTTCAAGGTCACAGGCTCCTTAGCATAAGGGGCGCACATGAGCAGGGAGGACACATATTGAGACGACACTTTCGCGGCGAGGTTGATCTGGCCACCGGTGAACCCGCCTGAGGCGGCGATCTTGAGCGGCAGACTGCCCTTGTTCTCGACGTACTCAATATGCGCACCATTTGCGGTCAGGGCATCCACCAAGTCGCCAATAGGTCTCTGCTTCATGCGGTTGTTGCCCGTGAGGACGCTTGAATCGACGCTGCTGGGAGTGGCAAGGGTAGCGACAGTGGTCAAGAAACGCGAGGCCGTACCCGCGTTGCCCAGGTAGAGTGGAGAAGGGTGGGCTTGAAGAGAACCTCCTTTGCCATTGACAACAAGGACTTCGCCTTCCTCTTCCCAGGAGAAGGTGGCGGCGCCAAGGCGCTCCAAGGCGTTCAGCATGACCTCGGTATCGTCGGAATGCAGCAGGTTCTTGATACGGACAGTGCCCGAACCGAGAGCGGCGAGTACCAGAGCTCGGTTGGAGATACTCTTCGAGCCCGGAGGCGCACAAACCACATCCGAGGCCGGTGATACACCAGGGTACACTTCAATACTGGGGGCAAGGACGACACCAATATCCTCATTCGGCACAACGCTAGCCCGTGGTTCGTATGTGCGACCGATGGCCGACAGGAGAACGATCTTCTTCTTGGGACCGTCGTTCTTCTTGTCCAAGGCCATGTTAAACAGAATCTGGTCAACGGAGCAGTGCTTACCAGCGGTCAGCTTGCGAATCCGCGAGTCCTTCAAAGACGTAGGCAAGCCATAGGCGGCAATACACTTGACAATTCGGGCCACAGCAACGCCCTTCAAGATACCAAGATGTCTGGCCAGCTCCGCTTCCTTGACCATACCAATGGCAACGCACTCTCCGTGAAGGATTTGAGGAGTCAGAATAGCCTCGATAGCATGGCCGATTGAGTGACCCCAGTTCAGAAGGTTGCGCAGTCCTCCTTCACGCTCATCCTCCGAAACTACAAAGGCCTTGTGACGCGCCGACGCCAGGATTCTCGCCTTCAGAATCTCCTCGATCCCCTCGAATCGCCGCTGACCAGGCTTAACCTCACGGCGAACAGCGCTCAAAATAGTTTCGGCATTGTCTTCGAGAGCGGTGAATTCTTCTTCGCTGGAGATGGCGGCTGTCTTGATAACCTCAGCCATACCGTTGATGAACTCCCTGACGGGAAGAGTTTCCAAAAATTCCAGGTCAATGTAGATCCTCGACGGCTGCCAAATCGCGCCGATCAAGTTCTTTCCCAAGGGCGTATCAATAGCCGTCTTTCCACCGATCGAGGAGTCCACCATAGCCAGGAGCGTAGTAGGAACCTGCACAAAGCGAACACCGCGCATATAAGTCGCAGCGACGAAACCTGTCAAGTCACCAATGACCCCTCCACCCAGCGCAATAACCACAGTATCTCGGCCGCATGGCGGGCTCTGACTCAACATCCAATCCTCAATATCTGCTTTTGTCTGTCTCGACTTGGAAACTTCTCCTGGAGGAGCATTGTAGACCAACAGGCGGGGAGAGGGAGAGACCGAGGCGGAGGCCGCTTCGAAGGACTTCTGGAAGCCAGGGGTGTAGATCGATCCGATATTTGTGTCGGTGATCAGGACGTAGGTTGTAGAGGGACAGCCGCTAATCAGGTCTTTGGCGACATAATTGCGCCAGAGACCGAAGTCAGCGACTATACTCTCCTGGCCCAGGATGCTGATTTTCGTGGGTCCGGTCATGGTAGAGGGAGGGGAGGGAGGGATAGCAACAGGGATCGAATTTAACGATTTCTGGGGCAATTCGACCTTCGTATTTTATTGCATTCTGTGTCCAGTCGCAAGCCGCCCTTACGTTTGTTCTAATGGGACCAATACTGGAGTGAGGTGAAGAGGTCAAGAGTCAGCTGGAGAAATGAAATCGGCGAAATTCTGAGCGGGGCAATGGGATACCTGGAGCTTCGCCAAGTACTCAAGCGATGAGCAAAGTAGCAAAGGAGAAGACCGAAGAGAATGGACCCAGTATCAAACCAATTGATCAGAGTATTGATGATCGGAAAGAACCAGGATTTCAACGGAGTGCTGACTTGTGGAAGTCAAAGTGAGAAATCCCCAGATTGACTCACCGTTCCCGCTCCGATGTCGCGGCGGTAAGGGCTTCTCCGGTGTACTTCAATGGTACTCCGTAAGGTACGGAGTAGTTAAGAATTTGCATCACCGTGACTTGACTGCGAGATCATGCCATTATTTCTACTCATACTTATATTTAGTTTCACAAAGACGCAAATGAGATAAGAGGCGTGCTAAAACGTCAGATTTCCAATTGCTGCCAAAAGTATAGTTTCTGGGTGTTGATACTAAGTAATTTCTTGCCCATGTCGCCAGCGGAACTCCGTGGTCCCAGTTGAGTGTCGTTGCAGCCAAATCCGCGGTCCCCGAAAGGTACCTCATCGGATAGTGGTCAGACTCATAGACGTAGACAAGCCACCAAATCAGATCTCAGTAACGACCGTATCCACCGGAGTTTCTGGAGGAGTATTGGTCTTGGTTATATTGGCGCTGATCGCGATAACCGCCTCCACGAGAGTTACCTCCACGATGGTATCCTCCGCCGCCTCCGCCGCCTCTGTATCCTCCGCTACCACCATGGTCGGAGGACCTGCCATTATATTGATTGGACTGGTTGTAATATGACGACTGGTTATAGTATCCTTGCTGGCTCTGACCATAATGGTCGCCCTGGCCATGATTGCCGTGGTACTGACCGGGCCCTTGCCCGTATGGGGGCCGATGATGCGAACCAGACATTCCTCCACGTGGAGGAGGGGGAGGGCCTCTGGAGAAGCCAGTGGACCCAGGAACTGGTGGGATCCAGCCCGAAGGCATCATAGGACCGCCACCAACATTACCAGGAACGGGCGGTACGAAACCAGGGTCGAGATGCGCAGCGAAAGGATTAGGCCTGTCGCTTGCATAGTTGATACGTCCGCCTCTATGCCCGCCGCGCAAAGGGGCACCGCCGTAGGATCTTCCAGAGTTCTGAGCCTTGTGCTTGACTGCTTGGATGTCTGCGTTATCCAACGCCGGAGGGTTGAATTTCACACCTCGAAGAAGCATGGACTTGTGAACGTGGTTTGACTTCGGGATTTCATAGGTTACACTAGGGTAAAAGTCTTGACGTTAGTCAGGTGTAAAAAGAGATGAGACAACGGAAGTGAGACTCACGTCAAGGACCGATCATCCTCCAAAGGCGGCATGCCATATTCCTCGAGTGACGATGGTAGAGAGCTATGAGGGATATAGGCCTCATTACGCTCGACCTTGCCCGCCAAACCGTCACTGATACGCATGTTCAACTTGTACTTCTGGGCGCCCTGCTTCTTCGAATAAAAATTGGCCACCAGGTCTTGATACAATGGATGAGCTTCGGAAAGCAACAACACCTCTCGTCCCACACTGTTGCGGAGCTTTTCATCTTCAGTGAGAAGTGGGTATTTCTTTTCCATGGCGGCGAGGAGCCGCTTCTCATCAATGAAGGGCAGTAGAATGACACCCTGCCAAGCGAACTTCTTGCCATTCAAATCCACAGCAAAATCTTCCGGATAGAAATCAATGATCTCACTCTCTGGATTGCTCATAAGGTCGTGGAAAACTTCAGGAATAGCATGATTGGAGGACGCTGGGAGAACTCCCATCAACTGTTCAAATGGTCTGAATGGCACTCCCTTGTCGAAGTTTATCTCCATATCGCCAATGTCCACAAAGTCTGCGGCGAAGGGTGCGTAATGATATGGATAGTACCAAGTCCAGGACGGGCATCCTTGGAAATAATACAGCAGAACCCATGCAAGACCTTCCGCGTATGCCCGCGCAACCTTATGGCGGAACTCCTTGTCCTGGGGGTCGACGCCAAACTTCTGCTCGTAATACCGGTCGGCGTATCCTTCTTCCCACAGGCGAACGGTGTCGGGAGGCATCTCGTCCTCCTTGGCAGCAACAGGCACAGCAGGCGAGTCTCTGCCTGGAGTTCCTGTTTCCGTGTCCTCTTCCACGAGATCGGCCTTTCTCTTGCCAAGGACCGATGGCGAAGTTTGCTCCGTCTGATCTGTCTGATCCTGCTGATCCTGTGAAGGCTCACCGTCGTTTGACGTGGCCTCCTCAGATTTCTCCTCAACGTACTGATCGTTTTGAGAGCCCTGCATCAGCTTGCTCTTCAAGACGGCAGCTGCGCTCTTATTTGCCATATTGGCCCGATAAACAGCGCCGCGATTGACTACCATACTGTGAGTGAGTTCCCTTGTCTGTCGAGTCAATTCTCCTCGACCAGGGGTGATCAGCTCCAGTTGATTCGGCGGCGCTGCATCACCGCCACGAGGAGCACGGCGACCGACGGGCGAATCCATGGGATCATAAGTGGGAGAGCTTCTTCGTCGCTTCCTGGCTCGTTCTTCCTCCCGAGCCTTTGCTTCCTGTTTCCGTCTTTTCTCGTTGGCGAGCTTTCTTTCCTCTGCTTGTCTACGGCGCCGGAAGATGGCATCTTCCTGCTTTGCGAGTCCTTGCAGGATGAGCTGAGCCCGCTTCAGATCGACATGGCCATCCTCGGTCAGGTACCCGCCCATGACGGGAATGTTATCGCGCCAGATTGCAATCAGAGTATCTATACCATTCTCACGGATGTCTAATGACGGTAGGTGAGGCAGGAAGTCATTTCCTACAAAGAAGCACATGAAGACCCAATCATCCAAAGCCCGTTCGAGGTCAAATGGGAATGGTTGTTGCGGCACATACAGCTCGGCAGCGAGATACTCTCTGAGGATTGAAACATGGAGCCAGATGAATGGTTTGAGAGAGGAACCTTTTTGCTTTTCATCAAATTCTCCATTCTTCTCCTTCGCCTGACCCCTGCACTCCTCTGCCTTGTGACCTTGTTGACCGCAGAGATTGCAGGTTCGTGCCCGAGACTCCTGGAAAAAGACGTCTTCACGCAATACTCTGAAATGGGGCTCATGGGTAGCAAGACCCAGCATGATCAAATCGGCATCCTACAAGACAAATCGTCAGCGGTATGCATCAGGTAATGCGCAGTGTACAACCCACCAATCCGTAGATAACGTGACGAGTGTTCGGGTCGTGCTCGGGTGCCGCCCTTTGCGATCGGATAAATTCCATGATCTTGTGCTCGCCCTCTCCGGGTACAGTCGCATCCGAAATAATGATTTTAAGCTATAGTAGTTAGCATGCATTCGCATTAGACCCGCCGAAATATCGTACCTTCTCCCAAGCTGGGTCGGTATTCAACTTGTAAGCAATCCAGTAGCGAAGAGATGCAGCGAGAATGTCCATGAACGGCGTTCCTGGAGTAATGACATTGCTATCCCATGTTTTCTTGACAACCTCTTCCTGTATCTCTTCGTCCACTTTGTTGCCGTTCTGTTTAGCGAGCATCTTGCGAAACTCCTCCTTCTTTTCATCCGCCTCTTTCGCCTCTTGGGCCGATCGGAATCGACGTGCTCGTTGCTGGTTCATCTTGGCTCGCGGCGCGACACCATCTGTAGGAGTGACAGAAGTTAGTCGAAAATCAAAGAGAATCAGAAAGGCCTGGTCACATACCAACAGCGATCATCAGAAGTTTCCTCGGACGGACCATGTTCACCACACGGTCAGTGTACTTGAAGATTTCCACCATCATCTCCTGCTCATTCGCCGGTGGCGGCTTGCCCTCAGGATGGGTACATGGATGGACGATACCATTCATGTCCAAGTAGAGATTATCCATCTCCTCCCCATTGGGGTTTGGTTTAGTAGTGTCAACGGGAACTTCTTCGCCGTTGACTTCGTAGGGCAACTCTTCAATGACCGAGGAGATGATCTTGGGGTATTTGTTGGAGAGCCATCGAAACAATGCCGGAACACCCATGATGGCGAGAGTGAATTATGGCTATGAATGAGATCAAATGTAAATTTATGATGTAGAAATGATCAGATTCATGAATCGCTGCTCCGCTCTATCAGCTGCCTCGACACTAGCCTCTCCTTGTCGCAGATCTGTAACGACCGGGACAATATGTAGCTTTATCCTCGTTTAAAGACGTCGCATCAAGATCAGGCGTCCAACATCTGATACTAGTACAGTATGCGAAGACAAAACCCTAGCAAATCGTGCATCAGTGAAAGGACGGTTGTCTGAAAGTCTCTGCGATAAGATGAAGGCGGGATTTCGGCGCTTTTCTTGTCGCGGTTCCGGCGTTTAGCGGCCCCTTGGCATTGATTGTTCGAGCCACTAGACAGCTGTTATCCCAGAATAACATCAGTATTGCGGTGATGACCACACAATTGAAATTGTGAATCTTATTTTGTCGGACTATTCAATGCCTAAATACTGCTACGCCCTCGGTCGGCGGTGACCATGATACTACGATCAATTCGTGGCGATGTTCCGAATCCTCGAATCACAGGCGCCGGCCAAACAAACGGCAACGGACACAATCAACACTCTGAGCAGTAGACTGCAAAGTGCGACTTTACTGGAGGATCGACGCGCGGCCATACAAGGACTGAGGAGCTTCTCAAAGCTTTATCCAGCCTCTGTTGCATCTGGAGCGCTACGACCATTGATCAACAGCCTAAGAAATGACCGAGAAGATGTGGACACGATCAAGGTGGTCTTGGAGACCTTGTTGATGCTATTCTCCCCAGATGAGAGCAGTGTGCGTTGATTGTCTTCATCCGTTGATAGAACTTGCTGATAGGTAGCTCACAGCCCGAAGCGTCTGATGAGATAGCTCTGTGGCTTGCGGATGAGTTCACTCAGGTATTTACCGGCTACATGGTACGAAGGTTATGTGTAGCTAATGAGGCGAAAGCGACAAGACAATATCACCGCACTTCTCGATCTCCTCGATACGCGGGACTTCTACTCCCGCCTGTATTCGCTGCAGCTGATGTTCCAGATCTCAAGTGCCCGCCCAGAAAGGACACAGGAATGTATACTAACTGCGCCGCTGGGTATCCCCAGGCTTGTTGGTGCCCTGGGGGATAGCAGAGAACCAATACGTAATGGTAAGCTACACCGAAATTGGACTTTTTATAATGCTCGAGTGATTGACCGTGCTTGCCTGCGTTTTACAGAAGCACTACTTTTACTCATTGCCTTGACACCTGCCTCGGAAGAATTTCAGAAACTCGTTGCCTTCGAAAATGCCTTTGACGTCGTATTGTCCCTCATCGAGAATGAGGGTGGTTTGACGCATGGATTAGAGGTCGTGGAGGACTGTCTGTCTTTGCTGGCCAATCTTCTACGCCTCAATATATCAAACCAGTCATACTTCCGAGAGACCGGCTGCGTGAAGAGATTGGCAAAACTCCTAGCCGATGTCAACAAAGACGAGGATCCAACTGAGGACGTTCCCCAATGGACGCATGCTCAGCGCGATAAGAATATCTGGGGCTTACTAGTTATCATCCAGCTGTTCCTCGTTAAGGGCGGGATCAACACTCCTGCCAATCAGCTGGCTTTCTGGAACAATGGTGTGATGGAGCAAATATTGAGCGCGGCCTTTGGCCAGAAATTCAATGTCAACGTGACATCCAAGGTTTGTGCCTTTGAGGTTTCCAGGTACGACTCATCGATTGACCTCTGTAGGCGTTGGCTACATGCGCCGATTTGATCCGCGGAAATTCGTCCCTGCAGGAGAGATTCGGGGACATTGAGGTCTTCTGGGGCCGACAGCCTAGTCAAGACGGCATTGTTAATGGGGATAAAGTCGCCAACGGTGTTCTGCGCGTCAACGTCATCGAAGCATTGCTTAAACTGAGCCTTGAACCCGCACCAATACAGGTACTTGATGCCCGGCTGGCCGCAAGCGAGTGTATCAAGGCATTCTTTGCAAATCATCCGGGAATTCGCGTCCACGTGTTGCGGAGAGCGATTGATGGACACCTCAGCGGGCAGGATCAAATCCCGAATATCATGACTGTTCTGCTCGTCCCGCCGGATGCTCGAGGAAATTCCGATCCTTATCAAGTGTGGATTGCATCTGTCTTAATGTTCCACTTGCTGTTTGATAATGCCGAGGCAAAAGCGATAGCCATGCAAGTGACCGAGGGCGACGCTGAAAGCGGCGAAGAAGTAATCACCTGCATCCAAACAATTCTGGGAAACCTAATTACAGGAATGAAAAGGGGCGATGACGAGAGAATCACGGTAGGCTATTTGATGTTGCTGTCCGGGTGGCTCTTCGAAGAGCCAGATGCTGTCAATGATTTTCTTGGAGAGGGCAGCAGCGTTCAAAGCTTATTGCAAGAAACTAAGCATCGGGGTGTCTCCAACGTAATCGTGCCTGGCCTGACCACGATCTTACTCGGAATCATCTACGAGTTTTCCACGAAGGACTCGCCTATTCCTCGGGCTACGTTGCACAAGTTACTGCTTGAGCAGCTAGGCAGAGAGCAGTATATTGACAAGATCACTCGCTTCAGAGAATCGCCCATGGTCCGGGACTTCGAGGTCTTGCCGCAGACGGTGGGAGGACAATTTGACACGGGACTACCTGATATTTTCTTTGACAGGATGTTCATTGAATTCCTTAAAGATAACTTCAGCCGGTTGATTCGGGCTATTGATCGCGAACCCGGGCTTGAGATATCGGTCATCACAAATGGCATTCAGCGGGGAGTTTCGCGAGAACTGGTCGATTCGCTCAGGGCTGAGCTCGAAGAACGAAGCCAAGCTGTGCAGAAGCTCGAATCTGACTTACTCAATTTGCGAAACCAACTTGAGCAAGAGCAGCTCGAACACAGAAAGTCCAAGGACCTGAGCAGCTCTGAGGCTTCCAAAATACGGCAGATTAATGAATCATTGCAACGAACTCATGAACAAGAATTGGCGAGGTTGGAAGAACAACACAAACATGCAAACAACGCATTGCTGAAACAGCATGGTGATCAACTTCGAGCTATCGACAACCAGCTCAAGGAAACCTCCGCAGAATACGAGAGGAGAAGCCAGAAAGTCAAGAAGTTGCACGATGCCGAAGTCGCTGATCTTCAAAAGAAACTTCAGTCGCTAGAATTGGAGCTTACCCGCGTCAGGGAACAAAGTGCAGGCGAAATTGGCACCTTACAATCGACGATTCAAACGTTGAGATCCGAAGCAGACCAAAGCAAAGGACAACATTGGGCCCAGGTAGCAGACCTTGAAAGCACAATCCAAAGTCTGCGCTCAGAATTAGACGAAAACAAGGCGAAGCATGCCGACCAGGTCTCTAACCTCAGCGACACGATTCAGAGGCTACAGTCTGGACTTGACAAAGCCAAAGAAGGACACGAGTCTGAGCTTGCTGACCTTAGAGCGAAGGCTCATACCTTACAGTCCGAACTTGACACAGCCAGACAGGAATATGAAACTGAACTTAGTGGCCTTAGAGTCAAGGTTCAGACATTACAGTCAGAACTCGACTCTGGTACGGAAAAGTCCAAGAAAGAACTCCAGGCTGTTCACGATGACTACTCATCTAAACTGTCAGAGCTGGAAAAGCGGGTCAAGCAGGCTGAGAGCAAGGCAGAAAAAGCCGAAGCAGATGCACTCAGATCTGCTGAAACAGTCAAGGAGGTCCAGGCACAACTTGAAAAGACCAAGGCTGAAGTTGAGGAGAAGGAGGAAGCTCGCAAAGCAGCGCAGTCCGAACTCGAAGATCTCCTGATAGTGTTTGGGGATTTGGAAGCGAAGAGAAATCAAGATAAGGTGAGTCACCAGCTACTTGAATTCGGACCAATCACTAAGTAGTCACCTTCCCAGAAACGTCTCAAAGATCTTGGACAGGACGTGTCTGAGGCCGAAGATGATGATGAAGAGGAGGAGGAGGTCGAGGAGGAAGAATGAGGTTCGTAGTGTCCATACAGGATGTACTGCAATCCATGCGAGCTAGCTTTCAACTCATCATGTAAAAACAACTAGATACCATCCGCCAGCATATATTGCCATTGGGTAGCGATATTCTAGCCTGCCCTGTGTTGTCTCTCTGTAATAATAATGCTTAAGGGCGGTAGGGCAAGAAGCCTTGGCAGAAAATCGGCTCGTGGGGCGTGAGTCATTGCCGCCCTACCATTTATTATCTTTTTTTATCTACCCCGCGACCCATCCCTCGCTCCCGGCCACAGATCGCACCGAGAGCCATTACTTGACGACTGTCCCCTCGCCCGTCATGTCCATTGATTTCCCGGCTGAGGAAGAGATCACCCTCAAGAGGTGGAGGGAGATCAACGCCTTCGGGAGGCAAGTCGAGCTATCCCGTGGTCGCAAGCCCTACACTTTCTACGATGGCCCTCCATTCGCGACGGGCCTTCCTCACTATGGTCATTTGCTCGCCTCGACTATCAAGGATATTATCCCTCGATACTGGTCGATGAAGGGTCACTATGTCGAGAGACGGTTCGGTTGGGATACACACGGTGTCCCCATTGAGTACGAAATCGACAAGAAACTCGGCATGTCAGGCTTGGAGGCCGTTGAAAAACTCGGCATTGAAAAGTACAATGAGGAGTGCAGAGCTATTGTCATGAGATTCGCGTCTGAATGGCGCGAGACCATTGAGAGACTCGGCCGCTGGATTGACTTTGACAACGACTACAAGGTACCTTATCCCGCTGATGCTGGTGCGAATACATATCGCCTCAATTTATACTGACGAGATTAGACCATGAATGCCAGTTTCATGGAATCGGTATGGTGGGTTTTCAAGCAGTTGTTTGACAAAGGACTCGTCTACCGTGGGTACCGTGTCATGCCTTACTCGACCGCACTCAATACCCCCTTGAGTAACTTCGAAGCGCAACAAAACTACAAAGATGTGCAGGACCCTGCAGTAGTTGTTTCATTTCCTCTGGTAGATGACCCGGAGACCTGTCTTCTCGCATGGACGACCACGCCCTGGACCCTGCCTTCTAACGTCGCCCTCGCCGTCAACCCTGGTTTCGAGTACATTAAGATTTTCGATGAAGCCTCTAAGAAGCACTACATCCTTCTCGAATCCCTCCTTCGCACGCTCTATAAGGACCCAAAGAAGGCCAAGTTTAAGATTGTGGATCGTTTCAAGGGTGTGGACATGAAGAACTGGAAATACCGGCCACTCTTCGATTATTTCTACGAGGAGTTCAAGGAGTACGGTTTCCGTGTGCTAAGTGGAGAGTACGTCTCCGCTGAGGATGGTACCGGTATCGTCCATCAGTCGCCGGCCTTTGGTGAGGAGGATTACAACGTTGCTATGGAAAGTGGTGTTATCAGCGAAACACGTCTGCCGCCCAATCCTGTCGATGAGACGGGCTGCTTCACCGCAGAAGTTCGTGATTTTGTTGGTCAGCATGTCAAGGCTGCCGATAAGGCCATCATCAAGCATCTCAAAGGCATCGGCCGTCTGATCGTCGACAGCCAGATTACTCACAGCTATCCCTTCTGCTGGCGTTCTGATACTCCTCTTATCTACCGCGCTGTGCCCTCGTGGTTTGTCAAGATCGGCCCCATCATTCCCCAAATGCTTCAGGGTATTGAGGACTCGCACTGGGTGCCTTCTTTTGTCAAAGAGAGGCGTTTCGCCAGCTGGATTCAGAATGCTCGGGATTGGAACATTTCAAGAAACCGCTTCTGGGGAACACCGCTTCCATTGTGGGTCAGCGACGACTTCAAGGAAGTTGTGGCTGTAGGAAGTGTCGAGGAGCTCAAACAGCTGAGTGGCTACGAAGGAGAAATCACTGACCTTCATCGTGACAAGGTTGACAAGATCACTATCCCGAGTAAGCAGGGCAAGGGTGTCCTGCGACGTGTCAGCGAGGTGTTTGACTGCTGGTTCGAATCGGGTAGCATGCCATACGCATCCCAGCATTATCCCTTTGAGAACAAGGAGCAATTCGAGAAGAGCTTCCCCGGTGATTTCATCGCCGAGGGTCTCGACCAGACGCGTGGTTGGTTCTACACTTTGACCGTACTGGGAACACATCTCTTCGGCACCCTGCCCTTCAAGAACTGCGTTGTGAACGGGATTGTTCTTGCCGAGGATGGAAAGAAGATGTCGAAGAGATTGAAGAACTACCCTGATCCCACGCTGATCATGCAGCGCTACGGTTCTGATGCCCTTCGACTCTATTTGATCAACTCTCCCGTCGTGCGTGCCGAGCCGCTCAGATTCAAGGAATCTGGCGTGAAGGAGATCGTTGCCAAGGTTCTCCTTCCTTTGTGGAACAGCTACAAGTTCTTTGAGGGCCAGGCAGCTCTGTTCAAGAAGAACAACAGCGTTGACTTTGTCTTCGACCCCAAGGCTGAAACCACCAACACCAACGTGATGGACCGCTGGATCCTGGCCAGCTGCCAAAGTTTACTGAAGTTCGTAAACGAGGAGATGGCTGGATACCGTTTGTACACAGTAGTTCCTCGGTTACTCGAGTTGATTGACAACACAACCAACTGGTACATTAGATTCAACCGCAAGCGTCTTAAGGGCGAGAACGGCATTGATGATACTCTGCATGCGCTGAACACCCTCTTCGAGGTTCTCTATACCCTAGTCAGAGGTCTTGCTCCCTTCACACCATTTATCACCGACACCATTTACCAGAAGCTGCTTCCCCACATCCCCGAGGCGCTCCGTGGCGAAGACAGCCGGAGTGTCCACTTCCTTCCCTTCCCCGAGGTGCGCGAGGAACTGTTCGATGAGGTTGTCGAGAGACGGGTGGCACGGATGCAGAAGGTCATCGAGATGGCCCGTGTCTCCCGTGAGCGCCGTTCCATCGGCTTGAAGTCGCCTCTGAAGACTTTGGTTGTGATTCACCAGGATCAGCAATACTTGGACGATGTGAAGTCCTTGGAAGGCTACATCCTGGAGGAGTTGAACGTCCTTGACCTTGTCTTGTCGTCCGACGAGGCCAAGTACAATGTTCAGTACAGCGTTAGTGCCGATTGGCCTACTCTGGGCAAGAAGCTGAAGAAGGACGCCCAGAAGGTCAAGAAGGCATTGCCATCCCTCACAAGTGATGACGTGAAGAAGTTTGTTGCTGAAAAGAAGATTCTTGTTGACGGCATCGAGCTCGTCGAGGGTGACCTTGTCGTGAAGCGTGGTCTCAAGGAGGATGTTGCATCTGAGGGAATGGAACCTAATGCTGATGCTGATGTGCTGACTATCCTTGACGCCAACCTATACCCCGAATTGGCCCAACAAGGATTAGGTCGAGAGATCATCAACCGTCTTCAGCGTCTGCGTAAGAAGGCCGGTTTGGTCCCTACCGATGATGTGAGAATGGAATATGCCGTTCTCTCTGATCCCGAGAGTGTCGGTATCAACGAGGCTTTCGAGACGCAAGCCAAGGCCATTGAAAAGGCTGTCCGCAGGCCCCTGCAACAGGTTGCCGTGAATGATGGCAAGGTCCCCAGCGGTGACAAGGAGGCTCTTATCATGGAGGAGGAGCAGGAAGTTCAAAAGGCAACTTTCCTGTTGCGGTTGCTCAAGTTGTAGCTTCAGGCCAATCTGTATTGAGATACGCTGCACGAAAATAGTTAAGATCTTACATTTGTCTAGAGATAAATTATGTTTACGAATTTCTTGGTTCTATCATGAATCGTAGCAGTCACTTCTTCAGTCTCCAGGAAGCCCCCTCTGTACGTCTGGCCTGGTGCAATTTCCCCGACAAATATTTTGACCTCGACAACCTCATACCTTCTTGGATGCCGCCTATTAACTTCATCAGTAAGCTGCATCAACCATAGCTTCTGAACAGCATACCAAAAAGCAATCTTTTAGCTTCATAAACTCCTTAGCACACATGTCCTTGTGCACTGCATTGTAGTCAGCAACAATGCATTTGCCGTATGTGGCTGCCTGAGGACTAATTAGCTTGCATACCAACAGTAAGAGCAATGCGGCGAACATGAACATACCTCTGCAGAGCACTTAGAAGCAGCTTTTGCAAACTTCTCAATAGGCCTGACCCTTGTTGATGGCATTTTTGGTGTGAATACTGCAACTGATGTCTCTGCAGCTTCTCTCACCTCGTGATGCAATTCAGAGCCATGGGCTGGCCCCAGGGCAACGCATTACATAAGCGGTGCCAATCACATGACGTACGCATTCCCATCTGCGCGACACGAACAAAACAATTCGGTCTGGGGACAAAGCTGGGGTGCTCTGTGTCTTTGTCTCGACGCTCTGCATAGTTTGGACATACTATTTTTCTGGATTTCTTGGATTTTGGGTTTCGAGCATCGGATCACTGCGGATCTTTGTTCTACCGTCACCTTTGCGTCCCGCAATGCATGATTTGGTTTTCCGCCTCCATGACCGATCTGCGAAAAACGCGCCTTAGGTCGCGGACTTTTCGATGCCTCCGAAACCCCCTCAGCGTAAAGCTTTATCCTTTGAAAACCCGTCACTTTCAGACGAAGGTAGGCAACTTCGATCACTGACATGTCGCGATTCTGCGACTCGAGTTCTTTGTCTAATCTCTGCCTTACTTGTGTATAGATGTCGGCCTCTTGTATCAGATCGTTATCCGCGCGGAGCTGGATCCGGATGCCAACCTACTTCCCTTCAGGGCGTTGTTCAAAGCGTACGATGAGGTCATTACAGAGCATGAAGTGGACGCGGATCCAGGCCATGCCTGTCTGCGCTTCCTCTTCAAGATGGGAAGCAAAGAAGTCGTAGGCGATTCTCTCTTCGAGAAATTTGAGAATCTTCTTCGCCAAATGGGTATCGTCATTGAATTTGGAGGCGATGATACCTTCACCGAGACGAATGATACGTATGAGGACAAAGAACCCTCAATTGAAGGGTTGCGCAATAGGAGGGTCGATCGCGATACGACATCAAGAGAGGATACCACGCAGACAAGGCGCCGTAGGCGAGCATCCTTCAACTCTATGTATGATGTGGGTGAAGATATTACGCAAAGAAGCTTCGTCAACCGCCCGAGCTCGCGTTCTTCCATGTCGCGTTTGCAGACAGGGAAGACTGAATTCCCTGAGCCGACACCGGTCCGGGCCGAGAAACAACGGACCTCTCCTGACAGGACTCAATTGATGGCTCAATTTGTGGACGTGGGGCGTAAGTTGATGCGCCGAATGGAAGAGCTGGCTTCTAAGGAGGAGAGGCGGGATAATACACCAACTTTTGTTGGCAAAGATGCCAGATCTGCGGTTGACCGAGATCGTTCTGAGAGAATGGCAGAAGCTTCGCGATCGAGGTCACGGTCCCGGGCTGCCCGCGCCGCAAGCTCCATAGCCTCGGATGAAGACAGTGAGGGGTCCACTACATTCTCGCAGGAGGACGCGTACAACTCTTTCGAGAAAAAGGAGGTACCCCCAGAAATGCTCTATAGACCATCACTCTCCGATTTGCTGCGCGATGCTTCGACATTCAATATGTATCGTCAGCGCGCAATCGCTCGGCGCATTCTGACGCAGTGGTTGAAGAAGGCGGTCCAGACGCAACAGAGTCACCGAAATATGGAAGTGGTCGCGGTCAATCGCGACAGGATAACCCTCCTACGGCAAGCTTTTGAGACGTGGCGTACAATTATCCAAGATAAACGCCGGGTTGCTCAGACGGAGAGATTTTTTGAACATCTCGAAGAGCGCGCTGGACGCGCCAGAGATCTATATCTTATGACCAAAGCTTTCACGCATTGGGCGCAAATCGCCTCTGACGAAGTTGCAAAAACGTCAGCTGCCCGACGACATATTCTCCGTGTCAAGTATTTCAACGCTTGGCGTGAAATCACAGCTGTCAATGAGCTGAAAGCTCAGCGATTCGCGCTGCGAAGACCGTTTAATATCTGGCGAAGCAAGGCTCGAGAAGCGAAGGAAATGGAGCAAAAAGCAGTGGCTGTCCATAACAAAAAACTGACACATGCGGTCTACTGGCAATGGTTCTGGAGTTTCTGTGATCGGCGGGCCCCCCAGTGGTACGATCATCGCCTCAAGCGACGTTCCTTGCTTTACTGGCTGCGAAAGTTCCGCATGAATAGGGAGCGTATTCAAGAGATAGACGCGAAGAATAAGCATACTGCTACTACGACCGCTTGGCAGCTATGGTATCAGAGATCCAAAGCCGTTGTTGCCGCAGAAAAAGCCGCTATATCCATGGATCGCAAGCAAGTCCTGCAGGAAAAGCTCGAGGAATGGAGAGTCGAGGCTCGATTACGCCCAATTGCCTCTCGTGTCTCCGTGACGATAGATAAAAATATTACCCAAACGGCATTCTCGCAATGGGCCAAACGGCTCCGAATGCTCAGAGAAGCGAAAGAGGTGGATCGACTGAGGGTTATGCGCAATTCATGGACTGCTTGGAATGATCTACTTCGATGTCAGGCTCTGACCGCGCGGATAGAAGAGCGCATGAAGATGGAAATCATGTACAAATGGATTCTCGCAGAACGATTTCGGTTGATGCAAAGGATTCGCGATCAACGAATCACGCGCGATGTGTTCGCTAGGTTTGTGACAAACGTGCGTGACACTTATACACGTCTCTTGCACCATGCCGATGTACATGAGGAGTACCGCAACGAAGAGCTTCTCCGATCAAAGTTCATCTGTTGGCGGGAACAGCTTGCGCTTCAGCGCCAACGCGAAGTGGCTGCGGCTGAATTCTATGCCCCACGCCTTCAGCAGGAATCGCTCGTGGCCTGGTACTCGAAACACGGACACATGACGAAATTGGAGGGGTGGGCTAGCGACGCACGGTATTACTTCCTAGCGACCAAAACGATCAAAAAGTGGCACAAGGCTACATTGGACTCTGCCAAGCGCCGTCGTCAGGAAGCCTATGCCAAGATGCGGCGAAAGATCAAGATTAATCTTGCTCTCAAAGCGCTAACGCACTGGCATTTGAGAGCTCAGGATGTAGCAGAATTGGAGCAGCAAGCGATTGCCCTTTGTCGGGGCAAGACTTTGGTTATCGCAGCTGAATATGTGCAGACATGGCGCGAGTCGACAGATAAAAGAGTACAGGACTGCGACGAAGCAGAGGTCTTGTACGCCCGCCAGATTGCTCGAGGCCAACTGACGCGCTGGAGGGAATCATGCGCCAAGTATCGCGACTTGAAGCAACAAGCGAATGACGTGTATCGCCTGCACGGCTTGGGTCGCGCAAACGGCCAGCTTCGCAAACTCAGCCTTCGTATCTTTCAAATCAGAAGCTCTTTCGAGACTGCAAATTCCATGCGCGAACGCAATTTGAGAAAACATGCAAGAAGCATGTTCCGTCATTGGTTAGAGAAGGCCAGGATGAGACTGGAAGCGCGAGACATTCCGGGTCCATTGAAGACTCCTGCAAGAGCTTTTGACGGTGCACTCACGAACGGGACCGACGAGGCGATTTTTGATCCTTGGTATCAAACTGAGACTCCATTCAAGCTCAGCGATTTCGGTACTGAGTCCCAAGTTCGCTCAGCAACTCCGCTTACCACCCCTAACTACATGATCTCCCCGTCCAAGCGAGCCGCGCGAGCCAAAGCGCTCACGCAAATTTCTACAACCCCTGCGACACCTCTGTATACGCCGTTTGCCAGTCGATTGTTGCGTGCCGAGGCTATGGGCACGCGGACTGGTTCAAGCTTCCGGAATCGCAATGGCCGGGGCAACGGCTTAGGCACAAGTGTGCGATTTGTCGATCAAGCTCCTGAGTCGCCGACTGACGGTCGAGGCTCGGGCAATCGACGTCCTTGAGATATTATCTGCTTCTGGAGAACTTGGGGCTTTTGTTCGTGTATATGCTTTCTGTTTTGATTCTTCTCGCGATTGGAGCATTGGATGAACATATCGATACCTTGTTGCATGTTTTCGTGGCGTGTGGTCAAGTGCATCATGGGTTTTTGGGTATTTATATCGACGTAAGCCACTGTTGATTTTGGATATATGCACTATGAGTGAGTGATAGACGCGACAGCGATTCTGTGATGAGTGACGCAATTAGGTGCAGACGGTGTTTTATCTGCTTCTTGGATATTCTGGATGCTCTTTAAGTAGTAGCGTGAAATCAATACTGCAGCAAAGCTTAGTCCGCCATACCACAATTTGCCTAGAGATAATACTATTCCCCTTTGTAAAGATTAGGTCAACATTGATCGCATGCTCTGGTCACACGGCGGGAGTGTCTATGGGTGGAGCAAGAACAGATAGCGGAAACAGCGTGATTGACATCAACATCTCACACCTCCGGACGGAGTATATTGTCTGTCTTCCCCCACAAGTTCGGAAATCAGCATATCTGATTTTTTCATCGACAATTCTTGCACATTCTTCGACTAAACTTCTCGTCATCACGTGTCTACTACTGGCAATGGTGTAGCACCACCGAGCGCAACAAGCGTCCAACTCGATCAACGACCGCCTCTATGCGAGCGGTGCTACCAGGGAGACCCCCAGCGA